>NC_138075.1:211792337-212992337 GCF_964212035.1 Myotis nattereri | reverse complement strand
CTCAGCACTTTCTGCAAGTGATGACTGTAAACAATCCTTTTGCGTGGGTAAGGAGGACCAAAATACCATGCATAGCCCATTCTAAAGACTCTATCCCCTGCAGTTTTTCTGTGGTTTTCTCTCCTCTGCCTAAACAAATAGGAAAGAGGGGAGGGGAGGAACCAGAGAAAAGCTGGTCATGTGGACTCGTTCTGCCTTCTGTCTGTAAGGCAATTCCGTTTAGAATGCAGCAGATACTAAGGAGCTATGTTTTCTAGCTTTAGAGTGTTGGTCTCAATCGCAAGGCAACGCCTACCACTTTTCCCAGCATACAAAATGTAATAACTGATAATTAACCTGGGATAAAATAAGTATCCTCTATCATGCCAAAGTGTGTTCATATTTCTAATTCAGGGAAATGAGATAGGTTAATGGATCAAGTTCCAATTAGCTTTTTACTACATAAAACCTAGGTACTTATGTCCTCTTATATTCTTATATTCACGAAGTTTTATCTATTGAAGGTAGATATACAGTACAACTGGTAAAAACGGAAGACTTTGTAGCAAGAGGGGTTTTCCAGGCTGCCAGGAATGATGGGATTTTGTGAAGAGTTGACAAAGAACTTTCGCACCACAGGTTCACTCTGTAACCCAGAGACTGTGCTTCTTGGTATAAGAAAATGTCATTTCTATTCAAGAGCTTTAAGATATACCTTCCTAAAAACTGCCATGGAAAGTTGCTTTAAATTAGCTTTGAATATGTCAAATAACTTTTGCAGAGGATTATATTTGGAAAGCTTAGCTATTGGCTATTGCTCAATATTCATAATATTAAGTGATGTGGTCACTTTTTTAATGAGGAAAAGTAAATTTAGCATCAGGTATACATCAATTTTTTAAACAAAAATCTCAATCTGATTTTTCTGGTTTAGTTTGTTCTCTCTGGGAAAAGTTAGTCCACTAAGCTCTATATTACTGAACTAGAAAAAAATATAGCATGAGTAATATTTGAACTTGCTACTTAAAAATAAATTAACAAGTATTTCTGACCATTACTTTTTTTAGCTAATGCAAATAAAACATTGCATATTGATATAGTCACATTCAGTATGTACAAACTATAACAACAGTATTCAATCTAAGAGAGTAAACATTACATTAAAATCCCAAAGCTACCTGGCCAGTGTGGTTCAGTGGTTAAATGTCAAACTTTGAACTAGGAGGCCCCGGTTTGATTCCCAGTCAGGACACATGCCTGGGTTGTGGGCTTGATCTTCAGTAAGGGGAGTGCAGGACACGATTGATCAATGATTCTCTCATCATTGATATTTCTCTCTCTCTCTTCCTCTCTCTTACTCTCTGAAATCAATACAAATATTTTTTAAATCCCAAAGTTGTGTCAGTTTAGTCAGATTATAAAATTACACATCAGCAGATTTCCGAATATTTCCTAAATTGATAAGCTCATGTGGAGTTAGGCTTTCTTAGAATTGAATCAACTCAGTATGCATCAACAATTGTTGTATAATATAAAAGACTTCCAGGAAGATTGGCTCTTATTTATAAAGACGAACATACACTAAGAAAAAAATAAACACACATTATCTATTATAGAACTCTTTGCAGTAAAAATATATAGTATTTTTAGCATCTGTGCACACTTCCAGCCAATAAATAGTTATGGTGTTTTAGCAAAAAGTGAAGTTTTCAAATTCTAAATAAATTTGACTTGTCATGTTTTCACTAGAATCCAAACACATTTTTGTCTGAATTTATTACAAAAGCACAGCCTATTTATTTTCAAGTTCATTTCCCCTGGGATAATATGGCAGTAAATGGATAATCCGTGGCTTGATTTCACACAGATAGGCCTCCCAGCATGCACTAAGAATAGGGCAAATAAAAGAATTGGGACATTTATAACAAAGCTCCCTGCAGACTCATTATTGGCAGTGCCATGAACCATTGCAAACCCACAACCCTGAGAGCTCAGAAATGCCTGCTGTAGTGCACCACATTCATTGAAACATAGTATAATGCATCTTCCAACTCCTTAATTTATATTTAACTTTCCTTACTAAAAGCTATAGTAATTGGGTTTCACATATAGATAACATTTAATTAACTTATTCTATCTTTATAAACAATTTATTTGGAAGCACATAACATATACATATATGAATAATGCAAATGTTTAAGAGCTCTTTTATTCCTGATAATGCTATAGTATCTGGCACTTTGAGTTTCAAAAGCACATTTTAATATAACATGTATTATTTTTTTAAAAAGTCAAAGTAAAACTCTACCAAATTTTATCTAATAAAAAATTACAAAAAGCTATCATTTTTACAACATAACAAAATTGATGGTTATATATAGAAAGTCAATCCAAAATAAAAACATTGCTACAACCTTATCACTTCTCCTGTCCAAATAATATACACTTCACAGTAGAAAAATAAATGTCATAAAACATAATGCAAAAAGGTTGGGGCATCAAAAAATCTGGTGCCTATTTTATGCAAAAACAATTATAAATATGGAACTAGATACTAGTAAAGCTTTGGGATTAAATATTTTACAATGTTAACCAGAACTATACCTATTCACAGGTTAAAAAAAATTAAGCTTTGATTAATAGTTTATGACTGTCACAAAATAAATTGAAAAGTCCAGAAGAAACCAACAACCTGGTTACCTGGTTATTAGAAGAAAATATAATTTACAAAATTATAGCCAATTTATAACTTAAAACTAATTTATTACAAAGAGATGTTATATAGAGGATAGATCAGCAGGTGGATAAAACAAGGAATATGTGGGATAGTGTAGATCATTCAAATCATGTACATTTTTCATCTTCAATTTTAAGATTAAACTCACCATGGGTAAGCTCAACCTATCTTGATAATTTTAATATTAATAATTATTATATCTGCTCTTTATTAATTATCTATAATGTGACAGGCACTAGCTGGGGACTTTTACATAATTAGATAATTATTCATATAAATCATTTTAATTTTAATTCACACACTTTATAGTTTATGTCACAGCATGTTTATAAGCTAACAGTTTTCATTTTCACATATTTCTGTTAAGAAGGTTAGCAGAGTTTTGATAAGTAAAGGAAACACTGGGACATGTGAGCAGATGCAGACTTATTGCCTAGAAGGTATTTTGAACATTATGAATCTCACTTCATGGTAAATGTGTGAAAAAGCATTTTCAACACTGAAAGTAGTTGTATACACACAAAATTTCCCAGAGTCTAGATCATCAGTCAGTAGCATATGGCCAGCTCACCAAATATAGCTGGTGAGATAATTTTTAGTAAAGACATTATGAAAAAAACTGGATAAATGCAAAAATTAATTTTGAAAGGGGAAAAAACCTCAGCAAACAATGTTGGGTTTTGATGGCTTTTCCCCTTCTTTAGTTAGTTATGTCTATTTTCTGAGTCTTCTTTTGGGAACACGGTTTTTCTCTGACCACCCAACTCACTCCCCACATGTACTCTTTTACTCTCCCACACAGTTAGAATTATTTCCTCTGGAGTCCCTTCTAGGACAGTAACCAGTGGCTAAACATCTTCTCAGTGATAAACTATGTAGGTTCAGGGTGATAATTTTTAACTTTTTCATTTCATTTATATATTCATAATAGTGTACATATTAAACAAAAGAAATGACTAAAACATTGGATTAGGAGCTAGGTTTTGCAAGCAGTCTCACAAAGCATGCCAGGTTCCTCGCTCTCATCACCTTCTCCTGGACTTTATCTCCTGCCACTCTGCCCTCTCTCTACTACATAATCATGCTGGGCCTCTGGTCATTCTTGGAGCTTGCTGGGTCTTAAAGTCATCAGGCTTTTGTTCTTGTCTGCAATACACTTCCCTCACACAGTGACATCTGAGGTTTATTCAGGTGTCACTTAGCTGATAATATCCCCACAGCCCAGCACTGAGTGTCTCCTGAGGTAGATGATTTCACACTGAAAGCTTTTTACTACAAGCTTTCTACTTTTCTACTTGAAATATTATTTCTATCATCTTTCATCGCCATTGAAAGAAATTGGGCAAGTCACTTGGGAGAAAACGTTCATTTTCCATTTCCACTAGAAAAATCCACTATAAAAAACTTGTTAAAGATATCATGTGATTACTTAGATATATTCAAACTTATTAATTTAAACATTTAATAACATGTTCCACAAACAATTATACAACTTCTTTAAAAGTAGTCATGGAACGATTTCAAAAATAGTTTATGTATACAAGTACATAATTAATTCATAAAATCAGGTATTTTGCTAGATAACTAATTCAACCCAATACAACAAATGCATAAAATAATATCAAAAATTTAAGTGGAAGTGTTTTGCTTCCAGATAAGTTATAGAACAGTATGGAAAATGTAAGGTTTATCAGAAAGCAATAAATCACTGGATACCCTAAAAATGCTTTCTTTAAAGCCATCAAAAATTATATGAATGAAAAAAATCGAAAAGGTGAAACTGAAATTCTGACCATTTCTTAGGTGAGTAAGGGACTGTGGGCCCTGTCATGCCAGGTGCTTGGCAGGGATGGCGTACACAAGAGGTGGCCAGGAAAAGATTGTCTTTGACTGCATAAGGAGGAACTAGACAAACTTCTACAAAATTTTGGACTGCCCCATCATATTGGAATCAAGAGGAGCTCCAGATGATAATTCTTTTCATTGAGTAATTAAGAAGGAGCTGGAAGGCAGGAGAGGAGAAAGAGTTCTGACAATCTCACAGTTTCGATATATCATAATCTAAAAGTCTAGTAGATCCACAGTATTGCAATCCACTGACACAACACTTATAGTGTCAAAAAACTCCTGATCTCAAGTATAGAATTCTCAAGGCGTCATTGTGTCAAGGTCAATTCTCTATGTAATAGGAGGATAAGGTCATTCTATTCATCTTGAAGTCCTCTCATCTATATTCTGAGCCTTTGTGATACCATATTAATATGAATTTTATCTTTAATTTCCTACTCATTCTACTCATTCTCCTTTACTGGCTTCGCATTCATCATCACATTTTACATAATCCCAGGGTTTCTTTCCATAGCCTTCTTTTCATCCCAGTCTTCACTCTACTCCAGGATATTGTCAAGCATTCCCATCATAGCATAGTTACTTATTGCCTATTTCTAACTCTTAGAAGGGCTTTGTAGGGAAACTTTATGAAAGATTATAAAATTTATGTAGAAGATCAAATTCCCAAGTATGCATCAAACGCATCATACATCAAAACTTATATGCTTATGGTGATTAAGCCAGTAAATAACTAGCACAGAGATAGTTAAATTGACCAATAAAATAGAATACAGAAACTATAAACAGACATATGTAAAAAAGGGACCAAAAAGTAAAGAAAAACATATATATATATATATATATATATATATATATATATATATATGTATGTGTGTGTGTGTGTGTGTGTGTGTGTGTGTATGAGTGACATTATAAATAACTGAAAAAAGAAAAAAACATTCTGTAAAGTGATGTTGAAATCATTGGTTATCCATATCAAACAAAAAGAAATTGAATCCTCCTGACTACACACTGTACTTAAATATCAATACGATATGAGTTAAAGATTTTAATATGAAAGATAAAATGTAACATTTTCAGAATAAATTGCATGGTAAAAAGCAAATAAATTACTATATGCATTGAGATCAAGCTCAAAAACATTTTTTCTGTAAAAAAAAAGCATGTTGCAGATTTTTGTAAAGTTCTGCCCTATACAAAAGTAAATATTATGTATACTGATATTGTCACTCTGCCAAGGAAAAAAAAAACAAGGTAAAATTAAATAAAAATTATAAAAGACTGATAAGCACAATAAGCAGGAAAATAATTTTCTCTACAAATTGAAGATAATGCGATATGACAGGAGATGTGTTCATGTATGGAATCACCATTATTAGTAATTTTCTAGTGTTTAACTGAATTATTATTTTATCTATATCTGTTCCTGTATTCATTATATATATATGTATATATATATATATATATATATATATATATATATATGTATATATATTTTCCCTTTGGTTTATTTATTACAAGTAAATGCATGTTTAAAACAAACCTAAAATGAAAATCCTAAAAATGACATTGATAGCCAGAATAAGCTACTGTCCATGCCCACTTATGAGCATAAATGGAAAATCCCTAATTAAAAGAATAACAAGTTAGTTTTAAGACAGTTCATCACCATGATTATATTTTATTTTGTTTTTATTCCATTACTAGAGGCCCTATGTATGAAATTCATGCAAGGGACTCGGCCCTCGCAGCCAAGGCTTTGTCCGGAAGGTCCTCTGGAAGGTTGTCCAGACAGTCGTTCTGCTATTCGTCCATCCAGTCTAATTAGCATATTACCCTTTTATTATTATAGATTATGAAGATGGAAGTGTGCATTAGCATATATATATATATATATATATATATATATATATATATATACTCAACTGTTGCCCAAATAAATTCAACAAAATCCCATAGCTATATCTAAAAATAAATAAAATGATTCCCTGTATTATATGGCTCAGATGGTTGGAGCATTATCCCATGCACCTAAGGGTCTGAGGTGCGATTTCTCTGGCCAGGACACATGCCCAGGTTGCAGGTTCAATACCCAATTGTGGAGCATACAGATGTTTCTCTCTCACCTCACTTTCTCTCTCTCTCTCTCTCTCTCTCTCTCTCTCTCTCTCTCTCTCTCTCTCTCTCTTTCTCTCCCTTCCTCTCTAAAATAAATAAAAAGATATCATCAGCTGAGGATTTTAAAGAAATTTTAATAATATTATAAAATAAAATGAAAAATAAAATGGTATAACCTTAAAAGAATCTTTACTATCATGAAGCAAATATTTACTTCAGTCTAATAATCATTATTGAACTTGGGATAAATCTCTAAAGATTTGTCCTAAATAGTTGAAAACAAAACAGGAACTAATCTCTACTATCACTATTTTAGGATGCAATTCTTTATTTAAAATATTTGAGACATAACTATTTGAAATGAGGAGAAATAATATCAGCACATAATATATATTCATATATACATATATTTATATATAAAATACATATACATAAACTTCATAACAAAAACAAAAAAGAGTCTATCTGTACTTATTTGAAAAACAATAGAATATAAATTTAAAAGCTAAAAAGTATATACTGAGAAATATGATTGAAACTTTTAGTTTAGGGCAAGTTTAACCATATTTAAGAAATGGAATTTTCTAATACTGTTACCTTCTCTTAAACTGAAACTGGCTAAGCATTGATAAATCAGGCCAAGTACCATACTTCTGGCATTAGTAGGCCTTTATTTGGAAGCCAATGCCATGGGGCTCATGTAGACAGATGGACAAATGAACAAAAGCAAATAACATTCTCAGTTTTCTTCTTACTTGGTCTTCTGCCAAATGGAACTGTTTTTCTGTAGAAAACGAAAAATGTATATCCTGGCACAATTTTAACTCTTCCTATGTAAAATTTCTTTCTGAATTTATTGTCTCTTGAATATCTCCATTTCATAGAATGATTACATTGAAAACTTTAAGAGTGGACATTTACACAAGTTTCCTCAGTGCATAAGTTATTCCTTGGAATGACATTTAATTTATATTTAACTATTAAATTAAGTATTTAGTCTGTTGGTATGAGCTGAGTTGGGTCCCCCAAAATTCATATAATGAAGTCCTAAAAGCAGTTCCTCAGAATATGACTATATTTGGAGGCAGAGTCTTTAAAGAGGTAATAAGCTAAAATGAGATCATTAGGGCAAGCTCTAATCCAGTGGTTCTCAACCTTGGCTGCACATTAGAATCACCTCATATGGGCCTCACCCCATAACAAAGAAACAGAATTTCCAGAGGATGAGGCCCAAAAATCAGGATTTTAAAAAGATTCCCAGGTGATTCTAATGTGCAGCCAAGGTTGAGAACCACTGCTCTAATCCAATCTCAGTGGTATTCTTATTAGAGGAGAAGGTTAAGACACAGACATGTACAGAGAAATTCATAGTGAGGACATAGGAAAGGCCATCTGCAAGTCAGGGGGAGGCCTTGGAAGAAACCAATTCTACAGACACCTTGCTCTTGGACTTCAAGCCTCCAAAATACCATTGTGAGAAATATATTTCTGTTGTTAAAGCTAATCAATCTATGGTATTTTGTTATGGCACCTTAAAAAACTAATATCCTATATAATAAAAGGCTAACCGAACGGCGGAACAACCAAACAACCAGCTGTTATGACGTGCTCTGACCACCAGGGGACATGCACAGAACATGGTGAGTGTGGGCAGCAGGCGGCAGAGTGCAGAACATGGCAAGCGTTGGCCACGGCGGGATGGTGGAGCAGGTAAGTGGGGGCTCCAGACCAAGGTGGGGCACCAGTTGATGTCATGGGGCGAGCCTCTGGTGGTTACTGAAAATTCTTTGCTCCCATGCACCACGGTACCACCCAGCGCTCACACCTGCTGCTGGAGTTGGTCCCACTTGCACCCACTGCCAGCACCTTGTGCTGGTCCTGATTCCTCAGTCCCATCAGCAGGTACGAGCAGCAGCTGCCAGCCCCAATTGCCCCTGAAGGTTTCTCCACCTTTCTCTGCTCCTGAGGGGCAATTGGGGCAGCAGCCACTGCTCACACCTGCTGATGATGACAGCCCTAATCGTTCTGCTGTCAGCGGGTATGAGCAGCAGAGGCGGGATGGGCCTGGCAGGGGTGCAGAGGATGGGCCAAGACCCACCTCTGTGCCCACCACAGCCTTGCCGCCCACAGTTGCTTTCAAGGTGCACAAATTTCTTGCACTGGGCCCCTAGTATTTATGATAAAGTCAGTTTGATATTTTGAGTCTTACTGGTAGTTGTTATCAACACAGTTGGTTCAGTTTTCTGTGTTTACTCCTAAACTATGAAGTTAAGGTATGCCAGTAAGTTTAGTTAATTATATAGACAGGCTAAGGTCTAACTCAAGGTAAAGTAGACATTTATAACACTGTTCAGTCTTATAGACTGAAATTGCAATACATACTAAGCATTCATGTCAGAAAAACAGTCTGATTCCCATATTTGACACAAAGGAAATTTCTCCTGTTTTGTAAAAAACATAACAATATGGAATCATTTCATGGGATTATAGTGAGAATGAAACAAGATATTTGTGGAAACTCCTAGAAGATTACTAACCATATAATCAATAATCAGTATTATACAGAGTTGATTTGAAAAAGATACCTTTCTACTTAACAAACCTACTTTATCAATAAATGAAAAGATATCAAGGAGGGACGTTATCATCGGATTCTCTTATATAGGACATTCTTTGTACAATAGTTTAGAATATATACTGGAGGAGGTTGGTATCAGAATGTGAATGCATGATAAACATTGTGCTTACAATAAAAGCACTTATAAAGGGAAAGAACTACCAAGAGACCTGAATTCATAGACTCATAGCCATGTGTTGGGTGCTATTATGACCCACAGTTAGAAGCTAGATTATAAAGGCAGAAATAGTAGGATCTATAATAACAAAAGAGTAATATGCTAATTAGACCAGATGTCCTTCCTTCCAGACAAAGCTGCAGTGGGCAGGGGCCGCAGCAGAGGCGGCAGAGGTGAATTTTGTGCATTGGGCCTCTAGTTTAGAAATAATGTAGGAGAAATCATGAAGGCTCCCAAGGAGAATACATGTAGAGAGTAGTGCTTAAAAAGATTGGCCCGACAATGCAAGCCATGCATTTTCTTGATATTTTAGTTTTATGCTTGTAAATCAAGGATAATGAAATACGTCTTATGGGGATATTAGGGGATTAATTACATATGCTAACGTTTGTATAGAGCTTTAAGAAATGCTGAATTCACTGTCCTATTGCATCTGAGTTTGCATTCTTCCTCTTGTGAACGTCCATTCACATTTTTTTGAAGTTACTTTAGATTGAGCTCTAATAAAAGTGGTTTCTGAGAGCATTTAGTGAAAAAGAGGCACCTGTGAAGAGAAACTAGCAAGGTCAGACCACCTCAGCATTATTAGAAAGGCCAAATTCCCTTGATGCAGGTCACTAGGAAGAGTCCTGAAAGCAGCAGACAGCCCTTGACTATTTTTCTCACTAGCCATTGATCCGCTCACTTTTTCATTTCCAGATTCCAGAGTAAAGGTTCAGGTCACTCCATATGATAATTAAGTTAATCATAGGAGTAATCCAAAACTGATGGGAGGGATCAAAGTTGTTCATTAAATGAATTTTAGAAGGGAGAGGGAAAGAAAAGGAAAAACATTAACGTGAGAGCAGAAACAATGATTGGCTGCCTCCTGCACGGTCCCCACAGGGGACCAACCAAGCTGCACCCCAGTGGGAATAAATAGAATCAGCAACCCCCCAGTGCATGGGGCCCAGCCAAGGAGCCACACCAGCCAAGACAAATCTCTTATAATTTTGATTATAATTAAAATTACACATTGTTTTGGAATTACCAAATCAATTTTACAATTTAGTAATATGTGATATGTAAGCTGTCTACATGAAAAATCTTTCAAACACAAAATATGTAGGTCCCTAGAAAATCACTACGCATTATTCTATGGATTTCTATTTCACTGACTTAGGTAATGTTTACTAAGAAAATGTCCTTTGGATAAGCAGAAACTTAAATCCCTGCTCTGCTACTTAATTGCCGTTTTAATAATATCACCAATGATGCAATTCCTTTATGAAACCAATATGTATGGAAATACAGCACTTCTCAGGCACTGTTCTTATCATGTTTGATTTTGAGGAGGTAAGTGGGACTAAAATGGAGGTTTTAAAACTTTTTAATATTTATACTCATCTCGTAGTTTTATAATGACTGCCTGTTACATATGACAAAAAGCATTAAAGCTTAATTCAGTGCCATCATCCTTGCCCTCATTAAATCATTTTTCTTGGCAAACTCACACTGCCTTTAACATCTTAGACTCTTCCAATGAACCCATCCCCCTGTATTTACTCTCTTAATAACCTTTGCCTTTTCATCATTAGCAGGTCTCAAGAAATTATCCTTCTCATTCTACCCCTACTACCACTAGGTAATCAAGGGCCTACGTTAGGCATAACTATGTCAGGTGGCTTTCTGAGAGAGCTGGCAACTTTTCTTTTTCTCGGTTGTCTCTCATCCTACTCAGTCTGCGTCACTATGCTCTTGGTTAAATGTAAGGAACACGGGCATGGTGGTAAGAAGTTTTGGCTCCAAGTTCAAGCTCTATCACTTACTATTTTTATGACCTTATTAATGTCACTTTAAAGCACTAAGTTCTATTTGCATCCTCTTGAAAAGATGGAGATAGTACCAAGGTATTGCTATCTTCTCTCTTACCATAATTTTTTTAAATTAAATTCTTTATTGATTAAAGTATTACATACGTCTCCTTTTCTCCCATTGATCTCTCTCCAGCCACTCCCACCCCCCAGCACATGCACTCACTTCCCTACCTGTGTCCATTGGTTATGCTTATATGTATGCATACAAGTCCTTTGGTTGATCTCTTACCACCCCCCCTCCACCCCGCCACCACCACCACCACCCTGCCCTGCTTTCCCTCTGAGGTTTGACGGTCTGTTCCATGTTTCTTTGTCTCTGGATCTGTTTTTGTTCATCAGTTTATGTTGTTCATTATATTCCACAAATGAGTGAGATCCTGTGATATTTATCTGTCTCCAACTGGCGCATTTTGCTTAGCATAATGCTGTCCAGTTCCATCCGTGCTGTTGCAGATGGTTAAGAGTTCTTTCTTCTTTTACAGTAGCGTAGTTTTCCATTGTGTAGATGTACCACAGTTTTTATTTTCTTTATTGATTAAGGTATTAGATATGTGTCCTTATCCCCCTATTTGAAGTTGATTTTTTTAAATGTCTAGCCTGGATTCATCATGTTTATTATAACCTCAGCTTCTCTTTTCCCCACTATTCCATTTTTATATGCTTTGCTTTAAGAAGCAGGTTAACTTACTCTGAGAGCTCCTTCCTCATAAGTCTTTTCTCTGGAGATATATATATATATCATGCACGGGTGGGGTCCCTAGGCCTGGCCAGAGATCAGAGCCAATCGAGGCCTTCTGGCTGCCAGGCAGGGCTTTCCTGAAACAGGGAGGCACCAGAGGAGGTTGGCCAGTCTCAGGAGGTTGGCTGTGGGAGCACACTGATCACCAGGGGGCAGCTCCTACATTGAGCATCTTCCCCCTGGTGCTGGTGGTCAGTGTGCATCATAGTGACCGGTCATTCTGGTTGTTTCAGCATTCTGGTCGCTTAGGCATATATATATATATATATATATATATATATATATATATATATAGAGAGAGAGAGAGAGAGAGAGAGAGAGAGAGAGAGAGAGAGAGAGTAGAGAGAGGGAGAGAATAGAGAGAGAGATATAGAGATTTCACCTCAAGTTTCAATAGAACCTGAATGAATTAGAGAATCAAAAAGTGCTTAGAATATTGATTGGCTGGTGGTCTAGCACAGATGTATTAGAAAAGGAAATATTTGAAAGTCATTTTAAAAATATGTAATATTTGAAGCCACTGGGCATGGACGTTATTATGTAAGAGATTAAATATATCCCTAGCCAGTTTGTCTCAGTGGATAGAGCATCAGCCTGAGGACTGAAAGGTCCCAGGTTCAATTCTAGTCAAGGGCACATGCCTGAATTGTGGCTCGATCCCCAGTAGGGGGCTTGCAGAGGCAGCCAATCAGTGATTCTCTCTCATCATTGATGTTTCTATATCTTTCTCCCTCTCCCTTCCTCTCTAACATCAATAAAAATATATTTCTTAAAAAAAGAAATTAAATACAGAGATCCAACTAACACCAACATAAAAGCATGGGCACAGTTAATGAATAATTTACAGATTTTATTAGATGCCTACATATAATATTTTTAAGTCAAAAATAGTATTTCAGTTAGGAAATAATTTGGTATTTTTAACTGTGCTTCATCTTTGGATTTCATTCTTCTTTTGACAGATATACACAACTTGTATTTTGAGAAATATTTTTACTTTAAATTATGCCAGAAATATGTTTTTGAATAAAATGTCCTATATAATAAAAGGCTAATATGCAAATCAACTGAACAGCTGAATGACTGGTCACTATGACACACACTGACCACTAGGGGGCAGACACTCAATGCAGGAGCTGCTCCCTGGTGGTTAGTGCGCTCCCACAGGTGGAGCACCACTCAGCCAAAAGCCAGGCTCACAGCTGGCAAGCTCAGCGGTGGTGGCAGGAGCCTCTCCAGCCTCCGCAGCAGGGCTAAGGATGTCTGACTGACATCCCCCAAGGGCTCCTGGACTGGGAGAGGGCACAGGCTGGGCTCAGCAACTCCCCGAGTGCATGAATTTCATGCACCGGGCCTCTAGTTTACATATATACATTTCACCAATTACATCTCTTAATGTAAGTTATTTTTTTGTAATTAATTTTTTTCAAACTTTTGTCTCTGATTCCTGTGTTCATTGTTTTCATGTCTCAGTTGTAAAATGTAATAAAGACTTGATGTATGATGAAGTTTGATAATTTCATAGTTACTGAAATAAGTTTGCTTGTCAAATGTGCAGAAATTGAGAGGTGAGGATAAAGACAAATCAAGTAGTTTATAGTGATTATTACAAATCACATAATAACATTATGAATACATCCATGATAGCAAGAAAATTCCCAAAATGTCTACCACTTAATTTTTTGGGAAATAAATAATTAGTTATGAGTTAATGGTTTTATATTTTAATTTTGTGTTTTCCTGCCATTACCCCTTTATAATTTTACACATACAATATTTTGTTAAACAAAATATTTTCTTCTTGTTAGCAACTATAAAGAAACTAACGAGTGGAAATGTATTCATTCATTTATCCATTTTCCCAACCCTTTCATTTGAAGATATTACAAATTCACAAGTTTAGGGAGACAAAATATTTAATTGTCCTTCTATTTCCTCAAGAATTTTCTAGCTTAACATATAGTTCATACAATAAATGCTTGTAGGCTAGAAGAACAAATAAAAGTGATAATTAAAGAAAATCACTTTTACATTATGAACTATAATTAATGTGCAGTAGTATAATAAATTGCTATGAAGTCACTGTATGGTTATAAAAAATTTCACAGGAGATAAGATCACTAAAAAATCAAAAACTAACTTATATAAGACATACATAGTACTTAAAGATGTGAATGAGGAAAATATGATGAGTTAATAACTGAATACAGTAAATAATTGATCCAAAATGGCTTTGTTTATTGTATCTATTTTTTTAATGTGTCTGGCTTCAGTTTCTCAAGTCTTGCATTGCATGAAAGGATCATGGTATAGTCAACAAATTTACTTGGAAAGAAAAATGCAACAAATCAAATAGTCTTCCTATTCACATAAAGGGTCCAGTAAATGTTTCTGCTAATACAGAGCACTTTATAAAGTATAGGGGTATTGCATAAATAAGAAATAGCATTAGTTAGTCTAAGGAAATAATTACTAGGAAATTTTAGTACAGGAGGAAGGAAAAACTCCAACCCACCTCATGAATATACAGATTATTCTACCTTATTGTAGATACTTCAGAACTTATATCAACTTTCCCTTTCTTTCCTGCTTGTAAAGAGCTGTATTGATATTCTTTTGTGTTGTGAATATACATAAGATAATACCTCACTAACTGTGCTTCGAAATCATTAAGTATATTAAATTGAATGATAAAAGCTCTAATAAAATGAAAGTGGTTCTCTTTCTTGTTAATTGTATAACAAAATCCTCTCTTGAATTGTCCTTAAATTTATCCTCTCTATCTATGAAATTGAACCATTCGATAGTCAACTTGATCAATATGAACTTCCAATTAAGCCAATTCAGATCTAGATACTTTTCCTATACAAATGCTATTTGATTTATTTGATCTACCAAGATCATTTTAATGAGAAATGGACACATTTTTTCCCTTTGTACATATTGCAAAGAGAAGCAAAATGAGAACCGTAACTATTTCTTAAACCTATTTTGACCTATTTTTGCTAGACTCCCAAATATGGAGACAATTAAATGCCTAACCTCAAGGAGCTTAAGTATTATTTAGTGATGATAAGAAAAAAACAAATATCTACATTCAAGGTAGATAAAATATAAAGTCTCTGATGGATTATAGAAGTGGGCTTTTTGTTTACTTTTTTTGATGAGAGTTGGAAGGACATGAAAATTGAAGGAGATTGCTATTCAAAATTATCATAAGCATCACAAGCAACTAAATCTTTACATAGCATAGCTATTAAAATATGCCCTAGTCCAAATAAAAAATCTTGTATTTGCTCCCCATTAACCTCACAGTTGACTGAGAAGCATTTTAAAAACACACACAGCTCAGGTGAAAGGAATCTCAGAGGAAAATCTTTCAACAAAAAAGAGCCAAGAAGGCAAAAAGTATTGAATGAATAAAAGTGTTTGAAAAAAAATGTTTAATGTGATGCCACTTTATATACAGTTTAAAACCTTACAACAGTATACTTGCCTTCCCACGTATGATGATGAATTTCCAATTCAACTTTGCCTAGCCTAATATTCAAAGCTGTTCAACGTATACCATCTCATTTATTGATATTCACAAGTCCATATATATTTCACTTACATGTACTTTTATTTAACTAACACATAGTATACATGCAAACTAGAAGTTATCAATTTCAGGATGAGGAAAATGAAGAATGAAAGGTGACACACTTGCCCAAGATTACACAGAGTTAGCATTTGAATCCAGGCAACCTAGCTCTAAATTAAATCACCTTAACAACTACACCACACACGTATAAACTGTCAATCAGTCCTTCAAGGGAATCTTCTCTTTGGGTACACAGACACACCCTAACTGTGCTCTCATATAGGAGAGACAAATAAGAAACTGGATGAGCAACACTTTCAGAACTTTTCCTAGATTAGAAGGAAAATCTAATTCCATTCACTGACATACTATGGTATTCTTCAAAAGATAAGTTCAAAGCTTCTTATATTTCTTAAATTGTATTAAATTATATCTCTAAAGATAAGTTCTCTTCCATTACTTATTTCTTTTCTATTCTGAGAACTACAAATATTTATGTTGGTTTCCACTTTGTCCATTTTCTATACATATGAATTCCTCTCCAGATGTTTATTTTACATATTCACTTTCTTCTCTCTAGAGCTTGTCTGCATACGCATTGTTTTTGGACAAGGTTAGGCTATTAATATGGGTTTTAATATTTATTTTTCATATTTATTCATATATCTCATCTATTAATAGGAAAGTAAAGTGTTTCATGAATATAAACCACACTGGTCTCATTGCTAAGCAATTAAAATTCAATAAAACAAATATTGAAGTGGAAGACATATTTCAACATCTTATTATATTTGGGGAATTTAACTCATGCTATTCTATGTAATGTTGTTTACAAATTTTGATTTTCTTTTTATATTACTGAGAAATAATGTCTTCAGTCTTTTTCTTATATATACAAAGAGTTAAATTGGAGGGAGCGTTAGAAGTGTTCATGACAAATACTCCTTATTTCATGTTAAAAGATTTCTGACATTTACAGTTATCAATTCTAGGTACTTGTTCTGAATTTATTTTATTCAGATAAAGCTTTTATTTTATTTTTATTCAAAATTAATTAATTACTTTATTTATTTATTTATTTATTCAAAATCAAGCTTCTATAATTTCTACTTTCTTTTTAACTATTACTCAAAAATCAAGCTTCTATGATTTCTACCTTCTTTTTATATCTATTTCATACATGCATTTAATTTCAGTCTTTCCTCATTAATCTATCATTCTGTATTTATAATCATTTATGTTGCCTCTTAATTCACCCAATTTGTCATCAACTTCCACTTCCGGTATTTCTGATGGGTGAGGGTGTTTTATGTAATGTTGTAAGTATTTAGGGAAACAGGGAAAATGCTATACAAGTAAGTTTTTAAGGTTCTGCCATAGAATTTTGTTGTTTTTTGCTTGTCATTTGGCCAATATGTAGTTTTCACTGAATTAATATATAGTTCCTATTTCAATTTGAGTTTCAGAACCATTGATATCCTTTGAAAGAGTAAGATTGATAATGTTAGAATTTCAAAAATAACCTCCCAAAATGTTACCAATATATCTTAATGTAAAATGGGGACAACTAATCACATATTAAGTGCAGATGGTTTAAAATTATTACGTGCCTGCCTTATACAAAAATAATGTCATGTGTGGAAGTAAATAGAATTAATGTTTCATCAGAAACTTTAAAAAGTCTCAAGATTAGAAGTCAAGACACCCTACAAATTAGGTCTCTGAATATTGCTTGTACCGATATGCTCACTGCCTCTTCCAACTTTTCCTGACCAGCTTTCAAGAAAATGGTTCATGGAGCAATGTAGTCCAAATGGCAATGAATAAGATTTAGGGTCATAAAGACTATCATAGCCGTAGCTTGGAAAGCGGACTACTTTTAGAATCAGTTGTTAACTAGCAAATGTGTCAGAAAACAACCCTTCATTGGACAAAGTTTACAGTAAAATTGCCTGCCAGGAAATTCTCACTTTCTTTTTATTTATAGCTGTCTATGCTATCACACCTCATTTATTTCTCTTGAAACAAATATTTAAAATGATCTAGAAGCAGTTTTCAATTGAAAATGCCTTTATTCCCTCCACTAGTCATTTTCCAAAATAGGATCCAGACCTGTTTGGCTAGATTATTTAGTCAGATCATCATATGTTTCAGAATGCAAGTCATTTTAAAACATATTTTGACATGATTGTACAAAGTAACTGTTATAGAAAAATCCTTGTTTAAAGAGTTTTTAGCCCTAGCCGGTTCCATTCAGTGGAGAGAGCATCTGCCCCAGCAGACTGCAGAGTCCCAGGTTGGGTTCCAGTCAAGGGCATGTACTTATATTGCAGGCTCAATCCTGGCCTTGGTAGGGGTGCATGTGGGAGGCAACCAATCTATGTGTCTCTCTCACATCAATTTTTCAGGTGAAAGAGTTTTTAACGAACTCCCTGGCAACAGAATCTTATAAAAATCATTTGTATATGATCTTTTTATCATTAAATTCTGCAAATAAATCTACTAAAATACTTTTCTCAATGGCCTATCTTCTCTGTTCAACTGTTGTTTTAAACTGTTCATGACAAAAATTGAAAGTATCTAACCTACTCTTATTTTTTATTATTTTATATTTTGAAGTAACAATTGCAATCATTTGGACTACAAAGAAAGTATCAGGAAATAATAAGTTCACTAGTGAATTAATTTAGCTGATTTTCAGAATCATTAGTTCAAATTATTATGTTGTTTTTCCCTCATAGTATGGTCATTGAACATGTAAATTGTCTAAAAGTGTTCTCCTTTCTGAAAAATAGTAATTCTAAAATATTAAAATGTGTTTTGAGTAAAATTATAATCTTGGAATGAAATTTCCACTTATTTTTAACTGTTAAAATGTTTTATTAAATTCAAATAAAGTTTTTTCAATTCAGTGAACACTTTATTTGTAAGATTGCAATAGTAAAAATAATCAAAGTTTTGTAGAAATTGAAATTGTAATTGCAGTTTATACTGCAATAGGTATCCAGTACATCTTATGTCATAGTAATCCATGTATTTAATGAGTTTTATTTCAGAATATAAGTAATTTAACTGAAAATTCCGTGTCTGTAATTATTTATATTTTTACTTTATTCACAAATATTTATGTAAATTTCTTATAGACTGAATTGTGCCCCCTCCCCTAATTCACATGTTGGAGCCCTAATCTCCAGTGTGACTATATTTGGAGATAAAGCCTTTAAAGCAATACTTAAGGTTAAATGAGGTCATGAGAGTGGGGCCCTAATCCAACATGACTGGTGGCCTTCTAAGAAGAAGAAATATCAGGGATGTCTGTGGCAGAGGAAAGACCATGTGAGGACATAGGGAGAGGCTTACAACTGCAAGGCTAGGAGAGAGCCTCAGAAGACCCTACTCTCTGGCCCCTTTATCTTGAAGGACTTTCAAAAGTTTGAGAAAATAAATTGCCGTTGTTTAATCCACCTAACCTGTGCTATTTTTATGGAAGTCCCAGAAAACCAATACAAAAGTCTAAGGCCAACTTGGAAACTTTCCTAAATAAATTTTGGATTAAAAAATGTTATATATAGAAATCTATAATTTGGAACTTCTGCCAAAATAATTCTAAGTATCTATATTTACCTGAAACCTTAAAGGTATTACATTTTAAATCAAAACAATTGGCTGAGATAGGAAAGCCAGGTGCTTTAGTTCGTTCTCCAAAAAGGCTGCAGGCTGAGGTATGAAAAATCATGGGCAGAAATAGAGTTCCATATATATATAGAGAGAGAGAGGTAATGTCAGGTTTGAAAATGGAATGCAGAAACACTTAAAATCATATGATAGTTTTGTATGTGTCCACTCCTATTAGGTTAGTGTCGAGTTGTATATAATGAGTAGCTCTGGTCTTTGAAGAATATAAGCAGCTAAACAAGTTATCAGTAATTTAGACAAACAAATCAGAACCAGACTTCAGGCCTGTTGAAGTACTTGCATACTTTGCAATGAGCTGCGGTAGGTGTGTTGACTACCAGGATCCATTCCGATCACCTGCTGGGGTGTTTTTCTGTACTACAAGAGCAGAGAGCTGATTATTGTTTCTAAATTGTCTTGCATGTCCTGGATGTGAATCAATTATTTTAATTATGGTAGATGCATTTATATGAGAGTTTTGAAGATGAAAATTGGGAGGAAGTCATCTTCTGAATTTTGCTGGTTCTTTATTTTTTATAGCAAGCAAGTTATAAAAAGAGTACAGTTTCCAGCTTCACTAGTATTTAATTAGAGTTTTGGGGTGGCAGCCACTTCTGATTTATCAGGACAGTATGTCAAACTTAGTGGTTTAGTTGTAGCATCCTGATTTTCCACTTTTCTGAATGTGTCAGAAGTTGTAGCTCCCTTGGTTAATCAATTCTATGTGTAGCGTTCTGAGGTAGAGCTAAGATCCTACTCTCCCAATAGTTCTCTGGATTAAATCTCTGCTCCTAATATTTATTGAAATTCTGATTGTTAGGGAAACCAAGGAAAAATGTTCAAATTTATGTTAAATAAAATTCTGCATAGAATTAATTCTATTTATGTTTGGGAAACTAGGGTGCTATCCATACCCTAAATTAGATTTAATAGAAAATGTGTACAATTCTAACTCATAGATATCTCAAACTGTATACATGAGTAGGTAAATACAACTTTCCCTTAAACAGAAAGTGACTCTAATTCCATACTTGGGGTTTCTTCTTTCCTTAATGCACCGTTGCTTTCTTATTCTACCCCACCCCCAATGTGGTATATAGTTACTGAATTGATTATAATGGCTAGCAATTTTTCTATTTAGAAAAACTCTTTTGCAAACAAAGGATAGCCTTGCTTTTGTTATCAGTTAGCAATAAAATTGAATCAGCACACCTACGGAAGGAATTAAACCTTATCTTCCCAGACCTAGTAACAACAGAAAGAGTTTATGAAAAAAAAAAAAAAAGTTCTATTATTCTTTTAGTCTTTTATTCAATTCAATTATTTTCCCTACTATCTCAGAGACTAACATTGCCTTGAGGTACAAACTTGCCTTTCCCTTGCCCTAAGAATGTTTAGTTGTGTTTTACCTGAAGAAATCTTTTAAACAACATTTCTGAAAATTATTTTGTTTAGTGGAAAGGATACATGACCAGGGTGGGGAGAGCTTGAGTTCTTATTCGTATGGCTTTGCAGCCATTAAATAGTGAAGAGCACTTCATTAGCTCCTCTGGGACCTAGGTTCCACTCTAATTAAAGTCAGGGGGGACTTAACCTCTACAACTATTTCCAGGTCTAAGAGACCAGGTTTAGCTTCTGGCTATACTATTCAGGTATTTAAAGGGAGCATTTAAAATAGACTATTATGGGGAAAATGCTAGATTGGAACCTATTAATTAAATATGCACAGAAATATGGGAGAAAAATATGGCATCTCCCAATAGACAAGCTCTAATTTAATACAAATTTTTAATTAATATAATACCACAAACTATCAATAGATATTATGAAAGTTGTAAACTGAACTCACATGTTTACTACAGTCCTCTGGGAGAAATGCTGGAACATATCTTCTTAAGCCTTAAAAATATACTTACAAAGTTGTAAACGTTTGTTGGTTTTCTCTGTTAAATGAAAAAAATCATAAAGTCATACCTTTCAAGATGATTTTTAGAGAAGCACAAAAGTGAGGAAATTATGGCTGTTCAAAGATATGATGTCGGTTATAGCAACATTTTCCCTAGGACATTTACTTTGATGAAGACCTGGGACTTCACTTTTTAATATCTTTGGGCTATGATTGCTCAAATGTTAGTATAAGACACCAGTAGCAACAACATTTTGGAATTTATCATCAATCTATTTTAAATGCCTGTTTTATTCTTGAGTTTATTGAACACATGAAAATGAAACACAAAGGTATATGAGAAAGGTTTTAAAGTTCAGATTTCACTATAAAATTTACAAATAATTTTGCTTAATTACCAAAATCCATCAATTAGTATAAATTGGTTCTCTCTAGTGCATGGAACAGTGCATAGTAAGTGCATTATGAATGGGATATTATGGCATTCCTGTAGGCCAAGCTATCTACAAATTCTTCATGAAAATAAAATATTTTATAATTTCAGGGATATTTGTAAATATCTGGAATTGGAGAGAGAACAGGTTTTAAACATTGTTTACACTGGACTATTTGGCCATTAGCCTAGCACCCTAGTCAATGAGGGTATCAAATATAACTGATTAATGCAATGAGTTGATCAGGTTTTGACTAAACTAACCAAATGATACAACCCATTTATTGTGTGGTATGCTTACTGAACTCACATGTACAGTTTAACTGCCATGTAATTCATTAATTCCATCATTTATTTCACACCCTGAATGGTCACTGACCCTGTCTGCTCTGTGAGATAGCACACTCAACTAAACAGACTGGATGCATCATGATCATGGAAGGCTCAACTATATAAATGACTTGTCAGCACACACACAAAAATACAGAGAATTTGAACTGCTGAATCTAGCCTTTCCTGCAACTTCCTACAAGGAAAACTAGGGCACATCCAAAGAAACAGTAAAACAGATTGTAGGTTAACGATTCAGGGTGTGATTTTTATATTGGGACCTGAAGAAGAAGTAGATTTATTTAAGCAAAGAGAAGAAAAAGAATATTCCAGGCCATTGGTCAATATGTACAATACAGTGAATGGAACAATAACCAGAGTGACTACCACAAAATGGCTAATGGGATAATTACATCAGTAAAGGTCAGAATGACTTCCTATAGTTTTCTAGCAGTGATTTTTTTTCTACCTATCTCTATTTTTCTACATTGTGGTTATTCTATCTCATTTATTTATGTGTTTAATTATCAATTTATATTATTAGGTAGGTGCACATGGAAGCCAGGTAGTCAGGGACAGGACCATGGGGAGAGGAAGTAGAATGGGGAACCCTGCTAGATGGAAGTTACTAAGGCAACCCAGCTGGGTGGGGAAAGAAGGACACTTGAGGGAGATGTGAGCTTTAAAAGACAGGCAGCTTGCAGATAACCAATCCCAAGACAGTGTTGCATATCAACAATTCCAAGAATGTTACTAAAGCAGAATTCTTTGAAACAACCAATCAGGAACTAGCAAAGCATGTATCTACTCCCAGACAAAGAAACACACACTCTATGTCTATTTCTCTTCTTCTCTCTCTGGCAAACTGGGCTCCTGGCGCTCCTTAGACAGGAGACATGCTCCCTTGCGCCCATGTGGCTTATGGCCATGGGGGCCTCCACACATGTTCTAATGGACTTTAATTCGCTTGGATGCTGAACTACACCCAGTCACAACATGGAACAGAAGCTCTGGACACTGGCCTGCTCCTGGAACCCCAGCTGCACCTTTTCCAGGACTCGCTTCTCTCAATAAACTTTGATTCCTCTAATCATTTTTGTCTGTGAATTCATTCCTCGATTTTGCAAGAAAATGAACTTGGACCCGACCACCATATTTTGGTTTCATAACTATTTCATTCAATGCTTTCTAATCCAAAACTATCTTTCCTTACTATAGTCTTCAAAGTGATCGTTTTGACCATTAGGTGCTATTTCAGTGTGGCTCCTGTAAGCGTTTGAACTGTGCTCATTCTTGTGTTTAGCTTTTCTTTACTCTCTGGCATGGCACAATGTTCCAGACTCATCTTGCATTGTGTATGCTGCAGCCCTGAAATCAATTATTCCTTCAATAAGGCCTTCTTCCTATTATTGAAAAACAGTATTTATAAATCATTATCTGGTATTTAGAAAAGTAACTACCAAAGTGCCCTTGCTTTCTAAGTGGCTAGAGCTTAAAAATATATACATATTTATTTTTGTATCTGGATGGCTAGGTAGATAGATTCACACATGCACACAACATATATAGATAGATATAGATACAGATACATTTATATATGGATAGATTCATATCTATATCTATATACACATACATACCATAAGTTCATATGATATGTTGAATTCTATATACTATAGGGTTCATTCTAAGTGAAAAACCTGGCTCTTATTATCTACAATGTGTTTACTTATTTGTACACTAGTATACACATAGAGTTGTTTCAGAATTGAGGACCCCATGCCCTGTGAAAAACAAATTTAGTAGCTAGTATATGTGTATAGGTATTTTTATCCTTAGCTTTTTGGTGTCCAGTCAAAATACTATTTCCCATAGCAACTTATGTCAGTTGTATACTTCCCTACATCTTTCAGTTGATATATAATTCCTATGTAGTCCAGGTGATTTCATGTTACATTTTAGCTTCCTCTCACATGCTAGTTGATTTTCATGCTATAGAGTGGCTTGGTCTTGTGCCAAATTATGTTTGTAGAAGAAGTAAAGGATGATAGATAGATAGATTAATCATAATGAACATTTTTCCAGAAAAGTTTCTCTGGTCTTTCAGACCATTCACCGATATTGGTGGTTAATAGATGTGTTTTGTCATATCCTTTGAACATCATTGTACATGCAATATAACCTCTTCAAATTCTGTGGTTATGTGTGAGTATGTGTGTATATGTGTGAAACAGAGACAAAGGCACAGAAAGAGATAGAAATCAAAGACAGAGTGATGGTGGGAAAAGAAATTCATCAGTTTCTGGTATTTTTCTAAGTTATTACATTCTCTGGTCAGTGCCTCCAGATTCTCTTGGCTGTGTGCTTATCAAGAGCAGTTAACATTTTCTCACCCTTTTATCTGTCCTTTCATTTTGGAGTCATACTCTGAGAGTATGGAATGTCACTAGGTTTCTGTCCCAGTTATCCACATTAAACTCCCTATTGAGATTAATAAAATATACTTCTTCAGAAATGAAATTTTAATATTCAACAACCTTACCAGTAGTTGCTAGGGGAGAAAAATAGTCGAATGCAAAATTCTGGCTGAGTAAATAAAAGAATAATTTTACTACTTCATGCCTGGACACCCAAAATTTGTCAGGAGTGCAGAAATTTAGATTCAGCAAGACTAATATGAGGAGAGTGAGTCACTTGCCTTGAGCACAAAATTTAAGGTAGAAACCAAAATACTCAGTAATTGAGGTAAATATTTTAATGCAGTATCACTGAATGTTCCATTTGCCTCAGGCTCAAATAGGTTTTATCAAGTTATAGTTGCTGATCCTGCCTGAATCTAAAATTTGGTATTTTGTGCATCATGACTTATTTTGCATTGTTTGATTTTAAAATATGCATTAAATATTTACCTTGTGTACTGAGTTTCGGGGTTGCACACTTATATTTTTCCTGAGGTAAGTTCCTCACCCCCTTTACTCATCTTACTGTAACCCAGCCCTGCTCTGTCTCCCGTTCTTTCTACACTTGAAATAGTAAATGTTGACATTATTTGTAAGGTAATCTAGAGTATATGAAGGGGTGTGTGTGTGTGTGTGTGTGTGTGTGTGTGTGTGTGTAAGCACATACCTACACATGTAATGCAAAAAAGGAATAATAGTTTTTCTCCTAATAATCTACTTTTTCTTAGAGATGATGTCAGAATATCACATATTTACACACTATTTCAGTCAATTTTTCCTATAACAGCAAATGACAAAACCACAGGGTCCCAAACCAAACAATGATTATAAAAGAAAATTTATGAAACTTTTGTAACTTTGTTGACAGAAACATGTGAGAATTCTACTAAAGAAGTGAAGACATGAATTATAGATTTCTTGTCACGAATGATGAATGCATGTATAACCATGATGCAAAAAGAGAGATTCTTCATTAGCCACATTTTTTTCTCCTATCAAGCCACCTATCTACACGATATACAAAAATTAACTCAAAATAGATCAACAACCTAGAGATTAAAACTAAAACTACAAAACTATTAGCAACAAAATAGGGTTACTCTTTATTACCTGGAGATCGAGTTGTCTACCATGAGGTGCTCCTAATTTTCCATATGACAGAAGCCATATTGTATAATATTTTAATATGCTTTCTAAATATACTATGGTATTTATAGCTTCAATAACAAATCTATGTTCAGAATATGCATAAAACTGCACATGTGAGCTTTTATTATTATTAATTAATAAAGACTATAATGCTTAAAAGAAAATAAAAATAAAGAAATTTTTAAATTAACATGGTAATGGTTAGATGGAAACTGATGATAGTTTTATTTTGAAAAGTAGAGTATAAAGACAGGGAAGGAAGGAAGGAAGGAAGGAAGGAAGGAAGGAAGGAAGGAAGGAAGGAAGGAAAAGGGAAGAAAAGAGTGTGGGAAGGAAGGACATGAAGCACTGAATTCATTTTGGATTATGAAGGTATGCTTGTGAATGCTTGTGGTTATAATATGGTCCTGATTGTAAAAATTCATAGATTTTATCCCGGTTTTGCTACTGACTTACTCTGCCCTTGGCTTTCTCTACCTTGAACCGATCTTGTGATGTCTTTAATGGACTTTGATCTCAATTGAAAAAAGATAATCAAGGAGGCATCATTTTCGTTGGTTCTAGTCGACACTTGACAGCAAGAGCTATCAATTTATTATATGAGGTGTTGAAGGATCTTTTTCTGGGGAATCATAACAATTGACTGGCCAAATTATAAGAACATATTGTAAGAAAAATGGAAAGAAACAGTTCTGTGCCTTGGGGAAATAGACTGACAGCAGTGGCAGACCTTTGAGGTGTATCCTATTCTTTGTTTTAGTAGTGCTCCAATTTTTAACACACTTTTTTCTGTAAAAGAAAAAGGGCATCACATTTTAAAATAATTTGAAAGAAATAGCATCTGATGCTTTCCTCAGAAACCTATCTGTCCAAATTTATAGCTCACACTGTGATATTTTTTCTTCATGACCAGCCACTTTCCTTAAATTCTTGTAAGCTTTTATGAGTACCACCAATTCAGTTTTCTTGCTGTTCTGACCTAAATTATCTCTCCTCTGTGCTGTACAAGCTGTACTAGGTATTACAACCTCAACTTCTACATTATGTGCGTGTGTGTGTTATCAGATATATTAGATCCTAATTCATATATATATATATATATATATATATATATATATGCCAAATCTTATATAATAACTAATATGCTAATTAGACCAGATGGGGGAGCAACCTGCCCAAATGACCAGTAGGTGGGGGGCAGGGCTAGTGAGACTGTGCTGCCAGGCCAGCAATGGTGGTCCTGGCACCCCACTTCTGCAGAAACAGTGGTGCGGGCCTGGTCCTGGCACCCCCCCTTCCACAGAGGAGGTGGCATGGCCTGGTCCCAGTCCTGGTGCCACACTCTCTGTAGAGGTGGCCACAGGGGAATGGGCCTAAGCCACAGTCAGACATACCCTGAGGGCTCCTAGGCTGCCAGAGGGAAGTCTGACTGCCAGCTTAGGCCTGATTCCCTGGGGGAGCCGGCCTAAGCTGGCAGGTGGACATCCCCCAAGGGGCATGGACTAGGAGAGGGCACAGGCCAGGCTGAGGGACCCCCCCCAAGAGCATGAATACTAGAGCACTGGGCCTCTAGTATTTATATAGTCAAATTAAATGACATACATTTTATCATTAATTCAAAATTAATAATTTAAAAGGCTGATTATATAATGTCATAGATCACACTCAGAGTATTTCTTGAATAAACATGACTCTTTTCCTATAGCTCAAACAAAGTGGTATGCCTGTTTTGGGGAAATTAAAACCTTACTTCAAATTACTTGTGACTATATTAAAGGAAGAAACTTCGCAGAATGGCCTTCAATTATTTTTTACAAAAATATCAGTGTTGCCGAAACCGGTTTGGCTCAGTGGACAGAGCGTCAGCCTGCGGACTGAGAGGTCCCAGGTTCGATTCCGGTCAAGGGCATGTACCTGGGTTGCGGGCACATCCCCAGTAGGAGATGTGCAGGAGGCAGCTGATCAATGTTTCTCTCTCATCGATGTTTCTAACTCTCTATCTCTCTCCCTTTCTCTCTGTAAAAAATCAATAAAATATATTTAAAAAATATATATATATCAGTGTTTTCATGAAAGGCTTCTCCTAATTGAAATTTCAACACAATCAGATATGAACCATGAAAGCATTTCAGAAAAATGACAAATGCATTTGGGAATATGTTATAAATAAAGTTATAAAGATCCGATGCTTAATGTCTGTTAACCTTTTGAATTTACATAATTTTAAAATATTGTGCTGAAGAGTCATTTGTAAATGAAAAACCTTTCGATTTAAAAATGATTATTTAAAGAGCTTCTAAAATGGTCTAATTATATCTTTTTTATGAAGGGATTATAAAGTCTTTTGATATTTATATAGAAATAATTAGCATTTGAATGCTGTGCCATTGTTGTTACCTATTGAAAGAAAATACATTTTTAATAAGAAAAAGCTTCTGCACAGCAAAAGAAACCATCAACAAAACAACAAGAAAGCCCACTGCATGGGAGAACATATTTGCCAATGATATTTCAGATAAGGGTTTAATCTCCAAAATTTACAGAGAACTCATACAACTTAACAAAAGGAAGATAAACAATCCAATCAAAAAATGGGCAAAGACCTAAATAGACACTTTTTGGAAGAGGACATACAGAAAGCTGAGAGACATATGAAAACATGCTCAAAGTCATTATTATCCGAGAGATGTAAATCAAAAAAACAAGATACCGAGATACCATCTCACACCTGCCAGAATGGCTATCATCAACAAATCAACAAATGACAAGTGCTGGCAAGGATGTGGAGGAAAAGGAACCCTCGTGCACTGCTGCTGGGAATTCAAATTGGTGCAGCCACTGTGGAAGGCAGTATGGAGTTTTCTCAAAAAGTTTAAAATGGAATTCCCATTTGACCCAGTAATCCCACTTCTAGGACTATATCCCAAGAAACCAGAAACACCAATCAGGAAGGACATATGCACCCCTATGTTCATAGCATCACAATTTACCATAGTTAAGATTTGGAAACAGCCTAAGTGCCCATTAGCAGATGAGTGGATTAAAAAACTGTGGTACATCTACACAAAGGAATACTAGGCCCCTATACAAAAGAAGGAACTTTTAGCATTTGCAACAGCATAGATGGAACTGGAAAACATTATGCTAAGTGAAATAAGCCAGTCAGAGAAAGATAAATATCACATGATCTCATTCATATGTGAGATATAATGATCAACATAATTTGATGAACAAGAATAGATCGGGTCGGGGGGGGGGGGAGTTAGAGAGCAACCAAAGGACTTGTATGCATGCATATTAGCATAGCCAATGGACACAGGCATTGGGGCAGTGGGGGCTTGCCCAGGGTGGCAATGGTTGGGGAGGTGGAAGGTCAAGCAGGGAAAAAGGAGAAATATGTAAAACTTTAGACAATAAATAAATAAACAAATAAATAAATAAATGAATAGATTTAAAAACAAAACCATAAAAATACATTTTGAAATTACTATTTATTTAATTTTAAAATATTATTTCCAATCATAAAGCATAAATTCACATGTTGATTTAAGTACAATTAGTAGAAACAATAATACATTAGAGCAGCAATTTTCAACTGGTATGCTGTAAGAATTTTTGAAACATAGATATCTATTTAGTAAAGGACACTGACCTCTTTTCCCTTGGGTTGTCAAATTAAAAAATGATAACAGCCCTAGCCAGTTTGGTTCAATGGATAGAATGTCAGCCTGTGGACCAAAGGGCCATGGGTTCGATTCCACTCAAGGGCACATACTTTGGTTGCAGCCTCCTCCCCATGCCTATGCAGGAGGCAACCAATCAATGTGTTTCTCTCACATCAATATTTCTCTCTGTCTTTCCCTCTCTCTTCCACTCTCCCTAAAAATCAATAGAAAATTATCCTAGGGTGAGGATTAACAAACAAACAACAAAAGATAACAGTCAACACAACAGTATCTATCTGCTCTGAGAGAATCAAAATTATGCCTACTTCTCTTGCCAGATGGGCAGAAAATACAATATGGTTTTCATATGCCACAGAATATTAGTAATTAGTTTATGTGTGCCATGCAGTAAAGAAGTATGAAAATCACTGCATTAGAGAATGAAAATGTCAAATATGTAGTATTTTTAAATATATTTTATTGATTTTTTACAGAGAGGAATGGATAGGGACAGAGAGTTAGAAACATCGATGAGAGAGAAACATTGATCAGCTGCCTCTTGCACACTCCCTACTGGGTATGTGCCTGCAACCAAAGGTACATGCCCTTGACCAGAATCGAACCTGAGACCCTTGATTCCACAGGCCAACGCTCTATCCACTGAGCCAAACCAGTTAGGGCAAATATATAGTATGTTATACCTACAAACACATCAGTCCTGAAATATTTCCTGGGCATTGAGCCGATTGCTTTTAGATGTCAATTTGGAGGTTGTTTTGGATGAGATTAACATTTAAATTAGTGAATTCGGGGTAAAGCAGATTGCCCTCTATAAGGTGGGTGAGCTTCATCCAATCAATTGAAGGCCTCAGTGGAACATAAAGATTTTCATTCCACAGCAAAAGAGAATCCTCTGGCAGGACTGCGTTCAGACTTCATTGGTACCATTAGCTCTCTCTGGTCTCTAATCCGCCAGCCCACACAGCAGATTTGGGTCTATAACCAGGTAAGCCAATTATTTCTATGTACACATCCTCCAAGACAGGGTGGCCAATTTGGAAACCATACGAGGTCACTATTCCCATCTCCAAGTAATCCTTGTACTCTTTCTTGTGAAGCCTGAATATACAACTGTCCAATCTTCCTCCATGAAGCCCTCCGTCAATCTGAGTAAGTGGGCAGGATGGATGTCATGATCCTAAACGATTGCAAACTCACTGTCTCCTCAAATATTCTGTCTGGTTCCTACCAATTGTCATAAAGAACCTCATGTTCTTTTTCCCTTCCCAGTTCTTAGAATTGCTGGTAGTGGTGCATGTCCCTTTTAGAACAAGGAGAGAGGAAAGAACAAGCTTCGCTGTTACAGCATGAAATCCCTGACTTTATGATTCTATTTCTAGTGAAGAAAGCCTCTTGTCACACTTACAAAAACAAACATTTTAAAAATCTCAATAACACAAAGCAATAACAAAAAACATCAGTTGTCAAGGTATAGTTCAGTAGTGTCCAAATGTTAATATAACGAGACTTTTCCTAAAGATGATTGATTAGCATGTAGGCTCCTTTGCCCGGAAAGCTCTCATCGGTACAAATACACCTTTAAAATAGATCTTCTCAAACTTCTTTCACTTGCACATAATGTGTACTATTTTGTTACCAAGTTTTTGGTTTCAGGTTAAAACCTGCATGATAATATCTTGCAAAAATAACATTTTTAGTTAAATATTGCAATTATTTTCCACAAAGATTGAAAGAAGTTAGCAGACATACTTTGTATTTTCACAAGAATGTATTTTTCAAACTTGATTTTGTCATATGCTAAAACAAAAATGTACTTTATAGAAAGAAAAATATTTGTTCATGAATTTTAGGTATTGCCTAAAAGTGGAGGTCTGGACCACATTCTAGAAAGTGGTGCTTTTGGTCAAATAAATGGCTTTATAGTAAAACTTTTAATACATTTGTGTTTAAGCAAACCTGTAAAAAATAGATATTTTCAATATAGCATTATCTTCATTATAAATACTAAAAAATAATTTTATGTGTAACTCAAAATACAATTGATGATAGCTTTGAAATGCATTAGATAAGTTTCTGCATGCAGTTATCTCCAGACTTTTTATTTACATCAATTTACTGTTAAAATCAGTTTGCCTTTCCTAAATATACAATAAGTTGTGTAGGCAGGCAGAGGGCCCAGAAATCCATGAACAAGTTTTCCCAGAATTAAAACCAGATTAAAATAGATCATTGCAGCCAAATTCTCTTATGTACAATTAAGATTGGACAAGGTGTCAAGCACACAGTAAAGGAAATCAATATAAGGAACCATTTCCATTTAAATGAGTTGTTTTCTCTCCTAATGAGAGGAAATAATAATGATATAATGATAATGGTAATCACCATACTATTAATAGAAACTACCATTGAATTGAATGATTACTATGGCCCAGGTACTGAGCTACCCACTTTACACATAGTATTTCATTTAATTCTCATAATATTCCTACACATATGTATTATAACCCCCTATTTATAATGAGAGAGATTATAAGTTTATTATAATTAACATATTTTACTAGGTAATATATTTAGTGTATGGCAAAGGTAAGGTTCATATATGGGGCTCTGTGAATCCATAGCCCATATTTTCAGTGATGGTACAATAACAAGTGGTGCTAAAATCCAAGTTCATTTGATAGCCATTTGATGTTTTTTTTTTTTCTTATAGTTTGCTTGTTTTCTGTGTTTGATATCGAGCATAGTGGTACAGTTCTAGCAAGTAAGACCTACGATTTTAAAGTATTTTCCTGACTACCTCAGTGAGGTCACATTTGTAAAGATTCCCTGTTATTTTATTTTAGCTTCTCAGGAAGACTCCGGTTTAAAGATATTTCCTATGTCTACATCCTTTAATCCATTCCCCTCATATTCTCCCATGAGCAGGGAAGATGGATACATAAACAAGTTTCTATAGGTCTGGAATGGCAGATAGAATTATTCCAGTCAAGCATAACCTACTCAGTAGTAAAATAAATCTTAAATACACATTTAATGAATCTGTTGAAATTTCTGAGAGTTTGGTCAATAGCTAGGATATCAGGCAATGTTCCAATCTCGCTTCCATTTATTTTCAAAACTGTGTGTTTTCTTAAGCATAGGTAATATATTATTTGTATGATTTCTATAGCATAAATTGATACCTTGGACATTTGGTGCAGATGGAGTGATCTTTCTAAAACATAAATGTGATTATATGATTTCCCAACTTAAAATATGTCAATGCCTGCCCTAGCCGGTTTGGCTCAGTGGAGAGAGCATTGGTCCATGGACTAAAGGGTCCCGGGTTCGATTCCAGTCAAAGGCATGTACCTTGGTTGCAGGCTTGCCACCTCTAGTGTGTAGTGGGGAAGTGGTTTGGAAATATCCTTTTAGCTAAACACTCTGGGGATAAAAAGAAATAATTAGGATTTTATCTTTAAAGAAGAATAGCAAAACAGACATTGAGTTGGCATCTAGCAGTACCTGATAAATAGATACAAAGAAATGGTGCTGGTCATTACCGATGATTGCAACTGCTTCTATTCAGTGTACTTTACACAATATAGTCTATTTCAACTATTCTATCTCTTGTCCTGACATACCTCTAAATTTACTCTGTACTCCATTTTAACTGAACAACTAATTCCTTGAACTGTCCATGTACTTTCCCTTCCTCTTTGCAGTTGCTATAACTTTGACTCACAATGCCCTGTCTTCTTTCTATATCTGCTGAGTTTCTACTTTACCTAGAAGTGAATTCTACCACCTTTTACTCTATCAAGCATTTTCTTATTCTCTCACTTAAATGCCCAATAAAATGTCATTCATCTGTGTCACATCATACTGTGAACATTCACATATGCTTATTATGAAGAAGTGAGTAATAGATATATGAATTCAGATTTTATTCAAGTATGGTAACATGAAAGAATTGAAAAAACTTGCTTTCAAATGATTAAGTGATATGTGACATATATTGTTAAACATTTGAAAGCAAGTTGTGTTAATTCTTTCCTTGTGGCCACAAGGATATATATATATATATATATATATGATGCTGTGCTGGAAGTTTAATCTTAATGAAATGAAAATGTATTGCTTGGCTAAGTTATTAAACGTCTGCCTCTGTAGAGGAGATAATAGTGGAAGGTAGCTAAATTATTAAACTTCAGCTACTATAGAAGAGATAATAGTGGAGATGTAAACAAGTAATCTTCTAGATATTTTCATATGCTGCATTTTGACAGGAATTAGTGAGTGAGAGAAAGAAAGGAAATATCAATACTTAGCAGGTAAAGAAGTTATAAAATTTTTTTAAATGAAATAAACAAGTTATCAAAAACATAGGATTTACATACAGATCAGAATTTTTCTGATCAAAAGACTAGATTTGTGTTTTTAAAAGTCAGAGAAAATTATTATGTACCTACATTTCTGTACTTTGCCAAACTATCTAGTAAATGTGAGGATAAAATCATCCAATGGTGATCATGAATGAATTCAGAAATATTACATGCAGAAGGCCTGTTATAAAAAAAATATTTCTTAAGAGCATACTGCTACAGATTAAAAGCACTAATTGCACCCTCCTACAATTTGTCCCTTTTTCATCACATATTTTATTTTGGAATGTTTTAAACCCTGTCAGACATTCTTATTTTTGTTGTTTTTAATAATCAATGTTTTTAATCTTTATTACTGAAAGTATTACAGATGTCCCCTGTTATGCCCTATTAACCCCCTCCTCCCTAGGCCTTCATCACACTATTATCTGTGCCCATGGATTATGCATATATGCATATAAGTTTTTTAGTTAATCTCTCTCACCACCCACCCACCCCTGCCTTCCTTCTGAGACTCCTCAGTCTGTTCCATGCTTCTGTGTCTCTGGATCTATTTTGTTCATCTGTTTATTTTGTTCATTAGATTCCACATATAAGTGAGATCATGTGATACTTGTCTCTCTGACTGGTTTATTTCGCTTAGCATAATACTCTCCAGGTTCCTCCATACTGTCTCAAAGGTCACTTTTATCAACTTATCTTGCTCTTCTCTATAGTATGGAAGGGGATATGGTGATTTTAAGTATAAATCATACCATGACAAGAAAACATAATTTTATCTCCTTTTTCTAAAATTTATATGCTTATTCATTTCCTGCATTCCTATATTCCCTGTAAACTCAAGAAAATGTTACATAATGTTGTGAGTTGGGCTCCCATTGACTTCTTTATTTTAAACTAGAGGCCCGGTGCACAAAAATTTGTGCACTCGGGGGGAAGGGGGTGTCCCTCAGCCCGGCCTGTGCCCTCTAGCAGTCTGGGACCCCTCGGGAGATAACGACCTGCTGGCTTAGGCCTGCTCCCGGGTGGCAGAGGGCAGGCCCAATCCCTAGGTGCAGCCCCTGGTCAGGCTCAGAGCAGGGCTGATTGAGGGGTTGGGGCACCACCCCCTGTCACACTCAAGGCAGGGTCAATGGGGAGGTTGCGGCGCGACCCCCTGTCACGCACAGAGCTGGGCCCATCAGGGGGTTGGGGAGCTCCCTCCTATCACGCACAGAGCAGGGCCCATCAGGGGGTTGAGGAGCTCCCCCATGTCACTCTCAGAGTATGTCCCATAGGGGAGTTGGGGCACCGTCCCCTGTCACACACAGAGCAGGGCGGATCAGTGGGTTGGGGCATCGCCCTCTATCACCCACAGAGCAGGGCCAATCAGGGGATTGGGGCGCCGCCACTGTCATACTCAGGGCAGGGCTGATGGGGAGGTTATGGCTCTACCCCATCACACACAGAGCAGGGCCCGTAATTTGATTCTGCATGAGATATCCATAATTCTAAGTATTTCTATTAAATTGATTCATTAATCACATTTTTGTTCTTTGTTAATATTTATTGTGTTTTGCGTCACTGAAACTTCAAAAAGATTATCAAAGTCAGTTTTCATATCAGGTGAATTTTACCCCACTATCTTATATTAACAGTTGGCTCCTTACTGTCTCTATCTTTTTTTTCTTCTTCTGGCTAGCATAACCATGCATTCCCATTTGCCAAGCCCAGCCCTAGTTTATGCCAATAATTCCAATAAATTTATTACTATTCCTCCCCTTTCACTCACAAAGTATCCAGTTTTAATAATAAATTATAGGATCAGCCTACTGATAAATCTTACTATTCACATGTTAAACTCCTGGAATTATTCACTAAAATCCTGGCCTCCCCTCACAATATTCATATGTAGTTGATTAAACTACTGGCTCTGAAATGTCACCACTCCCTGTCCACACACCCTTTTCCATGTGATTGCACTTACCCCCACAGAGGAGGAGTAAAATTCCCATCTCTTGACTTGGGGCTCAGCCATTTGACTTCTTTTAGCCAAGGGAATGTTTGCAGATGTGATTAAAGCAAAACATGAGTTGTGCATGTACAGTGAGTCTTGGCCTCTTCAATCATCATGAGGACATATTCCAACTAGCACACTGGTCAAAAAGAAAATGAACCACATCTGGGTATTTTTTGAGGCTGTGACCGTTAAGGATTTGAGGAGAGATTAGCCTAGCTAAATTAAGCAAGGGAAATGTTTAGCAAAGCGAGATAGGTGAGTGTTACTAAACAGGGCTGTGTTAGCCATGCTCAGATTTTGGTTACATCATTAAAGTGAAATTAGGAGTTTCTGTAATTTGAAGCCAAGCTCAGATGAGCCCTGCCCACATCAGTCAGTGATTCCCAGGAAACTGATAATGTTTAAGCAATAATAAATATAGGCAAAACTAACAGATTCATTCTCTTTATATTTTTACTGTGTACTCTAAGATATGTCTTCTATTTGATACTTTAGGTCATTACATTCTTTCTCAACAGTAACATCATTTATTTCACCCACTTTTTATTAGTTTTTTAGTTGGGAAACAATGTTTCTTTAGCACAAGAAAGAGTTTTCCTACCAAGAAACTTATTTTTTGTCTATCATCTCTATTCCATAAGCATGTTATCTGTTGGTTCTAATTAATGTCTAAATACTAGTTCTTGAACCCTTTTAAATAGTATGCTAGTTTTACGTCAGCTCCTTTGGATTTATGTCTTATATTCTCAGGGTGGTCTAAAGCTCCTCAAATTGAACTCACAAATTTTTATCCCCAATTTTTCTTTTCAAGGGTTTGTCTCTGGAAATGCATTATCACATACTGAAATTCAGATAATAAAATCTTAGGAGTCATCCCTGACAACTTCTACCACTTGGTTAATGACTTACTAGTTCCTATCAACTTCCTAAGGATCCTTCACCAACACTATCCCACTGCTACCAGCATTTCTCGCTTGATTTATCACAATAGCCTCTTATTTGGCTTCTGTTTAACTCCTCACTAAGCACTGCTACTCTCAAAGGATTTTTAAAGTCACAAAACAAACCAGGCCATCCCTCCCATTTTAAAACCTTTTAATAATTCCTAATACTTTCAACAATAAAGATAATAATAATAAAAAAGACCTCCTTGTCATACCAGACCTATATAAAGTCTCAAATGGTTCTCAATGATTCTTCTCTTCACAGCTTTTTAATTGCCTCCATTTAATAAATTATTTTGAAAACTAGAGGCCTGGTGCAAAGAGTTGTGCACCAGGGGGTCCCTCAGCCTGGCCTGTGCCCTCTCTCAATCTGGGACCTCTGGGGTATGTTGGAGAGCTGGTTTCAGCCCAGTCCCCACAGTCCAGGCTGAGGGACCCCACTGGTACACGAATCCGTGCACCAAGCCTCTAGTATGCATATAAGATCTTTGGTTAATCTCTTCCCACCTTCCTCCGTCCCCCCTTCCCTCTGAGATTCATCAGTCTGTTCCATGTTTCCATGCCTGTGTATTGAGCATATGACCCAAGGTGGTAAGTGCACATCATATCTAATGGTCGAACGGTCGAACAGTCACTTAGGCTTTTATATATATATAGACTAGGGGCCCAGTACACAAATTCGTGCACCTTGAAAGGAACTGTGGGCATTGCGGCTGCAGTAGTCACAGGGGTGGGTCTCAGCCCATCCTCTGCACCCCTACCCAATCTCTCCCACTGTGGCCCCCAATCGTCTATCTGCCTGTAGCCCCACTCCTGCCTCCGCCACTCCCACATGCTGCCGGTGCCACTCACACCCGCTGATGATGCTAAGTGACTGGAGCTGGTGCTGTCAGCATGTGTAAGCTGTGGCTGCTGCCCTGATCGCCCCTCAGGAGCAGGGGAAGTGGAGAAGCCCTCAGTGGTGATCAGCGCCAGTAGCCGCCACATGCACCCACTGATGGCCCTGAGCGATTGGGACTGGTGCCAGGCACCAGCATCAGGTGTGAGCACTAGGCAGGACCACCGCATGAAGGAGCAGTTAATTTTCAGTAAACACCAGAGGCTCGCCCTGATGACAACAACTGGCACTTGACTTGATCTGGCACCCCTGCTCACCTGCTCTACCATTCTGCCATGGCTGATGCCCGCCATGTTAAGCACATGCCCTCTGATGGCCAACACACATCATAGTGACTGGTTGTTCAGTTGTTCTGCCATTCGGTCTATTTGCATATTAGCTTTTTATTACATGGGATATTTATTTAATGTGCATCTCCATAGGTAGTTATTAAGTTCCATGAAGCAACAGATCATATATAGTCTATTCATTCTATGTTCCAGTACCTAATCCAAAGAAATAGAACAAAGTATTTAATTATTCTTTCAATTCCTCTGTCAGTTCCTCATCCCGGACCCACTTGCTCACTTTGTCTCAGCTGTTCAATGTATGAATGTAAAGTATGATTTTACTTATTTTATATGTTGTACACATAATAATACCTCATGCTTAACCTGTTAAATGGTTGTCAACTTCTTGAAGTTAAAACAACTTTTCAACACTGTGTGCTTATCTTAAAAACATGGTGGCAGAAAATTAATTTTGCATATTTTGTGCATGCATTTTAATTTGTTTAATTTTCCATGTGTGTCAGGATTATTTTAAAATAAGAAAGGATGGATAATTTCTCCAGAAACATCCTAAAGAATTTTTTTTTCATTTCTCAAATATGGATAGTGACTAATTCAGAGCAGACTGAGAAGATTAAGTGGAAAGAATATGAAAATATTTTATGAAATGAATAGTATCATTATGTTTAACTTATTATAATACTAACAATAGTCTTGTATAAGCATAGTTTAAAATCATGTCACTGTAATATTAGTCACCTTATTTCAACTAAACATAAGAAAAAATAATTGTGGCTTGTTTTTCTAAAAATTGTTATTGTCTCACACATAATTATTACTAAGAGAATGCAGGTTATGTTCAAGACCAGTGGTGTCAGGCAATGGAATTTACTTAGAATTATTTTCTCATAGGTCAGAATCTAATTGGCCAACAGACACTCAAACTAGGGAGTCTAGCTGACCGCAGCTAAAATTTACTGTGACTGTAAATCTATGGGGGAGAAAAATGCTGCTGCAAATTTGAGCTAGTAAAATTACAGCTTCATTGCTTTAGTGTCCATTTAACAAACAGTTGTTTAATTACCATTTTTATGAAAAGACTAGAGGCCCAGTGCACGAAATTCATACGGGCGGGGGGGGGGGGTGCTCCCTCAGCTCAGCCTGCACCCTCTCGCAATCTGAGACCCCTGGCTCCTAACCACTCACCTGCCTGCCTGCCTGATCACCCCTAACTGTTCGCCTGCCTGCCTGATCACCCCTAACCACTCACCTGCTTGCCTGACTGCCCCAACTGCTCACCTGCCTGCCTGATCACCACTAACTGCCCTTGCCTCAGTCCCCATCACTTCATTCGGAAGAACGTCCAGAATGATGTCTGGAAGGTCGTTCAGCTGTCAGGTCTAATTAGCATATTACACTTTTAGTATTATAGATTCTCCCACTCTGGAACCTAAATAGAAACGGTAACATCCCAGAGCCAGATCTGCCACCTTATTTTGAAACCACTCTTCCTATTTTCCCTGGGATTAATTTTAATGGTCAGATCCCCCTGCTCTGTAATTACCGGGTAGACTCCAAGATACACAGTGCTTAAAGTTTGGAACCAAATGAGGCTCTGGACAGCACACATCATTTCAAAAATAATAAGAATAATAAGACAGATGCCCATTTTCTCTAGCAATTAACTGGTCTCTCAATTGCCATATGTTATTTTCCCTTGGAAACTTTCTCAGTAAATTGGAAAATGTGTTTTAATATAGCCATACAATACCTATCTACACACCTAACATTTACTAGTTGATATCTATGACTTCTTTATTATTTCCATTTGAGAAAATAGAAGTTATGAATTAGTTATCTCTTACTTAAAAATACTCTCTGAAACAGTGTTGAAAGTCCTATGTATTAAACTATTATTATTATTCAAATTATTTATTAAGAGGAAACTAAAATATTCAAGGCATTTTCATAGTATAAGCTCCAAATCCAACTTTAACATATTCATTTTTAAATTATGAAAAGTTAGAGTAAGATGGAAAATAATCAAGACTGTCTTTGAGCTCTCCAACTTCACCAACTATAATATCAAATTGAAACATACCATTCCTGCACTTTTTCTAAGTGGAAATAAATGATTTTGCTTTCACTTATAATCATGCATACGTAATTTCAATCTGCTTATCGTTTTTACTTAGCACTTTGCACAAGAAAATTAAACACATTGCTTAACTTCAAGAAGCACGTCCGCACCACCAGCCATGTGCTCTCAGGACTATACTGCTATGCTAAGTTGATTTTTCCTACCATGACACTTATAGAATATAAACAACAATACTGTATTTCTAGTCTAAAAACAACACTGAACTACAGTAAGACTTGTTCAGCTGCATGTCAAGACAACTTGATTTGTTTATTTTAGAAAATAAAAAACAAAGTGTATCAACTTAAATAATGCTAATATAATTGTTATTATGAAAATGCAGGAAAAAATACAAATATTTCCACCAGAAACTTCAAGATAGATAGCACCAAAAACCAAAAATGTGTTTAAAATTAGATGCTGCTATGTAATTCATTTGGTGGTAAATAGAAATAAAATATTATATGTAAAATTAAATCTTAAAGATGTTCCATATTAAAGTGGATTGAAAAGTGGAACACATTTTCTTAGGCACCTTGAAGGACTTCTGTCATTTTGGAATCTATATCCAGAAGCATCACATCATCAACCTGCAAGATAATGGACGGTTGCTATATAATTCCATTTATGATTTAGCATTGCATTGTGAAAACTGCATTTAATTTTAGGCACCCAATTTCTAACAAAATATAAAAAGCAGGACAGATTTCTAAAAACAAACAAACAAAAGAAAACACGTTAATTTTCAAGGATTTGAAGAGGATATTTTTAATAACATAATGTTCATTGTAGTATTTTTCTCACAACTCAAGAAAGTTATTTGATGTGTGCTTATCATGGATTCTACATAAGCAGACAATATTTTGGTTAAATATATTTTGAGAAAGTTTTTTAAAATAAGATTACAGCATTCATATTTAAACATGAGGCTTTGGGGCCAAAATTGTCATCTTAAACAAGTCCCTGGAACCTATTAGTGTCAGAGCCAACATTAAAACCTACCTTCATGATAATAAAAACCTTTTTCCAATTTTCCATGTTTCATGTATCTCTGTCTGGTGTCATTTCACTGAATTATAAGTACCACATTATTAACTTTTTCCAAATACATTTGGGGATTCTTATTATTAAAGCACAAGGACTTTGTTATAAGACAAACAAAAGTTCTTGTTCTATAGCCTAGATGTTTGACCTTGGCCTAATTACTTAAGCTTTCACTTCCTTCTTCTATATAATGGAATTATTAATAGTAGCAACTTTCTAGGGTTTCTTTGCATATCATAGAGAAAATTGAAATAACATGCCTAACCGAGTACCTGGCACATGGTATAGGTTTCATCACTGTTGAATATAATCATGAATTATGGAGGAGAAGCATAAATTTACATAAATAGGTGGGGAGTATTCTTTATACCTTCCAGAAATTCTCCTCAACTGAATAAAAACAAAAAAATCACAAGTTCAAAATATGTATAAAATATTATTTTAAAAACCACATTGTCTTCAAATGAGTAATAAGAAGATGAGAAATTGATTTCTCAAGAAAAATCATGTAAGTTAGATGACATTGGGGGTGACATTTTTTAATGCTTAAGAAAAATAACTGTCAGTCTAGAATTCTACATCCAATAAAAATACTCTTCAAAAATAAGGCTTAATGAATACATTTCCAGACAATTACAAGATAATACAGTAATTATTTCTAAACGAACAAAAATCAGGGGGTTTAAGGATATTCTTCATGTAAAAGAAAAGTGGTCATAGAAGGATATAAGGTAATACACTAAGCAATGTAGTTCAATGGAATATTAAATTATTTGGGTTAAATCAATATTGACTGTTTAAATTTATAATAATAGTTTTGTCTGACTTCAAAAAATTTAAAATTTGGATACATTTTAATAGTAGCAAAATGGTAAAAGAAGAATAAATGGAAACATTAATTTTGTCAGAAAAGAAGTAATTATTCAAGGAAACATTTTGTAATATCACAGTAATTACTAAAAGAATAATAAAAAATGCATAGCTATAAAACTAATAGAGAGGTAAAGAAAAAGGGAATTAAAAAAAGAAAAAAGTAGAAAGCAATTAGAGGAGAGATTTACAATCAACTAGAACAATAATTAAGCACTAAGTCTTATAGTATATGACAGAATGAGTAAAAAGCAAAATATTTTCAGACAGTATATAAAAGCAAAAATCACATATATGATCCTTGCAATTCATATACCTGAAATATGAGGACACAGAAAATTTGAAAATAAATGTATATAATAATATATAACATGCATATGTAATCCAAAGTAAGCTCATGTGGTTATATTTATATTAGAAAACTGGAGTTAAAGGCAAGATTTATTTCTATCCATATAAATAAATATTGCTTATTAATATATGAGTTTCTTCAGTAGTGAAATTTGCTCCTATAAAAAGGTAATTAGAAAAAAACATGATTGGTTAGGAAAAAATTATAGATTACTAACATGAATGATAAACAGCACTTCAGATCCTGTAGATATCATAAAAACATTAAAGTAATAATTATCAACATTAAAATTAATTTGAAATTTTAGATGAAATGGATAAAGGTTTTGGAAAGTACAATCTTGTAAAACTGATACATGAATAAATAGAAAACCTGAATTCTCCTTTATCTATTAAATAAATTAAATCTGTAACTAAAAATCAAGTGAGAAAGGAAGTTCCTGGCTCCAATAACTACTCCTATTAAATACTGCTGTTGCAGAATAATTTGCAGCAATTTTAAATATTTCCAGATGGGGAAATCCACAATCATTTTATAAAATCAGCATATAATAAAAAAAATCGGAGAAAAATTGAGTATGTCTATATGAAAAATAATGCTTAAACCATCCATATGACATACACCATCCTTATGAAATATGGATATAAATATGAAAGATATAACAATGAAACAGAAGAGTGTCTTTCTGACTTTGGCATAAGGAGATACCTTAACCAAAGTTTCACTGTGTTAAAAAAAAAAGCCATTGAGTGAAAAAGCAGTCCATAGGTTGATGAAAGATATTGCAATACCAACCAGCGAGGACAGACTCATAGCCAGAACATACAAAGAATTCCACATATCTATAAGAAAAGATAGACCTCAGTAAAATAATAATAATAATAATAATAATAATAATAATAACAATAATAATAATTTTTTAAGTAGAGGAAACCCTTCAATAGATAAAGGAGAATGTTTAATCAACAAGCATATAAAATGGTGTACAACCTTATTAGTGATACAAAAACAACCACAAATTAAAACCAATTTTATTAAAATACACACTCACCAAAATGGCTAAAATTAAAGTGACTGGCATCACCTACAAATGGTGAGTATGCAAGCAACTAGAATGCCCATGCCCTTCTGTGGGAGTGTCAACTGGTCTAACCATTTCGGAAAAGTGGCAACATCTACTGAAACTCAATGCAAGCATTCCCTGTGAATCAGAAATTTTCATAATTGCATCGCAGGACATCCAACAGTGTATATAGCAGCATTATTTCTATTAGCTACAGACTAAAAACAACCAAAATGTCTGGCCACAGCAGAATGAATTGATCTTAATAAAGTCATAAGATAAAATTTTATTCATCAAAGAAAAAATTATATGGCAACCACGAAAACTCATTTGCATCACAATGTTGAGAGAGAGAAAACACACAAATGCAAATAGTATAGTTTCATTGTGTGGATGTGTTTAAATTGTAAAATAGGCACAATCTTTCAACAGGATTCTGAGTAATACTGTAATTCTTTAGGGAATAATATCAGAGGGGGTGGGCTTCTGGGGGCTGGCATTGTTCTAATTTTTTATAACAGTAATATTGCAAATTAAGTGTTTACATTAAGTGAAATTATGGAACTTCAGATTTTATAGTGCATTCATTTTTTATATATAAGATACATTTTAACAGAAAAGTGTAAAATGTGTGAATAAAAGCTCATGGTTTTCTCTGGATTCTTGGTTCCTAAAAAGTTTCTCATTTTCAAGTTCTTTTTTGGCCTTTTGCTATCTCACTTCTCATGCATCAGTTTGTAGTTTTGAGTCTTTCTTTACCAACTTTTCAGCATGCACTTAAAATATCTGTTCAAAGACGACGGCCAAAGAATTCCTGCTCATGATATTCTACTGAAAACATGACTCTTTTTATTTGCTCCAAAGAGCATATCTCCCATCTCATCTGCTCAAAAGCTTTTTAAAAATGCTTTTCCAAGAAACTCATGACTAACATCATTATTTGGATATAAAAAACAGCTAACATCTGCGGCTTAGGGAAAAAATAATAAACCATGCTTCTGAAAGAACTTCTCCCATGTACTGTGCAAGTTCTGTATTATCAATGCCTGGTACTTAGAAAAAAAATATGTTCTGATTATTATTTCCCACTCACACCAAAAAGAGAAAGTAAAAAGCATTAACCCTGTGTGTTCATAGTATAGCTCCCCTTTGTCAGGGATGCAGTACATGAAAGACATGCATTCAGAAGCATGTACAATATACATTTTCAAAACCTGTCAGGGGAAGACACAATATAAGTAATGTAACAGTCAGGATATTCTGGATTGTGCTGTAAAAACAAACAGCTCTATATCTCTGCTTCAAACACCAAAAATGTATTTCTTGCTTAGGCTTCATGGCCATCTCAGATCAGCAGAGGGTCCCAATGCACATCGTCCTCACTCAGAATCTAAGCTAATGGAATCCTTAAAATCCAGAGCTGTTATGGCAGACAGAAAAGAAACAGAAAATTGTGCATTGAACCTTGCAGACATCTGCTCACGTGTCATGAACAAAGAAAGTCACATGGTCACACCAGCATTCAAGTGAATGGAAGTGCAATTTACTTTGTTCCAGAATGAAAGTGACTGGAATAGTTAAAAAAAGAAAAACACTATAAAAATGACTGTCTCTGTTCTGGTCACCAAATGTTCTGTTTGCTCACCTCCGCTGCCAATCTCATTTAATCAAGGCATCACACTAAAAGTGCCAGTTTTCTCAGTGAAAGGACCTTTCTCTTTAAATGATAGATAAAAGATGTCAGATACACCAGGGCTGAGGCTAGGCATGTTTTGGAGATCTTTGAATGAAGACCTGTTATCTACCCCTGCAAACACAATCCACTAACATTGCCTGGAAAATCACAATAAACACTCCTTTTTGGAAAACATAAGAATGCGACACAAATCAGAAACCAATTACTCTTTTCTCCTATCTTCCTTCACCTCAATTGGAATGGACGTCGGGGAATGGGCTCTCCCTGGAGGCTGTAGATAGTTAGTTCTCAGATTATTCTCTGCCCATAGACAGTTGGGGCCAATCGTCATTTCAAGTTGCAAACAGCAACATTCTCTTACGGGCCAAGATGGATTTTTTTTTTTTGACTGTACATTCTTTTTAAAAACATGGTTGGATTCTTATCAATTTGATTCCAGTCAGCTTCATTTTTATATGTCAGCATCCACAAGTACATTTCCTCTCAAGACATATATTTCATATATACCTTATTTCTCTCTCTTGCTCTCTCTCAATACCGTGACTTATCAAATACCTAGAGCTGATCAAGCTTGACAGGTGCACACTCTTAATCTCTGTTCCCTGAGGCCTTTTGACCATTTGAAAATATTTGCTAATGTCATATCTTAATTTGGATTTGTTTTTTCCTCATGCATCTTAATCCAGGTGGTTTTAAGGATGACTGCCGTGGTCATTTCCTTAATCTGATTTTTGCTCTCAGGCAATTGAATTGGTTAAAATGGTTAGCATTTATTTTTAACCCCCAAGGCTTAGTTTAAGTCTATATTTTGTTTCTTCCTCTAAAGCTTTCTCACTTTCCCCTTGCTATTTAGGTTTTTAAAATGGTTGTCTTTTTAATATTACAAGGTTCTAGATTTCTGAAAATGGTCCATTCATTTTTTTTAATATTAGCCAATTTATTTTGAGACCATACTTTTCTTTTTTATTGACTTTTAGAGAGAGGAAGAGAGAGAGAGAGAGAGAGAGAGAGAGAGAGAGAGAGAGAGAGAGAGAAGAGACATCAATCAGTTGCCTCTCACACATGCTCTGACCAGAAATCAAACCCGCTACCATTGGTGTATGGAATGATGCTCCAGCCAACTGAGCCACAATGGCAAGGACTATCTTATTTGTCTTTTAATACCTTGCTAACTATACTGAATATACTCCACTACCTTCTGTTTTTCAACCCGTTCTTTCACCACTTCACATGCATGGTCTGCCTTCTAAGTTATAACCAAAATTATTTAACCAAAATCTTTGCTACTGTATAATGTGTATCCCTGTCTTTTTAGCCATAAATAATAGTTTTCTTTATGCTGATCATATAGGCAGTGAGACATCTTCTATTTTAGATTTTTACTATGTTAGCACCCAAATTCTAGGAATCAACTTCTATATTAAGCAGAATAAAATGGGTTATGCTTTAGTAAAGGGCAAACCCCAAATCTCAGAGCTTACAAATAAAAATTTATTTCCAGCTCACAGCACAATATTTTTCTCTGAAGTCAGCAATAATATCTGCTCAACATATGATGAATCAGGGACCTTGGCTGATACATATCTGCCTCCTGGACTATCATCACCATTGAATGTCAGGGTTGCAGGCAAATGGAGAATCCTCAATTGGCTCATATGGGATTCTGCTCAAAAGTAAGGTACATCATATTTCATTAGCAACCTTACTACATGCCTGGAAGGAGAAGAATCTTAATATTGACAATAGGCAATATCTAGAGGGGAAAGTCAAAGTATAATTCTTAGTTTTATTTTTAAGTCAAAAAATGATTGAATACATTTATTTTCTGAGGAGAACCACCTAAGAGAGTGAGAAATTATGAACAAAGAATGGTGATAATTGTCAGAGCAGTTACTGAGGATACTAAAAACGATAGAGTCTGTGTCATTATCCTAAAAAAAAAGAAGTGGACATTTTTTTCTCTCCTTTGAAAATGAGAGAAGAAAAGCCCTCTGGTCGTAGATAAAGGTTAATTTGAAGATGAGGATGGTCGTATTTGAGAACCAAAACTTTTTCGAGGAAGCTGAAAGTCAATGCAAAGATAAGTGAGTGCATATAGTATATTAAAAATATCTTCTGTAGTTTAAATTAATCCAAATATATACAATAGGAGAAACTTTACCTGAAATAGCTTCTATTTTGTTGCACAAGTAGGTATTTTATCTTAAAGCTAAAGCTCAGAAGATAAAAATACATACGAATTGGACTTAGCCAAAGCAGACTTGTAATCAGCAGACTATATTTTACAAAAGGTTTCTCACTTCCTTTCTAGGCTCCCTACGAAAGATACAACTGCAATAACTCTAACTCATATAGTAAATAAAGGGGGAAAAAAGAAGACAGGTAAAAGAAAGCACAACATTTGCATGTGAGCAGAATTTCTGATGGGTTCTCCATCGTCATAAAGACGGGGATTATGCAAAATTTTATAACATGGAGAGCAGCAAAAATCCCGTAGTCCTTTTTATTATTGATTGTACTTTAGATGCTGGATATCTTTTATTTCCTAAGCACTTTCTTCTTACTTCTCATTTCAGTAAGGAAGTCGATCACCTAGGACTTCTTTAAAAGCTATAGCACATAAGCTTTTTAAAAGATTGGGAAGATCTAAATGATAATGGTGAAAAGCAAGCTTAGAACCCGCTTCATAAAGCTTTTTCATTAGCATTTATGGCTTCACGGTTTTAATAAATATTTACTAAAATAATGTGTAAAACAAAAATTTGAATGGCTCCAAATGGCTTTTGAGCCTCCACAATGTAAGTTCTGCCGAAATTCAATTGACAAACCTCAGTGGCGTCAACAATGGAGTTCAAATTAGAGTCCTCACTGGGGGACCTCACTAAATTTAAACAAGGCATCCCTATAGTCTTAAGGGAGTTACTGAACATAACATAGGGAAGAGATATGCCTCACCTTCACCATCAGAACTACACCTTGCCTAAATTCCCAGTAGTCATAGACTTAATGCCCCAAAATAGCACATTAGAGTCATGGAAGGCTGACCCAACAAATAATAAATTAAAATTAAATTAAATCTTTGACACAAATTTACTTGACCAAATGGAGCTCTTAGACTCTCCCCTTCACCTCAATGGTTTAACATAGTTAATGTGGCCCAGTGTATATGAAAACCGAGCCTTTAAAATTGAAACCCATTATACAAGACCTATTTAGAGAATGGGTGATCACCCCCACTGCTTAGTCATTTAACAGCCCAATCTGGATCGATCTTAAACTTGAAAAGAATGACTCATATCTCATACTGGATGACTGCTACCTTAGTGCTGTGCTCCCACCCATTAAGGCCCAATAACCAATATTATTGAAGTTACTGATTTCATCCAATCAGAAGCTGATAGATATTTTACTATTATAGATTAGGCTAATATGTTCTGTAGAATGGCTGTTTCTATAGTATCACAATTGCAATTTCTCTTTATCTTTGAAGGGACATAATGCAACTTTATCAGGCTGCCCATCAGGTAACTCAACAGCCAGGCATTTCCCAGGTGTGAAATCACTTAATATCATCCAGAGAGATTCGTTAGACACACTTACTCAAGATATACAAATATTAACAAAGAAAGTCAAAAAGGGGCTTCGCCATTGCCCACACATAGTACAAAGCTGTACCACTTCAGTTAACTTTCTTAAAATATTTGAACCATCTATTGACTCTCACAACTCCAACAGCTTCTTTTGGGTTTCCAAATACAATATGTTCCTCATTTATAAATTTTACTTAACATTACTTCTGATGTATTTGCAAACTGGCAGATTCTGAATAGGACCCTGTCCAACACAGTAGTCTAGAGTCTATAATACTATAACAAGCATTCCCATTGTTGCTCCCAAGAGACTCTCTCACTATAGAGGTTTTACCAATATATTTTCATACCTCCCAGAGTTTCTGGGCCATTGTGATGCCCAGAAGTGGTCCTTAGGTTCCTAACACATGGAACTGCACTCCTTAGATCCACATTATATGTCATTAGAGTGAGAACTGCTGGTTGCATACTTGACTCTTCTGGAAACAAAGGCTCTCACAGGCCCTGGACCCATGAGTCTCCATACCCAGTTGCTCATCATGCCTTGGGTCATGGAAGTAGCGCCCTTCAAGTTTGGCACAGCTCCCTAGGCCTCTTTCCTATAGGCTGGAGCCAAATATGAGCCCTCAGTGAATAGAGTATTGAAATATGTATCCCACCAGCAGGAAGGTGACCACAATCCCTTGGCAGATGTCACAATACTAGAGGAGATCATCCTTTTCTCGAACTCCTTGGCTCCTGGGAATCTTGGGATCAACAGAGAGAACAACAATGAGAGTCTCAATTTACATAATCACTACTATCACATGATCACATGCATTGGAGCTCAGTGTAATATTGCTTCTTTTTATGCCTTATCCAGGACACCCTGGTGAAGAACAGGAATTCCAGTGCAGCACAATTGCTGAACTTCAGGCAGCCATCTTAAAACTGAATGACCTGGCTCACATCTTCCCCCTCTGCACAATTTTGCAAACTCTTGACCCAATGTGAATGGTCTTGCTGTGTGATCCAGCCCATAGCAGTGACAACAATTAATACCCAACATTGTCTCTTTGGGATAAGGAATTCTGGTAATCTCTGACCTCACTGGTATCTAAATATAAAATAAAGGTCATGCATGACTCATACCTTCAAAAGCCATAATGCAAGACCACATCAAGACACTCTTTTTTTAAAAATATATTTTATTGATGTTTTACAGAGAGGAAGGGAGAGAGATAGAGAGTTAGTAACATCGATGAGAGAGAAACATCGATCAGCTGCCTCCTGCACATCTCCTACTGGGGATATGCCTGCAACCCAGGTACATGCCCTTGACCGGAATCAAACCTGGGACCTTTCAGTCCGCAGGCCGATGCTCTATCCACTGAGCCAAACTGGTTTCGGCAAGACACTCTTTATCTATTTCAGAGTTCCAGGTATCATTGATAAGTGACCAAAGCAATGACTTCATTTCTCAAAATGAGAATACAGTATTGGGCTCTTTTTTTTTTTTTTTCTAATCCTCACCTGATGACATTTTTTTGTTTGTTTATTTTCAGAGAGAGTAGAAGGGAAAGGGGAGACAGAGAAAGAGAAACATCGATGTGAGAGATACACATTGATTGGTTGTTGCCTGCACACACCCCAGGGAAGGACCAGGGATTGAGCCTGCCCTTGCCCAGAATCAAACCCAGGACCCTTTGGTCCATGGGCCAATACTCTATTCACTGAGCCAAACTGGCTAGGGCCAGTGTTGGGCTCTTCCACAGGGTATACCAGTCTTGGGCTACTGCTCTCATAAGCACCATAATAATTGAATTAAACAACTTAAAATCCAATTAAATGAAAAAGAAATTTTCATCAGCAGGCAAACATCAGAAGTGAAATAAAATAAAAAGCCTGATTCAATGTTAGACGTTTGTTTATTGACAGCTCTTAAGCCTCACCCTTACCTTTCCCTTTCACTCCTCATCTAGGAAAGTTGATAAGAAGCACTGATGCTCTTTCCTTCAGCCCTCCTGTAAGGTTCAAGTCATGCAAGTCCCATCCCTTGCATGGGAACCATCAGCATGACTCCATTCCCTGACTACAGTAAAATCCCCAAGAAAGCCTTCTTTACCTAAAATGTCAAGTCATTTTTAGACCTGGTTTGGAGGAACCCTGTTCTTCTCAGAAAGTTACATTATGTCACTGATAATCCTGCTGTATGTGGAATTATCAATTTCAAAATCTGATTCAAGTTTTAGGTGGAGCTTTTTCCTACTTCTAAAAAATGGTCACAGCAGATAGGAAAGTAGGTAGGTGATAGATAGATAGATAGATAATATATAGATAAATAGATGCCAGAGACTAAAGTTGAAGCAAACCCACTTCAGCAATCTCTTAAGATAATGAGGATATCTCACCCTGACCTTCATACTTTTGTTATAGAATTTGGGAAATATAATGTAATGGCCTACTATAGAGCTGTGCTTCTCAATTCTAAAGAGCATATTAGGCACCCAGGAATCTTGTTAAAATGTACATATTGATTCAGTAGAGGTAAAATGGGGCCTAAGATTTTTATATATAACACGCTTTCATTGAGATCCTAGTCCTTGAATAAGGTACATGGTATGATTCACAGCCTTACCAACATCACACACACGGACAGAGAGGTACTGCTCCCCAATAAAGTTAGGAATAGTAACCAAGGTAAAAAAAAAAAAAAAAAAGGAGGACATAAGAATGAATCATGTGCACAAAACACCTAATACTACTACTTTAAGGAGTTTCTTCAGCTGAGTAATGCCTTGGTGACTGGCTTATTCCTCCCCAAAACTCCATTTTCCTCACTTCCTAGCAGTTACCCTTTCAAATGGAAAGCCCATGCTTATTTCTACTACCACTGAGAAAAACTAGACCATGATATCCAGACTGTCCGATGTGACAAAGCTTGTCTCTACGGTCATACCACAAAGTCAAACCAAGGAACATCTGTAAACTGGGAACTCAAATTTGTGGGTGATTGTTTGGGTGCTTGTCAGCTTTAGTCTATCTTTCTTGGTGATCATTTCTTAAAAATTTCAGTTACTATTTGCCTCAGCCTGTGTTTCTTGTCAAACTCTTCAATATCCCCAGTCCAGAAGGATCTTTTTGACAATGATCAGAGACCTACATACAACACAGCATTTATATAGGAAATCTATTTTTTTTTACAACTCTATATGCAATAGCTATACAAAGCACAGGATTTTTCTGATATTCACATACTTTTTTCTTCTGTTAACTTACTAACCATGTGGATTTATTATGAATTTTTTATGCCTGTCATCGCATTATTTTCTATGCTGTTGCTATGGTTTGTGATTTCATTATTGTTTGTTTAAGTTTCCCATTTTGATCCACAGTAGGAACAAGTTGTCTCTTCCTAGATCATGTTTTTGTTCTGTGCTGTGTACATAGTGAGAGTGTAGAATGTTTTATGACGTTTTTTCATGTTTATTTTTACTGTATGCCAAATGATGAGGCTTCATTATAGCAATTCCCTTGCCTGCCTCAAATCCTGTCATCCTGCACAGCTCAGATGCTTGCTGGACCACAAAACCTTCAGCAATTGTCACAAGCTTAAAATTAGATGGTTTGTTTATTAAAGTCACTGGGTCATTGCTAATCAATGATCCTGTTTCTGGCCATTGGCATCATTCATTCTGTTGGAGATCTTCATATATACATACTTCTAAGTGTAAGCTTCTAAGATTGTCCTGAACACATTGATAATATTAAGAAAACATCACTTTGATTTACTTTGTTGACTTTCACTTTCTGATTTAAGAATTTTTCTCTCTCTGCTTCATGAAATTCATGGCTAATAAGTCATCTTCAGTTGATGACATAATTTGAAAATACTGGGCTGCTTGTTGTCATTCAGATCTGGCTAAGTGCCTATAACTGTTACTTCAAAATTACATTCATACTCGAGTATTTGTTTTTCTTATTTACCTGTTACAAAGGCTACTGGTGATTCTTATTCTTTACTTAAAGAGGTATTTTTTTGTTGTAATATTAACATAATGGCCTCTACATCAATCCCATCTAAAACTGGACATTATGCATCTACCTATAGATATTGCCTTGATATTATTTTACCTTTCCCATATTATTACCAGGCCATTAAAACTCATGCTATAGATCACCAAGACTCTAGTCTGGGATATGCTCTATGCTTCTTTTATACATTTTTATTCTTAGTACTTAATTTATTTCTGCTCCATTTTTAAAGCCTATTTAATATTAAAACCAACAATGGCTACTATTAGTGAAGAGATGTAGCTTGAGAATAGAAGTTGGCCATGCCATAAATGATCATAGAGCTTTGCTTGCAGTATGCCTTCAGAGAAATGGGTACTATAACAGGAGAATGTTTGGGAAGGAAAAACATCCTTTAATACAATGTCCTTATAATAACCTTCTCTAATCAAAAGAGAAAAAAAATCTACTTTTTCAAGTTAGAAAGATAATTTATGTAGTAACTTGAAAACTCCCTATCTATAGTGAATATAACTCATGGCCATGGTTTCAAAATGATGCCTCAGACATAAAACTTGTTGGAAGTTTTGGCAATCCGTCACTCACTCTTCCTCCCCTCTGGATTCTAACTGTTGGAAAATTCAAATACAGAGCCAAATGATAATCAAAATATCAGCGTAATTAATAGTGTCAGTTAAATAGTCAATATGAAGAGCTACCTAAAAAATTGTGGCTGGAAGAACACTGCTTAGCCATCTATCTCTCATCCTATACTGATTACACCCAGGATTCCAATGGTCAGGCTCATTTTACCATTTCATGTGAAGCAGGGAAAGGTTACCCTGCTGGAAAAAATCTTACTAGTGTGCCTTCCAAAGGAAAATAGGAAGTGCAATCATTCACATTGTTGGCTTGGGCTAAGGAGGGTTCAGTGAAAAATAAAAGCTAAAACTATAGAAAACTAAAGTCAATATATGTTGTCAATATAGGAATATTATCCTTTCACTCATAAACCCAAATGAATGGAGAAATATGGCCAAGAATATGTCAGTTTTTCAATAATTAAGAAACGTCATTACTTCACCCTCAGTGTCCTAGGAAAATATAAATGGGTCAAATGTTAGAAAATTGTCATTCTCTGAAGAGAAATCAGTGAGAAAATAGAAAGGGTCACCCTCACCAACAATCTTTATTTTCTAAATCTAAAGGTATAACTCAGAGTTTGGGGTGTTTGTTTTTTAATTGAACTGTATCTCACAGAGTTCCACTTGAAACTACATAACACTCACTATGCATAGGGCAATGCTCTAGGTCAGTGGTTCTCAACCTTCCTAATGCTGCGACCCTTTAATACAGTTCCTCATGTTGTGGTGACCCCCACCCATAAAATTATTTTCGTTGCTACTTCATCACTGTAATTTTGCTACTGTTATGAATCATAATGTAAATATCTGATATGCAGGATATATTTTCATTGTTACAAATTGAACATACTTAAAGCATAGTGATTAATCACAAAAACAATATGTAATTATATATGTGTTTTCCGATGGTCTTGGGCGACCCCTGTGAAAAGGTTGTTCAACCCCCAAAGGGGTTGCGACCTACAGATTGAGAACCGCTGCTCTAGGTGTAGCGGATACAGCAGCAGATGAATCTGAAAAGCATCTGTCTTTCTGGAACATACATCTTAAATCAATAATATATATGCCACACTTTTTTTTGTCTCCCAGAATTCAACGACTTCAGATAGGAAATACCTATAGGCCCTGAAATTATAAACACTTTAATATAATCTTCTAATTTAAAATACAAAAACTAGGCCATAAAACACTAGGTCAGTGTTTCATTTTTTTCTATGTGTTTTTCATTGTTCTTTAGTCTAAAGAATGACAACCTCAAGGGCAGTGGTCTTACATCTTTATTCTGCAAAACCTCCACAACAGTCCATGGCAGCTTAAATACACTAATTATATTCATGTAAGAATGATATGAACTAGCTTTCCAATCCAAGTGGAATTGTCACTCAGGTGATGTCATTGCTGATTGTTCTTGCACCACATTTCAAGAGTGAACAGGACTTTAAAACTTAAATGAAGGCCTTGATATTTCACAAGATAAGTGATATCATGAGATGAAGAAAGGGGAAATATGAGTGCAGATGAATACTGGACCATAGATTTGATAAAAGGAAGATAAAAAATTCTAATTTGTGTCTTCTGATTTGTCAATACATGAGGCAAAACTCCCTGAGAGAAGAGGGCGGCAGGAAGGATAAATTTAAGATTGAGGTGAGCGGGGGCACATTTTCTAGGCAGAGTATGATTCTACTTGAAGTTGATGCTCACTAATTTTCAGTAAGCCAGCCTGCTTCATTAATTTCATTTTGTTCATCAGTTTTTCTTCCCTTCAGAAATGGAAAAGTAGGTTCTTAGTTTAAACTAGGGTTGAGTTTTTCCATGTGCTATGATACAGGAAGACAGAGAATAGTGAGGGAATAGTGGTGGGACAGAAACTAATAATAATAAGATCCTGGAATCCAAGCTGCATTAAGAGGCAAATAAAGACAAATGCTAGGGTAGCAAAATAAAGTGGGCTACAGATTCTTATGAAGTCAAAGAATTGGAGGAGTAGAAGTACTATAGAAATTGAGAAGTATGAGTAAAAGTTTGAAGCAAAGCCCCACTAGCATGGCTCAGTAGTTGAACATCAACCTATGAACCAGGAGGTCACGGTTTACTTCCTGGTCAGGGCACATATCTAGGTTTCGGGCTCTGTGCAGGAGGGAGCCAATCAATGATTATCTCTCATTATTGACATTTCTCTCTTTCCCTCTCCCTTACTCTCTGGAATCAATAATAATATATTTTTTTTAAAAAGTTGAGACAAAGGCCATATGTGTTGCTTTGTTTGAACATCTATTATTTCAGGCCTACTGCCAAAAATTTAGGAGATTCTTTTTTAAAATGCTGCATTTCAATGAATCTGTAAGAAACTTAATTTAGATAAAAAGCTTGATTACTGTGAATTCTGAATCAAATCTAGATTATTACTATAGATAAATGGTAGATATACACGAATTACCTCAAGTACTACTGCTACTAAAAATAGCTGATTTGTGATAATATCCTATTATAGTAAGAGCTACTGGTTAATAAGTATCTGCTTGTGGGATTCCTAACTCTTTCAATACATCATCTTATAGTACTCTAGGCATCTATAATAATAAAAGCATAATATGCTAATTAGACCAGCATCCTTCCAGATGACTTTCCAGACGAAGCTGGGTCTGCAAGGGAAGCCTGGGTCCCAGGTGCCAGAGGGAAGCTGGTGCTGGCAGCCAGGGGAAGGAAGGCCTACTCTTGCACAAATTTCATGCATCTGGCCTCTAGTTTACTAATAAATATTTACCAAGTACCTAATCTATACCAGGTACAGTCCTTGACACTAGCATTATTACCTCATTTTATTGCCACATAAAAACAAAAAACATAGAATTTTAAGTTTTGATTCAGAATACTCATTTTATGTATTTTTTATTATGCCATGATGTAGCCACTACTACAATTGTTTCTCAGGATATAAATGGGATTTCTGTAGCTCCTGTAGTTCACACAATTATGCATTTTATAGCTATGTTCTTTAAAAATCTATTATTTAAACATTTCTCTATATACCGTATTTTACTATCAAAGACAAATGTATTATCATTAAAGAGCTCTAAGTAAAATAGTAGTGTAAATATCTTGTCAAAAATTGATCTTAATGGGTCTGAGCAAAAATGATAATATTCTTTGGTAATGACATAGATACTAGGACTTAGTTGCCACATTATTTGCAATGACAAAATAGAGAGAGAGAGAGAGAGAGAGAGAGAGAGAGAGAGAGAGAGAGAGAGAGGCACTTGAATGTTTATTAATAAAGAACTATTTGAATAAAAAGTGTTATGTCCAAAATAGGGAATATTGTTTTAAATTAAAAATAATTATGTAGAATTCAATTAGGTATGGAATAATGCCTATATTAGACCATTAATTGGGGAAAAACAACATAAAATAATATGTATAGTAAGATTAAATTTTTGTGTGGGCATAGTCTTAATAATGGTGGGCAAAGAGGGAAGGAGAAATCATTCTGTCAGTTACTCAGTCATTTGGCAATCAATCAATCAATCAATCAATCTCTATTACAGTCTGAGTGCCTGGCACCTCTGTTAAAAATGCATACACTGTTGTCAGTGCACAATTCAGACTAAAAATAACAAAGAAACCAAATATGCAAAAAATACCTTCCCAACCCTGTTGCTTTGGAACAATGTGAATGTTATTTTACAGGTGATTGTCTTATGTACATACATTACTCGTATAAATCACATAGCAAATGGTCCCCAGCACCTAAACATGTAATCCAATCACACTGAGGAGCCCTACTCGCCGCATAGCTAGGTGCCTAAGAAATTGACAGAGGTGACAAAGAAGGTGACTCCTGGCAAAGAATAAATTTGTAGAACTTTTCCTAATTCGCCTGGATTGGAGTCCTCAACATCTGATTCCAGAAATAATTCCAGTATCATTTCAGACAAAAATGTGTCTTTGGTTAAGTCATATTTAGCAGATCTTAGGGAAAGCTTGGTTTACAAATTTTATTTTTTTAAAATGAACCAAATGATGTACACCTTGCAGTACACAAAGAATTAAAAGGGAAAGGCCTAACCAAATATATGCTCATTATCTCATTTCCTCTTCAAAATATCAGCAGATAGAGAAACACTTTTCTTAGTAATCAAGTCAAAACTGCCTTGTAGAATTTAATTACTATGCCATGCTTGGTGATATAACGTTGATCTGCTACACTTCATTGATAACAGAGCAGTCACAGACGTGTCAAAGGTTTAACTTGGTCAATTATTCAAGAAACTAGATCTTGAGGTTATTGTGACCAAGTGGCAAATTGGTTTTCTAAGATGGGTGGATTCCTGTGTTTCATAGGAAAATAGATGGAATCACTTCAGAAAGCAGCATTCTTTTCAATTTTTTTCCCCCCAGAACCTCTAAAAGAAGGTTCTGGAATTGTCTGATCAAGTAAATCCTTAAATGGTAGACGTGGAAGAATTTGATATATACTGAAGAGTTCCACGCAGTATTAACTCCATACCTCTCTTTGAGTGATTCAGAGCATCATATAGCAGTCGAGATATAATTTAATCTTAATACACCATAAAAACCCTTTATTGATCAGAAGAATGCTGAGTATAAAAGTAAAGGATGAAGATTCATGATTTCAAAAAAATAATTCACAGAATAAAAACACATTACATTTGAAATCAGACTAAGATTTGAATTCAGATTCTCACTGTCCTAAAGCATATGTGACTTTACCCATATCATTTAACCAGCCTCAGCTTTGATTGCCTCATCTGTAATATATGAATGAAGTACATGAGATTAAATATATAAGGTATTTAGGGGAAGCCTGAAATGTAATAATAAAAATCATTAACAAGAATAGACAGTTGACTTGTCCCAGGAAATGTTCTAAGGACTTTACATGTATTATTCCTGGAATAGGTATAAATATGATTTTTATTTCACAGATGAGGAAACTCAAGAACAGATAGGTTAACTACTTTGACCAGGGGTACACAGCTAAAAACTGGAAGAACCAGATCTGACTTTTTGCTAAATTGCCTGTCTCCTTAGGAACTCAATGATTAGTAGCTACTGTTATTGCCTTTGGTAAATAAAAAAAAAAAAAAATCTTCTTATGAATTCATCACAGAGTTGTAATATTAAAAAGTCATTTCTGATTTCTTTTTGGCAGATGGCACAATCTCGGGTATATATAGTTGCCAGATAAAGACTTTCTTTTTCTTCCTGACTCAGAAACCACCACTTGGCAGTTGTTTGTGAAATCTGTGCAACAGGACGTGGGAGGAGGAAAAATACAAAACAAAGTAGTTATTCATAACATCTTTGAATACCTTTGTTTTATCAGTCCTTCAAGTTCACCACCATCTCTTATTTATAGAAAACTAACATTTTCATAGCTCTCAAAATGCCATTTTAATTAACATTGCTCACATATTTTCTACTCAGCACAAACAACTATTTTCTTATGCCTAGTGTTTGAACCCATAAGGACCATTAATTAGTACCATAGTCTTCTCTCTTTCTTTCTTCATGAATTTTTATTATTTTTCCAATTTATTTTTTAATTACCATTGACATACACTATTACATTAGGTCTACAATTCCTCTTCTCTCCTTTTCTTCAATTTCCATTATAAGTGGATTTAATTAATTTCATGCCATCCCTTTGTTCCTTTCCAAGTCTAACCCCGCTAGCATTACTGGTTGTGTCCCACACTGGACACTGAAGAATAGAAAGAATGCCCTTGATATAGAATCGAGAGATGATTTCAAGAAGCAAAATTGATTGAATTATGAAAGGATAAAGGCTTCACTAAATGGCAAATATCCTTATCTCCTCCTCCCTTCTCCTCCATCCTGTTTCTTGCTCCACAGTTTTAACATCCAAAGCCACTTCCTTCATATACGTATTTATTCCCTGACGCATTACTCAGAATAGACAGAGAATATTTGCTGTGTATCTAGCACTGTCCTGGATCTGGGGACGAAAAGAAGTAACTAAAGTAATTCTTGACCTTGAGGTGCTTAGAACTGGAAGAAAAAGACTGTTTTGTTTGATGACATATAAATCTACATGCTGCCCATCTCTACTCTCCTAGGGAGTAAATAGTATCTGTGTTCTAACTATAAATGCTCAATGCTAAATAAAGTGAGGGATAAACAAGCACCGACAAGAAAATAAAAAGAAAGAAAACTTTCAAAAAAGTTCAAATAGTATCCATAAATTCTTTCTGACCCTCCCTTTTGGGTGCTTTGTAGTACTATTGCTATTCTGTGGATAGCATATCATCAGTTGTCCTACTAAATTAAATGTTATAGCTTTTCTCTAATAATTTACCCCTTTAATAGATTCTAGTTAATCAAATTAAATATTCATTTTCCATTATTTTTCCTAATATTTATGATAAATGGCTCATGCCAAAAACTTTGGTTAACCTGGAAACATATCATAATAATAACTATTGTTTTGTTTCTTAACTACAAACTTGGTACAAAAAGTATTTTGATTTATATAAATTTGGCAAATAAAAGTTCTAGAAATTAAAATACCTGGGAATGTGGGCAAAAGCAAATAATTTTACTTTTAGTTTGATTATAAATTTTTTTCATTAAACAATTTGAGAAACCTAGATGAAATAGAAATTTAAATCCATAAACCTCATGGTGGGTCCAACCAATGACCTCATTTTGGATCCCACAGACCCCATCACAATCGTTTCCTGTTTCTCCAGGTAGAGGCACTCTATCTAAACTTCTCTGGGGGTGGGGTGGTCTGTCTTTACCTACATGACTCTAGTACTCATCATGACATTAATCTCATACTGTACCTCTATTTCCTTTGGGGCTTTGCTTTATTCTTTTGTGCTTTTGCCTGTTTGTTTGTTTGCTTTGTTTTTTTAGCCTTTCTTATCTACAAGCCTGCATGCTGTAAATATTTTGGCCTTCAGAATTTCTGTGTTTGGGGAGGAATTCAAGAGCCTGTTAAGTTTTTGGTATTTATTTATTTATTTATTTATTTATTTATTTAGTCTTTATTATTGAGAGTATTACAGATGCCCCCCCCTCTCACACACACACACACACCTTTTTTACCCTCCTATTGCCCTCCTCCACCCAGATCCCACCCAGCCCCAGGCCTTCAGCACTCTATTGTCTGTATCTATGGGAAATGCATATATGCAAATAAATTCTCACTCCCCCTCCCTCCATCCCTCTGAGATTCCTCAGTCTGTTCCATGTTTCCATGTTTCTGGATCTATTTTATCCATCAGTTTATTTTGTTCATTAGATTCCTCATTTATTTATTTTGATTTTTAGATGCAATTGTTAATAGATAAGTATTCACTGCCATTTTATTGTTCCTATTTTTTATGTTGCTTTTTTCTTCTTCTTCTTCTTAAAGACCCTTCAACATTTTATATAATACTGGTTTGGTGGTGATGAGCTTCTTTAGCTTTATTTTGTCTGTGAAGCTCTTTATCTGACCTTCAATTCTAAATGATAGCTTTGCTGGGTAGAGTTAAAAGGGGGGAAAAATGAGCCTACTGTGGGTCCCCTATAGTATCTTCATTCTTCAAGAAGTAACACAGATGCCTCCATCTGACTGGAAGCATCGTCACTGACAGAGAAAAGAAATAAAAAGAATAAATTAATAATTCCAAATATCTACATGTATTTGCGGGAGTGAGAGGTCACACAGTGTTGCAGATAAGCTGGCAGGTGGCACAGGAGAATAATCAGCCAGGCACTCAGAGGATTCAGAAAAGGAGCCTTTAATGCAGAATAGCAGATGCACTAGTTCGGTGACTCAGGGGAATCAGCCTCCAAAGCCTGAGGGATGAATATGAAGGAAGTTTTCCTTTTATCCCCTTAGTTTCTTTGGCCCCCAAATATTGACCCGGCTTCCGGACTTTTTGCGGGCTTTGCAGCCCCCCTGTGGGTTGGGATGGGGGAAGTGATTTTACACCCAAAGGCCTGGCCTGGCTGGCAGCCAGCACTGCCAACCCCCTCCGGGGTTGTGTATGGTGCATGGTTTATGCCTCTGTAAAGCGGAAGTATTCCAGGAAACAGGTTCTGCAAGCATCAGGATAACAGAACTGAAGTCAGTAAAGTTCTGTTTCTCTATCACATCCACTGCGCTATCAGTATTTTGAAACTGCTGTTTAAACACAGACACATGGAATTTCACAGGGACTGGAGACGAGAATGATACGCAAAGCAAGTGTGAACAAATCCAAACTGTTGCTGAGTCTTTAAATAAATGTGTGCAACTGAGCCCAAGTGTGTCACAAGCCAACTGTACAACTGGAGGTTGTCCAAATTAACTTCCATGAATCGTGCAATGTTAATTAAAGAGAAAATCATAAAGCTGGCTGATTTGACATTTACAAACATATTATTACAATTCAAAATAGTCACAACAATTGTTTAGAATGCAGCCAAAGAAAATGTTTTGTAGGAGAAATATATTATCATTGACACTTTTTAGAATCATCAACGCGTGATGATAAAATAAAGCAGGGCAATACGTAGAGAGTTTGACAAGTTTCCGAATTCTTTACAAACAGTGCACCCATGTGTTGTCAGCATTGTGGACTGCCGGGAGCCGGTCCATGCTTGCTGTTTCAAGGGACCTGGCATATATGGCATACTGTTCTTAATATGTTTGCTCACCTTCTTGGCACTATGTGTTTTAACCAAGGTCTCTGAGAAAGGTTGTTTCCCCAGGTAGGGATTTTCCCCTGAAGTTAGGGAGGGAATAAAACCTCTTAACTAAGTGCCAGGTGGGTAATTAATCACTTTAACTACGAACAATCATGCTTAAGCTACATAATCTTTACTCCCTGGAATGGAGATAAGAAACGCCCTAACCTTTGAAATAGAGATTGATAGGATTGGAATCAACTGGTATAAATACAGATGTAAGAAGACAGAACGAAGAGAGACAGAACCTAGGCACAGAACCCACACAGAACGTTCTCTAGAGACAGAAGAACTTCGCTGGAGAGAACATGGCAAAAGATCCAGGACAGAAACTGGCCTCAGAACCTAGAGACAGAACCTAGCGAGAGAACATGGCAAAAGATCCTGAACTGAACCTGACTACAGAAATTAGCAAGAGAACCTGACTAGAACCTGGTGACTGAACCTGGCTGGAGAACCTGGACAGAACCTGGCTGGAGAACCTAGCGAGGGAACATGGCTACAGAACCTGGCTGGAGAACCTGGAGAACCTGGCTGGAGAACCTAGCAAGAGAACATAGATACAGCACCTGGCTGGAGATACAAAGCAGAACCTCTCTGGAGATCCAGACCAGAACTTGGCTGGAGTTCCTGGCTAGAGATCCTGGCTAGGCTGCTGATCAACTGAACACTGTCTCCGTGTCATTCCTTCTTCGCCGACTCCGTCCACACCTTTGGGGACCCCTGGACCCGCTGGGGTTGGACCCCAGCAGTGGACCTCCCCTCCTGCCCTGCCTTTAGCACAGCAGTGCTTCGTGTTCAGAATCTGAGGCTCCATTTTCAGGCCAAGGCATCTAATGTATATTGAATGGACCCCAACTTTCATTGCATATCGGTTGTGGAAGCTTATGATCAGCACTAATTTCTGTCTGTAACTCCAGTGGGCAGTCTCTCCCTGCTTCAGGGAGCTGTGACATCAGGTGGTCTGTACTATTAGGAAGAGGCAGGCAAAATGGACACTCCCATTCACCTCTTCTGGAAAGTTTTAATATGCATCCGAAAATAGAAGTGTTCCTTTCATTCATGATGATCTTATTATCTATCCTTGCTGCTAAATTATTTAAAATGCCACTTGACCCAGGTAGCATGATCCAGTAGTTGAGTGTCAACCTATATAACTCAGGAGGTCATGGTTCGATTCCCAGTCAGGGCACATGCCTAGGTTCCAGGCTCGATCCCCAGTAGGGGGTGGAGGCAGCTGATCAATGATTCTCTCTCATTATTGACGTTTCTGTCTCTCTCTCCCTGTCCCTTCCTCTCTGAAATCAGTAAAAATATATTTAAAATTTTTAAAAAATGAAATACCACCTGAAATTTTGGTGGGACTGCACAAGTTTAGAAGCCACAGTATAGCTGGATTGACTTAGGCATAAACTAACAAAAGGAACCTTGTCCAATGGAATGATTAAAAGTTTAAAATACTGCTTTAATTCAATCAATTAAAAGCATGAGCCACATGGGTTTGGTTGAATCAATTTAAAGAGTTACACAGCAGTCAATGTGCCATCAGCAGGAGTGAAAAATTAATGTATCACCTACAAACAGCTTGAATTCTGTATCCTTCAATTAGATATATCAAACCACCTTGACCACCTCCCAGGAAGGCGACTTCCTTTGCAGAAGGAAGGAATGGTGCTACACCGAAGGGATAGGCTATTAGTCAAAACTAAAGCATGTGTCATATAATTTGAAGTATTTACAAATACCAAACTTTGGTTAGGTATAATTTTGTGTCTTCCACGTTCCTCCCAGTATGATCCTAATCTTGAAAATGTACTTCAACTCCTTTTTCATGAAGAATATTCAGATATTAAGAGGTGGTGTGTTTTTTTAATTATTGGATTTATTGGCATGACAAGGGTTACTCAAATTATATAGATTTCAATGTACAATTGTATTTTATATCATCTGTATATCGTATTGTGTGTTCACCACCCAAAGTCAAGTCTCCTTCAGTCACCATTTATCCCCCCTTTTACCCTCTTCTATGAAATACCATAATGTGAAATAATAAGTATACAAAAAGCAATGGCGGCTTAAGATAATCATGAAACCACTGAGGTAATTTTGTGCATCTGCTTATTCTAGCAAGAAGGTACTAAGATGGAGATTACTTTTTACAGCTGCAGCCAAATAAAGCTAATAGAGACAGAGATTTACTTTAGTTTACTGAAAATGTTAATAAATACCTAAAAATTCTTAATGCATTCCCTTTTTGACATTCCTAGAGTCTGGCTATGATTAATAGAATTGTTTTGAGGGAAAAATATGTTTCTATACAGTGTTCACCACTATAGCTGAGCCAAGAAAACAATGCATTGGGCGGGAGGGAGAAAAGAGGATACTAGTACACAAGTACGCATGCATTTTCAAGTGAAAAATAAAATATATCACACTTATCTGAATGTTTCCATATCACCAGTGCAAAGCTTCCTACATTTTGATTCCTAACATTGTAAGAGTCCATGCTCCCTGAAACATATCTGGTTTAAAAGTTTTATAATTTTGGTGAAAATAAAGAAATGCTGCATTCCTCTCTCTCTGAGTCATCTAAAGTGATACTGTCCAAGTCTTTTCCCCTCATATGAACTCAGAATATGCATGGAAACTGATCCCATGAACTGGATTGCCATGAGAAGAGCCTGCCTTCGGGTAAGAACTTGATGAATGTCAGAATTGGTATCTCTCAGACTTTTTATCAAATTAATGCAGGATCATTAATTTCATTATTGCATGTCCCCAATAATTTATTCCAAACTCCTGGGGGTTTTCATTTTAGAAATTTTAGATTGTAGGAAGGCAATAATATATTTTAATAATGAATAAGGTGCAATCATTAATGCATAGCACATAAATTTCTGAAACACTCCACTATAAACAGGATATTAAATAGGCTTTTCTCAGTGGGAAGGAGCTAGAAGCATTATTAAAGCTCCTGAAAAATTTGCACATTTTTCAAAAGCACTGTGACTTAGAGCATTCTTTTGCCATTTTCATGACATAAACTTTATACTATGTATATTACAGATATAGTATAAATCATAACACCCACTTCATGCAGAGAGGTAGAAAGTCACATCTTATAATCAAAGATATTGGAGCTTCTGAAAAAATAAATACTCACCCTCTTAGAATAAATTAATCTAGTTTTTGTTACCACATAAGTGTTTGGGTTTTTGTTTGTTTTTTTATTTTGAGAGCTTTTTGTCTAGAGATGTGGATCTATGTTCATGACAACACTTTAAGTTAGAACAATTTTATACCAAATTGAGAGATTCAGAAGCAGGCCTGGAGAGATTAACTTGTCTACACTCACACAGCTAGGAAGTAATGAAGCCAGCATTCAAATCCATGCCAACTGGCTCTAAAGTCCACATAGCTATCCCTTTCTCCTTTCCTCTCTGATCGCGGCAAATATTAAGTATTTTGAACATTTTCATTTCATGCTCTAAGTTCACCACACCTCAGATTTTTCTGGCCTCAGGGATCATTTCACAAGGTAAGTAGGAAACACCCAATCAACAGTTTTGCCTATGTCTGCGTCACTTGTCCCAGGGCAGACTTTATCCTGATGGTGTTCTTGATGAACGTGGTCTAACCGGGTATGCATCCACTTTTGTGGCCCTAATGTCCCAAAGATGCTATGCCAGAACTACAATCGGTTACTAATTATGCATTAAATATGCTATTTGTGCCAGAATTGAGTGGCACGTTTCAAAACACAGGTGCCGGATTTATGTGTTCATGACTATTTAACTCAGCAGCACTTGGCCTACATTGATCAGGACAGGAGGACACAATAGAGGGCACATGTGAGTGTGTGCAGGTCAATGGTAAGAAGAAGGTAGGTGAGCTCTGTACATCCAATGGCTCTGAGATATGAATCTGTCCATTTGTGGAACCTGCTTACCAAAACACAGTTGTGGGAGCTGTTGCAAAAAGATTATCACCTACAGGCTAGAAATCAACAACTTGCAGTATAACAATACTAAAATAATAATACTAAATTTTAGTATGTATTTGAAGTAAATAATTTAAAAATAACATGTAAACTTTCAAGGAAAGAGTGTGAAGTGATTTAGAAATACTTCACATCTTATCCCTAGGGATAATTTTTAATTAACCAATGGTACACATTATAATTATGTATTATGAACTCAGTGAAAACAGTTTTATTTAAGCTAAAAGCCACTAAATAAATTACTTAAACATAAAAAGGCCCTTCCATACAAGATATCAAATAAAAATCATAAAATATCAATAAATACTGAAGCATCCCAATCAAGTTTTTCAGAACAAATATCATCACTGATGCTTTAAAAAATGTTAGATGTAAGTAATATTTTAATAATAAAATGCAATAATTAATGAATAGAACATAATTCTTGAGACACTCCATCATAAACAGGATATTAAATAGGTTTTTATAAGTGAGCACCTGCAAAGACTATAAAGCTCTTACTTGAAATTTTTTGAAAGCACATTTCTCAAAAGTGCTATGAATTAGAGTATTCTTTTGCATTTTTATGGTATAAACCATCAACTTCCACATTCCTAATGTAGAAGGAATGTGGTTTAGTTTAGTTTATTAGTGTGGCTGAGAAGAATCTGAGAATGTTTCAATGAGGACTATGATCTCATGTTGGATTCATTCCTTTCATCATGAACAAAAATCAACTCATAATTAATGACATACCTAAAACCGAGAGCTAAATATATCAAAATCTTAGATGTAAACATAGGAGTAAATATTCCTGACCTTTCTAGATATGGCATGGGAACACAAGCAACAAAATAGAAAAATACATGTATTAGAACCCATCAAAATTAAACACTTCTTTACTCCCAATGATATAATTGTGGAAGTTAAAAAAATAACATGTAGAATGAGACCAAACAATTGAAAACCATATATCTGAAAAGAATATATAGAGGGCTCTTACAACTCAAGAATAAAATAATAACTATAATTTTATAAATGGGCAAAGGGTATGACTATACATTGAGGCAAAAATGAATGGCCAATTAGCCATAAAAAGATATTCAACACGATTAGTCATTAGAGACATAAAAATTTACAGTACAATGAGATAATACTTTATATCCAACTGGATAGCTAGTATTTGGGAGAAAAAAAGACAAGTGCTTGCAAAGCTGTAGAGAAACTAGAATCTTATACATAGTTAGTGGAAAAACATGATTCCATGTTTGGAAACCAAACTATGGTTTAGAAAACAGTGGACATAATACTTTAAGATTATTACATTTTTAATTAATAGAATATTTTTGAACAGTGCTAAATTTATGGAAAAAAATAAGCAGCAAAGAGTTCCAATATATGACCTCTCCCCCAACACACAGTTCTCCTATTAATATTATCATGCATTAACCTGGTGCATTTGTTAAAATTAATGAGTCATTTTTTATATATTTTAAACCAAATTCTATAGCTTATGTTAGTGTATACTCTTTGTTTTGTATATTCTATGGGTTTTGAGAAATATGTAATATATATACATCATGACTATATAATACGGAATAGTTTCCCCACTTTAAAAATGCCCTATTTTCTACCTATTCATCCCTTTTCCCCTTAAATTCTGGCAACCACTGATCTTTTTACTGTCTTCATGGTTTTCCATTTTCCATAATGTCATAAACTTAGAATCACACAGAAGGTAGCCTTTCAGATTGGCTTTGTTTCCTTAGCAATATGCATTTTTAGCACCTTTTATGGCTTGATAACTCATATTTATGGCTGAATAATATTTTATTGTGTGGCGGTACTACAGTTTCTCCATCCATTTATGTATTGAAGGACAGCTTGGTTGCTTCCAACTTCTGGCAATTAGGAATATAGCTGCTATAAGCATTTGCATGCAGGTTTTTATATGAACTAAGTTTTCAGTCCATTTTGGTTAAATACCATGGAGTGCAAATGCCGGGTCATAAAATAAGAATATGTTTAGTTTTATAAGAAACGACCAAACTGCCTTCCAAGCCGCCTGGCCCATTTTGCATTCCGTAGCAATGAATGACAGTGCCTATTGCTTGCCAATGTTGTCAGTGTTTTGGATTCTAGCCATTCTTAGAGATTTGTCCTCTTTTTCTCGTCTCCATTTGGTCTTTATATATTATTGGGCAAACAATGCTAAAACTCCTAGGGAAATTTTAGTAGCACTTCATTTTTTGATAAAATTATTATTCCCAGGTCCTAGCATATATGTTTAATAAATGGAAGCCTTTGAAGAACTTATCTAAAGTTTTCCTTGGATTTTCAGTCTGATGTTTAACAACTTTTATTATAAGAAAAAATATATGTACATCACAATCTTAAAAATTGTTAGTTTAAATCAATGCTTTTCTCTCATCCCTAAAAAATAACATTATTAATTTTATTTTCCATATATTTCATATTTTTAAGACCATTGAAAAGAGCCCATACATAATATTTGGAATCCTTTACTGTACTTTCTTTTTTTAGTGCAGCAAAGGTAAGTGACTCCATATCTTCTACAAATATTAACACGCTTAAATGTGCTTTTCTTAAGACAAATAGCAATTTGAATGCCTTTCCAAAGATTTTTCACCTAGTATGCAGATGTTAAGTTAAGAAAAACTTTATTTAGTCTAAACTTAAAATTTTACCATTGATAAATATGTAAGAACTAGAGGCCCAATGCATGAAATTCATGCAAAGGTAAACCTTCACAGCCCTGACTGCCAGGACCCTCACAGCCTCAGCTATCTCCCAGCCCCAATTGCCAGGGCCCTTGTGGCCTAGCTGCCTTGTGGCCTCAGCTGCCTCACAGTTCCACCCCCCACCCATACCTGCCTTGGCCTGGCACTTCCCGCCTCTGCTGCCACACACCTCTGGTTCCCCAGTTCCACGGAGCCCCCCAGTTGATTGCCCCACAGAGGGTGGCAATAGTTTTACTTCTTGAAGTATTCAATTCTTCTATAAAAAATCTATAAATGTGTTTACAGATCCTGCCCTAAAAGTTAAGAGATTGAGCACAAAGGAGAGATGGTTTCAAACTGACAAATTTAGTGACTGACTGAATTTTTCATACTCTATAATAAGGTGAAAACAAGAAGAATCTCTTTTTAAAACTTATCAATAAAGTGTTAAAATATTTAAACTGTTAAGCCTTAAAATACCAAGCCACATGACTCTTGACACCACATCCTCTGGTGAGAAATCGACTCCATCAGACTGCAGGAGCCACTTAAGATTAGCAGATTAGATACAGACAGGTGTGAGCACGTCACTCACGGACGGAGAAAGTCAGACACAGAAGGATTAAGGATCTTGGTTAGGAATCCACAGCTGTTCAAGTCAGTGCAGCCATGACTGGACCCCAGTGGAAAGGGGCTCTACCCCCAGGCTCTGTTCACTTGATCGACCTGCCTTTTATTTTAGTTGCTTTATATTCCTATTTTTTATTAGAAAACAAAGTTCTTGTCGGTAGCATGCTATAAACAATTTGGCATACTCGTGTGGAATTTCAAATTAATGTTTAAATATCTATAAAATCAAGAACTCTATTTATAGTCCTCTTTGTTCATAGGAAACTGAGTTTATGCTACCAGATAAATCTAGGAGAGTGGTTTTCTCCTCTATACATAAATCCGCACTCCCTTGCTCTGACCCTATCACTGGTCCTGGAGTTCCTGTCTTCTTCCTCCTTCCTCCCACCAACTTCAGGTGAGTAGAATGTTTCAGAACCTGGGTAGGTGCATTTTCCTAATCCTGGCTGAGAACCTGGGTCAATTATAGTGCAAAATGGACCACTGACCTCTGTCCCTCATCCTTCTTCACCTCGCTATTGTGATTATAAGTATATGTTGGAATTTGTTTAAAATCTGCACCCTCTGCTGATAAACTGACAGGAGCTAGGTTTGCAAATAGCACAATATTTAGCATTAAATGAACTGCAATTTATTAGCTGAAGATGACCAGAATTTCTTTAAGTCACCACTTTCTGTTCTCAAGCTCCTTCATTTTACCTCTTTCCAACCCTAACTAACATGGCTCATGTTTTATGCGAGAGGGTTTGTAAATGGGATAGTGTAATTAAATTCATGCTACTGAGGATACGTTCTAAGAAACATAGGTTATTTGTCAACTAATTATGTTAGCCTGGCCGTGTATTTCCTGAGAAAAATAGATATCTAGAACCAAACACAGCTAACATTTTGTGTATAAAAACTTAAAAATGTTGGGTTGGTCTCTCATTAGATTCTAAAACTAAACATAGATGTTTTTACTATTTTATTTTGTTTTTTGCTATATAACATACATTCCACTCATCACTTAGAGATAATCAAGTGTTAACTATTTTTTCCTTTGGACTTGAGAAGAAGCATTCAGGGGATTCACTCCAAACTAATTGGCATTGATTAGCTTCACTGGCATTTCTCCCAACCTGCCTCAACATTTATTTGATATTAAACTTAATTGAATAATGGGTTTACAATTCCTCTGTGAGTATAACCCAATGACTTCTGCAACTTTTATTTCGTTGTGAAAATAAACTTACCAGTTTTATCAATGTTATTCTAAAATTTTATTGGATCTCTTCCCTTCAAACTTGGTATGGCTCTGGAAATACTGATTGACATCACTTAATTTTAATTTTTTTTTTAAAATTGATTTTTGAGAGAGAGGAAGGGAGAGTGAGAGAGAGAGAAAAAAAGTAGATGTGAGAGAGAAACATCAACCAATTGGCTCCCATATTCACCCCAACCAAGGATTGAACCTGAAACCTGGGTATGTGCCCTGAAGAGGAGTCCAACCACAGACCTTTCGTTGGATGGGATGATGCTCAACTAACTGAGTCGCATCAGCCAGGACAATATCCCTTAATTTTATAATGAATACAAAACATTGCACAACAGTACACTTCACAAATAAGCATATAAATACAAAAGACATAAACGTGGTTATAGCCTTTATGTAAGTAAGAGTGGGGGTGTGGGAAGGAATGATAATATTTCTTGATATGTAACATTTTGTGTATTTGAAAACTCTTTTTTCCCCCATAACTCCCTTCCTCCCAGTTCCCGCCCCACCCTCCGCCCTCACTCCCCACCCACTGTCCTCATCCATTGGTGCACGATTTTTGTCCAATCTCTTCCCGCATCTCCCACACCCCTTTCCCTCCAAGAATAGTCAGTCCATTCCCTTTCTATGTCCCTGATTCTATTATAATCACCAGTTCATTCTGTTCACCAGATTATTTATTCATTTGATTCTTAGATTCACTTGTTGATAGATGAATACTTGTTGTTCATAATTTGCATCTTTACCTTTCTCTTCTTCTTCCTCTTCTTAAAGGATACCTTTCAGCATTTCATATAATACTGGTTTGGTGGTGATGAACTCCTTTAGCTTTTCCTTATCTGTGAAGCTCTTTATCTGACCTTCAATTCTGAATGATAGCTTTGCTGGATAAAGTAGTCTTGGTTGTAGTTTCTTGGTATTCATCACTTCGAATATTTCTTGCCACTCCCTTCTGGCCTGAAAAGTTTCTGTTGAGAAATCAGCTGACAGTCGTATGGGTATTCCCTTGTAGGTAACTGACTTTCTTTCTCTTGCTGCTTTTAGATTCTCTCTTTGTCTTTTGCTCTTGGCATTTTAATTATGATGTGTCTTGGTGTGGTCCTCTTTGGATTCCTTTTGTTTGGGGTTCTCTGCGCTTCCTGGACCTGTAAGTCTATTTCTTTCACCAGGTGGGGGAAGTTTTCTGTCATTATTTCTTCAAATGGGTTTTCAATATCTTGCTCTCTCTCATCTTCAGGCACCTCTATAATTCTGATGTTGGTACGCTTGAAGCTGTCCCAGAGACTCCTTACACTATCTTCGTATTTTCGGATTCTTTTTTCATGTTGCTTTTCCAGTTTTGTGTTTTTTGCTTCTTCTCATTTCAAATCTTTGACTTGATTCTTGCGACCCTCTGGTCTGCTATTGGGAGTCTGTATAATATTCTTTATTTCAGTCAGTGTATGCTTAATTTCTAGTTGGTTCTTTATCACAACATCAAGGGTCTCATTAGATTTCTTGAGGATCTCACTACATTCATTGGCAGTTTCTAGAAAATTATTGAAAGACCGTAAAAGTGTGGTTTTGAGCTCTATGTCTTCCATTTCTGACATTTGCGTCGTGTTTCTTTGTGTACGTATTTTTTTATGTTTTCTTGGTGCACCCCCTAGTGGTCTTTGTGTGCAGTCTTGTTGTAGTTAAGCCCTGATTGTTGTAGGTAATACTAGAGGGGATTTGACCTCCAGGCCAAGTGGCTGTGAGAATCAGCTGTGCCTGCAGTGAGAGAACTTCTGTCCTCTAGGGAGGTGCTAATCTAGCCTTTGCCTGAGGCTATCCGGCAAATGCCTCTGTGCAGAGCTTGGGCGGGGTGGGTCCCAGGGGATCTACAGGGCGGGCAGAGAAAGCAGTTATGGGCTCTGCCTCTCAGAGTCCCAGCAACCACTGCAAACCTCGGAGAGAAAGCTGCCTTCAAGTTCCGACCGAAGCCAGACAATCCCACTTCTCCCGTTTGAGTCTGGGTCCCCAGAGACTCACCCGGAACTGGAGCTCAGAGCCTGAGACTCCCTCCCGATTGAAACAGACAACTGTGCCCTCAGCTGCCAGCCCGCTCCGAATGCACTCCACACCTTAGTATTTGACTTCAGCACTGCGCCTCCTCTGAGTCTCGGTATGCTATTCTCTTTCCTCCTAGTTGTAGAACTTCCACTCAGCCAGCCTTCCTGTGGTTCTGAATGATGTCCGTTCCGTCTTTTAGTTGTATTTTTGAAGTGGTTGTTCGAGGCAGCAAACTCCGGTGTTAACCTATGCCGCCATCTTGGTTTTTTCAGGAAACACTTTTAAATAACCTCTCCCTGGAGCTGTTTATAGCAATTGAGCTCTTAGTGTAAATGTGAATCCTGTAATAGAGTGTATAATACAGGAACTAAATCCCCTCTTCTAAAGGTTTCCAGAATACCCATTGGGCAGTGGAGGTTTTTTTATTTTAAATTAAATTTATTTTCTTCGCAAGTTAAGATAATAGAGAAGGAAAAGAAAAGAAAGAGTACTGCATTGGCTAGCACAAAAATAATAATAGCCTCTAAACTAATACCGAAAAACTTTTAAGGGAATGTGTTATTGGGTCAAGGGTAAGTGAGACAGGTAATTGCATAGACAGAAAATCCCTCAATTTCCAGAAGGCAGAAATTAAAGAGAAAAAAAGTTCAAACAATTAGGGAGAAAGTAGCAAACTCCATTGCAAAAACAAGTGATAGTTTCAGGATCAATGAGATTGAAGGCATCTCCCCTCTCTTTTCAAGAATATTCAACTCCAGAAGTATAGTTCCAGAAAGAAAACAAATGAATCAAATCCAGAATCATAAAGATATGTTATTGCCAGTGCCAGAGGCCAGTCCATCCTTGCTGCTTGACACAGTCGCTGCAGGAAAGAAACATCTGCACAGCATATGTTTCAAGGGACCTGGCGTATATAGCATACTGTTCTTAATATGTTTGCTCCCCTTAGCGCTGTGTGTTTTAACCAAGGTCACCTCTCCGAGAAAGGTTGTTTCCCCAGGTAGGAATTTTTCCCTGAAGTCAGGGAGGGGATGCCTCTCCTAGAAAGGTTGTTTCCCCAGGTAGGAATTTTTCCCTGAAGTCAGGGAGGGGATGAAACTCCTTAACTAAGTGCCAGGCAGGTAGTTAATCACTACAAACAATCATGCTTAAGCTACATAATCTTTACTCCCTGGAATGGAGATAAGAAATGCCCTAACCTTTGTAATAGAAATTGACAGGATTAAAATCAACTGGGATAAATACGGATGTAACAAAACAATAAACAGCAGAACCTCTCTGGAGATCGAGACCAGAAGTTGGCTAGAGATCCTGGCTGGGCTGCTGATCAACTGAATGCTGTCTCCGTGTCGTTCCTTCTTCGCCGACTCGTCTACACCTTTGGGGACCCCTGGACCCGCTGGGGCTGGACCCCGGCAGCCAGGTTAATTATTTCCTAAATAAATTTGATTCAAATATACAGAAATTGATATGCTATATAAGTTCAAATGACCCTTAGAAAGACATGAAAGGGAAAACAAAGCAACAACAAAAACAGATGGTAGAAGTTAGAATCTCTGTGGGATGAGGAGAGTTTGAATGAGAGTTGCTGTTTGTATTGACTACATAGCATCATTTGCCCTTAACACTGCTAGCTGTGGAGAAGATGAACATTTTATAAATGGCAAAAAGAAAAATTGTACAAAAAAAACTTTCTGCAGCAGTATGTAACCAGCCCTCTGCAAGAAAGAATCGCTTTCCCCACCTCTGTACCCATCATCACCTTCAGGATAAATCACTTCACCCAGTACAGGGAAGGGAAGAACAACAAAATAAATACAGATTTCCACCTGGGGAAAATCTCATTAAGTCAGATTTATATTTGTTTTTATTCATCACTGTAACCTCCACCTAGTGCAATGCCTCACATAGTAGAATCTCACTAAGTATTTGTTGAATAATGAATACATTTGTATAAGTTAGTCCCCCAGGTTTCCATGCTAGAATTGCATATTGGTAAGCAGCACACCCTTCCTCTACCAGAGCTGTAACTACTGCCTGGCAGAGCATTAATGTAAGTTCTCTGACCACAGCATGGCTGACAGTTTCTGCCCCTCTCCATTGCTTGACTGCAGCTCCTTTCAGTACTGGGTTTCTTGGCTGCACGAGGTTAACTTGACCCATTCATAGCTAGCACCATTACTTATTCTACCGCTTATCAGAACCTGTTACAAAGAGAATCCTCAGGCGTCCACACTGCCATTCTTTAAGTTTCTAGGCAAAGAGAGAAGTGGAACCATGTCAAACTAAAAAGCTTCTGCACAGCAAAGGAAACAAATGGCTAAATAAAAAGGGCAACCTAAGAAATGGGAGAAAATATTTGCAAACCACATACCTGATTAGGAATTAATTTCCACAATATACAAAGAACTCCTACAACTCAATCGTGAAATTTAAATTAAATTTTAAAAAATACAATTTAAAAAATGGACTAAGGACTTAGACATTCTTCCAAAGAAGACATATAAGTGGCCAATGGGTAGAAGAAAAAATGATTGATGTCTATCATTATTAAGGAAATGCAAATCAGAACTGCAAATGCAAATCAGTAACTAACTGTTACTTTACATCATACCAGTTAGAAAAAAAAAAAAAAAAGCTAAGTGTTGGTGAGGGTGTGGAGGAAAAGAAACCCATGTGCACTGTTGGTGGGAATGTAAATTAGTTCAACCACTATGAAAAACAGTAAGGAGGGTCCAAAAAATTAAACTACCATATAATCCAGCAATCCCATTTATAGGTATACAGTCCAAAATTGAAATCAGGATCCCAAAGAAATAATTTCACTCCCACATTAACTGAAAATATTCACAATAGCCAAGATGTGGAAACAACCCAAGTATTCATCCATAGGTGAACGGGTAGAGACATGTGCATATACATACAATGGAATACTATTCTGCTTTGAAAAAGGAAATCTTTCCATTTACAACATGGATAAACCTGAAGGACATCATGTTAAATGAAAGCCGGTGACAGAATGAAAATAAATTCACAGAAGCACAGAATACAAAGTAGTTGCCATGGGTTGGGGAGTGGGAGATATGGGGAGTTGTTAATTGCTATAAAGTTTCAGTTATTGCAAGATGAGTGAGTTATGGAGAGCTGTGTTCTACACAGCGCTTACCATGAACAACACAGGATTGTGCCTTCAAAGTGTGTTCAGAAGGTAGGTCTCATGTAAAGTGGCCTTACCACACACAGAAGAAAAGCAAAATACAAAAACAAAGAAACAAAGAGATACAAGGAAACGTTGGGAGTTTTTGGCTATGTCTATTTCTTTAATTGTGTAGATGGTATCACAGGTGTTTACACATGTCCAAACTTAAAGTGTACACATTTAATATGTGCAGTTCTTTGTATATCAATTATTCTTCAATGAACCTGTTTAAGAAAACTTCAAAAATAGAACTTAGAATTTCAGAGACTAATAAATACCCCTCCAGTCCTCATTCTCACCATGACTTCTACATTTGTGCATGATTCCTTAGCAAACAGATTTTACATCTTACTTCCCACAGCCATGCATTTTCCATAATTGTCATTTCATATATTAACAGCCTTCAGCAATGTGATTCTCCAAGCCATATAAATAGTAATTTAAAAATTCCATTTGGTAATTTCTGGCTTCCAGTCTCAAGTCTCTCTACTTTACTACTAGTATCTTTGTGCATCTCCAAATCCAGAGAATAATAACAAATCAAAAGTATAAAAATAAAGAATAAAATGTTATTTTTAATTTTTCTTTTACATATTTTTTTATTGATTTCAGAGAGGAAGGAAAAGGGAGAGAAAAATAGAAACATCAATGATGAGAGAGAATCATTGATTGGCTGCCTCCTGAATGGCCCCCTCCAGGTATGGAGTCCACAACCTAGTCATATGCTCTGACTGGAATAGAACCTGCGGCCTCTTGGTTCCTGGGTCAGCACTCAACCACTGAGCCACACCTGGGTGGGCGAAATAAAATGTTTTTTGAAGTTAAAAATCACAGCAGCAATCAACAGAAAATATTGGTGAAATCAGGGACCTAGGAAAGTCATAGAGGCAGAGAAGGTCCCTGATTCCACAGGTGTGGAGGATCAATGCTGCACACGTGCCTTGGTGCCCACTGAGAAGCACCGAGGGTACCAAGGAGACTGAATTACATCTTCCTTGTCAGGCTGACAAATGACTTTTTAGAGTAACCAGTATTTTAAGAGCTGAGACCATGGTTTCATAAGCTCCATTACCATCCATATGCCTACCCTGGAGTTGATTCAAAAAACAAGGCAAGAGGGAGACTTTAACTTTGAAAACAAGAAATACAGGTAGGCACATCTCAGCATTGAGTGAAGCATTTGGGCTGTATCATTTGCAGATTCTGAAAGAGAAGGCAGGATTGCTGTCAGGGTTATAGCTGGGGGAGGTGAAGGCAGCAGGACTGCACAACCAGGCGGTGATGCAGTCACAAGGCCTCGGCTTGCCCTGCAGGAGAGGCTAACATGGCCCGCGATGGGGAGAAGGGGCTGGGCCAGATCCCCTCCCAAGGCTCAGACATTTGAGGCAGTGTGTCCCTGGGTAGGAGTATGACCAGAGACACGGCGATTCGCTCCTGCAGGGGCAGCTTCTGAAGAGGGCTGACACCTGAGACCTGCCCTTTGGCAGCACTCCCAGGCTGGGAAAGAAATCCTTCTGTCACTGAGGGGGGGCCTGGGAAGTGGGACATGGAATCTACTAAGCACCACCTCCATTTATTGAGTGGCTATTATGTACAAAGTGTTTTGCTTACAATAAACCTGATTTTTATATGTTCTCAAGGGAGATATTTTGTCAGCATGCTACTCCCCAAGGACATGCAGTTAATGAAAGTCCAGTCAATGCTGGACTTCAGAACTCTCATTTTAAATGGGCCCCGGTCATGGAAAAATGCCTAAAGAGAGGCAGTCCATGGCTTTGAAAAGGAAGACAATTAGCAGCCAGTGGCTTTATTCATCCTTCTCAAGGTCAATGGCTCTTCTCTCATGTTCCATCTGGACCTGCCATCCCTGTTAACAGCCTATGATGCAGATCACTCCCTGCTATTTCTCTAGGAGAAAAGGAAAGTTCGAATAACAGCCACCATCCTCCATAGAGCTCTTTTTTTTTTTCTTTTTAGTCCTCTAAACCAGGTCAGCTGAAGAGGAATAATAAGCTATATCACATAGAGGGAAATTTCATCCAGATAAAATTATGAGGGCCAAAAGCAAACAGAAAATGTTGAAATTGCAAGATAGGCAGAAATCATCTGGCCTGATAAGAAATTACATTATTTGGAGACCTCCTGTATACATTCCACATCTGTTTCTGACTGAGACACCGGCAAATATTTGGTGAGCCAATGCCATTTTCCTCCTTGAAATGAAGCTCAAATGGTCAGAGATGTACATCAAAGATATTTTTAGCTGAGACAACAGGAGTTGAAAATACATTTTAATCACATGAAGTGTCATGTTTGTCTACATAACAGAAGGCAGTGACTATTTGTGGGAAACCAGAAATAATACAGGAGAGCTCCCATCTTGAATCATATGACTTTTATTACAGTCCAAATTGTTAATAATTAAATGTGCTATTGCAGGTAGGTAGATTTTTTCCTTTATTTTACACTAGAGGCCTGGTGCACAAAAATTCATTCACTCGGGGCATCAGGGGGTGGGGGGAGGTGGTCCCTCAGCCTGGCCTGCACCCTCCCACAGGCTGGGAGCCCTCAAGGGATGTACAACTGATGGCCTAAGCTGCAGTCTGGCCTCCCTCTGAGGGAGGCGACCATTGGACCAATCGCAGTACCATGCTGGCCAGCAAGAGGCTGGCCCTGCCCCCCATTGCCCTGCTGCTGCAGGTTGCTGCTGCCCCTCACGCATTGCCGTCCCCTCCCTCTTCCAGCTGGCACCCGCCTTGGCTGGCCTGGTGCTGCCCATTCACCAGCCCTGCCCCCTGCCGACTGGTCATTCCACCATTCAGTTGATTTGCATATTAGGCTTTTATTATATAGAATAGTCATAATTTTGCCAATTTATCTTATAATCATACTTAAAGGCCTGGTGCATGAATTCATGCACCAGTGGAGTCCCTCAGCCTGGCCAGTGGGATTGGGCCAAAACCGGCTCTCTGACATTCCCTGAGGGGTCCCAGATTGCAAGAGAGTGCAGGCCAAGCCAAGGGACCCACAGATGCAAAATCGGGGCCAGGGAGAGACATGGGAGGTTGGCCAGCCCAGGAGGGACCATGGGAATGCTTCAGGGCGTGTCCGGCCCAGTTCCCTCAGTCCCAATCAGCCAGACCCCAGCAGCAAGCTAACCTACTGGTCAGAGGGTCTGCCCCCTGGTGGTCAGTGCATGTCATAGCGACTGGTTGATTATCTGCCCCCTGATGGTCTTGCAGGTCATAGTGAGCAGTTGAGCGGGCTTAGCATATCATTAGCATATTACGCTTTGATTGGTTGAATAGCCGACCAGTCAACTGGACACTTAGCATATTAGGCTTTTATTATATAGGAAGTTTGCTTCATCCAATAAAATAATATATATTAAAATATGGTGACAATTATAAAGTTCTTAAAATATTTAATAGCCTGGCCAGTGTGGCTCTGTGGTTGAGTATTGACCTATGAACCAGGAGATCACAGTTCAATTCCCCATCTGTACACATGCCTGCATTGCAGGCTCCATCTCCAGTAGGGGGCGTGCAGGCAGCAATCAATGGGTCTCATCATTGAAGTTTCTATCTCTCCCTCCCTCTCCCTTCTTCTCTGAAACAAATAAAAATATATTTTTAAAAAATATTTAATAAATGTAACCTCAGTGAATCTACCAACTGCCTATTATTATCGGTTGCTTAGTAATTTATGAAACTGTCAGTATTCTGTCTTCACATCATCTGAGAGGGAACTTAGAGTGGTGTTAAGAGCATGGGCTGTGGAACAGACTGCATCCAAGTAACACAAATTTGAGTGAGTTACTTAACCTCCTTGTACCTCAGTTTCCCTTGCTATAAAATGGGGGAACTGCCTCACAGAGTTGTTGTAAGCTTAGGAAATTAGATGTGTAAAGAAAGTAAATTAAATATACGTAAAGAAAAATTGTTTAAAGTAGCTACCCTCTCGCACAGGTGAAAGGATCTTTTTCAGTCTGACAAAGGCAAATCCTCCCAAGACTTAGCAGTATTCACCACTATTGTCTGGGGAAATGATAGGACAGCTAGTGGCAACGACAGTGACATCCAGTGGTGTCTAACAGCCGTGACTCGTTACACCTGGCCATGCTTCTCGTGCTAAAAATTATGCTCATTCTACTTCCTGTTCTTGACCGATAGATCTGCTTTAATTCTTCCAAGATTTCCAAGTCCAATGCTCCAGGCAGTTATTTATTTTGTAATCCACTGATTCTCTTCCCTTCTATTCTACCTGAGATAACATAATCAGTTTCTGTTGTTTACAATCACCATTTGTAAATGATATAGTATTTATGAGCTATCAGAGTGCAGTGAAACAAGAGGAGAATTGAAACAAATCCAGGCCAGCTAGTTCAGTCGGTTCGATCATCGTCCCAATACACCAAGGTTGCAGGTCCCATCTGCAGTCAGGGCACGTACAAGCAGCAACCAATGAATGCATAAATAAGTGGAACAACAAACTGATGTGTGTGTGTCTATCCCCCTTCCTCTGTCTCTCTAAAAATCAATCAATACTTTAAAAAAAAAAAAAAAAGATTGAATTAGCCAGGCAAAGTCTTACTTGCCCTATTTACTACCTATGGATAATATCAGATTACTTTATCTCTCTGTACCTTACTCTCCTTATTTATAAAATTGCATGTGTATACTTAGCCGGCAGACTTGCTCAAGGGATTGAAATAATGCTAGGGATAGCACCTAGCAGAACTTTGGTAAACAGAGTTCAATAATGGTAACCAAACAGTGATATCTAAACTTCTTTTGATTATTTCTCTTTGCATGTGACCCTTCAATCATTGGAATACTCTCAAGGAATTCACCCTGAAATGGATTCTGGAACTTTATTTGACAACATACATTGTGGTACAGAATCTAAAGCTTTGCTGAGAAAAAAACAACAACAAAAGTTATTCCTATTGCTTGACTTTTTGACACCTTAAGACACCTTGAACTCTCTAGATATCATAACTTTAGATTGGAGGGAAATAATCACTCAATGATAGACAAGGATGCCTTTTACTCTATCCCTGCTTTCCACGAGTAGAGATTTTTTTCCTACGTCTTTCTCCACCTACTTACTACCTCTGCCTTTCTTCCTCTAGCTTCCTGCAGTGAACACACGTGCCCCAGCAACACTGCTCCCACCACTTCCATTGTAAGAAGCTGTCCCAGCTCAGGATCACCCAGAATTAAGTAAGCAAATCTCCCCAGATCTGGGACTCATATAGTAAGCCTGTCTATCTCTTACACTAAGCTGAGTCCTCGTACTTAGTGTTATAAGTAGTATAGGGGATGTCTAGGACTCTAGGACTTTCCTTCCTTTTATTTTTTAAACTGCTCATAGAAGAGAGATGCTACTTATTAGGGGCACCCTCGGTAGCCTAGCACCTCAAAAGGAGGCTGAAAGAGTTTCTGTTTGCTTATTCAATTGCCCTAACCAAGTCTGCTTCCACCGTAGGGATTGTGTTTAGGAGAATCTAGAGATGCGGAGTTGCTTCTATAACGAGGTGAAGATGTCTTTGTCCAATTCTAAGCGGAATATGGCTTGTGGGTGACTCTCTGTGTAAAATGCCACAGTGAACCTATAAAAAAAACAACCAGGCCTGGCTGGTGTGTCTCAGTGGTTGAGCATCAACCTGTGAACCAGGAGGTCACGGTTCGATTCCCAGTTGGGGCACATGCCCTGGTTGCAGACACGATCCCCAGTGTGGGGCATGCCAGAGACAGCCGATCAATGATTCTCTCTCATCATTGATGATTATATCTCTCTTTCCCTCTCCCTTTCTCTCTGAAATCAATCAATCATATATATATACTAGAGGCCCGGTGCAAAAAAATTTGTGCAATCGGGGGAAGGGGGGTCCCTCAGCCTGGCCTGTGCCCTCTCGAAGTCTGGGACCCCTCGGAAGATAACGCCCTGCTGGCTTAGGCCTGCTCCCGGGTGGCAGAGGGCAGGCCCAATCCCTAGGTGCAGCCCCTGGTCTGGCTCAGAGCAGGGCCGATTGGGGTGTTGGGGCGCCGCCCCCTGTCATGCACAGAGCAGGGCGGATTGGGAGGTTGTGATGCCACCCTCAGTCACGCTCAGGATAGGGCCGATTAGGGGGTTGGGACACCGCCCCCTGTCACACTCAAGGTAGGGTCGATGGGGAGGTGACAGCGCCACCACCTGTCACGCACAGAGCAGGGCCCATCAGTGGGTTGGGCTCTTTACCCTGTCACGCACAGATCAGGGGATTGGGGCCCCGCCCCCTGTCACAGACAGAGCTGCTGGGCAATCAGGGGGTTTGGGCGCTGCCCCCATCACGCTGATCCCGGTGCAGGGAGGCCTCTCGGCTCTGCTGATCCCAGTGCCGGGAGGCATATTACCCTTTTACTATTTAGGGTAGAGGCCTGGTGCATGGGTGGGGCTGGCTGGTTTGCCCTGAAGGGTGTCCTGGATCAGGGTGGGGGTCCCCACTGGGGTGCCTGGCAAGCCTGGGTGAGGGGATGATGGCTGTTTGCAGCTGGTCACACACCATTCAGGGTGGGGGTCCCCACTGGGGTGCCTGGCCAGCCTGGGTGAGGGGATGATGGCTGTTTGCAGCTGTTCACACACCCTTCAGGGTGGGGGTCCCCACTGGGGTGCCTGGCCAGTCTGGGTTAGGGGCTGAGGGCTGTTTTCAGGCTGGTGGGTGACGGAAGCTCCCAACTGCTCCTTTTTTTCTTTTTTTTTCTTTTTTAATTCTGGGCCAGCTTTAGCTCTGAGGCTCCAGCTCTTAGGCCTCCGCTGCTGAAAGTAGGTATCTGGTTTGTTTCAGTTCAAAACAATGTATAACTCCAGCTCTGACTCCAGCTCTGAGATCCCAGCTCGCTGAAAGCTGGTTTCTGGGGTTTTTTTTTAGCTTCTATATTTGTTACAATGTTTCAAACTGCAGGCTCAGAGGCCTGCAAGGCAGGCGGGGAACATTGATTTCAAGCTGCCTGGCTGCCGGCCGCCATCTTGGCTGAGAGTTAATTTGCATATCGCCCTGATTAGCCAATGGGAAGGGTAGCGGTCGTACGCCAATTACCATGTTTCTCTTTTATTAGATAGGATATATACATTGCATTATTTACCAAGCACTGAACTTTTAATCTCAGACAGCATGCCATGAGGAAACAAAATTAAAGGAATTGAACTCTCTGAGTACCTAGCATGTGACAATTCCTTAACAAGAATGATGTATTTTGAGAGATGAGGAAACTGAGACTCAAAGGAGTGAAATAACCTGTGCAAAGACAAATATCAAGTAACCAGTGCAGCAGTTCTCAACCTGTGGGTCGAGTCCCTTTAGGGGTCGAACTACCCTTTCACAGGGGTTGCCTAAGACCATCGGAAAACACATATAGAATTACATATTGGTTTTTTGATTAATCACTATGCTTTAATTATGTTCAATTTGTAACAATGAAATTGGGGGTCACCACAACATGAGGAACTGTATTAAAGGGTTACGGCATTAGGAAGGTTGAGAACCACTGAACCAGTGAAATGAGGATTAAAACATACACTTTTTTATTCCAAAATATGTTCTCTATAATGGTACAGACATGGCTTTTACTAGTATAACTAAAGATTTTTCACCTTAGTAGAAAAGGTAAGATTTACAGTTTCAGATATATGTGTATTATTTATCCACCTCTCCCACCTTCCCAAAAAAAGACAATTAAAAAAATGTAAATCAAAATAGTGATAGTGTGAAGTTCAAACTCAAGGAATTCCTGTCATAGAGAAAAACATAGGATAAAACTAATCAGGGATTGAGTGAAGAAAATAAAGAAGAAAATTTTATGTCTACATCTATTTTTTTTCACATTTCCTTCTCAATAGTTAGACCTTCCATTAACTTCAGCAGGCAGCTGCTTGAATTGTACCCATTATCTGTATAAATATATAATGTCCCAAGTGTGCAATTATGTTAGCCCACAGTGAAGAATGCCTTGGTTTTAAAAATCCATGTGCTGGGATCCTGACTGATTCTGAAGTATTTGCATTTGAAAGGATAGAGACTCTTCACAGAAACTGTCAGTAGCTCAATGCATCCTATTAGTGCACATTTCATACTAAAGAAAGAGCATAATGGCTGCAGTTCTCTCTTTCTCCCCAGCCAGAGACATACACTTTCCCTATCACAGTTTGTTGAGTCTGGGGATAGTTGGCTTATTGCCAAACCCTTCAATGCAGAAAATACTTGCCATGCACATTTGGGTTTGCAATATATATAAAAAGTCCACATATGAAACATAATATGCACAGACCATTTATTATTCAATCGATACTATCATTCACGAAGCTAAATATACATGTTTATTATTTCATCACGAATGCATTATCATCATTAAAAATATTCCACAATATTTTTCCTAAGTGCTTGACTAGACACAAAAGGATTGTGCATTTCCCTGGGAAGTTAACAATTTAATGAAACTGCAAACTTTGTAAGTTCAGTGTATAACTAGATACAGAAGAGAAATGATTGATTTGGTTTTAAATGTGATTAATACATATTTTATATAATCTTAAAATTAACAATTCCATTGCAAAATACATTTTGAGTAAAAATGATAAACTATTAATTTAAGAAGTATTTTATCCTCAACACCTCCTGAATTCTGCTAAGCAAAACTGAGTAGTTTATCCCAAATATTATGAACTACTATGCCCTAAGGAAAATTCCAATAATGTTGGAAAGATAAGACACCCTTACAAGTGAAAATCAATAAGTTAGTAAAGTTGGAATTGTATGATAGATATATTTTTTAAGTTGCAGCATAAGTGAACTAAGGAAATTCTGAGGAAGCATTGATCACAGGAGATTGGGTTGAAAATGGAATATTGCATAGAGCCAGTGATGGCGAACCTTTTGAGCTCGGTGTGTCAGCATTTTGAAAAACCCTAACTTAACTCTGGTGCCGTGTCACATATAGAAATTTTTTGATATTTGCAACCATAGTAAAACAAAGACTTATATTTTTGATATTTATTTTATATATTTAAATGCCATTTAACAAAGAAACATCAACCAAAAAAATGAGTTTGCATGTTACCTCTGACACGCATGTCATAGGGTCGCCATCACTGGCATAGAGTATGCAGGAGTTAAACCAGTCTTTGAAAACAAGTACTGAAGAGGAAAATCAAATGTGCAATACCCAGACCCTGGAGGGAAGATCCCATTTGTGTCACAAAATACCAGTACACCCAAGAACATTAAATAAAACAGGTCTTACAGAACAAAGGAAGTTGACATCAAGAAGTAAAGAATTTGAAGCTGGGTTGCACCTCGGTTTCTTGTATGCACCGTGCTGTCATACACCTGGATGGGGTAAGAAAAGAAAGCAGTAGGAATGTGAGTTGATTCCTGGATGTCAGGAGTGCATTATACTACACAGGGCTAATTAGCCCAAAGAGCAGGGAACTTAAGCCAATGGAAGTCAGACAAAGGTGCCAATGCCACTGTGGAAGTTCCATCAGATAAGGGACTCACATAGGTTTCTTTTAGGGTAAAGGAAGTTGGGATCCCATAAACTGTTGTTCTACTGACTCGGTGGGATCATCAGTCATTCAAATAAATATTTGTTTCCTAATCTACAAAATACTAAGAAAATAAAGATAAGTGGAATACAATGCTGCTTTCTTGGAACTTTAAGAATACAATAGATTTGATGGATGGATGGATGGATGGATGGATGGATGGCTTTTTGGCTATCATTTAAATTATAATCTTGCTAAAATTTTCTATATTTATTTTTCCTTAAAGACTTTGTATAGCATTGGAATTATCCATGCTTTATATATTTTGCATAATTTTCTTCTAAAATTATCTAGACTTAATGTTATTTACTGAGCAGATACAAACTTTTAACTAGTTATTAAACTACTAGAGGCCTGGTGCACGAATTTGTGCACCAGTGGGGTATCTTGGCCTGGCCTGCAGGATCGGGCCAAAACTGACTCTCTGACATCCCCTGGGGGGTCCCAAATTGTGAGAGGGTGCAGGCCAGGCCGAGGGACCCCAACGGTGCATGATCGGGACCTGGGAGGGCTGCGGGAGGGACCGCAGGAGGGCTCCACCGCGTGTCCAGCCCATCTTGCTCAGTCCTGATGGGTCAGACCCCAGCAGCCAGCTAACCTGCCAGTCGGAGCATCTGACCCCTGGTGGTCAGTGCACATCAATAACAGCTGAGCAGCCTTAGCATATCATTAGCATATTACACTTTTATTGGTTGAACAGATGACCAGACACTTAGCATATTAGGCTTTTATTATATAAGATATGTATAAACCATGGACACAGACAATAGTGTGGTGAAGAACTGGGGCAGGGAGTGGGTGTGGGCTAACAGAGGTCAATGGGGAATATTAGAGGACCTCTGTAACACTTTCAAAAATAAAGATAAATTTTTTAAAAATAGTGAATTGAATGACATCTCTCTTTATGATGGTACATTTATTACATTCTGGCTACCATCTGTTATTGTTTCTTTATCCAACTTTGGCTGTTATTACATGCAAAAAAACATAAATTACACAAAAAATAAATTCCTCATATGAATTGAAAGATTTCATTCCAAAATCCTTCTGTTTTCCTCCTATCTCACTGCCTGTTCTTTCTGACTCCTTTAATATATCATGCTCCTTTAATATACATTAAATGATAAAATTGCTAAGTTTCACCTTAGGTCCTCTCTTCTCCAACTGTAGTTTCTCTGAGTGTCCCTGCCACTTTCATTATAAAAAATTAGCAATGGAGATTTATATCTCAATAGCCTGAGATGGAAGATATATTTTATTAGCATTGTCTACCAAGGCCTTGACGAAGACCTCTTCTCACTTAGCGACCTCTCCAGCTCCATGCTGCTCTCTTTCTCCCTTCCTCTCAGCACTGGCCTTTCATTCTTCATGGTCACTAGGCCATTCTTCAGGACTCAGAATTCAGCTCAGAGTTGCCTTTAATTATTTTTTTAAAGGGTTCAAGTGTATTCTAATGTTTTGGTTATTCCATCATTTAATGAGCAGCCGAATGCTTAAACGACAAGGTGATTTTGGAAGAATTCTGTATTACAGCTCTTTGGGTGACTCTGCCAGCAGGGGACAGGTTGCACTCTATTCCAGTCTATGCGGTTGTAAATACCCGTGCACGAACACAGAGCATGGCCCCATTGCCAGGACAGCATTACTATATTTCAGAGTTGCCTTTATTAACTGCCTTGAATGCATCCAATCCATTTTCATTTACTCTCACTTATTCATTGAACAAATATTATTGAGAACCTACTATGTGTCCAAAACTAGTCTGCACGTTGTAGTATATCTATCTGTAAGTAAAATAGACCAAACCTCTTTCCACCTAGTTGGGTAATAGGCCATAGGAAAATATAATAAAACAAATAGACAAATACATAGTATTCAGAAAGCATTGACTGGGAAATGGAGCTCTTCAAAGCATTTACCACAGTTGCTATTTGAAATTTGTTTCTGTGTTTACTTAAATTAATGACACATGGTTTATCTAATTTTTGCTCATAATTAATCCCCCAATATTTTTCACGATGCCTATCACACCATAAATGTTCATTAAAAATTTATATGTATATACTATTTATAAGACATTTTATGTTGCATCTGCAGACATCTCGGCACAAGATCATTCTTTTCACTACACAACAAATATTAGTTAAAGTTAATTTTATGTCTCAAGAACTATACAGCATCATGAAGTTTGCGACCCATCAGGATGATGTAATCAACAGATTAGTAAAAACAAACATGCATTCTCAGATCCATTATAATAATTGTATACTTTTTCACAGGAGCCATTACTTTCCAGTTAGAGAACATGAGTATTGTGACTTTAAGCTTTCTGAATATGATATCACCTCTTAACATGCTGTGCATTTAAAATGATTAGTCCACAGTCAAAGGTAGCACTCACCTTTCCTACAATTCAGACTAGGTCATTTTGCATTACAGTATGTTCTCGTTGCCTAATGCATACTTAGATAATCATGTTTAACAAAAAAGATTATTCTAGAATTAAAATTCCCATTGCACTAGCAAACTACCTACCACAGTGAATAATGCAAGTATCTGTTAAAAAAATATTAATTCTCATTGCTAAGTACAGGGGTATCTGAATAGCCCCAGCTTTCCCCTGCCTTTTTTTTTTTTTTTTTTTTTTTTTTTGGTGGGTAGAGGAGGTTAGAACATATTCTAATCCTTACCAATTAGCCATTGAAAAAGGGCTAAGTGGTAAAATGTATTTTAGGAGCTGGGTACCAATATATAATTAATTTTTTATCCTCCATCTCTGAGTTTCAGGATTGTTATTATCCTCAGACTGACTTTGGTTGCCTGGAGGCTTCCAGTGTATATTCTAGAATGTCTTTAAAATGAATTCACATGTATGGTTGTGGAGATAAATTGGATCTCAATACAACTTGGTATTGGAGCAATAAGAGTACCTTGAAATAGGATGACCTGAGTACTAATCTCGATATCTATATTTTTTATATATTTGTAATGAACAGACTTCTGCTTGTAGGCATGAGACCTTCAGCTAATAGAGGCTGCCCACAGTTCCCTGCTCTCTGTCCTTCTTCACAATATGACAATTTGCTTCTTCAAGGTCAACAGGCTAGCATTTGTTATTGCCTCAAGTCTCTTTCAAAGGGCTCATCTGATTAGCTAGATAAGGCCCACCCAGAATGACTTCCCAATTGGTCAAGTTAATGTCAACTTACTTGGGACTCTGATGACATTTGGAAAATCCCTAACCTTTGTCCTATGATATAGTCTCATTCATCATATTCACACATTCTGCCCTCACTCAAGGAGAGGGGATGATACACACAGCCTGACCCATTGGGGGGTCATGCTGGGATGTGTCTGACACAGTCAGGATCAGCTCTGTGGCTCTCAGGCCCTCAAAACATCTCCTGGCCTCACTCTCCAGAGAGTGCTTGAGAGTCCTTGGCCATTTTAGTACCCACAGCTCCTGGTGCTTTCTTTCTCAACAGCCTGTGTCTGTGGGTCTTCAGCAGTGGGTGGCCCATAACCACCCACCACTCAGGCTGACGGAGAGAGCTCACTTTGCCTGCAGATCCAGGAACTCATGTCTCTCCCTCGGAGTCCTTACAGTGGTCCATTTGGGGTAAAGCTAGCTGATGACTGACAGCTGTGAGGGGAAGAGGGGATAATTACTCCAGCTATCTCTACCCCAAATGGACCAGCTGGAAGGTGTGAGCTTTGCTTCAGTATTATCTGTGCAACTTGGCGTGATGGTGCGCCCTTGCTGGTTTTCTTCTTCTCCCTCTCCCTCCCCTAGTAACTGGGAAACCCTCCTAAAGACCTCCTTTCACTTTCATAAATATACTCTTCTTAAGTTTGGTTCTGAAAAACTCAACCCAAACCATCAATACTGGGAGATCTTTTAAGGATCCTTCCAACTTTAACTTCAGTCATCCTTATACTAATTTGTGCTCAAGTATTAGAGGCTGCTAATGAGTTATTTATGCTTGTATGATGGTATTCTTTTTTAAAATATATTTTATTGATTTTTTTTTATTTTATTTTTTTTACAGAGAGGAAGAAGGGAGAGGGATAGAGAGTTAAAACATTGATGAGAGAGAAACATCGACCAGCTGCCTCCTGCACACCCCCCACTGGGGATGTGCCCACAACCAAGATACATGCCCTTGACCGGAATCAAACCTGGGACCTTTCAGTCCGCAGGCCGACGCTCTATCCACTGAGCCAAACTGGTTAGGGCTGTATAGTAGTATTCTGAAGACAAAGCCTCAATATGAAGGAAACTGGTGGCGATTTCATATCCATAACAAATCTATATGGATTTGTATCCATAACAAGCAGGCCAAAACTCAAAACAAAAGAAAACAAAACAGGAAAACACTACAAAGATTGTTTTGTTTTTTTAAAATATATTTGTATTGATTTAAGAGAGGAAGGGAGAGGGAGAGGGAGATAGAACATCAATAAGGAGAGAATCACTGGCCGGCTGCCTCTGATATGCCCCCTCCTGGAGATCGAGCCCGCAACCCAGTCATGCGCCCTTGACCGGAATCAAACCTGGAACCCTTTAGTCAGCAGGCCGACGCTCTATCCACTGAGCCATACCAGCCAGGGTAAAGATTGGTTTCTTAAAAACATTTTACAGGACAGAGTGGCCTTTACATTTCACTTTTAATTATTTGGTCCTAACTCACATTATCAGCCCCCTCTGACTCCAAGTGGATCAGAGAATGGTTGTTTTCATATCATTAAAATGAGTGTCGGATGAATACTGAAGACAGTATCATCTTGGAGATGAAGGCTATGGAGAGTATAAAAGAAACCACAGAATCTTGTTTCAGTTCCTTGGTGTTGTACTCATCATCTCTAGCCTCTCTGAAGTGTTCCAGCACTTCTTTGAAACAGCCTCCTAACTGGTCTTCCTATTTCCTCTCCTGAAAAATAGCACAGCATTTTCTATATATTAGACCAGGTAAGCTGTATTAACCATCAATCACATACTTCCTTGCTTAAAATCCCAGTGGCTTCTCATTGCAGTTAGAAAAAAAGTCCATTTTTTAAAACAATGGTCTGCAAGCTTCCACACCGCTCCCTGCTGGCCTCCACGCTAACCAGTTCAAGGCAATGCATCCCAGCCATTCTGACCTCATCCCTTTCCTTCATTCCTATTTCAGGGCAATTCTTCCCAATGTGCAGTCCTCAGGGCTCCACATACCTGGTTCCCTCATATTTAATCTATTTCCATTTTAATTAGAATGTACTTCATACCATCCTGCTTTATCATCTTCAAAGTACATTTCACTATACGAAATGATCTCCTTCATTCTGTATGCTTGTTTATTGTCCGTGACCCTCCTACACACACGTACATGACTATGAGAATGAGAACAGTGATCATGACAGTCTTGTCTATTGCTACTGCCTTTTAACAATAACAAGGAATCTGTAAAGACTAAAAGTAAATGAATGGGTGAAGACAAATGAACGAATCAATGGATGGAACTTATCCATCTCTTCTATTCTATTAGAGGAAATTGCACAGTTTACATCTAAGTCCCTGTCATGGACTAAGTTCCTGATACTTTTGACTTGCAAACAGCCTGTATCATGATTTGTCCAGGTTAAATCAGGCAGATAAAATTTTCTTCCAAGAAATTGGCAAAGGTGGAAAGAAATCACATTACCAATATGCAGGAAGGTTTGAGAAAATAAGTACTTTAAGTGAATAATTGAATAACACTTTGAATATGCATATTTAAAACATTTTTAATAGTATTTCCTTCCTTTGACTCAACAATTCGATGAATAGATATTTTGCCAGAGAAAGTGGTATGAGTATGTGTCAAATGCAAAATTTCAGCATTAAACCTCTGGAGTAATGAATATCAAGACATACAAAGGGACACTATTTGGTTGATAAAAATACTAGAAGCAAATGTTCATTAAGATAAAAGATAAGTATTCCTAATAACATTGTTAAGTTAAAATTAATATTACCCACCCGGCCCCAGCTTTTCCTTCCAAAAAACAATAAAAAATTAAAGTAAAATTAAATTAAATTAAATTAATATTATATACAATAGAGTATGTAATATTTCTACAAATGTTTATAAAATATACAGTTTTGGTACGTATGTACCCAACACATAATCTGAAAAAATTCATAAAATACTTTAAGGTAGCATCCCCAAATGGTAGAATTAAAGGTGCTTTTTTTCAATATGTTTTTATTGGTTTCAGAGAAAAGAAGGGAGAAGGAGATAGAAACATCAATGAGAGAGAAACATCAATCAGCTGCCTCCTACACACCCATATTGGGGATCAGCCTGGCAGCCGGGGCATGTGCCCTGGCCTGGAATCGAACCAGTGACCTCCTGGTGCATGGGATGATGCTCAACCAACTGAGTCACACTGGCCAGGCTGAGGTTATTTTTGAATTTTTTTCATTTTATTGACATACTAGAGGCCCAATGCATGAAATCCATGTAAGGGGCTCGGCCCTCATAGCCCAGGCCAGCCCTTGCAACCCCTCGCAGCCCTGGCTTCATCCGGAAGGTTGTCCGGACAGTTGTTTTGATGTTTGGTATAATTAGCATATTAACTCTTTATTATATTACTAAGGGCCCAGTGCACGAATTCGTGCACCTTGAGAGGAACTGTGGGCCTCAAGGCTGCGGTAAACACAGGGGTCGGTATAGGCCCATCCTCTGCGCTCCTGCCCAGCCCCTCCTGCCACGGCCCCCGGTCCCATGTCTCCCAGCAGCCCCGCTCCCACTGCCGCCGCTCCCACATACTGATGGCGCTGGCCCTGCTCGTACCCACTAAAGGTACAGAGCAATTGGGGCCAGTACCAGCAGCAGGTGCAAGTGGTGCTGGCACAGTCAGCGGGTGTGAGCAGTGGTTGCTGCCCCAATCACCCTTCAGGAGCAGGGGAAGGTGGAGAAGCCCTCAAGGGCAATCAGGGCCAGCACCCTCTGATGGCACCAAATGATCGGGATCGGCACTGGGCACGGGCAGCAGGTGCGAGTGCTGGCTCTGGCGCCAGCAGCGGGTGCGAGCGGGGCCGGCGCTGACATCAGATGCAAACACCGGGTGGAACCATGGCGCCCGGGAGCAAAAAATTTTTAGTAACCACCAGAGGCTCACCCCAATGACAGTGACTGGCATCCGCCTTGGTCTGGCACCTCTGCTCACCTGCTCCACCATCTCGCCACGACCAATGCCCGCCATGTTTTGCACATGTCCCCTGGTGGTCAGCACACGTCATAGTGACCAGTTGTTCAATTGTTCGGTTGTTCCAGTTGTTCTGCCGTTTGGTCTATTTGCATATTAGCCTTTTATTATATAGGATAGCTATTCTTCATTGGTTTTCTAAAAAGTAAAATATTTGATTTTTTTAAAAAATCTAGTCACAAATATTTTATCATTTCATCCTTTGTGTGCAGATCAAATAATGCCTCCTCTATCCACCATGTCCATGGCCTAGTCCTCAAATTTGTGAAGATGTTACATTACATGGGATAAAGAACATTGCTGATGTGATAAATTACAGATCTTGAGATGGGAAGATTATTCGGGATTATCTGGGTGGGCACAGTGTAATCACAAGGGTCCTTATGGGAGGGAGACAGGAGGGTCAGAATCAAAGAAAGAGATGTGATGACTAAAGCAGAGACAGAACTGATGCTGGGCCACAAGCCAAGGAATATGGGCGATTCCCGATGCTGGAAAAGGCAGGGAAACTGTTCCTCTCCTAGGGCTTCCAGGAGGAACACAGAAGCCTAGGACCCACTTTAGACTTCTTACCTTCAGAACTGTGGGATGATACTTGAGTGTTATTTAAACTACTAAGTTTGTGATAATTTGTTAGTGCAGCAATAAAAAATGAATATGCCTTGCCATATAAAAATTAAAACAAAGTAAGAGGATATTTAGCACCATGACCATATTCATAGAGATGCACAAAAGTAAGAGTATTAAAGTCACATTTTCTTTGATGTTCAAACAAACAAAAATTTTTTGATTTTGTTTCTTCAGAAACCCAGTACTCATATATTTACACCACGGTATTCTGGAAATAATATTGGTGTACTCCGATTGCAAAAAAAAACAGCAAAAAATGACACTATTCCAACATAATATGAACTCTCCAGAACACCATTCACATCAGCAAAGTTACTCCCTTCCCACCTTTCCCCTTCAAGGTTGCTTAACTAGTTCATTTTAATCATTATTTTTAGCTTGAATAGAAATGATAAGGGAAGTGAACGAGTGTAATTTACTCCCAGACCTGCCAAGTATAAAATGGGATTCATTACCTGCTTTTTAAAAAACAAAAAGGCGTAAGTTTGGGATTTAGTAACATTTGTCTCCACCAAGATATGTAAATTTAATTGTAAGGAAGTGGAAATATTTTTAGTCTACTTCAGCAATGGGGCTGTTTAGAAGCATTCTCCTCCAAAACCTATCATCACGGAAAGCTTAGAGAGTTTTTCCTTCCCACCAGTTTTGAGTTGCCAGCGTGTAAAAACAGCATGCCAACTTATTGAAGTGTGTATTTTCATGTGTGTGTGTGTGCTTTTTCTTTCTAAATATCATTCAACTGATTACAGTTTGATAGAATAAAAGAAATGTTACCTTGGGGTTGAAGTCAAACATTTTAAACTTAAGAGGATTGATTTTCGTGTGACTAAAAAGGTTTTGTATAAAGTGCTGGTGAATCATTAACTAGTTTTGGGTTGTTGCTTTCTCTTATTTCATCACCTGTGCTGTCATTCTGGATTCAAAGTGTAGCAGCCCATGGGAATGGTGTCCAACCCTGCTGACTCCTCTACAAGTGCCTCTAGTGACCAAAAGGCCAAAGACAGTCTTGAACCACATGATGAAACTGACAAATGTGTTTTGCTTCCTCCTTAGATTCCCTTGGATCTTGCTATCTTCAAGCAGCCCAGCAACTGAGAATAGAAAGAAGCAGCACTTAAAAAAAAGTAATAATAAATAGCATCTCCCTGGGTATAAAGAGAAACACACAGAGAGAAGCAAGCTGGAAGGAAGGTATAGAAGTTCTGGGTCTTGGTCCAGAATCAGGCTGAGGCAGATAGGAAGCTGTTTCCTCCAAGTGTCCCCATATACTAGTAGGAGGTAAGCATTTCAACCACGAATATTACAGGAAAGTATACACAGACCAGGTTGCTACAGTCAGGAAGTCCATCTCTACACTTTTATTTTTATGGTTAGGTTAGTGCTCTTTTTTTTTTTTTTGTACTGTTAGTTTATCGCAGATTGCAAAAAAATTTCTCTCATGTTTAATCCATAAATGTTATAGTTTTAGCATTTATATGTACCTGTGTGATCCTTTGGAAATTAATTTTTATATTTTCTGTGAACTATGGCTTGAAGTTAATCTTTTTTTCATGTGTTTACCCAGTCTTTGTAGCACCATTTGTTGAAAAGTCTATACTGTCATCTTTAAGTACCATAATAATTAATAATTTTGTTAAAAATTGCGCTGGCCTGTGTGGCTGAGTTAGTTGGAATGTCATCCCTTACAGAGTGAGTACGGGAGGCACCCAGTCTCTCCAATCTCTCCTCCTCTTTTCTCTTTCTTCTCCTTCTTCTCCTTCTCCTCCTCCTCCTCCTCCTCCTCCTCCTCCTCCTCCTCCTCCTCCTCCTCCTCCTCCTCCTCCTCTTTCTCCTTCTCCTCCTCCTCCTCCTCCTCCTCCTCCTCCTCCTCCTCCTCCTTTCTCCTTCTCCTTCCCCTTCTCCTTCTTTCTCTCAAATCGATGAAAACATGTCCTCAGGTGAGGATTTTTTAAAAATCAAATCGCATATATGTGTTGTTCTATTTCTAGACTCTCAATTCAGACTTAATGACTTATTTTTCTATCTTTACACAAATACCACACTGGCTTGATTAGTGTAGCTTTGTAAGTCTTAAAATCAGGTAGTATAAATCTTTAAATTTTATCATTTTTATCAAAAATATTCAGACTATTCTAAGTCTTTGCATTCCCATATATATTTCAGAATCAAGTTGTTTACTTAAAAATATGTTTCTGGGACTTTGGTGTTTGTTTTTTCACCTATAGATCAATTTGAAGAAAATTGATATTTCAACTATATTGAGACATCTAGTCATATATATATATTCATTTAGGTCTTCAATGTCAGCAATAGCTTATGTTTTATTGTGTGAAAGTTTTGTGGGTTTTGCAGGGTTTTTTTGCTACTATAAAATGTACTGTTTATGTCTTTTTTTTCCAAATATTTGATTCTGTCATAAAAATGAAATTGAATTTTGTAGCTTGACTTTGTGTCCTACAGTCTTGCTAAGTTCACTTATTAGTCCTAGCAATTTAGTTCTTGCATTCCATTGGATTACTTGGAATTTTCTGTGAGGACTCTTATATTGTCTACAAATAAGAGAGCCTTTAATGTTCTTTTTTCTTTCTTTCCTTATTGTACTGGCTGGGTCCTCTAATCTGATGTTGAATAAATGTGGTAAGAATGAATATCTCTGCCTCTTTTTCTGATTTTAGAGAGAACTTACTCAATACAGCGCCATGTAGTATAAGGTTCTGTAGATTTTTAAAGACGCTGCATTAGTTAACTTGGGCTTCAGGAGACTGGAGGTCCAATATCACAGTGCCAGCAGGGTTAGTTCCTGGTAAAGCCTCTCTCCTTGGCTTGCAGGCCAGCTTCTCACTGTGTCCTCATATGGCCTTTTCTTTATGAGCCCGCAGAGATCTTTCTCTTCTTACCAGGTATCTCTCTTCTTATAAGGACACAAGTCCTAACTAATGGGGTTTCACTCTTATGACCTCATTGAACCTTACTTACCTCCTTAACAGCCTATCTCCAAATCTTATGTTGGGGTCTTCAACATAAGAGTCCTGACAGGGCACAGTTAAGCCCTCAAATACCCCTTTAATACATTCAGAAAGATTCCATCAATTTCTGTTTAGCTGGGATATTTGATCATGAAAGGTTGTTGAATTTTGTCAAATAAGTTTTCTACATTTATTGAGATGCAAATTATATAGAGATCATAAATCATGTTACTTGATTTATGAATATTGAAAGAACTTTAAATTTCTGAGATAAATCCCATTTGCTCATGATATATTCATTATTTTATATATTTTACTGAGCATTTTGCATCTCTATGATTGTAGAATACTAATTTAACATTTTTTTTTTGTAATGTCAAGAAATATCTGGTTTTGTAATGCCAGGCTTTGGTATCATTATGCAGGTTTTACATAATAAATTAGAAAAAGTTCCTTTTCCTAAATTTTCTAAAAGACTTTTTATGTGGTAGGTATTACTTGTTTTGTAAACTTTTGATAGAGTTTAAATGTGAAATTATCTTGGCCTAGAGTTTTCTTTGTAAGAAAACTTTGTTAACAATTTTCAATTAGATGTGGACTTATAGATTTTCTATTTCTCTTTAATCAGCTTTAATATAGGTAGATACTGCTAAAATCTCAGAAAAAGTACACTCACAGAAACATTAAAATTAATATATTTTAAAACAGTATTTCAGGAAAGAGTATTTTTAAATATTAGTTTGACTATGTTAGTAGTAAACAGTAAATTGGGATTAAAGAAGAAAATATTAATACAGATTAAGAGGTTTAAATCACTAGAAAAACATATAACAATTTAAAAAGTTTATAAAACTAATAAAACATCAAAATATATAAAGCAAATGTTCTCAGAACTGCAAGGAGAAGTTAACACATTTGTCATGGTCGATTTTTGACACATCTCTCTCAGAAACTGATAAATCAATTAAATAAACAAATAGAAACAACGGAATTAATACACTTAAGCTAGTAAACATACAGGGAATTTGCTTCCGAAAATATAACAGAAAATGAGCTTCAGAATACTTTTTATATATATTCTCCAAAGACTTGCTTTTATATTCAGATCCTAAATTATGAAATGTAGTTCTACTGTACATTTGTCATAATATGTAGCTTACCAGCAGTCATTATTTTATGTTTTCTACTTCTTCTGAAGCAATAAAAACACCACTGCTAAGAACTGCATGTAAATTTAACAGCATATTTATAAGTATAAATGGAACATTAATGTAGAGAAAGAGTGCCCAGACATTAAAATTTCATAGTTCATCTATATTTTGATGAAGTTGTTATCATCAAAATATATTTTCTTAAAAATCAAATAAAACTCTAATGGAGCTCAACAGCAGCATATAAAAACAAAGCCGGAACAGAATATATGCCATAGCACTAGAGTTACTCAAATTTAGTTAAGAAAGGAACAATTTTACTCTATGGTAACACTGAGTATGTTTGGAGAGAAAACAATTTACAAAGCTCTCTTAGGCAGTGCATTCCAACAAGAGACAGTATGTTCTGTTAGTTTTTAAACAGTTTCCAAAAATGTTATGGAGATACTGCTTTATATTGATGAACTATCTTTGCTACTGTATCAATAGAAAAAGCTTCTAGTATTGCCCTAACTGATGCACAGAACAGCAATATTTATTGGTAGTTAAAATATGTTCCTGGGATTAACTTCACAACCTTAATGGAGCAATCATTTAGAGGCTGCTGAAACCTGAAAAATAGCTCATGGTTTAAACCAGATTAAAGCAACGATTGATACTGAGATCCTCTGGAAAATTCCCCAAGTCATTACTGTTTGCACATCTTGAAGGATTGTTGCCAATATCTGTTGTAAGGGAGATGCGAAAATATATACTGTAGTGATAGCTTCATGTTCTTGATGTCTGTTCATTGAACAAATGTTTGGAATGTGGGATTAATCCTTCTTGAGAAGAGTACATTAGCTTAGAGCTTGAGATTTAATTAATCAAAAATAGTACAGCAAAATCTTTATGATTCTGGAATGTTACTCAGTAGCATTAGTCCCTATCCATAGAGCTAGCACAGGACCCTGTAAGAGTTTATGTCTGGGCATTGCTGCTTCACTTACCTATCAGTTGCTTTCAAATTTCCAAGCCCGATAGCGCAAACATGATTCAATTACTCTTCAACTTGGAAAAGTGATTTAATTATGAAACAGGAAGCCAGAGATAGGGCTTCCACTTTACTACCTGGAGGACCTGAAGATAAAAGCCCTCCTCCACTTATTGCTTTTAGGGTCAGACAATGTCACATGACCACCCCTAATTGGGAGGGAGGTAGGGAAATTGTTTTCTTTAAAGCTGTGCTCCTCTCATACCAAATAATGATTAGTCCTTATCAATAAAAAAAAGAGCAAATGAATATAGAGTAGACATCTAGAGTTTATATAATTATCAAACTTTATTAATATTTGATGTATTATTTTCATATTTCACAACAGAAGTTCCAAAGGGGGGAAAAAAGCCACTTAGCCTTCAACTTGGAAAAATTTTGGAAAAGCTGAAGGGACTTGTCAGCAAGACGTAAAGGGAGAGTGAGTCCACCTTAAAATGCTCACAGCATCGGTCCCTAAGGGCTGCTCCTTTTCAAGGATCCACACAATTTGTAAGAGCAGTTTTAGAATCCCTGTGTACACAGCAAGTACTTGAAGGATCCCCATGAAATAGGTAGTGGTTTTCTCTGAATTTTTATCAAAAGAGTATTCAGTTTTATCATTAAGCCATCACAACATAAAATGTAAACACACCTCTTTAAACTACATCTGGATTCTTTGTTAAGAGGTAGGGCTTTATTTATATTCAAATTCTCTGGGGTTTATTTATTTATCTATTTTGTTTATTTATGGCTGTTACATGGCTTTTGATTTTATGTTGCTTTCTGACTTTTCTTATAAAATTAAACAGCCAATTTGAAGCATCCTTTGTCCCCTTTTCTGATTTCTTCCTTCCTCTCTATTTATAGACTCAAACATAAATTTGGAATAATTCTAACGATAAACTGCTGTGATTGTTGAATCCCCAGCTTCTGAACAGTTTTCTAGTTTGTTATATCCTCACTAGAGGCTGGGTACATGAATTCGTGCATAGGTTGGGTCCCTTGGGGTGGCCTGTGGGAATTGGGCCCTGCCTCACAGCCCAGCTCACAACCCCACAGACCCACAGCCCCGCAGCCCCGTCTGGCACCCCGCCTTGGCCTGGCGCCTTCCCCTCACCTGCTCCACCATCCCGCCACAGTCCACTGCCACCCGCTGCCAGCACCCCATAACTGACGCCATCCATGTTCCATGCCACCCCCTTGTGGTCAACGCACATCATAGCGAGCGGACGAACTCCAGTCGGACAATTTGCACATTAGGCTTTTATTGTATAGGACTAGAAGCCCGGTGCACAAAAATTTGTGCACTCGGGGGGGGGGGGGGGCGGCCTCAGCCCAGCCTGTGCCCTCTCACAGTCTGGGATCCCTCGGGAGATAACGACCTGCTGGCTTAGGCCTGCTCCCGGGTGGCAGAGGGCAGGCCCAATCCCTAGGTGCAGCCCCTGGTCGGGCTCAGAGCAGGGCTGATTGGGGAGTTGGGGCACCACCCCCTGTCATGCACAGAGCAGGGCGGATCGGGAGGTTGCAATGCCACCCTCAGTCACGCTCAGGGTAGGGCCGATTGGGGGGTTGGGGCACCGCTCCCTGTCACACTCAAGGCAGGGTCGATGGGGAGGTTGGGGCACCACCACCTGTCACGCACAGAGTAGGGCCAATCAGGGGGTTGGGGCGCTGCCCCCTGTCACTCACAGAGCAGGGCCATCAGGGGGGTTGGGGCTACGTACCCTGTCACGCACAGAGCAGGGTCGACAGGGGGTTGGGGAGCTCCCCCCTGTCACGCACAGAGCAGGGCCAGTAGGGGAGTTGGGGCACCACCCCCTGTTACACACAGAGCAGGGCGGATCAGGGGGTTGGGGCACCGCACCCTGTCACACTCAGGGCAGGGCCGATGGGGAGGTTATGGCTCTACCCCGTCACACACAGAGCAGGGCCCGTCGGGGGGGGGGGGGGGGGCGCGCCACACCCTGTCACACACAGAGCTGCAGGGCGATCAGGGGGTTGGGGAGCTCCCCCCTATCAGGCACAGAGCAGGGCCAATCAGGGGGTTGGGGTGCCTTCCCCTGTCACAAACAGAGCAGGGCGTAAAGGGAGGTTGTGGCCCCGCCCCCTGTCACACACAGAGCCGCAGGACGATCAGGGGTTTGGGCATTGCCCCCTGTCACACTGATCCCGGTGCCGGGAGGCCTTGCGGCTCCGCTGATCCCAGTGCTGGGAGGCATATTACCCTTTTACTATATAGGGTAGAGGCCTGGTGCACGGGTGGGTGCCGGCTGGTTTGCCCTGAAGGGTGTCCTGGATCAGAGTGGGGGTCCCGCTTGGGTGCCTGGCCATCCTGGGTAAGGGGCTGAGGGCTGTTTTCAGGCTGGCGGGTGACTGAAGCTCCCAACCGCTCCTTTTTTTCTTTTTTTTAATTCTGGGCCAGCTTTAGTTCTGAGGTTTGGCTCCAGCTCTGAGGCCTCGGCTGCTGAAAGCAGGTATCTGGTTTGTTTGGGTTCTATAATCGAAACACTGTTTCAACTCCAGCTCTGAGATTCCGGCTGGCTGAAAGCAGGTTTCTGGGGTTTTGTTTAGCTTCTATATTTGTAACAATGTTTCAAACTGCAAGCTCAGAGGCCGGCAGCGAGAGGCGGGGTGCCGGGAGCCGGTCCATCCTTGCTGTTTCAAAGGACCTGGCATATATGGCATATTGTTCTTAATATGTTTGCTCACCTTCTTGGCACTATGTGTTTTAACCAATGTCACCTCTTTGAGAAAGGTTGTTTCCCCAGGTAGGGATTTTCCCCTGAAGTTAGGGAGGGAATAAAACCCCTCAACTAAGTGCCAGGCGGGTAATTAATCACTTTAACTATGAACAATCATGCTTAAGCTATATAATCTTTACTCCCTGGAATGGAGATAAGAAACGCCCTAACCTTTGTAATAGAGATTGATAGGATTGAATCACCTGGTATAAATACAGATGTAACAAGACAGCAAGAGACAGAACTTAGAAGACAGAACCAAGAGACACAGAACCTAGACACAGAACCTACACAGAACCTAGAGACAGAAGAACTGTGCTGGAGAGAACATGGCAAAAGATCCTGGACAGAAACTGGACACAGAACCTGGACACAGAACCTAGCAAGAGAACCTGGCTGAAGATCCTAGAGACAGAACCTGGCTACAGAACCTGGCTGGAGAACCTAGCAAGAGAACATGGACACAGAACCTGGCTGGAGATCCTAAGCAGAACCTCTCTGGAGATCCAGACCAGAACTTGGCTGGAGATCCTGGATGGAGATCCTGGCTAGGCTGCTGATCAACTGAACACTGTCTCCGTGTCCTTCCTTCTTCGCCGACTCCATCTACGCCTTTGGGAACCCCTGGACCTGCTAGGGTTGGACCCCAGCATCTGGTGCCCGAACAGGGACAGAAACTGACCACAGAACCTAGAGACAGAACATGGCAAAAGATCCTGGACAGAAACTGTCAACAGAATCTAGAGACAGAACCTAGCGAGAGAACCTGGCTGAAGATCCTAGAGAGAGAACCTGGCTACAGAACCTGGATAGAACATGGCAAGAGAACCTGACTAGAACCTGGCTGGAGAACCTCGACAGAACCTGGCTGGAAAACCTAGCAAGAGAACATGGACACAGAACCTGGCTGGAGATCCTAATCAGAACTTCGCTGGAGATCCTGACCAGAACTTGGCTAGAGATCCTGGCTAGGCTGCTGATCACTGAACGCTGTCTCTGTGTCATTCCTTCTTCCCCGACTCCGTCCACACCTTTGGGGACCCCTGGACCTGCTGGGGCTGGACCCCAGCAGCGGGGAACGTTGGAGTATTCCATCACTGAAGCAAGCAAGCCTCATGTTCGCTTCAAGCTGCCTGGCTGCCGGCCGTCATCTTGGCTGGCAGTTAATTTGCATATCGCCCTGATTAGCCAATGGGAAGGGTAGCAGAGGTACAGCTAATTACCATGTTTCTCTTTTAGTAGATAGATTACTCATCTATAGTTAGAAGTTAAAACTCACTTGCCCCACCTTCATCAGTCAGAAGTTATCACGTGAGACTTGGGTTTGAGAGTATGGTGTAAGGGTGCTGCAGGGATCCATTCTGAAAAGGGTGCTTAATGAGATCTGGCTCCCAGTGCAGGAGAGATTCCAGCATGAGGATCTAATTCTCACTGTAGGCAGGTCAGGAAGAGTGCATTTTCCCATAGTGGGGCAGAGGGCTCTTGAGCACATTGTCCTACTTGATAATCTAGACTCTAGTCCCAGTAGCCAAGTCTGAACACCTAGATCTTTTAAACACTCGGTGAATTTCCAAAGTAGGGTGTTTTTGAGTTAAACAGGTAAAATCAGGTCTTATGCCAGGCAAATTGATACATATGGTCTCCCTATACAAAAAGCACATATGAATAAAGTGTAATCAAAGGAAAACAGCAAAACAGAGATTTTTGGAAGTCATTATTATAATTATGATAAAGATTAAGAATAGCTCTAAAACTTTACAAAATAGAAATCATCAGTAACTGAACAGACTAAAAACAGCAACAGAAAAAACAAAAAAGTGAGCATGATTGTGGAACAAAAGGAGATTAACGGGGAATTTATAGCCCATGGACACAGATAACAGTTTGGTGAAGCCCTTGGGGGTCGGGGGCTGGTGCGAGGTGGAGGGGGGTCAATAGGGAAAAAGGGGGGTTGGGCATCTGTAATACTTTGAACAATAAAGATAAATTTAAAAATAAATGAATAAAATGTGGGTGGGTCTTGCCAATTGTCTTCCCAAAAAGTTGCAAAAAAATGGCAACAGGTAAACACAAATACTTCTACAAAAAGGACAAATTCATTATTGAATGAAACTGTGGGAACTGATTCCTTTTAAAAAAAAACAATTTCATTTGGATACTGGAGAAACAAATGGGACCATGCCCAAAAATTATTATCTGGAAAACAATTCATATAAATAATAATCATTTTTTTTTTAAATTGTTCACTCTAGCTCTACAGACTCTCTTATAACTTTAAGTATGAGGGGGGAAAAAGAAGCAATTTAATATGAGATATGCTGATAATATGTCTCCACAAATAACAAAGGTCCTGAGAACAGAGCTAACACTCATGTCCCACATTAAATAGACATGATCATGGAAAGACATTTTGTAAATGGTGTCTTTAAAATGAAAAAACAAAAACAAAAAACAACTATTGTCAGAAAGTGCCAATAAAACAATGACTGTGTACTTTACCGAGGGTGCAATTGTAACTTTTATCTGCTCTTTTCTTTTTTTCTTTTTTCTTCTCAGTAGAGCAACAAGTCTGGTCCCTGCTCATTTGGACTGAATTCAATTCATCTGTCTACACGCCAAGATTCAATTTAGGAGCTGGATCCTTCACTACCTAACATATTAAGTCCTTTAAAATATTCAATGACTTGGAAACCATTGGTTTTGTGTGTTACAAGAGGCAGAGCTCAGGGAGCTGAGCAAGGAAGTGAAGACAAAAGCCAAGAGATAAGGTCTCTTTAAGGTGTGTAACCTCACCCTCCCTATGCGACAAAAAGTGTCAAGTGGAGGAAATAGTAGCTGCTCTTTCTCACAGCTTTAAAAGAGCTGACAGATATTTCTCACTGCCATTCTCCTTTCAAGTAATAAATGTTCACCTTGTGAACCACGATGAGTATTTGGGGAATTAGATGTCCAAAGAAAACATCTATATGACAGGGTGACATTTTAGTGCGCACAAGTGATTCAGAAGTATTGAACAGAACCCTTCAAATTAAGCACTGCAGTAGGATTTGGATATTTTTCATCTTGCATTGAGGTGTGGGGAGAAAAAAATTCATAACCTAACAAGTAAAATAGCAGCCAGGCTGTCAGGAGGAGTATTGGAAGGCTGGGCTAATACCTGAAATCAATAGCAGATAAAAGCAGGTATTGATTTTTAAAACCTCCAGGTAACTTGAGATTGACACTGGTAATATCTAAAGTCTTAGGACTCTGCCAAAGTGCAAGATTGTTTTCATCCATGCTAAAGCCAGAATGAAACATCCAATGTATTCTCCTCTAATCTGTTGACTGTGGCAGAGACTTTGTGTCTTAAGTGCCCTATCTATAATCACTGACTCATCTAGAGTGAGCTCAGTGGTTCTCAACCTTCCTAATGCCGCGACCCTTTAATACAGTTCCTCATGTTGTGGTGACCCCCAACCATAAACTTGTTTTCGTTGCTACTTCATAACTGTAATGTTGCTACTGTTATGAATCATAATGTAAATATCTGATATGCAGGATGTATTTTCATTGTTACAAAAAATTGAACATAATTAAAGCATAGTGATGAATCACAAAAACAATATGTAATTATATATGTGTTTTCCGATGGTCTCAGGCGACCCCTGTGAAAGGGTCGTTCGACCCCCAAAGGGGTCTCGACCCACAGGTTGAGAACCGCTGAGTTAGATGGTCCCTGAGAAATGTCATGCACACATGGAATCCTTCTGTTGTAACTGTCAACGTTGTGCCCTGCCAGAGAGTGGATTAACTCAGCCCAAACCTTGTATTGAACAAGTGTTTGAATTTCATACAAATCTTCTTTTTCTACTCATGTCCAAGGGTACAATTAGTGGTGACATCCTTGTGTGTGCCTCACATTATTTTGTCATAAATCCCCTTTGGACATTACACCTACACCATGCTGGTGTCTCAGTTTCTTAAAATCACTATTCTTCCCAACGTAGGGCCATCATACGTGTTTCCTTAGCTTAGAGCATTCTTCCTTTCTTTCACCCACCATCCCCAATCCCAAACCTCATTCACCTGGCTGGTATCTAATAGACATTCAGGTTTATACATAAAAGTAACCTAGTCCCTTCGTTACATATTCTCACAGCATCCAGTATTTTTTTTTAATACCACTTGCAATAATTGCAGTTAATGTTTTGTATGTGACTCTTTGTTTAAAGTGTGACTTCAGTGACATATAATATCTTTTAATATATAGAATTGTTTATCACCATCTTATGTACCTAACTTGTGCCAGGCTAATAGTAGGTATGCAAACAAAACTACTCGAGAGAACCAATGATGTGAGAAATACTTCCCTTCATGTATAAATACATGTCTGTAGAAAGATGCCTGTGTGCTGTTGACAACATTGACAATGACAATGTTGTTCATTGGTATGTTAGCACATTCAATAAATGAGGAGAGAAAATTTGAACCAATTTGCAGTTCAGTAATGTTCAGGCCTGCTAAGTTTCTTGTTATCGAGGCTGACATTGAGTGAAAAGATTATTAAATAAAGCCCTTTATTTAAAATTGGCTAAAGACTCAAATAGCAAACTAAGGATAAAAGTTGAGTTTTAGCTTTGCCACTCAGAAGTCTTAAGGTTTAGAACAAATTATATAACTTCTGCCAACCTTAAGATTTTCATGAGCAAATTGGAGAAATCTTCTCCACAAACCAGTTTCTCTGGAGGTCAAGCATTGTGAAGGTCACGAATGCTAGACATAATACAATGGTGAAGAATTATTATCATTACTGGCTTGATGTCTAATGAATATATAACTACAGGAAAATATATGTACTTTAACTTATTTGTAGTTTCACAAGTACACTCAGACATACCTCTTGTGTACAATGTAAAAATGTAGTAGATTAAATGTAGTTGTAATTTTTATATTTTTACTTCTTATAAACTCATACTCTTGTTCTAACCCTGCAAAGTAGTTAAGAATATTAATGTGGTATCCTGAAATGAAGCCAGACTCAGAGATTAATACTTGTCTCTCCAGCAAGTGTTTATGACTAAATAGCAGTATAAATTTTACATATATTTAAAGTTTTCCAGCATAATAAATATATATGCAAACATGAATCAGATATACAGCTTTAATCAAGTCAATTAGAGGTAAAGTAAGCTGTGGTTGATTAAGATAGAAATTTCTGTCAAAGGTCTTCCTAGTGTCATTTTGCAAAATTTTAAAGTTTATTAATGCAACAAAAATGCACTTGTTTTCTGAAGTAAAACATTGCTGGCTGAAAAAAACATGTCAACTCTTTTTATTGTTTCATTAGCTGAATATAAAATAATGTGAATATCTTATATTGGGCTAAAGAAGGCAATATATTTTGCCAAATCAAATTGGAATAATTAAAAATTAGCATTCATCTTATATTTTATTTTATATTTCATACTTTATAATTGACTTTTTTCTCATTCTATAAACTGAAGAAAAATACAGAAGTTTATATTTAAAAGTTTGTACAAATTTGATTTTTTAATAAATAAAAATTAATATTTTCTTCTATGAATATTACACAAGTCACTTGCCTTCTTTCTTTCCCTAGGAGTGATCACAAGTCAACTTTTAAAATTGTTTCTCTCAGTTAATAACTTTCTGTATACCTAAACAAAATTTCTATTAAAAAACATAATACATTTTTGCATTGACCTCTCGATTTAAATCTTTCAGAACTGTTTCTTAAACCTTTTTGACTACAGAGTAACTAGATGTCATCAGTAAGACTAATTCATCTGTTGCTTAGTAAGATACAGTATGTCGGTTGTACATAGCAATCAAATAATTCCAGGTGCAGTAATGCTTATGTTTAGTGGTATGGTATATAATTAGAAAATAATAGAATATTTAAATTAGCTGCAGGCTGCCCATTTATGTGGAAAAATTTCCCTGGATAAAGAGAACAAAAAATATATAGGGATCAATAATTCTGGGATGGTTTATCAAATATAAGTTTAGAGTTTGATTTCTTCTTTTATGGAGGTGTAGGGACTGTGGGTCCATAGACAAAGGTATTTAACACATGACACTTTACCAACCACACAACCTTATTTTAAACAAAACCCTTAACCAAAGAATAAGTTCTGTAGGGGTAAATAAATTATATCTCAATGTTCCCGAACTTGAGAGCCCAATGACTCTATGTATATGGGATTCAAGTTCCTGACCCTTTTACTCTGGAAAATATCAAAAGACCCCCAAAGAGGTTTTTTTTTATTTACGTGGGATACTACAGATTGATATTTATCTTCCTAGAAATGAAAATCTGTATGATGCGCTGGGTGAGGTAGGTAGGAATGGGCAGATAAGGGGAGCCCTCTCTAAACAGGTGATATTTGAACAGAGACTTGGAGCATAAGCATAAGTCAGGCTTTACATATTTTTGCACCCTATATAATTTTTAAATTGCATTCATAAAAAATTACAGCTCTTGATATGTGAGCCTTGGGTTAATCAACACATTCTGACAACTATGCTCAACTTCTGGCTCTCCTGAGAAGAGCCATTGATCTGAGTCTACAACTTCAGTGCTCCTCTGTCATTCCACGCAGGCAAATAGGGTTAGATTCAGGTGTGAATAATTAAGATGGATGAAGGATTCTTTAATCCTGTCATAATGCACCTTTAGTAAGTAGTTCAGTTATCAGATGAAGTGGGGCCTGCTTCCCCACTGGGGACTGCAGCGGGTGGAGTTCTTATGCTATCTCAAGTAAAGGAATTTTCTGAGACTCACATGGGAGAAAGAGAGATTTTTATTCACGTGGAATTACATCCCTGCGTTTCCAAAGTTAAGTCCAGTCATAGAAGAAGTGTTGCTGGGGTTTCAGTAACGCAAAAATCAAAGCCAGTGTCCAGAATCCTTTTCCAGGTTAGAGCTAAGTTCAGTTCAGCATCAGGCTGGATGCAGGCCACTCGGTCATTGTGTGTGGGGTCCGCATGGCCGTGAGCCATGTGGGCAAATACAGGGAAGCAGGAGCAGAAGCGCTCCACAAGCCCAGAGTCACACGAGTCCCCAGAGAGCCAAGAGAGCAAACTTCTTTGTTCAGGGAATTATATCCCAAATTTCCTCCCACTTGCAGTGGCCATGCCCATCCTGGCCAATGACCTCTGTTCCAAGGTGTGACTGACAAAAAGCACCTTCCCTAGTCATCCCAACTTCACTGGGCATGCATCTGTTTTCTCTTGTCCACTCCTCTTCCCCCAGTGTTTGGCAGGGGACATGCCTATAATGCCCGGCCTTCCCTTTGCTCCTTTTCTATTATTAATAATTAGCTAATTACAATGGTACCAGTTCCCCGGCAAAAAGTAATTGTTTATTTACCAACCAGTATTCCTAAAGCAAATAGTCTCCAGATTTACAATGGCTGAACAGGTCAGCACCCTGGCTGAGCTATCATGTCTTCTTTACCTTTTTAAAATATATTTTGATTGATTTCAGAGAGAAAGGGAAAAGGAGAGAGAGATAGAAGCATCAATGATGAGAGAGAATTATTGATTGGCTGCCTCCTGCACGCCCCCTACTGGGGACCAAGCCCAAAACCCGAGCATGTGCCCTGACTGGGAATCGAATCATGATCTCTAGGTTCATAGGTCAATGCTCAACCACTGTGTCATGCGGGCCGAGCTCATCTTTATTTTTGAAGCCATAATAAGCATTTGTCATCTTGTAAAAGTGATTTTTTAAAAATCTGGATGTTTCGGAGTATGGATAGTTGAAATTAAATCATAGTGAACGTATAGTTTCTCCAGCCTTTCCTATTACATTTGGTCTGACTGCTAAGAAACTCCATATGATTTTCATTGTATTTAGATATATGGCATTCTATCACAGTAACGATAGATTCTTCTTTCCCATCCAAGAATTTGAAGTCATTTAGACACAACCTAAAAAAGAAATTTTGTTAGTAGAATGTAAAACTGAATTGGAGCCCAAATTCATAAGCAGTATTATTATAACCATTTTAAAGGAAGTAAAATTATTTCTTTCAGAAGGTAATGGCATACTAATATATAGAAATGAAAATTAGTTCAGAAATCCAGCTTCAAGTAATAGCAGCACACATATAAAAGTAACCAAATAAACAAGACAGGGTTGCTGAATCCTCTTTTAGATGAATGTCACAATGATTTCTGGGCCACCTGCATGAACAGCTTATTGTGAAGAAAGCTCGAGACCTATTATACAGAGCAGCACATTGTCATTTCTGTGAGTCCAACCAAAGCCCTAAGGAAATCGGTGCATTCAGTACATTCCTCTGTGAATATTGAATTACTTAGTTCTGAAGTGCCAGTCTTGAGTCACAAAGCTATTTCCTAGAAGCATTTCTCAATGTGTTACAGATTGCTGTAAAAAAGTTGATGACAATAGAAAAAAATAACATTATCAGTGGTAGTTTTAAATCTAGACTAACAAATTCAGGACTGGAAGAGCAGCTGTCTTGCATAAATAGATAACACTCAGCAACACATGAGAGAGCATATGTGTATGAGAAAAGAAACTTCCTGCCTGTGATTTTGAGTGTTTATAAAAGTGGAAATGTCAGGGAATGGTTAAAGTAGAATTTCAGTCTACACAGACTTGGTGTTGACTCTGAGCTTTACCATTGCACAAGCTATTTAAGACTAATCAAGTTACTTAATCTCATAGACCCCAGTTATCTTATTTATAGACACCTATAACATAGGTAAGTATCAAACTGAATTATGCAAAAGAATCCCTAGGCACCTAGAAAAACACTATCATCATCTTTGCTGGTTTGGTTCAATGGATAGAGCGTCGGCCTGTGGATCGAAGGGTTCTGGGTTGGATTCTGGTCAAGGGCACTTACCAGTCAAGGGCAAGTATCTGGGTTTCAGGCTCCTCCCTGGCCCAGGCTCTGGTCAGGGTGTGTGCAAAAGGCAACCAATCAAAGTGTTTCTCTCACATCGATATATGTTTCTGTCCCTCTCTCTTCCACTCTCTCTAAAAGTCAATGGGAGAAAATATCCTTGGGTGAGGATTAAAAAACCTCACTATCATCAATAGTGATGGCAAATATTGTGATAACTTAATTAGGCCACAATGAGAGAATTGTTGAATGCAATTACTGATCTAAAAAGTGATTGAATCTCTGACTTGGTCCACATCTTAAAGTGTTTTAATTAAGGATATAAAGTCACAAATAGTATTAGTAAATACTAATAAACATTAGTTGATTAGTCAATTAGTCAATTATCACAATTAATCATTATCATAATTAATAAGGATCATGTACATGAACTTTCTATGTTGTATAAAAACCTAATAACCTTGTGAACAAATTGAAAGGGTCATTTTTATAATGCTGGAAATTATCTCTTAACTAAAGTCATTTTCTAAATATAACAATGTCGCCCTAACTGGTTTGGCTCAGTGGATAGAGCATCATCCTGAGGACTGAAGAGTCCCATGTTCGATTCCGGTCAAGGGCATGTACCTTGGTTGCAGGCACATCCCCATTGCGGGGTGTGCAGGAGGCAGCTGATTGATGTTTCTCTCTCATTGATGTTTCTAACTCTCTATCCCTCTCCCTTTCTCTCTGTAAAAAATCAATAAAATATATTTTAAAAAAATAAAAAAGAAAATAAATGTAACAATGTCAACTCTTAGACTATATTCATGGGTTTGGAATCCAAATATTTCATGTTTCCTTATTTGTAGATATGTCAGAAAACACAGTCAAACTTAGCATTTAGGATAAATAATAATTCTACACCTGAAGGTTTATTTGGCAACATTATAAAGTTGAGATTTGTTCTAGGAAGCACTGCTTCTCATTCATGTTTGCATGACTTCCACAGTAAGTCACCCATGGATGATTGCCCATGGAAAAATAATGACATGAATGAATGTGTTGGTGAATGAAAATGAGTACAAGTATGTAATAGAAAGCAGATTTGGAAAGGCTAATGGGATTAACCCAAATTGTCCCAAAGAAAAATATTAGATCATGGTTCATGAGTAAATAAATGCTTTAATGGAACAAAGAAATATATATATATATATATATATATATATATATATATATATATATGCCTAAGCAATCATTCGACCGTTGGACCATTAGCTATGACGTGCACTGACCACCAGATGCACAATGCACAGGCATGGAAATATGGAACAGACTGATGAATCTCAGAGGGAAGAGGACAGGGGGGAGGATGGGAAGAGATTAACTAAAGATCTTATATGCATGGATTCTTGCACCCGTGGGGTCCCTCAGCCTGGCTGCGGGCATCAGCCAAAACTGGCTCTCCGACATCCCCTGAGGGGTCCCAGATTGCAAGAGGGTGCAGGCCAGGTCAAGGGACCTCACCAGTGCATGAATCCGTGTACTGGGCCTCTAGTAATTAAATAGGCAGTTACCCTATGTAGGTAATGCTTGTTTTGTTTGTTCTTCTGTTTTCAGGACTTTTAGTAACATTTCCACTTACAAATCTCTCAAATCTTCATTGTTCTGTTTTGAGATTTGTTCTTTAAACTTTCCCCATATGTCAAATACCATTCTTTTTCCTCTCTCACCAATCCAAGGCAATCCATCCTTTGTTCTTGGCTTAACAGTAACTACTCAGATGAATTACTTTAAACTGTGGTGTATTTGAAATATCCAAAAACCCCTGAGGCTAAATATGTACTTAATAGGCATTTAATAAAGCATTTACTGTGTTGTTAAAGTAGTGCATACCAGAAATAGGCATTCTGATTTCTTAAATTCTAATTGTAGATGAGTTCTTCATAATTTGATTTTACTACAATATTCCATTGATTCAAAGCAAGGTCAATGAAGAAAGCAGTGTCAATTAGGTTTCAAGAAACTGTGCTCCCAATGTCATCATATTTCTACTCAAGGCAAATGTTGGTGTGGCTGTAAAAGGTACACACACACACACACACACACACACATATATACACACACACACATAATCCTCAAAAAATAAAGTAGGTAAAATTTCATAAACTCATCAAGGGCATAGGCCTTATCTCAGATGAAAGTAAAAGCTACTAAACAATTATGAAATATGTGCAGAAAATTCAGATTCAGTAATTAATATTCTTATCATTCAAATGTATGTTTTAATTCAGAGCTTTTTAAAAACAATAGGTTGAGAATAAATCAATCTCTCTGTTTTTGAATTTTTTTTGTAGCGATCTTATCAAATAACACTAAACTCCTCAAGGATGACATTCTTCTTTCTTCTTAAAAATCCTTCAAAGTACTGCTTTATGTTAGATTTTCTAGTACTTTTGGCTTTCAAATAAAAAATTCTGAAGATCTCTCTCTGACAGCAGAGCTGGAAAGTAGTCATCCCATAGTTAATGAGCCTTGGTTCTTTACTTAGCTGCATTTTCTCTTTGAGTTAGTTAACACAAATTTCTAAAGTAAATGTAGTATTTAAATTGACTTTGAAAATACATATAATTTACAAATATCCTTTTGATAAATATAATTTTGATGTACTGTATTATGTTCTAAATTTGACTTCATGGACTACTGGTGAACTTTAATATTTCCTCATTACTTCTGGCATTTTTCTTTCAATTGACACAACCATTACATGTTATTAGGAGAGATATCCTATGGTAATAGTAATCCCAGTGTAATGGATTTTTCCACACAAGATATTTCTATTTAACCTTCAAAAGAAGTATACCAACAGTAAGTATTTGACTTGTGATCAAACATCCTTTATTAGAATTCCAAGGCTTGCAACTTCTCTAATCAACAAACTAATCTAGGTAAGTAATAGACTACCCCATTCCTGACTTAAGCAAGCACTATCTTCTGGATTGATCAGCAATGCAACAGAATATGAAATACTGAACTAAGTTCACCTGGTACTCCTGGACTCAGAATGTCTATCAATGTCTAGCATGTAGTGTTTTGAAATACATATGAGTGATTGTTCTGAAATGTCCTAGTAATTTTTGAACATTCACTTCAGTCCTTTCAATTGAAAAGGGTTAACTAACTAGCTTAAGATGGTGGTGGTGGGGGTCGTGTCCAAAAAGGATGGAGGCATATCTGCCCTGAACAATTAAAGCAGCCATAAGTTAGATCTAAAGGAGCCCTGACCTAAGGGGTAATAAAACATATCTGGCCATGACAACTAAGAGAGGGTCCGTGGGAGAGAAATGCATAAATGGAGGCTTGGAGATGCCAAAATGCTTATCTTACTTGTACAGAGGATAAAGGAATGCTGCAAGATAAGGGGAGAGAAGGAGGGAGACACCACATGGACTTTGAGCTTGGAAACTAATACCATGTCGCAGAATGACCAATGAGGAAAACACAGGGGTCCTAAATCAAGGAAGGGTCCACCTAGAAAGGGTCAGGTTCAGACAAAGAACTGCAGCATACAGAAACCGGAGACAAAGGGACAGGAGACAAAGGGACAGGAGACATTTTTTTAGATTGATTTTCCCATTAGAGAGAGAGAGTAGGCTTTTCCCATTCGGGGGCCCCTCATGGAGTTTGTATCTGCTTCCAATAAACTTCTACATTTTTTATTAAAGAAGCCTTTTTGTCCTCAGATTTTATTCTCCAAATTTTATAGGGCAAAAACCCACAAGAAGAAGTCTGCACCCCAAAACCCCACGTTTCGCAATCACCAAAGACCTAATCTTAGCCATCAAAACAAGAAAATGGAACAAAATCTCTCTTTTGAAGTTGTTTTATCTAATCTTCACTGCATATTTTATAAACCACATACACAGCCATATATTTTTCAGTAATATTTTAAGTGGCTAAAATAAATTAAAAAAGAAAAGAAACAAAGAAACCCTACCTTATCCCCATAGTTATTATTTCAAGTTTCAAAAACTTGAAATGATTTATGTTCCTAAATCTTTTTTAAATCAATTAAACATTTAATTGAAAGCCTTTAATGAAACATCCTAAAAGCTGCACCTTGACCACAGAATAAAATGCAAAGCCAATTAAATGTCATAAAGGGCTCTGTGCAAATTGATTCTTAATAAATTTCATTCTTCGTACCATTTACCACTTTGCTCTCATTTGCCTTTGGGCCTTTCCAAACTTTTTTCCCCCCTGAATCTGGAACACTATTTCCTCCCAGTTTCAGATCTCATTCTTTAGATCTCACTTAAGGCAGAACTCCAGGAAACAATCTACTCCCACCCCTTTCTATCTCTTGATCTTCACACCCATATATATTCAGGCTTACATTCAAGCTCGTGTCAGGGTCCTTTCACATGTGTTGTCACAGCACATGGCACTTCCTCCATCACAACCCAAATTACATTACGTTGTCATTTCCTGTTTGAACTACGATGCTGGAGGGTAGGCACCAGGCCCATTATGATCACACTGTCTCTCAAGGTTAGCCCAGTGACAGGCAGACAGGAAGAGCTCAATATTATTTATCCACAAATAGATAAGTAATTGAAGAATTAATGTAAGAATGAATGAAAATACACATAAAAAACATTTATTAAATATGAATGTTAAAAAAGACTATGCTGAAAATAAAGAGGAAAACCAACAAAAAAATACACCACACATTTGCCCTGAAAATTTGAATTAAAACAATTTTCACTTGTTTCTGAGAAAATATTATAGCAAAATAATTTTTCTTGAAATAAATTACTTTAAGGTACATGCATTTGGCCATTCTAAAATTATAACTTTCTCATTTTTTCCCCACAGTTAGTTTCTTCTGATGCAGGGTAATGTGTGTTTTAGTCACTCTGCACATCATTATTAGGAGTTGTTATTCTACATTTACAAAATAACCCTTTCATCTTTAACCAAGGTGTTTAAATCTTACACTAAAAGGAAAAATAATAAATTTACAATTTTTAAAAGAGGTTCAAGACAGACTTGACCCTTAAAAAATGTCATGAGTTCTTTTCTACTTCTTGATGCCTCTAAAAGTCTTTTTGATTTAAAAACAGTAATTTTACAATGTTAACAGAACGTTTTTACCTGCTAACATGAGAATTTTTCTAAAAAACTTTAGAAAATAGGACTCCATATAAATACAATATATTTCTACCCATCATATTTATTATATGGATATGTATTCATTATTCACCATTATAAGATTAAACAAAGCTTTTCAATATCACAATGAAATTAATCATTATCATGCTACTGAGTTATTTATTGCTAAATGTATTATGTATTGGGTTTATTTTAATTCCCACCAGCAATAGGTTACATTGGGGTGCTCTAAACACATGCTTAGGGCATAAGCAATATTTGACTAATCTCTTCCCAAAATAGAGTAGGAATTATTTTATATATTTAAAGTAGCATGACAGTATTTAGCATAGGAAAAATAAAAACATTTTTGCAATTAATTTATGACTTAAAAATATTTTTATTTTTTAAATATACTTTATTGATTTTTTACAGAGAGGAAGGGAGAGGGATAGAGAGTTAGAAACATCAATGAGAGAGAAACATCGATCAGCTGACTCCTGTACACTCCCTACTGGGGATGTGCCCACAACCAAGGTTCATGCCCTTGACCGGAATCAAACCTGGGACCCTTGAGTCCGCAGGCTGACGCTCTATCCACTGAGCCAAACCGGCTAGGGCAAAAAAAAATTTTATTTTGAACTGCGTATGAGGAGATTCAATAAACAGGTCCCTGCTTAGGGCTTCTAAAATTCTTAATTTATCCCATTTGTGACAAGTCTTGTGAGATAATTTGCATCATAATCTTTAATACTGAGGTCTAAAGATGTTTTTAAATTAATTCCAGAGATGTTTTTAAATTAATTCAAGATCAAGATTGGCATTCAGGTCACTACTTGGAGTAGAGTCTTTCTTCCATCCCTTTTTTTATTTCTCAAAGAGGTGGAAATGTCCCATGAGGAAACCATATATGACAGACCTTAAATGTAGAATTTGGGCATAGAATAGAATCACTTCACCTATGCATGCAGAAACCTGCAAGATGGCATTTCCACATTAAAATTGAGTGCTTTCTGATACCTTCGCAATTATTCAACACAGTGCTGAGTGACTGAATATGCAAATAGACAATGACTAGATCATAAATAAATACAAAACTCTGACCCATAGCCTTCAGCAACCTCCCTTATTTACAATAAGCAATCTAGGAAGACAGATTGCTAACTCTGGACAAACCAGGAAACTAAACAATAACTTCTGGGACAATCAGCCCCAAGTAGCCAAGACTTGATTAATAACTGAATGGTTTCCCTTTCTGCTCAGCCGGTGTGTCTCCTTTGGTTAAGCATTGTCCCACTGGTTCAATTCTGGAGCACATAAATGGGCTGTGGGCTTGATCCCCTGTAGGGGGCAAGCAGGAGGCAGCCAATCAATGTTTCACCCTCTCCATTCCTCTTTCATTAAAGTCAATCATTTTTTTAAAGGTCTCCTAATCTCCTAATCTCTGTCTTTGCTTCCAATTTAGGTCCAAGGACAGAGAGACAAATGAGGACCCCTAACCAATCGCAGAGCGTGCCCACTTCTAGTTGACTGCCTACAGTTTCGCCATGCCAAAAGCCTCCAATCAGGACATACCAGAAGTCTTCCATTTTGTTCTACTCTAAAGCATCCTCACTGAGGAAATCTAACATTTTTCTAAGGAAGAAATTAAAACCAATTCTGTATGTAAATAAATTGCTCTCTACCTTAGTAGAGTTGGGCAGTGCACAGCTTGCATGGCCACTTGTGGTGACCCATTTATCCTTTAAATTTCTAAAGTATACAGCATAGTTTCACACAAATAGTAGATGGTGAACAAACATTACTTTCTTAAGTCACTAAGAAGTCCTACCAGCTGTCGAGAACTTGAAACTGAAGCTTGATAGGTGGTTAGTACTAACATTTTCTATTCTGATGCTACAAGTTCTAGCCCTTCATTCACTGTGCATTGAATTTTCTGGTAGTACCCTTTCCTATTATAATTTACTATTTATGGAATAGTTTAGTAAAGCAGTCTTTAGTTTTTGCATTATGTAAAGGACCTGCTTGTTTTTAAATATTTACCCTTGGGAACTAGGGACCATAGTTTTATTTTCATGATTTAATTTTAATGATGTCTTTCATTTGGTTAAATTCAAGCATTCATCAAGCACTTACTGAAAACCAAACATGTGCACTCATGATATTAAATGTGGGACAAGACTACCAAGAATAAGACATAAGGCAGTTATAAGGTAAAGCTGGGAATGGAAGGATATGGGGTAAGGGTAAAAGAAGACTATATGAAAACAATGATGTTTGGAATGATATAAAGGAGCTATCATGGGAATGCAGAGAAAATAAAAATTAATGTTTATGAGAGTAATTGGGAATAGAGTTCAACTAAAATGAAATTTTCCAATAGGCACCTTACAGAGGCCTCCAAAAAGCAATAAAGATATTACTGTAATTCTAAGTACCAGAACTTAGTTACAACCCAAAATGTACATCAAAAAAGATTCGTACATATTTTGTCCCTTTACAAAAGTCTGATTGCAAGCAAGCTAATCATCTTTATATGACTGTAATTATCTATAATAATTTCATGTTTCATTTGATTAATTCTTCTACTTCTCTACATATATGGGCTTTCCTTAGCTTGCACATTGTTCTAATTATTGTTTCCTTTTATTTAGTAATGTAATGAAAGTGGAGCATTCAATCAAGGAATTATCACTCATACTTTGAAAAGAACATTATTAATTATGTAGCATCAAGACTGCAGATTCCAGGCCACACAGAAGGTTTGCCTAATCACCCAGTGATTTCAGAACAATTTATACTGTTAATGTGAATAAAAAAATAATAATAAGCATGCTGTGCTTTCACTATTTCCTCTTTTCTCACGCTATCTTCCTCATTGATATACTTGACTTACATATACAAATAAATTCATTTGGTAATTCTATAAATTTGGCACTCCAGGCCTGGATTTTTGTTTCAACATTTTAAACATTTCCATTTTATTCCCCCACCTCACTTTATTTCCTTCATAAGAGGTCACCAGATTTACTGGCCTCATTCCTAGAAAGACTAACCTGGAATAATGTTTAATGTTAAATTTTAGAATTTTTTATAACAGTACAGAATCACAACTTGTTACTTGAAATCTGCTTTTTACCAAAACTAATGTTAAGAAGGAAAATAAGGGCATTAATAAGTTTTGAAAAAGTAAGTGTCAGGATATAAAGCTTACTGGAAATGTTGCTGATATGGGGCATCAAGGTCCAGTTTCTGATTCTAATTTCTATAAATTGTTTTACGACAAACCACCAAAGCTGAAATCCCAACACCTGCTGCAATACTTCTCATTCTTTTTTTAAAAAAAATATATTTTATTGATTTTTTACAGAGAGACAGGGAGAGGGATAGAGAATTAGAAACATCGATCAGCTGCCTCCTGCACACCTCCTACTGGGGATGTGCCCGCAACCAAGGTACATGCCCTTGACTGGAATCGAACCTGGGACCTTTCAGTCTGCAGGCCAACGCTCTATCCACTGAGCCAAACTGGTTAGGGCTGTACTTATCATTCTTTATGGAATGGAAATCCTGCCAAAAGTAGCTATGGTAACCACCAGTGTAACAAAATGTAGGTTAGAGCATAGGGTTAAATTCTATGACAATCTAAAGAATAATTAAACAATGTTTATTAATTTGTAGCTGATTAAATCTAATATTTCTTGGCTTAATTTTTTAACTACTTGTTTAAAATAATTAACTAAGATGACCAAAGAAAGGTAGGTTCCTGAAAGGACAGCCAGGGGATAAGTGTTTTCTAAGAAAACTCCACAGGGATTCTTCTGTTCAGAAAACTATTAAATTTAAAGTGATTCTCACAACAATTCCAAAAATAGGTTAATATCCAAAATTTATAAAGAACTCATACAATTCAACACCAAAGAAACAAACAACCCAAATAAATAATAGGCATAGGACCTGAACAGACACTTCTCCCAATAAGTCATATAAAGGGCCAACAGATACGTGAAAGGTTGCTCAACTTCACTAGTTATTAGGTAAATGCTATCAAAACTACAAAGAGATACTACTCACACCTGTTAGAATGTCTGTTATCAACAAGACAAGTAGTAACGAGTGTTGGAGATGTGAAGAAAAAGGAGTTGGCAGGAATGTAAACCAATGCAATCACTGTGAAGAATATGGAGGCTCCTCAAAACATTAAGAATAAAGTTACCATATGGCCCAGCAAGGCCTCTTCTGGGTATCTATTTGAAAATGTTGAAAACGCTTATTTACAGATATATATCCACTCCTATGTTCACTGCAGAATCATTCACAATTGCCAAGACATGGACACAACTGAAATGCCCTTCAATAGTTGATTGGATAAAGAAGATGTGGTACATACATACATACTATGGAATGCTACTCACCCCTAAGTAAAGGTTAAATACTGCCATTTGCAACATGGATGGATCTTGAGAATATCATGTTAAGAAAAATAAGTCAGACAGAAAAAGTTAAGAAAAATATGTGGGATATAACCCTGAAACTCATAGACACAAACAACAGTATGGTGATTACCAGAGCGAAGGGAATGGAGGGGCCGTAAAGATAAAAGGGGGTCAAATACATGGTGGCTGAAGATTTGACTTTGGGTGGTTGGTACACAGTGCAATATACTGATGTTTTATCATAGAACTGTACACTTGAAACCTATATAATCTTATTAACCATTTTCACCCTAATAAATATAATTAAAAGATATCTATAATAATAAAAGCACAATATGCTAATTAGACCAGACAGCCAAACAACCTTCCAGAGTCATTCCAGACGTCCTTCCGGACAAAGCCACAGCGGCAGGAGCCGAGGCAGAGGTGGTTAGGGGTGATCAGATAGGCAAGTGAGCAGTTAGGGGCAATCAGGCAGGCAGAGTGCTTAGGGGTGATCAGGCAGGAGAGTGGTTTGGGGTAATCAGGCAGGCAAGCAAGCAGTAAGGGGCATCAGGCAGACAGGTGAGCATTTAGGGGTGATCAGGCAGTCAGGCATAGGAAGTTAGGGGCGATCAGACAGGCAGGCAGAGCTGTTAGGGGTGATTAGGCAAGCAGGCAGGTGAGCGATTAGGAGCCAGCATTCCTGGATTGCGAGAGGGATGTCCTAGGGATCAGGCCTAAACTGGCAGTCAGACATCCCCCAAGGGGTCCTGGATTGCAAGAGGGTGCAGATCAGGCTGAGGAACATCCCCCTCACCACTGTGCACAAATTTCATGTACTGGGCCTCTAGTATATAAATAAAAGTGGGTATCAATTCTGGATGTATAGCAGGATCATCTAGGGATACCAGTGCTTTCTATTTGAAAAACTAAACCAAAACTTTAAAGATGAGGCTCAGATATTAGAATATTTTTTAAAACCTCCCCCAGATAATTCCAATGTGTAGCCAGGCTGAGAACTTGACTGGAGAATTGAAAAGAGGCTTTCTAAAAAGTGCATTTTATCTACATCAGTGACCTAAATTACAAAGTCAATTCAAAGGCATGAAGGGCTTAAGGCCTAGTCTTCTGTTTCATTAGGGCAAAGTTCACTCACATCACACCCCATGGTATCTGCCTAAAGGAGCTGAAGACATTTCCACCCAAAAACCTGCTCAGGGATTTTTATAGCAGCTTTGTTTATAATTGATAAAATTTAGAAACTGTCCTTCATTCAGTGAATGGATGAAGTGTGGTAGGTACGTACAGACTATGGGATGTTACTCAGCACCAAAAAGAAATGAGCTATGAAGCCATGAAAAGACATGAGGAAATGTAAATGTGTCTTACTAAGGGAAAGAAGCCAATCTCAAAAGGACACATACTGTATGATTCCAACTACATGGCATCTGCACAAGGAAAAACTATGAAAGCAGTAAAAAGATCAGTTGCCAGTGCTTGGCGGTAGGGAGGAATGGATAGGTGGAGAGCAGAGGATATTTAGGGCAGAGAAAGTATTCTGTATATACTATAATGATGAACATATATCATTATAAACTTGTCCACACTCAGAATATGCAATACACCAGGAGGGAAGTTTAAGGTAAATTATGGACTCTGAGTGATAATGATGTGCTACTGTAGGTTCATTGATTATAACAAATGTAGTACTTTGGTAGAGAATGTTGATAATGAATGAGCTATGTGTATGTGGGGACGAGGGATATATGGGAAATCTCAGTTTCTTTCAGTTTTTATATAAACCTAAAACTTCTTCAAAAACTTAAAGTCTTTCATTTAAAAAAAGAACAAAAAAAATCACATTTTTTATTCTAAAAAGTGGGTCATTTTTTATCAATATGGGAATTTGGGGATACCTTTGATTTTCAACCCAGCACTATATATGAACCACATGGAGAATAAGGGAAAGATGGCTCATTGTATATATTGTTTGCATAAAATATATCTTTAATGTGATAATTATGTAATACTTATCTGATATTTCTATATTCTTTCTTGAAGAGTGTGAAGAGGAAAAACATCCAGGGGAGATAGCCTTCACACAACTAAAAATTATTATGAACATCAAGCTGCATAAATTATCATAAAACACAGTACCAGCATTATCAGTTTTCAATTTGAGTTTAAGTATTGAAATATATTGGTGTGGGATCAGCAAAATAACCAGAGAAAAGGAAGAGGAGAGAGAATATAATTGGGGTAAATTTGTCTCTAGAAAAAAAATAGGCATATATGCATATAAATAAAAAGCTTGTATGTACAGTTAGGGTCATGTCAAAAAAAAAAAAAATCCTGAATCCTTCATATGGACTTTGTGAGCTCACATGAATCCCCAGTGAAGAATCTTTAAGTTAGAAGAAATAATTTTGAACAGGATGAATAGGAGCAAAGCCCAAACTTCAAATTTTGGGCAGAAATCTAGAAGTAATTATGCAGAACAAAAGGGAAAAGTCCTCATCTTAAAAACAAGTGTATGAATCTGAATTATGTAGGTAATCAGGATATATGTATTCATTTCATAAGTATTTATTTTAATGCCCATTATCTGCCAGTCCTTTGATAAATAATGAATACCTAACATGAAGACAAAAATCCATGCCACCAAAAAATTCGCAATTTGGGATGGCCTGTCTATTTGTTAGGAACAAGCCAAGTTCAGATCAATAACAGAGAGAGACAGGAATTACAATATATACATTCAGCAAGTCAGTGCAATGTGCCAAATGACACAGAGGCACCAAGACCAGAGGACAGAATGACAGGATTTGACAAAGGGCTATTCACATATTTCAGGGTTTTTATCAGAAATGCATATTAATTTTAATCAGCTGTTTTTCAAATATCCTTAGAGAGTTTTCAATGTTATTTTTCCTTTGATAAATTTGTTGATAAATTTTAATAGTAGATTTCTAATAGCAAGCATTCTTTTATTATTAAAATCTATCCCACTCGGTGGTTTGTATTTAAAGTGTTTCAGATTTCTATTTGTGAATATTTTAAAGGATATTTATATTGACTCAAAAGCGAGGCTAATGTATGGTATTTTTCATGTGTATATTGTTTTCAAATTTGATACAATGATACAATATTATACTTGCTTCGGAAATAAGATTTCTCTCTTCTTTCAACTCTGAAACGATTTAAGTAGAAATGGGATTTTGTGCTTCTGAGACATGTGAAAGGATTGACATGGGGGCACAGAGTTTGCATACTCCGTGTTCTAATTCTTTTCCAGGATATTTGGTCAGTCTACTTTGCCAGCACTTCTGGGCTCCATTCTGGAGGGTATTATGCCAAGCAAAATTAGCCAGTCAGAGAAAGACAAATATCACATAATCTCACTCATTTGTGGAATCTAATGAACAAAAGAAACTGATATATATATATATATATATATATATATATATATATATATGTATTAGAGGCCCGTTGTACGAAGAGATTCATGCAATAGGCCTTCCTTCCCCTGGCTGCCGGCACCTGTTTCCCTCCGGCACCCAGGACCCAAGCCTTCGCTCTGGCCGCAGCAGAGAAGCCAAGCCTCTTCAGTCTTCAGTCTTCACTCCAGGCCAGGATATGCAAATTAACTGCCATCTTTGTTGGGTTAATTTGCATACTCATCCTGATTGACTGGTGGGCGAGGCGAAGTGACACCAATTTGCATGTTTCTCTGTTCTTAATATATATATATACATACATATATATGTATATACGTATATGAAAAGAAAAAAAAAAACTCAAGAACTAAGACAGTTAAACTTCAAGTTCCATTGTTTCCACGTTTCTCCCACTGGCTGCGGTGCACAGGCACCTACGACTGAAGCTGGTCTTGCTCTGTTTCTTCTCTATGTGAGTAAAGTTTTGTTCCATCCACTGCTTAATTGCAGTGTTTTCATTAGCAAATCCAATTTAAATGCTGTGGGCAGACATGTTCAGACTTTTACTCCTGATAAAAAGCAGCAGATGCCCCTGACTTAAGGAATTCATTAATATCCCATTACACTATCTTGCTGGTCCCACCAACTTTCCTGTGTACATTTCCTTACATATACTCGGCATTTTAAGACTACTCATTGAACAAAAGAATACATAAATAAATGCAGGAGGTATAGTTTGCAAAATGTGTATAATTGAGGTCTTCTACAAAGGGCAATATGTATAAATTTTATGTTTGAAGAAAAAAAAACTCATTTCAAATTTACTTCCATTAAGTCAATAAATGTCCTTCTTGAAAGTTATGTGTTTATAATTGCAGGCACTTACTGTAATTATGCAACACTTGCTTTGGAAAAGGACAAGCAGTTTTGAACTGTGTGGCAAATGATACCTGATGTCATGTAAGCAATTTATAACTGGGTAACTCTTTTACAGTCTAAGAGCTAAAATAAATACTTCAAGTAATGTTTTACCAGTATGGAAATAATTGTCTAATTAGTAATGCACCACTACAGAATGACAAGAGCTTTATAAAAATGAAGTATATGCTCCACAATTTGGAGGACAAATTATGGAGGTTAGAGGAAAAAGAAAGTCACGTTATTAATATAGAACTTGCACTAAATAATCTATTAAAAAGGTTTTTAAAATATTCTTCAAAGTCCTCATCATGTGGTACTAACACATTGTTTCTAAATGTTGATCAAAACACATCAGTTTGGTCCTAGCCAGTTTGGCTCAGGGGATAGAGTGTTGACCTGCTGCTGACTGAAGGGTCCCAGGTTCAATTCCAGTCAAGGACACATACCTCAGTTGCAGGCTTCATTGAGGGTCTGATAATTCAGTTGCAGGCTCGATCCACAGTCAGATTGCATCTGGTCACAGGATATGTCTCTCTCACATAGATGTTTCTCTCTCTGTCTCTTCCCCCCTTCTCACTCTCTCTAAAAAATCAGTGGGGGAAAAAAATATCCTCAGGTAAGAATTTTAAAAAAAACACTAAAATAATTGATTTGATTTTTAATTCAATTGTAAAGATTATCATGAAAATATGTATATGATCTCTTACTACTCCTTTGGAAGCACATACCTTTAAGACAAATATGACTAGCACAATGTATCTTGCTGAGCTATGAACATTATTACTAATCTTAGTTGTTGCCACTGACAGGAGGAATCCAAGGATGGAAAGTACTACGACATCTGTTTTGTACCTGTTACTATGATTTATTATAATCAAATATTTATCATTTTCTGAAATTTTGATATTTGCTATTCTAACTGCTTTTCTTCTCCCAAAATAAAGCAGATCAGGGATTGTGTTTTTATTACTATTCTATCCGAGTAGGCAGAAGAATCCTTGGGTGCACTTAGGAGCACTAAAAAAAATATTATGGCACATATGCATGAATGCATAGTCACATTAGTTAATTGTTTTTACGCCTATAGTTTAGCTGAATATATTTTCAGAGAGACCTTGGGGGCTAGGATGATTGGAAAAGTACTCCCTGAAAAGATGATGTTTGACTAAATCAGAAAAATAAAAAGTAGGCAGCCATACAAAGATATGGATCAACAGAATTCTAAGCAAAGAGATATGAGAGCCCTGACATTGAAATTCATTCAGTGTGTATCATTATCCCAGAAGAATGGCAAAGATAAATGCAAAATAAATTGTGTAATATGGTTCTCAATTAATTCTATAACCTGGTTCCCAACCAAAAGAAACTTAAATCTCCCCAAAACATGAAGTAACATGTGAGTAAAGCAGTTTGCTTGTCTGTTTTTAATTCAGATATGTGCTATAGATTCTGAAGGGTATTTTATAAATATCATCATCATCCTATATAATAAAAGGGTAATATGCAAATAGACCAAATGGCAGAAAAACCAAATAACCAATCAAAGTGTAATGCTAATGATATGCTAAGGCTGCTCAAGCACTCACTATGATGTGCACTGACTACCAGGGGGGCAGATGCTCCAACCAGTAGGTTAGCTTGCTGCTGAAGTCTGGCCGATCGGGACTGAGTGAGGTGGGCTGGACATATCCTGAAGCCCTCCTGCAGTCCCTCCCTGGCCAGATCGTGCACCAGTGGGGTCCCTCAGCCTGGCCTGCACCCTCTTGCAATCCAGGACCCCTCAGGGGATGTTGGAGATCGGTTTCAGCCCAATCCCACAAGCCACTTCCCTTGGAAGGGTGACAGATGCAGGGCTCGTGGCTGGCGAGTGCTGCTATGGCAGCATGAGCCTTTCCCAAACAGGACTGATTGAGCATGAGCCCGCAGCAGGCACAGTGGGGCTAGGATAAACAGGAGCAGCAGGTAGGAGCTGCAGGCAGCATTGGACTGCAGGTTTTGGCCCGATCCTTGCAGGCCACCCAGAGGGACCTTATCCATGCACAAATTTGTGCACCGGGCCTCTAGTATTAATATATTTTTCTTCTCCTCTTAGTTTCCAACAATTTCTTATTAACAGACATTGGCTATGAATTGTATCAAATAATTATTTTTTAAATATATTTTATTGATTTTTTACAGAGAGGAAGGGAGAGGGATAGAGAGTTAGAAACATCGATGAGAGAGAAACATTGATCAGCTGCCTCCTGCACACCTCCTACTGGGGATGTGCCCACAACCAAGGTACATGCCCTTGACCGGAATCGAACCTGTGACCTTTTAGTCCACAGGTCGACGCTCTAACCACTGAGCCAAACCGGTTAGGGTTCAAATAATTTTTATAAAGATATTGAGAAAATCATTATTCTATTAATATACTGAAGTACATTGACAGAATTTCAAATAAGCCATTCTGAAATTTCTGAAATATATCCTACTTAGTTCTTCATGTAATAGTCTCTTAAATAATTGAATTTGGGGGGCTGATATTTGTTTAGGATTTTTGCTTCTAAATTCATGAATGAGACTGGTTTGTACTTCTTTTAAAGGTTTGATAGCAAGGTGATGATGATTTCATAAAAAAAATTTAGAAAGCCCTGGCCAGAGTGGTTCAGTTGGTTGGGCATCGTCCAGTGCACCCAAAGATCGCCAGTTCGATTCCCTGTCAGGACACCTGCCTGGGTTGCAGGCTCAATCCCCACTACCACAGACAGTGTAGGTGGTAACTGATGGATGTTTAACTCTCACTTCCATGTTTCTCGCTCTCTCCATGTCTCCCTTCCTCTCTCTAAAAGTAAATTAAAAAAATCTTTAAAAAAAAGAATTTTGAAACATTTATTCTCCTCTCTTATTCACTAATAGAGTGTATGTAGAGAGATGCTATTCTCTAGTTAAATATTTAATAGAGTTCATCAGTGAAGCATTCTGGGCATGGAGTTATAGAAGGTTACTAATATTAATATTAAATGTGTAGCAACAATTCTAATGTTCTATTTTATCTTATATGAGCTTCAGTAAGTTTATTTTTCAAGAATTTTACATTTAGTTTCCCAAAATTGTTGACCTAGCGTGCTCATAATAACTTCCATAATAATTTTTAATTCCTCAAAAATTAAAGATATGTTTCATAATATCCTCCAATTTATGAGATTGGTTACTTTTTAGTTGCTCTTTCTTGATCCATCTTGCCAAGTGTTTCAGGTTTTTGCCAATTTTATTGGTCTTTTCAAAGAATTAACTTCTGCCTTAATCAATCACATCTAGAATTGGTTTATTTTCCATTTTGGTAATATCTGTTCACTTCTGTATTGTCTTCTCCCTTTTGCTAACTTTTGGTATTTTTTTGTTGATATTTTCCAAACTTTTTTGGATCATTGATGTTCAGTCTTTCTTCTTTTTAATGTAGCATTATGGTTCTGTCTTTCCTGTTAGTAAAATACAGCTGCATCCCCAAACTTTTGATAGGTCATATTTACTCATTTCCATTGTAATGTTTGTTTTAAATCTAAAAGTTATGAGAAATGTGTTATATGAATTCAAATCATTTGCGGGATTTCTAGCTTTTTTTGTTATGATTGCCATCTTAATTCTACTGGGTCTGAAACATATTCTCTATGATTTCATTCATTCGAAATTGTTTTATACTTGCTTTATGCATCAGCATATGTTCCATTTCAGTAAATTATCTTTGAGCAATCTAAAGAAATCTTTATTTTTCATTTGTTGGGTACAATGTCATTTATATGATAATTAAGTCATGTTTGTTTACTTCATTTTTGTTAAACTTTTCTACATTTATCCTAATTTTCAGTGTAGCTATTCTATAGGTAACTGAGAGAATTATCCAAAAATCTACAAATATGGTTGTGGATGTATTTATTTATCCTTGTAGCTCTTGTTGGTTTTATATATTTGAAGTTATATTAATGGGTCCTTAAAATTTAGAATTGCTCTATATTCTTTGTATATCAAAACTTTTATTAGTATGAAATGTCACTTTAGCAAAATATTTTACTTTATTCTGATATTAAAAGCATTTTATCAACTTTCTTTCACATCTTATTTGCATGGCATACATTGTTCCATGATCCTGATTTTTATTTTTCTAAGCATGTATTTTTTAAGCATCATACAGTTGTTTAACATATTCTGATGTCTTAGCCATTTAACAATAACATTACCATAATAACTGGTACATTTGAGTTTAAAAGTAACATTTTACTATTAGCATTTAATTTGTAAACAATCTATGTTTCATTTCTTCATTACTTAGAAACTTTCAATGAATTGCTTTTATTCCCTATTTTTACCTCAATTAGCATTTTGACGTACAACCTTACAGTATTTTTATAGTGATTACTCTAGAGACTGCACATGGATCCTTGACTTATTCAAGTCTAATCATACCACTTGTATCCTATACTCTTATCTCTACAAAAATTTGGCCTCTCCATTTTCTTAATTATTCCTTCCTGTGACCTGAGTTAGACTTTCAAAATGGCCTTTAAACTATGTCCCCTGAGTAGTGTGACCATATGCCTTGGTTTGACAACCAGTCCATGTTTACACCTATGGATTTCAACTAATATCTATTAACTTTCACTCTCAAAACTCACAATTTGAAAATAAATTATATCGTCATTTTACTCATATCTCTATTTTAACCTCTTGGTTTTTCTATTTTATATGTCTCTTCAAATTTCAGTGTTCAGGTTTTCTTCTGACTCATCAACCTATTCAAAGACTTTTTCTATTTAACTATGCCTAATCTATAGTTTAGCCCACTCATATACTTTTTCAAATTTTGTTATAGTTCTATTTTCTGTTAAATTAGAAAATTAAGTTAGTTCTGTTAAATTCTATTTTTCACTATATATTCATCAAAAATGTACACTTATTTTTTAAAGTATTTTCTAGTTCTATGCTACTCTCACTGATGGTTCCTATTTTTTTCTTTGGATATCTTCATTACTTGGATTCTCTACAAGTCTCTTTTACTTGTCTATTGTTTGTCTTGCTTTTCGTTGATATAACATTGAGTCTCTGGAATGTCTTATTTTTAATTGCACACTAGAAAATGTACATAAAATATTACAATGGTAATTTAATACACTGATTAATATTTTTTTCATAAATGAGGAGTTACATCTACCTGTGGTAGGTGATTTTTCTAGAGAAACTAGCAATATCAGAACAACTTTATTCAATTAATTTAAAAGGATTTTCTTGATTATATAAGATATTCTAAATTTCATAAATATGCTAATGGTTCTAAATATTCCTAACAGAAAAAGGAATCTTGGAGATCGTCACATTGTAGCACAAATTTGTTAACCTTTGAGTGTTTAAAATTTTAATTCTTATCATCTATTACCAAATGTTTTAAATTTTGCACAACTACAATCCATGATCATCTTAATATTACATCAACACTGAAATGTAAAATTTGTGGTAGGACAAGGATTTCCATGGTAACATCAAACTTTGTCATAAGCACTGCAAGATATAACTGTATGAAAAGGTAATATGAAATCCTCTCTAGTAATTAGAAATAACAACCGAAGAAATAAAAGGAAATTGTGAAAAAAGCAAAGTGTCTTATTTTTAAAGCAAACCTATCTTATATAATTTTCTTTTGGTTCAAACCCTTTATTGAAAATACATTTCTATTAGTGCATTGAAAACATAAGCAGTGTTTTATTAGTACAGAGTATATTAAGTTTAAGCATAATAAAGGACCTGAAGAGCCATGGATAAACAAAACCAATGTAGGCTGCATAAAAACAATATTTTTGGCAGTGGAATGCTTGCCCACATGAGGTAAATACATTATTAAAGGGATAAGAAAATTGCATTTTTCTATAGTAATTATTCTTGGAATGCTACTGGTAAAGAACATTTATTTGATTCTCATCTATTAAATATTTTTATGTAATCATATTTTTCAATTCAAAATATAACTTAATTGGAAATTTACTTATTACAAATCATAGTAGCATTCATCTCAGATAAAAACTGCTGTTTGAATTTTAACCCTGCTATTCTGCCTTCTGTACACACCTGCTTGCTTAAACAATAGGGTAGTTACCTCAGTTTCCAGATTGATTGAGGAGACCTGGAAACTCACAAAAATCACCTCATTATGTTGCCACCCACATCACAAAGGTTATTCTCCTGGTTTTCTTCTGACTCATCACCTTATTCTCCTGTGTCTGAGGACCAGAACCACAAAATTGCTTTCCTTGACTCAGTGGCTCCAGGAACTGAAACTATAGATAACCTTTAGAGATTATTAACTTTGCTCAATTTTGCTTCTGTAAAACTGCTTTCTCAAGATAATTCCACATTCCAATGTCTAGCAGGATGTGGTTTTTGCCTTTATAAGCTGGCTACTGCTCTCACTCAGGCACTACGAGATTTGGAGAGAATTTGCCACCTCATAGCCACCGGCTCTGAAATAAATGTGGCTCCTTAATTCGGCTTCTTGAGGCGTCCTTGTGTGATTCGCGGGGTAAAATACAACAATTATTCCTCAAAAATTTTGCCTTAAAAAACATAGATTTCAATGTTACTGATTTGCTCTCTTCTAATTATTGCTATTTAAGTTTTCAGAGATTTTTCTTGGATTCAGATATTTTCTCATCCAGTATTTTCATTTTTTCTTTTAAGGCAACATGTATATGAACATATTATAATCAGTGTCAATAGATCTGTTGATCAGAACACTTATGGGAGGGTAAGGAGGAGGACATAAACTTTGAGTACTTTATAGACGACTTTATTATTTTAATGATTTAAATCATTCAATGTTCAACTCATTTTATTTAAATTATGATCACAAAAATAATCAGCAGAAGTTTGTCAACTTCATTTTCACTTTCCAATGGATATATATCTGGTGGACTGATTCTAACATAGAATATGCTATATAAGAAAAATGATCAATGGTATAAAATCAACATTATGAAAAACATAACATCTTACAAACAGTTCAAGTCCCAACTTGAACTATATAATATTACTTACCACATAGAAATTTGTGATCTCTTTCTTAACATTCCAAATTTTTAAAATAAAAGGCATATTTTACTAATACTATTTTTAAAGAACTTAAAAACCATGGAATATGTTCATCTCAAATAGGTAAAAAATGTACTTGGTGGCCAATAGTGGATTTCAAAATAGCTAATGGGTTTTAACCATTAACCTGTCATTGCTTTAATCCCCAATCCTATAAATTTACTACTTATAGGTCAAGAACCAGCAGCATAGACACAACTCCTGGGAGCTTGCTATAAGCTATAATTGCAGAAGTTTAGGCCCCACTCGACTTTCTCATTCCAAATCAGTATTTTCATAAAATCCCAAGGTGATTTTCAGGCCCGTTAAATGTCGAGAAGCACTAGATGCTCTCTGCAATCTTCATTTACAAATTAGCAACATACTTTCTTTGCATAGACCAGCAGTTCTCAACCTGTGGGTTGCGACCTCTTTGGTGGTGAACGACCCTTTCACAGGGGTTGCCTAAGACCATCCTGCATATCAGATATTTTACATTACAATTCATAACAGTAGCAACATTACAGTTACGAAGTAGCAACAAAAATAATTTTATGGTTGGGTCACAACATGAGGAACTGTATTTAAAGGGCCAGAAGGTTGAGAACCACTGGCATAGACCATTCTTAAGGTCAAGGATATTATCTTAATGGATTAAATAATACAAAACAATGCTTCAAAGTATCTCAACTGTCTGATGTTCTTACTTGCCTATAATCTAGGGTATTGGGTTTGCAAAAGAAGTTATGTAATTTCACTATGGATATTCCATTTGCTGAGATCCCATTTCATTTGTGATGACCACATTTCATAATCTCCCCTCCGGGTATGCATAAAGAAGTCTCCCCCCAGAAAAAGCCCACTAAAAGTCCTTTAAAAGCCACTGACTCCTGTCACTGGGTGCTGGAGCCATCCAGCCTCAGCCACCTGTTGTGGGGGTGATGGAATAAATTCATAATCTCTCACCATTCTGGCCTCATGCATTCCTCCTTTGGTGACCTAAAACAACCTTTGCATGTGTAAGTTCCTTGTTTGAATCCAGGAAGGTTTTTAAAGGACAGAAGTCCCTGGGCCAGATACAGGCAGGAAGTTACCAAGGGGATCAACATGTGTGAAATGTTGGAGGCAAACGAAGGTAAAAGGCGATCAGTCAATGTCAAGGGGCGGAGCTGAGATCAGAGGTTGGGAGAAGGAAACCCAAAATAAAATGAGCGGGGTTTGTGAAGTCCTCTGGCTCAAGAGCAAAAACTGTAAATTCTGGGCATTGAGTATCTGCTGTTTTTCCTTTTATGTGAACCCCAGCTTTCATGAGGGAGATGGTGGTTCCATCAGGGGGCTGGATAGAGCGAAAGAGTTTTAGATTTACTTGGCTGTTAACTAACCCAATCTTTCTAAGTATATTCTGTGAAGCCATTTTTGTTTAGTTTTAGATTTACTTGGCTGTTAACTAACCCAATCTTTCTAAGTATATTCTGTGAAGCCATTTTTGTTTGGTTTTAGATTTACTTGGCTGTTAACTAACCCAATCTTTCTAAGTATATTCTGTGAAGCCATTTTTGTTTGGTTTTAGATTTACTTGGCTATTAACTAACCCAATCTTTCTAAGTATATTCTGTGAAGCCATTTTTGTTTGGTTTTAGATTTACTTGGCTGTTAACTAACCCAATCTTTCTAAGTATATTCTGTGAAGCCATTTTTGTTTGGTTTTAGATTTACTTGGCTGTTAACTAACCCAATCTTTCTAAGTATATTCTGTGAAGCCATTTTTGTTTGGTTTTAGATTTACTTGGCTGTTAACTAACCCAATCTTTCTAAGTATATTCTGTGAAGCCATTTTTGTTTTGTTTTTTGGCTCAAAGTGTTGGCTCAGTTCTTCCCTTGAAACTGAAGGACAGTTCCAATCTGAAAACTTCTTACAAACAGTTCAATTCCCAACTTTAACTATACAATATTACCTATCTTATAGAAATTTGTAATCTCTTCCTTAACTTTCCAACTTTTATCCAAGACCCCTTGCTAGCAAGCCATGCATCTAGACCAGGGGTCCTCAAACTTTTTAAACAGGAGGCCAGTTCACTGTCCCTCAGACCGTTAGAGGGCCAGACTATAGTTTTAAAAAAAACTATGAACAAATTCCTATGCACACTGCTCATATCTTATTTTGAAGAAAAAAAAAATGGGAACAAATTCAATATTTGTATTTGCATGTGGCCCGTGGGCCATAGTTTGAGGACCCCTGATCTAGACACTCCTTCCCCCTCCCTGCCTGTTTTTAAGAGGAGCAGATAGCCAGCTCCCACGATTCTGCTGTCTAATGCTTCACTTTTGTATTAGAAGACATAATAAATTGGAAAATTTCCTTTATTAAATCCTTACTATGTGCCAAGCATCAGGCCCAGTCCTTTATGTTCATTACTAGAGGCCCGATGCATGAAGATTTGTGCAAGAATGGGCTTTCCTTCCCCTGGCTGCCAGCACTGCCTTCGCTCCAGCTGGAGTCACCTTTCCACCTTCCTATGCTGCCCAGAGGCCCGGAGTGGCTGTGTATGCAAATTAACCCACATCTTTGTTGGGTTAATTTGCATACTCACTCCTGATTGGCTGGTGGGCATCACAAAGGTATGGTCAATTTGCATCTTTCTCTTTTATTAGTGTAGATTTGCAACAATCATAGAACATTATTCTTGTTTTACGCATGACAGAATCAAGGCTCAAAGGTGTTAATATCTTGTCTCACTCACAAAGAAGGGAGTAAAATTGGAAAATAAACTGAGTTCTGACTCAAAGTTCTTTGCCTTCTCACCATATTATGCTACTTCCACTACACAATATATAAATCCCTCTTTCTTTTTCTATCACACAAGGAAGGACATCATCTTTATATCACTCACTTTCCCTACCATCAATCCATCAATTGCATAAAATCCACATACTTCAAAATACTAACCTTTATGCCTAAAATAAGCAACTCCATGCTTGTATCTTCAAGGGATTTAGAAATTGCTCCATGTTTATTGCCTGAAAATTACAAAACATACTTGGATTTCCACTTTCAATCCAGATGGAGTAACAGAAATTTTATTTACTCTCCAACCTGGAATACTCAAAAGCTAATGAACAAACACAACATAAAAAGAATGATTTTTAAAGCACCGGACAACAATAATCAAAAGGCAGTGGCTCCTAAGACATGGGAAATGTATTAGCTTCCTATTGCTGCTGTGATAAATTACTACAAACTTAGTAGCTTAAAACAATATGAATTTATCTTACCGTTCTGGAGGTCCAAAGTCAAAATTAACTTCAATGGACTAAAGTGAAGATATAAGGGAGCTAATTCCTTCTGGAGTTTCTGAGTGGAGAATGCATGTTCTCACCCTTTTCAGCTTCTAGGCATCACCTGTATTCCTCAGCTTGTGACCCCTAACTTCATTTTTAAAGTGTATCATCCCCTTTGCTCCTTCCACCATCACATCACCAAGGCAGCTAGAATAAACAGGACAATGTATCAGAGAGGCCAGGGTATGGGGAGGTTTTGAGGGAGAAGGCGGGGTGGATTGTTTGTTTTTGTTTATGTTTTTTAGTAGGATGGTAAGGAAGGAGACAGAAATGGAGAGTATACTGTTTTAAGATCCATATGCTAGCCCTAACCAGTTTGACTCGCTGGATAGAGCGTCGGCCTGCAGACTAAAGGGTCCCAGGTTACATTCCGGTCAAGGGCATGTACCTTGGTTGCGGGCACATCCCTAGTAGGGGGTGTGCAGGAGGCAGCTGATAGATGTTTCTCTCTTATCGATGTTTCTAACTCTCTATCCCTCTCCCTTCCTCTCTGCAAAAAATCAATAAAATATATTTTTTAAAAAAGATCTATATACTATTTGAGAAGTAGCATAATATCACTTGGCAATAGACTGTGGTAAGCTGAAGATATATACTAGACCCCCTAAAGCAATCACTAAAATAAATATAACAGTTATGCTAATATTTGGGAAAAAGTTAAATACCACATACATTAGTATGAAAAATGATAAAATATGTAGTCATAAACCTAACTAAAGATGCACAAAACCAATAAACTGAAAATAAGAAAATGTTGTAGAGATAAACTAAAGATCCAAATAAAAGAATTATAGTTCAGAAAGCTTAATGTTAATTTATTAATTTTCCCCAGTTACCTACAGATCTAATGTGATCCCAATCAAAATCACTGCAGGTTTTTTTGTAGAAATTGATAAATCAATTCTAATATGCACTTGGAAATGCAAAGAACTTAAAATAGCTTTAAAAAACCCTAAAGAAGAGGAAAAATTGAGGGGATTTACATTATATGATTTTAATACCATTATAAGATTATATTAATTAATAAGCTATAGTTTTTGCATAATGGTAAACATGAAAATGAAACAAAATGGAGTTTAGAAATAGATCCACGTGTATATTGATAATTGATTTTTGATCAAGCTGCAAAAGACACCTCAATAGAAAAATAACAGTTTTGTCTGCAAATTGGTGCTAGAATAATTGGATATCCATATGCAAATCAAATTGGAACTTTGATTCATATTTTATAATGTATAAAAATCAACTCAAAAAGGATCAGAGACCTAAAATGACAGAATTTCTAGAACACATAGGAAAAAGAAAACATTGTGAACTGAGATTAAACAAAATTTTTTAGGTATGACATAAAAAACAATTAGGACATAAAAGAAAACTTTTCTGCCTACCTTACAATCCTCTAAGTATAAAGCAGGAACTTTAAGGTTTGGCCAAAACCCACATTATCAGTTTTGAATGCGATTTTGATAGTATTGTACAGACTAATAGGGAAAAGTAGCCTCTTAAGCAAAAACCCTTCAGTATCACCCAACGTGATATTATGCCCTATGACTCCGATCCATATCTCCTATTCAAACTGTTTGACTTTAAGTCTAAGCACACTATTCAATACTAAGTATACATGGTACTTAATAGTAAGTATGCAATCAATAGCACTCTGATTGTGTTGAAGATGATAATGTTTACAGCTGTAAACTAGAAAATGGGGCCAACCCTTCAAGGAAACATAGGGTCATATAGCATACAAAGAAAGATGTTGAAAGAGGAGATGAACAATGAAGGCTTCAAGTACCTGAATACAATTCTCCATAATTCATTCCTCTTGCCAGGAGAGAAAACACTTCAAAATGTGAATAAAGTTAAAGTGCAGCAGAGCTTCAGGGGCCCTAAATGATATGCAGCATTGCAAAGAACAATTCTTTAGTCTTTTAACCCATTAAGAATCAAGCTGGCCAGGCTGCTGTGGCTCCGTGGTTGAGCACTGACCCAGGAACCAAGAGGTCACCCGGTTCCATCCCCGGTCAGGCACATGCCCTGGTTGCAGGCTCATTCCCCAGTGAGAGCCATGCAGGAGATGGATGACTTCTTCTCTCACCGATGTTTCTATCCATCCCTCTCCCTTCCTCTCTCTCTCAAAATCAGCACAAATATATTAGGGAAAAAAAATTGGACTGTTTATTATGGCAATATAACCTCCAGTGGTCGGCAGACTGCGACTCGTGAGCTACATGCGGCTCTTTGGCCCCTTGAGTGTGGCTCTTCCACAAAGTACCACATGAGGGAGAGCATGTACAGTGCAACTGAAACTTCATGGCCCATGCGCAGAAGTTGGTATTTTGTGGAAGAGCCACACTCAAGGGGCCAAAGAGCCACATGTGGCTCGCGAGCTGCAGTTTGCTGACCACTGACCTAACCCATTCTGACCAATGGTAGTGGGGAGCCCAGAAAAAGGGCAACTCTGAATGAAGTCTTAGCCTTAACCAAAGTGGTTAAAAGGAGTGAAGAGAAATGTTGGTCTAGGACAGGGGTGGGCAACCTTTTTATGAGTGCGTGCCAAAACCAGCAAAATCTCTGACTCAAAAATTCTTCTGCGTGCCAACCCTAATTCTTTGAGAACATGTTACACCTACTTGATATCTCTTAAGGTGTATGTATGTGAAGAACCTTGAAGAAATAATAAAATTCATTCGAGCGACAAAAACACAGTATATGATGATGAAAAATACATTTATTTTTTAATGTATACATGTACACTGATAGTCTGACAGAAAACTTTATGACTCCGTTTGATATTATCTGTGGGACTTTTGCTGCTGCATCACTGATGACAGAGATTTTACATCAGGTTTATATTTCGTGACCTTCAGAGATATGCACGAGCTAATACTTCCATCCATCAGGCTACTCCTATTAGGAGACTTAACAAAATTCATCACTGAGAACAAAGATTCACAAGCGTATGTGGATGAAAACATGGAGTGTAACGCTGTTGCAAAGGTTTTTAAACAGAAAAAAATTTCTGGAATATCATTCCAAGTCCTCAATAGTTCATTTTCGACACTATTGAAATTGCTCTTCCCCTCTCTCGTCAATCCATGTCTATGGTCTTTAAGATAAATTATTATGTAAAATTATTTATTTATTGAAGATTCACCTACACTGAATTTATCTGAAAAATAAAAAAGTCGATATTAAGAAAAAAATTGTAAATGGAATATTATAAGAGAGGGTTTCATGTGCCAGCAAAAGTTACTGGCGTGCCATGTTTGGCACGCGTGCCAGGGGTTGCCCACCACTGGTCTAGGAACTGGTTACATGAGTGTACTCAATTTATAAAAATTCACTCATCTGTATATTTTTGAATACTTTCCTATATATGTGTGTACAACAAGATAAGGACATAGGCACAAGTATACATATATACATAAAATCTTCAATTATAAAAGTTTTTTTTAAAATATGGTGGTACAGTTTGAACCAATTTTCTGTTTTGTAGAAGTGGAATAATTTCAGTAAACAAGCAGGCATGGTGATAAGCAGGAGGCATTTCAGATGATCTGAAAGCCATAAACAGAACTATTTGGAGACAGAAAAAAATAAATGCTGAGAAGCCAGTGAGAGGGGATTGTGGCAATATAGTTTTGTGTTCATCCAAGTAAAGATGAGATATGTAATATTTCCTGGTGGACAAAGAGGATTTTTTGAATTCTGGAGGGCATGCTGACAATAGAAGTGATTAAATGTAACACAACAGAGAGAAATGAATACATTTTGTTCCAAGATGTTAGACTTCAGGCATCATTTAGGAAGTCCCAGAGCACAAATAAAAGAAAATTCAGGCACAGAAGTCAGTTTCTAGAAAAACATGATGTTCTCTCTTCATTGTAGACAGGTACATATATTAAAACACGATATCCCAAAGACAGTAGTAAACCTGGGCCAGGAAAATAAACAGGCAGCATACATTTAAGGTTGATTTGATTTTCTTCACATTCAAATAATAGACCCGACACTAAAACTTTTTCTTTTCAGTGTAATTGTCTGAATGAACTTTATCATTTGTTTTCTAAACTTTTGTAGATTCTGTTTTTTTGCCAAAACTTCCATTTCACATAATGAATTAATAACTTTTTCTGCCCTTAGTGGATTCTGCATAAAATATCTAAAATACCCAATGTCACCACATTTTTCTAAGATGAGCAATGTTAAATATCAAACTGTTGATCATCAAGCACCAAGAGAATATAGAGTTAAAGGAAAGCTAGACAATTTTCTCAAGTTTATAATTAATCTGTACATTTTAAAAATTATACCCATAATAACTAATATGTTACACATTGGCCTATGTTTGTTGTCCTGCTTTGGGTGAAGCATAACACTAAGGCAGTGCTGCATAATTTACTAGAACTGAATATCAAAATTAAACGATAGCGCTAGCCAGTTTGGCCCAGCGGAGAGAGTGTTGGCCTGCAGATCTTATGGTCCCTGGTGTGATTCCAGTCAAGGGCACATATCTTGGTTGCAGGCTCCTCCCCTGCTGGGGCTCTGGTGGGGGTTTGTGCGGGAGTCAACCAATCAATGTGTTTCTCTCACATCTCACATCGATGTTTCTGTCTCTCCTTCTCTATCCCACTCTCCCTAAAAAATCAATGGAAAATATCCTCGAGTGAGGATTAACAAAAAATAAAAACAAACAGCAACAACAGCAGAAACTAGATAATAGAATGTTTGAGCAGACAGGAGTCACCAGAAAATCCAGAGGTAACCTTTTGGTAAGACCACAGGGGAACAGGTACCAGGCACCAGAAAGGACAGAAAGAAGGAAAGAAGTACACAGACACTAGGGGGGTGAGACCATGTGCTGGGGGGTGGGGGAGGCTGGAGGGAGGTCAATGGGGGGGGGGGGTGGGAAGAAGACATATGTACTATTATTTGTAACACTTTAAACAATAAAAAAAGGGAAAGGAACTACAGTCTTGAGAAAGATGCATATAGGAGCAGTGAACAAGAGAGAAGCCAACTGTGGGAATCAGGTGACCACTGGGCATGACATGAGACTAAACCACAGAACACAAGGTTGGAGTTGTTGGGCCATTTTCTTCTTACATAAGAGTTGATCCCAGAAATAGGAGGCATCGTAAGGGAGCCCTACAGATAGAAATCAAGTGAGCTCAAATGTAGGGAAATAAGAATTGCTGTAATTGGGAACCAGAGTGAATCTGAAAGCTGGTTACTTATTAAATCACTTCCGTTCCCCTTGGAAGTACAGGCATATCCAAACCGAGTGAGTAGCTGGTCATGGAGAGATTATAACAACTGTGTGTACTCTTTGGTTCCCAAGGCTGTTTGAAAGCATTCTGATGACATGCTAGGAATGCAGCCATGGGCAAACTACGGTCCACGGGCCGGATCCAGCCCGTTTGAAATGAATAAAACTATTGAAAAAAAAGACCGTACCCTTTTATGTAATGATGTTTACTTTGAATTTATATTAGTTCACACAAACACTCCATCCATGCTTTTGTTCCGGCCCTCCGGTCCAGTTTAAGAACCCATTGTGGCCCTCGAGTCAAAAAGTTTGCCCACCCCTGTCTAGGTGTTGAGACAATGTTCCTGTGATAATCACCCGAGGACCCTGCAAAAGGCCGGTGCTGATTTAGTTGCTCTGGATGGGATCTAACGGTCTGCATTTCAAAAAATACTCCCATCAAATGCCTTTGATGCTGATTTCTGGCCCACCCTAGAGTAATAAGATGCTAGGAGACCTTAAGGATTTTAAAACAAAGCAAAGCAAAACAAAACTAACAAGCATGAAAAATGAAGTTTAAGTATTGGAGAAAATATCATAATGAATACTTGAAATTTTTCTAAGTTTTATTTCTTTTTTAAAAATATTGAATTAATTAAGGTGACACTGGTTAATAAAATTATATAGCTTTCAAAGTGAAGAATCTAGGAGGGAAGGTGGGGGGGTTGGGTAGGGGGGAGGTAATAAACCAAAGCCTTGAATGCATATATGCATAACCCATGGACACAGGCAATAGGGTGGTGAAGGCCTGGGGCAGGGATGAGGTGGGCTGGAGGGGGCCAACAAGGGGGAAAAGGGGGACATATGTAATACTCTCAACTATAAAGAATTATTTAAATAAATTAATTAAATAAATAAATAATTAATTAAAAATAAAATTATACTAGCATAGTCGTCAAGTGTGCAATTCTATAATAATACATCATCTGTATGTCATTCTGTGTGTTCACCACCCAAAGTAAAGTCTCCTTTGTCAACATTTATCCCCCCTTTACCCTCTCCTACCTCCTCCCACCTCCTTCTGGTGATCACCATACTGTTGTCTGTGTCTATGAGGGTGTTTTGTGGGGTATTTTTTTTTTTTGCTTAACCCCTTCACCTTTATCACCCTGCCCCATAATCCCTCTCCCTTCTGACAGCTGCCGCTCCCTTCTCTGTATCAATGAGTCTCTTTCTATTGTGTTTGTTAGTTTATTTTGTTCATTTGATTCAAGATATAAGTGAAATCATATGATATGTGTCTTTCTCTGACTGACTTATTTCATTTAGCCTAATACTCTCCAGTATCATCCATGCTGTCACAAAGGGTGAGAGTTCCTTGTTTTTTATGGTCAAGTAGTATAGGCTAGGCAACACGTGTGGCATGGCAGCTGGATATTTTCCCACATGAATGTTGCATTTGGGGCATAATTTTACATAATTATTATATTCATATAGACCAGCTAGTTTGGCCCTCCATGCCTTCCACAGAGCACCACTGGTGGCTCAGCTCTTTGGAAATCTTGAGCAGTGTCTCACTGTAAACTTTGTAGAGAAAGTTTGTAATCTGAATACAGAGTACGATTAATTGCACCAGGAGTGATTCTCCCTGGTGAGGGGCACATTCATATGAGAATGATTTGTAGCCAGATGCTTCCAGGATGCTTAACACCAGCAAACTGTGCTGTGGTATAGGGTTTCTTCTTCAGAGAGACTCCCTGCATTTAGGGATGAGGTGGGACTCCAAGGAAATGATAAGAGGAAAAAAAAACAAACTGAAAAATAAATTAAGCACTTCCCAACTATAGTAGATCATGAAATCATCACATTATCACATTTTCCAGAGGAAATTGGGGTTTAGAAAAACAAAGTATTGCCTAAGTTCACCCAAACAATAAGTGGGAGGGAAATTTTTGAATATCCATCCATTTAATATTTTTTCCTGAGCCCATTCATTATGTCACCATTAACAAAACCCACATTTTTAACCACCATATTATAATACCAGTCACAAGAACACAATAGGGGAGAAATGATGGAAAACACATTTTAATATTAATTTCTTTAGAAAACAACATCTTAATGTTTAAAGGTAAACAGAAGTACCAATTTCAATGTTTTTTAGAAAAGATATATATATATATATATATATATATATATATATATATATATATATATAAAGCTTTATATTTGTTTTTTTCCTGATATCTAAAAATAAGTATTTTACTTGTTTTTAATCATTATTTACTACTAGAGGCCTGGTGCACAAATTCATGCACATTGAAATGAAATTAATTAGAATAAATATTTGAGGGTGGGAGGGACCCCGGGAGGTTGGCTCCAGGGCATGTCCAGCCCATCTCACCCAATCCCAATCAGCTGGACCCCAGTAGCAAGCTAACCTACCAGTGGGAGCATCTGCCCCCTAATGGTCAGTGTGCATCATAGTGACTGGTCGAGTGGTCAAACAAATGGTTGACCTATCGGTCAGACACTTAGCATATTAGGCTTTTATATATATAGACTAGAGGCCCGTTGCAGGAGGATTCCTGCAAGAATAGGGCTTCGCTCCCGTCTCTGCCTCTTCTCTCCCACCCGTCTCAACTACCTCGGTTCTGTTGCTCGGCTTCCTTCTATGGTGTCTTCAGTCTTCGCTCACAGCCGGTATATGCAAATTAGCCGCCATCTTTGTTGTCGGTTAATTTGCATAATGCTCTGATTAGCCCATGGTGGGCATAGCAAAGGTATGGTCAATTTGCATCTTTGTCTATTATTAGATAGAATAAGCTCAGTTTCCTTCTCATCTGAAATCTGAACAAAACATACATATAGAATAAGAAAAGCTACTAAGACTTTCACAGTACTGGTATTTCAACAGAGCCAGAGACACAATGTCTCAATCATCTTGCGAAAATTTCTTTAGATGATTCTTCTAGACTTGAATCATTCTAAGTATGATTTAGTGGCAAAATGACTGTCGATATATTTGATTAATAAATTTAGCTTGCTGTCAAATGTATAAAACTAATACACAGCATTTTGCTCAAAAAATGCTAAATATTCAAAGATATTTCAGAAACATCTAGAAAGATGAATAATAGCTTGTTCATTTTATAATTAGTCCTGAGGCTGCTATAAAAGTCTTCAGTTATTAAACATCTGAAATCTACTTAAAATAATTGATACACTACATATGTAATTCTTTTGATGTAATCGATTCTATAAGTAATTCATGTCATCTACAATACACATCATTTTGATCTGTTTTCAATATATATTTTAAAATACATATATATGATTTTATTTCTTTCTGATTTCTGAAAGATGTGTGTGTGTGTATACATATATACACAATTATCCTATATAATAAAAGGCTAATATGCAAATAGATCAAATGGCAGAACAACCGGAATAACTGAAACAACTGGTCACTATGATGTGTGCTGACCACCAGGGGACGTGCGCAGAACATGGATGCGCAGCCACAGTGGGATGGTGGAGCAGGTGAGTGGGGGGCCAGACGAAGGCGGGGCACCAGCCACTGTCATCAGGGTGAGTCTCTGGTGGTTACTGAAAATTCTTTGCTCTCATGTGCTGCGGTCCAGCCCAGCACCCACACCTGCTGCCAGCACCGGAGCCACTGCTCGCATCCACTGCAGTGCCCAGCACTGGCCCTGATCACTTGGTGCCGTCAGCATGTGTAAGCGGTGGCTGTGGCCCAGATCACCCCTCATGGCTTCTCTCCTCCCCCTGCTCCTGAGGGGAGATCAGGGCAGGCAGCCACCTCTTGCACCCACTGCCAGCGACAACCTCACTTGCAGCTGCTACTGGCGCTTGCCCCAATCGCTCCATGACTTCAGTGGGTGTGAGTAGGGCCGGCGCCATCAGCATGTGGGAGTGGCAGCAGCAGCAGAAGCAGGGCTACCGGCAGTCAGGGAACCAGGGGCCACAGTGGGAGAGGACAGGCGGAGGCGCGAAGGATGGGCCAAGGCTGCCCCTGTGCCTACTGCAGCCTAGCAGCCTACAGTTCCTTTCAAGGTGCACGAATTTGTGCACTGGGCCCCTACTCTATATTTATAAAAGCCAAGCTACCAAATCGCCGGGACGACCAGAACAAGCAGAACGACCAGTTGCTATGACATGCACTGTGGCTGGCCAGCCAGCCTGATGAGGGGATACAGCCACTCCCCCTGGCCAGCCCCAGCCGGATTGGAGGCGGAGCCAGCCACCCAAACTCCCACGGCCCCTCCTCCTGGCCAGCTCCACCCCCGATTGGCCCCCAACACCCTGATCGGGGGCGGGGCCAGCTGGCTAATTGCCCACATCCCTCCCTGCTACTGGTTCAGCCCAATGGGCCCCCATTGGGGTGGGCTGGCCAGACTTCACCCATGCATGAATTCGTGCACTAGGCCTCTAGTATATATATATATATATATATATATATATATATATATATATATATATATATTATTCACAGCATTTGTTTGCAACTTAAACACTACTTGGTTCATTCCTATTTAAATATCAGTCCTTAAAGCATCCATACTAGAGGTATCATTAATAATCAAAAACCTATTAAAAACAAGAAAGATTAGTTAAAGTTAGTTTTAACATTACTTCACTCTTACAAAACAGATGAATACATATTGCAAAATGTAAGCAATTTGCTGATTCTAAAGACCCATGCAGCCTAGATTCTTATTTTGCATTTGCATTTTTCAGTTCTTTATTTTTGTATTTTTGTTCATCCAATTTTCTTACCATTAGCTTTAAATCACTCATCCTAATACATTTTTGGCAATGCTTTTCAAATGGACTTGAAAATCCCTCAATAACTAAAGAGCAAATAAAACCCTGACTAAGGACATTTTCAAGTCAATATCCTTAGAATGAACTGTCTAATAATCTGGGATCTATGTCACTGTCTTTTCTGTTACTTCTCTAGGATTTTTACCAAAAAAAAATTGTTCATTAGGGACTGACTGAAAACCCTTGCCCTGCTATGGTCACTCCCTTTACCTTCTGTGATGCGTTTTTTAACCCAGAAATTATTTGGTTAATGATCTAAATGAGATTACAAAAATAATAAATCTAATTACTTATTATTTCAGCAAATAAGTATTGGCTACAATTAATAAGTGACATATGGTTTCTATTATAAAAAAATCATAACATGTACCAGAAATTTCCCAACATGGTAAGAGCTACAGTGGGTGAATTATCTACTACTCTGGGTCCAAAGAAGGGGCTTCCATCCCAATCAAAGTGGGTTAGGAAAAACTCCCTAAAAAGAATGATATTTAAAACCAGTCCTGAAGGATGACTGGGATTATAGTGTGAGAATAAAAAGAGAATTCTAGCCCTAACCAGTTTGGCTCAGTAGGTAGAGCATTGACCTGCGGACTAAAGAGTCCCAGGTTCGATTCCGGTCAAGGGCCTGTACCTTGGTTGCAGGCACATCCCCAGTAGAGGGTGTGCAGGAGGCAGCTGATTGATGTTTCTAACTCTCTATCCCTTTCCCTTCCTTTCTGTAAAAATTAATAAAATATATTAAAAAAAAATTCTAGACAAATTGTTTCTGAACTAAAAGGGTCTGTTTGCCTAGGTGCATCAAAGCCTAATAAAATGTGAACAGGAGTTTGCAGCAGAAAGTAAAGGATTTTTTTAAATATTTTTTTTATTGATTTCAGAGAGGAAGGGAGAGGGAGAGGTAGAAACATCAGTGATGAGAGATAATCATTGATTGGCTGCTTCCTGCACACCCCCTACTGGGGATCTATCCAGCTGCCACTCGGGCATGTGCCCTGGCCTGGAATAGAAGTGACCTCCTGGTTCATAGGTTGATGCTCAATCACTGAGCCACACCAGTCAATCAAAAAGTAAAGGTTTATTGGAGGAAATGGCACCAAGTCCAGAGACACAGGTGTGAAGTGCTTTAAATCCTGGCTCCCGAATAGCTCCTAGCAGTTAGGTCATATACGGGAAAAATCATTAATCATGGTAACAATGGAGTTGGAGTCATGGGCTCTACTGACTGGTTAGGGTCAGGGTAGGAAGTAGCTGATCACTGTGTTGGGTCCTGATGTCAGCCACGGTGTCATTTTGTCTAATTTCCTGAGGGTGTGGTCAGTAGGGTCATTCTGTTTCCATGGGCCTGGGGCTGGCTAAAACACAACTGAGGTCAAGGTGTGATCTTCAGTTTGACCAAAACTCTGTTCCCTTGATCAGCTGACCTGAGGCTTTTTCTTAAGACCCTTTGATGCTGACCAGAACCTGATGTCTTATTGACTTAATGACTAAGGGAGTGAATGTGCAGTATTTCCTGGGGCTATTAGGTTGAACAAAGCTAGCTTGCATTGAGGAAAAAATCATTTAATAAATGAAGTTTCTACATAGTGACAAAAGGGTGAGTCACAGGCTAAGACTCAAGGTGGAAAGAACATAGTCATCTCAGGAAAGGATGATCTTAGATCTTAGATTATGGCTGAAGGATCAAGACTGGATTTAGAGAATGGGAGCTCTTATTGACCTTGGGTAGGTTAACAACATGAAGGGTCTTCATTATGAAATGAGTTAATGCATATAAAAATCCTAAGATGATACCTACTATAAGAAAGCATTGAATAGATGTTAGCTATAATTATGCACAGTAGTATTGCTTTGTTATAATAATTATTATTCTGATCACCTATTATTGTGATCAAATACTAGTTGGACTGAATGGTTATGTCCTCCCTCCACCTTGCCCAGATACATGTGTTAAAAGCTTAACCCCAAAATATTGGGAGGTGGGGCCTTTTGGAGGTAATTAGGTCATGAAAGTGAAACCCTCATTATTAGGATTAGTGCCCTTCTAAAAGAGGCCCCGTAGAGCTCCCCAGTATGTGAGGACACAGAGTAAAGATGACCATCTATGAACCAGGAAATGGGCTCTCACCAGATACTGAATCAGCCAAGGAGTGGATCTTGGATTTCCCAGCCTCCAAAACTATGACAAATAAATGTTTGCTGTTCCTAAGCCACCCAGTTTATGATATTGTGTTATAGCAGTTCATATGGGCTCTAAGATACCTATTCTTTAAACGTCACCGAGTAGAAGGAATAACATCTATAAATTGGTAACTCATACTTAGATATATGTGAGTAAAGACAGACATGATAAAACGGCTTAACAAAATTGATCTATGGAGATGAATAAACACAAAGATGGAATGTGGCCTTGATGTTGATGTGGCCTTTTCTTTACCTTAGCTCCTCTTTAGCATCTTTACAGTTGATGAGCTTATTTCATTGTTTTGTAAAAACACAAAAACAAAACTACAGTTACTTCATAAGTGAAATTGAGTTCAAAAGGGGTGATTTAATTGGATATTGCAACCACCAGGTGTTTAATTCAGTCACACTTCATTATAAAACATTTCCCCATCCTTGGAATCCAGCTTTACTGCAGGTTCAATTGTCTTTCCCGACAGGTATGTTTTTTTCAGTGCCTCTTTCTCACTGTTCTTGTATCTCAAGCAGGTAACATGATGGGAAAAAACTCATTTTTGTTTAAATGTTAATGTGCTTTCTTTATCTACTAAGTATCACTTATGTGATGAATAGTTCCAGTTTAATATTGTGCACATGTGCACTTTGAGAAACTAGATTTTGTAGGTGTATAAAAAACACACAACAAGATACATACATGAGACTTTAAAAAATGAATGGGAACTTGAAATCTGCCTCAGTTTGATGGAAAACAACAAAGCAGTCAGATCCTACTAACAAAATCTGAGAGAAGAGATCCCTGGACTGCCTGAAATAAATGCAAACATCCTTATCTCCTTTCAGATCCCATGCCTCACATTCAAACAAATATACCTGGACATTGCCAGCTAGTAGCAATTATTTTCTGTACATAACCGGACATACAAGGCCACCTTGATTCAGAAGAAAACATAAAACTCTTTAGGGAAAAAAATAAGTTCCAAGCATTATGTTCAGTTCTGTGTACCTATAGTGGTGGCTCATTTAATAAAATATCACTTTTTAGATTCTTGACCAATACTGTAATAAATAACATTTATGAAAACACCATTTATTGAGCAATTACTATATAGCCTTTGCTGTGCTTAGTATCTAGAGTGCAACACTTTATTTTACAACAATCCCACATGCTGTCTGTTATTATTATCCTCATTTTACAAATGAGAGAATTGAGATCAGCTCAGGTTAGACAGCTGATTTAAAAAAAATGGTGGCAAGTGATTTTCTACATACTAGGTCTTCATTTCCCATCCGCTCCTATTCTTTACTATACACAAGTGATTCTTACAATCTGATGTGAATCACTATGCCAACGTGGCTTCAAAACAAGTCCCCTGCCTACTCCCTTCCCACCAGAATCCTAACTCCTTCCCATGCAGAAATGCTGGGGACGAGCTGTCTTCTTCACTGAGGTGGGGTGCTCATTTGAGGTTGTCTCTTTTACTTACTTCCTAGTTTGGGTCTGTAAAGGACCTCCTTATAACTTCAGCCCCTTGGGGCAGTAACTCCCTAGGTTTTCATTATTCAGCGCAAGATTTGTTCTACTTTCTACCAACCCTGAGCCCAAAATTATCAGTTCCATACAACTATTGCTATACAGTTAAAATGACACCAAGCTCATCATAGAATGTATGACCCTGAGGTAATCAGGCCAGCAGATTAAAAGTAATCATATTAAAAATAATACATATAAATGTCATATATATATATATATATATATAAATATAAATATATATATAAAACAAAGTAGCAGCTGAGATAGTGCCATGGAGCTATACAAGATTTATAATAATGCTATAATCCGTAATATCACTAAAAATCAAAAGGCTCAATGCCAGTCTCATCTGTCACTTGTTAATTAATTTACCTCAGTTATGGTCTAACTCAGGGGTCCTCAAACTACGGCCCGTGGGCCACATGCAAATACAAATATTGTATTTGTTCCCATTTTGGTTTTTTACTTCAAAATAAGATATGTGCAGTGTGCATAGGAATTTGTTCATAGTTTTTTTTACACTATAGTCTGGCCCTCCAACGGTATGATGGACAGTGAACTGGCCCCCTGTTTAAAAAGTTTGAGGACCCCTGGTAACTTATTCAAAGGTCCTAACTTACCTGTTCCCAGCTCCCAGACCACACAATGTATTTATTTGTGAGAGAGATGAATGGGGGAAAGAGATAGAAACAGAATAACCCAACCCTAATGACTGCTTGACCAACTGTACTTTCACAAATGAAAAATGAAGAGCCCTTCTTGTTTGGTTTTTCTGAAACTCCAGTGCAAGAAAGAAATTTTTCCTGAACCACAGAGAAAACCATGTCCATCTTTATAAAACTTCACAGAGATCCACATGACACATCTTCTGGTTTGAATCCACGCCTGTCTTTCACTTTGAATCTTGCATGGGTGCTAGAAGCTTCATCACTATCTAAAACCACCCAAACCTCATTGAGCCACTTGCTCTTGAGTTATATGGGGATCCCTTTTAGCACCCACAGACTATAGTCTGTCAGAGAATGAAAGAAGGTAAAGAAGTCAGAGAGAAGCAGCATGTATTAATTCCTAGCATATATCATGCCTTGTACTAGCTTCTTTTACACACAGCATCAATCCTGTTTTATTGTAGAGGAGACAAATAAGAAATTTGCCCCTGGTCCTTCCTACTGTCACATAAGTAACAGTGATGGGGCTTAAAATCAAGTCTTCTAACTCTAAATTCAGAATCCTTATTTCACCATGGGTCTTTAAGTGTAACTCCTTTACAGCGGGATGCTGATTTGAAAAAAAAAAAAAAAAATCTCTAATATTTTGCTCAAGTCCCTTATGCAATAAAACGTGGATGGAATTTTACTTTTTGTCTGCCAACAATAGAGATTTAAGGAAGTAATACCACCTGTGTTAGTTAACTAGCTGCAAAAACAAAACAAAACATTATTACAAACTCAAAAGTGGTAAACTTTATAAAACGGCTTGAAAAAACCGGCCTTATCTCCCAGTTCCTGTAGTCAGGAATCTGGGCAGGGCCTAGTTGAGTCTTCCTCAAGGTTACAATCAAGGTGCTGGCCAGGACTGTGCTTTCATCTGAGTCTTCCCCAAGGAAGGACCCGCTTCCAAATGCATGTAGATGTTGGCAGCATTCACTTCCTCACAGCTGCCAGACTCAGAAGCCTCAGTTTCTTGCTGGCTGTCAGCCTGAAACAGCCTCAGTCACTTGACTCATAGCCCATTCTATATGGGAGGGCATGACATGATGGTTTGCTTCCCCAAAGCCAGCAAAAGAGAAAGTCCCTTAGTAAGACACACTTTATAATTGTATTCTATATAATAAAAGCCTAATATGCAAATTGACAGAATGGCAGAATAACTAGTGGAACGACCGTCACTATGACATGACCACCATGGGGCAGACACTCAATGCAGGAGCTGCCCCCAGCCCGCAGGCCCCAGGCCAACCAAGACGGGTGCCAGTGGGAGTCCACTGATTGCCCTGCTGGTTGCCCCACAGATCGGCCCTGATCATTGGCCTGGCCTAGGGATCCTACCCATGCACAATTTTCATGCATTGGGCCTCTAGTATAATATAATCCAGTATAGATCATCAATCATGTGTGTCCCATCACCTTTGTCATATTCTTTTGATCAGAAATAAATTACAGGTTCCACCCACATTCAAAGGGTAGAGATCACAAGAAAATTAACATGGGGAGGTTAGGATCATGAGGACCACAGTAGAGTCAGTCTGTCACCCTATCTATTAAGGAGTTCTTATACCCATTTTCCTCATTTATAAAATAGAATATTAATTCTATTCGTTTTCATGGGTATATTAACAAAGTTCCACAAACTTGGTGTCTTAAATAACAAAAGTTGATTCCCTCACAGTTCTGGAAACTAAAAGCCCAAGATCAACACTGTTAGTGGAGTCGGCTACTTCTGAGGCCGAGGAGGGAGAATCTGTTCCATGCATCTCCTTTAGCTTTCTGGTGTGTTGCTGGCAGTCTTTGGCATTGCTTGGCTTGTAAGAATATCACCCCAATCACTGCCTTCATTTTCACATCGTGTTTTCCCTGTGTTCCTGTCTGCCCAAAAAGTGAAAACATTTTTATAAGGGCTCTGGTTATATTGGGGTAGGGCCCACCCCACTGATCTCATTTTGTCTTGATTTTCTCAGTAAGGATACTATCTCCAAATAAGTCATACTCTGAGTTACTGAGGGATAGGACTTCAAACAAATTAGTTCCAGGGAGACACAATTCAAATTCTAACACTAATGAAACCCATCATCAGGTTGGTTGGGAGGATTAGAGATTTGTCATAAGGGTTAGTTCATGGTCTCTCACATGGTAACTTCTCAATAAATGTTGAATTATAATATGATCATGATTAATTTTGACTCTCCTTTTTGAAAAAGACTCCTCATTTTCCGAAGGCCACAAAAGCAGTATAATGCCTTGCTTACTTGCCATTTCTGCCTTCCAAAATTTAACTTGTATTCCATTAATTTAAAGACTTCCCTGAGTTGTATAGCCTTTTAATGCACATTTTCCTATTAATAATTAAGCACATTTTTAAACAAAGTGTGATTATTCATTTATTTCAAACTCATTAAAGGATATTATTGAGTGTCCATTATATACTAGGCAATCATTTGCTTGTTCAAGCGACCTAACATTTAAAAGCAAAGAAACAGAAGAATTATTTAACTAATCTAAGGTCATAAACTAGGGTCAGATAATGAGTATAGCAGGATACCCTTCAGTATCAAGTGCTGGACCCAGGGACAAAGCTCTCAGTTGAGAGTAAAAGGTGATCATATCCATCAATAAGTTGAAAACACTACCAGCCACCTCCCCACAAGGCTGGCTAAAAAGTGCCCTTCCCACAACCAAGTACTCACCCCCCTCAGACATAACAAGAGGATTCAAAGGGGAAGAGTTTGCTTTTGAAAAAATACAATGTTCCTGAACATTGGAGGACTAGATAATGCTTTCTCTCCCAGAGCCAAGAGAATCCTGATGAATAAAGAACAAAGCTTAATTAATGTTTTAATCGGCAATGGCTGCCAAAACTAAATACTGTAGGCAGGGTAGCTTCACAACAGAAATTTATTTTCTCACATTTCTGGAGGCTGGAAGTCTCAGGGCACTGGCGTAGTTGGTTTCCTGTGAAGGCTTTCTTCCTGACTTCCCTTTTTACTATATTATGTGCCCACATGGACCTTCCTCAGGGTGTGTACTCAGAAAGAAGGAGAAAGCAAACTCTCTGTTATTCCCTCTTATAAGGGTACCAATTCCATCATGAGTGCCACATTCTCGTGACCTCACCTCACCCTAATTGCTTCCTAAAGGCCCCACCTCCAAATACATATGAAATCGGGGGAAGGGGACACAATCATTCAGTTCATGGCAATGAGTGTGGGGGAGTGGGGGCTTTCACTGTTTCATGTCTAGCTCTTTCTTCTCCTCATCTTCTACTACTAGTCGTCCACCCCATTAATGAATGGCTCTCTTGTAAAAGAAGTTCTAGAAAAATGCTACTGGGGTGCGATGAAAGAGAGGCAAGATGGCTTAATTCTGAGCATTTTCTGACGTACTCATTTGATCTATCCAAAAGTCCTATAATCTGGCTTCTACGCTTGATAACATAGCATCTTCTGCCACTGTCCCCTTAGACACTCTGCTGAATGCAAATACTTGCTGATAGGTTAACATCAATTCCTCTATCGCTGGAGGACTGAAAGTTTTCACAGTGGCAATTACTGTCAATTGCAGTTTCCACCTTTAACTTTGTACAGTAAAATATCCCTAATCTCCTCAACACCCCTGAGATGAAAAAGGGGGAGAACAAGCTTCCCTTGGGAACATTGCACTTCTTCAAAGGTGACCTTTCTCCCACACAGTCCTCTTCTTACATCAGTAGAAAAATACTTTGTTAGCAAATGAGTTCCTGCTATCTGGTGTGCCTCTCAGCAAGCCTCATGGTGACATGACACCAACAGCTGCTGATTTATCTGACAGAGTGGGAGACTAAACAGCTTTTGTCCCCAGATGTGGGCCTTAGTCACCAAACCATGCACTTGGCAATTAACACTACTCTGTAATACAAATAAGTGACAAGTATAGACAAATGGCCTTAAATTTTAGCAAGCATTTAAAAATTTCCTTAAGGGGCTTCTTAACCTATGGATCTCTGGGCCCCAGCCCCCACAGTTCTAACTTAATAGGTTTGAGGTAGGGCCTTACAATTTTATGCGTTCCTAGGTCATACTGCTGCTGGTCCTGGGACCACTCTAAGAACCACTCGCATAATCTAAACCCAAGTGCACGGTACAGTCTCCTATAAAATGAAGATCTTTCTGTCATGTTGGTTAATTACTATCCACAGAAGTTCAGATTCCATCATTATATTTACACTCAATAAAATTAGTGAATGCCTCTTATGCATTGTTCTACTCCCCATACGCAGTAGAGATTAAAATGCAGGTAGGTTTATTGACACTTACAGCACAGGATTTAAAGGTAATAACCCCAGAGTTCTGGTATGCACTTCATGCTTACTTGCTGCTAAGGCCATGTATCTTTTATATTATGGCACTTCCCATCTTCAAAAGGAAACTGGTATAAATAGAATGTTAATAAACACACTGATATGTTCTATATGAGCTAAATTTTACTTAAGCATACCTAGATTCATAAATAGCATCTCCTTGTTTAAAAAAAAATAATGTGCCAATGAAATGTATTATTCGATATCTACTTTTATTTATAAAAGAAAAAATGCATTCTAAGTTATGTGAGGTTTCTTTCTTGATATCCATATTCGATATTCTTATTTTGAAATCTTATTCCAGCTTTCTGGCATTGGTAGCCATTAAGTATTTTTCTTTTTCAATGTTGCAGGGAAATCCTGAACTTAAAGGAAAGGCTATCAGAACTTTAGCTATAGCAGTAGTGGCTACAGGGCTCTGTTATCAAGTGTGTTAATTATTTATTCACACCTGGTTCACCACTGATTAACAAAACCTATTAAGGCCTTCCCTTGAAGACCTTGCTGTTGACATATATTTGCAGCTGTTGTTGATTTTTTTCCAAATTAGCACATTATGTGTTTGGAAAACAGACAGAAAACAGCTGCAGTGTCTGAATGCATTTATTATGTACTCTTCTCAAAATGCTATTTAGGTTCACTGGTAAATGATGAAGTCAGAGGGAAATGTGCTGTTAACTCTGCACTCCCAGTACTTGTGGGTCCAACTGAAATAGAATGCTAAAGGAGTCCTATGACAACTTCAGCTTGGAAATGAACTCCACACGTTTCAGAAGCTGACTGCTCATTAATATGCACAAAATCGAGTGTCGCTCTAGAGCAGTTTCCCTTTCGGGTCAGGAAGGTCTGGCAGAGAGGTTAACATAATTAAAAATGCAGATGGCTTTAGACGGATTTCGATGTTTATTAAAATAGCATTACCTTGACTTTCATATTAGGCTAGGCTGCATGTTTTATTGGTTTTATAGTCTCTCCTAAAGCCATCTAGTTCCAGGACGCAGAAATAAAATATTATCTTTAGAGGCTGGGTTAATAACTAAAAAATATTCCTTTATACATTTAAGATCTTTCCAGTGGCTGCAATAAAGCATCAGCAAGCATCGTGTCTTCCTGAGTAAACTGTCCGGCACTTAGCTGTGTTTAGAAATCACTCCATATCCAAAGTGCTGGCCCCTGTCTAGACACAGGGCAACTTTGGAGAAACCAAGGTATTCTCCATCTCCAAATACTGTGCAGAGACATTCCTCTCCTAGGAAAAGGAAAGAGAACAATGAGAGAGGAAGTCTGGCTCTTGAATCACATTTCCCATCCCAGCTGCTTGCTCTCCTTTACCCAATCCTCCCCAATCCTGGATAATGGCTCACTCTGGCTAATTTTTTCCATCACAAGTCCCATTTTCCAGCAGAGAAACTACTGCATGGAGGGCTGACTGTAGAGCAGATGGGAATTCTTCTGTTATCACGGCAAGAGCTTGACAGCAACTACTTTCTTCCAGTTCCTAATTCCATGAAGTTGCATAAAGCTTTCTCCAATTTTAAGACTCAAAATATGCACATTCATCTTTATCAGAGACAGGTGTTGTCTAATTAGCATTCTCTGTTTACTTCATCGTTCTTGCTGCAGATATGCTTACTGGATCAGACATACACATCTGTCTATGTTATTAATTATACTGAAAAATACCAAACTGTATTAAAATACCACTGCTGTAATGTAAGGCCACAACTGTCTGTGCATGCTGTCTCCCTAACCCAAAACAAAGCATGCTTCGGCACCTACATGACATTTGGTGGTGGTGTTGACTACAAGCAAGATAACAGATGCTATCTTAGCAAAAAAAAAAAAAAAAAAAAAGGAATTTATTCATCACCTACAGAGTCACTGGGAGACTGGAAAACTAGACTTAGAAAACCAAGAAAAAAATCAAAGCAGTGTGGAGGGCCACGCAGCAAAAAGTACGTCACTACTCACCACCACAGAGACAATTACTTCATCTCTGTCCAATTTGCGCCATATGAAAAATTCTAGGTGGGGACATTTGATAGACAGAGTCATTTGCCAGTGCACTTCATGCCAGTTGGCATGGAGATAATCTGTACTTTGGGAAGTAGGATGTTTCTTCTTGCCAGAAAATACACACTTGAGAACTCCCCAAACATTAAGAAGGGTTGTGCTTTTGTAGGCAAAAGAATGACAAATGCACTCACCATTTTTCAAGACCCAACTTAAGGCCCAGTTCTAAATAAAACCTTTCCTAAATGCTTCGACTTGGTCATTTTCATTTTTCCCTCTGACAACTAACCTCCGGGTAATTGAGTCAGCATCATTTGGTTTACCACTTATAAACATGAAGTCTATTTGGAAATTTTTTCTCACATTTTATAAGTTTCTTTTCAACAAGTTGGTTAGTTCCTTGAGAATAGAGCACATGCTTTCAATTTTTATATTTCATCACAACATATATCACACCCCAAGCACAGATAGTAGGGTGAATGACTGATGACTCAATCAAAGTTGAGCCCAAATGAACATTTTCCAAGCATGACACCAATGAGGCAATATGCAAATAAAATTGTTTTAAAATGATACTGCTGTCACAGCATACTTATTTTTTTAAAATATCTTAAGAAACTGATTCACAAATGATTATATTTATATAAATGAGTTGTGAGACACTAAGTGTGTAATGAATTAATATATTACTATCCCCATATTCTTTAATAAATTCTCTGAAATTATATGTTAAGCAGCTTTTGAATAGTTCCTGATGATCCCTGCCTCCCGGAATTTATGCTCTTGTGTAATCCCCTCCTACAAGCTCACTTCTAAAGAATAGAATATGAACAAAAAAAGTGGTATGTCATTTCTGCAATTAGGTTAAGAAAGACACTGACTTCTGTCTGGTTTCCCCTCTCTGTTTGTCTGTTTGCCTTTTGCTCTCAGGTCCTTCTCACTTGCTTGCTCTGATGAGCCAAGTTGCCATTTTTTGAGCTAAGCTATGGAAAGACCCAAGTAGCAAGGAACTAAGTTATGGTAGCCTATCACCAACAGACAGAATTGAAACCCCAACGACAACAGTTCACGAAATACTGAATCCTACCACCTGCCATGTGAAGGATTGTGAAGTGGATGTTTCCCTAGCTGAGCCTTGAGATGACAACTGCCCAGCCAACTGCTTGATTATACTCTGTGAGAGCCCTTGAGGTAGAGAACCCAGGTTCCCGTGCTCCAAAGAGCCAAAGAAACTGTGATATAAGTAAAAGTTGTCATTTCAAGCCACTAAATTTCCAGTGATTTGTTACACAGCAATAGATAACTAATAGAGATTATGACTACAAATAACAGTGTTTGATCTGTTTATAATATGTTACAGTTTTATTGAGGTATAATTGGATGTAGTAAAGTGCATACATAAATTCTGTCATATGTATATACCTGTAAAATCATCACCACAGTCAAGAAATTGAACACAGCCCTAGCTGGTTTGGCTCAGTGGATAGAGCATCAGTCTGAGGACTGAAGGGTCCCTGGTTTGATTCTGGTCAAGGGCACATGCCCAGGTGTGGGCTTGATCCCCAGTAGGGAGTGTGCAAGAGGCAGCTGATCAATGATTCTCTCTCATCATTGATACTTCTCTCTTTTTCTCCCTCTCCCTTCCTCTCTGAAATCAATAAAAACTATTTTTTTAAAAATGAAATTGAACATAATAGCCCTGGCCAGTGTGGCTCCATTGGTTGGAGTGTCATCCCATGCACAGAGGGTTGAAGGTTTGATTCCCCATCAGGGCACATACCTAGGTTGTAGGTTCAATCCGTGGCCATGGTACATAGGAGAAGTATAATATCTTCTCCTTCATTTATAATTTTATTTACTTGTGTACTCACATATCATGATAAGGTAGAATTCATCCCTGAGATATAAGGATGTGTCAATATCTGCAAATCATAAATGTGACATCACATTAATAGACTATATATATATATATATATATATATATATATATATATATATATATAAAAGCGACCGAACGACCGAAAAGCCAATGGACCGGTCACTGTGACGCGCACTGACCACCAGCGGACAGACACTCAATGCACAGGATTGGGCTCCCTCCTTTCTGGATCGGACCTGCAGGATCAGGCAGAAACTGGCTATCCAACATCCTCCCATCCCGGATTGCGAGAGGGTTCAGGCCAGGCCGAGGGACCTCACCAGTGCACAAATCCATGCACTGGGCCTCTAGTAAAATATAAAAATCATATGATTACTTCAATAGATGAAAGAAAGCATGTTACAGAATTCAACATCCATTAATGATAAAAATTCTCAGATTAGACATAAAATGAATGTACCTTAATATAATAAAGGCCACATATGACAAGTTCACAGCTACAATTATGGTAAAAGGTTGGAAGCTTTTTCTCTAAGATCAGGAACAACACAAGGGTGTCTACTCTCACCCCTCCAATCAATATAGTACCAGAAATCCTAGCCATAGCAATCAGGCAAGAAAAAAACCAAACAGGATTTTATTTGGAAAGAAATAAGTAGAATTGTATCCACAGATTACATGAATTTATAGACAGAAGATCCTAAAGACTCCAGGGAAAGCCTGTTAGATCCAATCAACAAATTCAGTAATGTTATAGTACACAAAATCAGCATACAAAAATTAGTAACATTTTATACACTAAAAATGAGTTATCTGAAAACAAATAAACAATTCCATTTATAATATATTAAAAAACCTAAAAAAAATGGATACATTTGTAGAAGCATACAACCTACCAAGTCTGATCAAGAAGAAACAGAAAATTTAAACGAGGCAAGTAAAAAGATTGAGTTAGCAATCGCAAACCTCCCAGAAAAAAAAAAAAAATGCCTAGGACCAGATGGCTTCACTGGTGAATTTTGGCAAATATTTAAAGGAGAAATAGTTCTAATCCTCTTCAAACTCTTCCAATAAAATGAAGGAAAGAGAACACTCCCAAACTCATTTTATGAGACTAGCATTGCCCTGATACCAAAGCCATATAAAGACACTACAAGAAGTGCCCATCAGCAAATGAGTGGATTAAAAAACTGTGGCACATCTACACAATGAAATACTATGCTGCAGTAAAAAAGAAGGAATTCTTATCATTTGCAACAGCATGGATGGAACTGGAGAGCATTATGCTAAGTGAAATAAGCCAGTCAGAGAAAGATAAATATCACCTGATCTCACTCATTTATGGAATATAATGAACAACATAAATCGATGAACAAAAACAGACCCAGAGACAGAGAAGCATGGATCAGACCATCAAATCTCAGAGGGAAGGTAGGGGAGGGTGGGGGTAAGGAGGAGAGATCAACCAAAGGACTGTATGCATGCATATAAGCCTAACCAATGGACACAGACAACAGGGGGTGAGGGCATGAGTGGAGGGGTTGGGGGGGGGGCAATGGAGGGATAAGAACACATATGTAATACCTTAATAAAGAAATTTTTAAAAAATAAAGAAACTACAGATCAATATTCTTGCCGAATATAGATTTAAAAATCAGCAACACATTAAAATGATTGTATACCATGATGGTGCAACTCTTGGTTTCGGCACTATTAGCTCTTATAATAAGACTATATTTGTCTTTACTGTGATTCATTTTAATGTGGTAGACCTGAGTTAATCATACCTTCTCACCTGAGTTAAAAGATACAGGTACATTTAAATATTTTTTTCTAAATTGCGTACACATACACTGTCTTATCCTGAGTTCTTTAAAATATACAGGATGGAATAAGTGAGCATTAAAATTAGTGAAGAAGGGGTGGGTGAGAAGCATTGCACGGGCTTCTTGATGAGCTTTTGAACAGCACGGCGAATCACTGGTGGATGTGGTACACAGCCAAGTGGTACGCACCCAGATATGTCAAATGGAGAGATCGTGTCTCAGAGCCATCTAGATGAGGGATGGAGGAGAGGGGTACATCTGCCCAGCTCCCATCTGTTACCTGTTTCCATTAGTCAAATTTCCCCTGACAGAAGGCTACCTTCACTGCATTTCTGGCTAATGAGGCCTCTCAAAGCCCAATTATCTTGGAGGAGGACACGACTCTGAGTGAGTGGATGACTGGCCTAGATGGTGGAACCCCACACACTTGGGCAGAGTTGCTGGTTCAGCAAGCCAGTGTCTGAAGGTACTTGATGCAATACCAGAGGAATCCAAATAAGTACATGCATGTATTATGGGATTTTTGTAAATCAGGATTGCTTGAAATGTAATAAAGCAATGAATATTTTGTGTGCATTTGCATCAGCATCACCTGTAAATTTTGGTTAAATGCCATTTAACTGAACTAGGTGATTCTGACCTGACACTCATCAAGGAATATCACAATTGAAATATTCAAGGTGGTTTTGAAACATAATGATTATCTCTTAATTGACTTGTTTGGAAAGAACAGCTCTATTTTCCAAAGAAATGATACTTTCACATAAGATGTAATTTTCCCAAATATTTTGTAATTCTTTTAGCAGTTTAAAAAAATAATTCTAATGAATACTAAAATTAAATGAACTGTATATATTCATATATTATTTACCCAACACACATACATATTCAGATATACATAAAGCTACACTACATTAAGCAAATATATGAAGTTATTATTCTCAGTATACAAGAACCATTTGTTAAAACCAGGGCCATCTTACTTGTAACTTCATTTAGGCAACTGAAATTAAATATAATTTCAAAAATTTAAGGTAAATATGTGCCAACTTTTCAAGCATATCCATTGTATATAAAAAGTATACCTATGCATCATATTTTTTAAAGTTTATTGTGAATTGACCAACTATTTTTTATTAACTCAGAGAAAAAGTAAAACAGAATTATTTTTTAATTCCCACCTATTGCTCTACATAGCAATTAAAATGAGAACAACTGTGTTTTGATTTCTTTTGTTAGTTTTAATTTTAGTTTTTAAAATGTGAACTGAATTATTTTTTCTTTTCAAAAACACATTTTCATTCTATTTTAAAATAAACAATTATGTCATTGAACTTGATTGTATACTTATGTATATAAAAGCTGTCATTTTGACTTCAAGTCTTCATTTCAAAACTCAATCCTTTTGTGGAAAATAAATAGTTTCCATCTAAAAATCGTAAATCTATCCACAGCAAAACAATAAAGAAAAAAGGCACTTTGATTTTTTTTTTTAAGCAAGAATGTCAACTCTATACATAGGAAAACTTAATTGGTTGTAAATATTGAATCAGATTCTCCAACATTCAGCAGAATATGCGGATAATTTTAATTCTATGTTAACTCTTTCATGTAGGTTTTCCTTCTTATATAAACTATGTGAAAAATAATAAATAGTGCACTTTTGGTTATTGGAAAATATTAAGCATTGACCAATAAATGTGCCATTGCTTTAATGTCTCTAGTATCACACAGTGGTTGTTACTTTTTGAGCTTGCTTGCAATTTTTAAAAATATTTTTAATAGACTTGCAGAATATAATTCAGTATCGTGAACCCTACATATTTAAAAAAAGACAACTGATGAAAATGATGATGATAATGATAATGATGATGTGTTCATGATTTCAGTAGCTTTTACATGCTCATTTTTTGAGAAATTCTTGGCAAATAACGTGTTGCTTTTTCTTTTAATAAGAGCCTTTTGCAATTTCTATGATTTACATGGGCTTTGAATCATCTACATATCTGATTTTGCATTTTTATTCCGGAACTTCAGTTTCTCAATCTACATAGGGAAACTTGGCATCATTATTTTCCTGTCACAGATCTTTATCTTTAAGATTTCTTTGTAAAATAAGAAGCATTTGATGATTTTGGATCTACAAATACATGGGATTTTCTAAGTGATTGTGAATTCTTCATGTAATCTCCATTTGGTATAAGCCAATCTGCTCTTTCTTGAAAAGGAAAAGAAATCACCCATTACAAGTGTAAAATATATCACATGGAATTTAATGATATGTCTATGGGATTTTGGCAACTCTACTATGTCCTAGTAGGACTCTCTGACTTCCAAAGTCAGGAGTTAGGAGATGGACTGCCCCAGAAAAGTACTGCCACTGCCATTATAAACGTAGGGGACATATGGGACATTTGGCAAGCTACTTAGCTATCCTGTCTTTCAGTTTCTTTATATAGAAATAAAAGTAATCGGATTATGTTGTGGATTAGATTAATGAATGAATAAGTGGAAAGCACTTAGAAAAGTATCTGGCAAATGCCTGGTGCTATATAAATGTGGGCTTATATCTTGTTTATATTATTCTTCACAGTCATTTTGTCTGATAGAGTTTCCCACATTGACTTTATAACGCAGTATTTGCTAGGAACATATGCCATATTTTAAATACATTGCAACTGAAGAAGAGGATCATACTACGTATTATATGCCATGTATACTCCAGTACTGCCTTTAAAAGTTAGTCCAAGTTGAAACTGAATATTTGGGCCGGTAGATACTTTTAAAATGACTTACTTAATGCTGCTCATCCACATATTGCTGAACCTTAGATAAATGAATGGGTCATTCTCCTTGAATTGAATTATTAATTATGCAGTACTATCATGCACTCAACAAATATTTATTAAGCATTGATGATGTGGGAAGCATTATATTGGACTACAGTGGTACATGGAACTTATCCTAGTGACGTTTTAAATCTACCACCCATCTAAATATACATATAAGGAAAAAATGATGATACCAGTTAGGAGTGATGATACTCTCAGCGGGCACATAGTGCTAGGAAGGATGCTTTCCTTGTGTTGTGGTTGTTTTTCTGTTGTTAGTGTGAAAACAAAGTTATATTTTTATTGACTTTATTGGGGTAACATTGGTTAATACAATTATATAGGTTTCAAGTGTACAATCCTACAATACATCATCTATATATTGTATTGTGTGTTCACCACCCAAGGTCAAGTCTCCTTCCTTCACTGTTTATCCCCCATTTAACCTCTTCTACTTCCCCTACCCTCCTTTCCCTCTGGTAATCACCATACTGTTGTCTGTGTCTATGAGTTTGTGTGTATTTTTACTTAATCTCTTCACCTTTTTTACCCAGTCCCCCAATTCCCTCCCCTCTGACAGCTGTTAGCCTGTTCTCTGTATCTAAGAATTTGTTTCTATATAGTCTGTTTGTTCATTTGTTCTTTTTTTTTCATTAGATCCCACATAGACATGAAATCATATAGCATTTGTCTTTCTTTGACTGGCTTATTTAGCATAATAATCTCCATGTCCATCCATGATGTCACAGAAGGTATGATTTCCTTGTTTTTATAGCCAAGTGGTATTCCACTGTATAAATGTACCACAGATTTTTTTAAAAAAATATATATTTTATTGATTTTTTTACAGAGAGGAAGGGAGAGGGATAGAGAGTTAGAAACATCGATGAGAGAGAAACATCGATCAGCTGCCTCCTGCACATCTCCCACTGGGGATATGCCCGCAACCCAGGTACATGCCTCCGACAGGAATCGAACCTGGGACCTTTCAGTCCGCAGGCCGATGCTCTATCCACTGAGCCAAACCGGTTTCGGCCCACAGCTTTTTTATCCACTCATCTATTGATGGGCACGTGGCCTACTTACAAATCTTGGCTATTATAAATAAGACTGCAATGAACAAAGGGGTGCATATATTCATTTGAATCAGTGTTTCAGGTTTCTTCAGATATATTTCCAGAAGTGGGGTTGGTGGGTTGTAAGGCAGTTCCATTTTTAATTGTTTGAGGTACCTACATACTGTTTCCCAAAGTGGCACACGAACCTGCATTACCACCAAGAGTGCACTAGGGCTCCCACTTCTCCAAATCTTCACCCACACTTTGTTGATTGTATTGATGATAGCCATTCCATCAGATATGAGGCGAATTTTCATTGTGGTTTTAATCTGCATTTCTCTGATGATTAGTGGTGTTAAGCATCTTTTCATATGTCTGTTGATCATCTGTATGTCCTCTTCAGAGAAGTGTCTATTCAGGTCCTTTGCCCATTTTTAAACTGGATTGTTTGTTTTTTTGGTGTTGAATTATTTGAGTTCTTTATAAATTTTGAATATTAATTCCTTATCAGATGTATCAGCGAATATGTTCTCCCTTTCAGGGAGTTGTCTTTTCATTTTGTTCAGGGTTCCCTTTGCTGTGTAAAACCATTTTAGTTTGATGGAGTCTCATTTGTTTATTTTTCTTTTGTTTCCCTTGCCCAAGGAGAATATTAGAAAAAATATTGCTAGGAGAAGTGTGCAAGATTTTACTGCCTATGTTTTCTTCTAGGATTTTTATGATTTCAAGTCTTGTGAGTAGAAGGATAGCTAGAAAGGAGAGTACAGAAAAGCTCTATAGGAGAATATTTATTAAAGGATATTTAATACCAGACAAATATGTCCTTCCCAATATTCAGTCAAGAAAAACAATGTATTTTTTCTTCAAACTGTCTCTTGTATTTGTCTTTAATTCATCTTTCCTATCCTTGCTCCCTTGACCCCAAAGTACAAATTTGAATTACCAATACATATGATTAGCTCTAATCCTTAACTGGCTTTGCTGATTTTATTCTCAGCCACATCCAATTAACCATTCTATGAATAATTAACACTGCGCCGAAACCGGTTTGGCTCAGTGGATAGAGCGGCCTGCGGACTGAAAGGTCCCGGGTTTGATTCCGGTCAAGGGCATGTGCCTGGGTTGTGGGCACTTCCCCAGTGGGGGATGTGCAGGAGGCAGCTGATTGATGTTTCTCTCTCATCGATGTTTCTAACTCTCTATCTCTCTCCCTCCTCTCTGTAAAAAAATCAATAGAATATATTTTTAAAAAAAATAAATAATTAACACTGCATTTAACTCTGCAAATGCTTCAAATACATTGTGCCCTCCTCAAAATCAACACCCAAGTTTGGGTCTAGTTAATCAAATCTGAACTGTTTGGCTTTATTTTCAAAATCTATCACCATCTAATCTTACTTGGCTTTTCAAACACATTTCTTCTTCCACAAACCAATGTAGACCTTTCACTAAAGTTGGAATCAACCCTCGTTACCAAGGAGGTACCTGTGACGAATCTGGCAGGTTTGTTTTTGTGTGGTGTTTTGTTTTTTTTTTCAGTGTCGTTTATCTCACCATGACTATTCCTCCTATACCCATCCACCAAACTCATTAAAAAGTGTCCAACTCAGTGACACTTCCTGCTTAAAACTGCCTAATGACATCATTCCTTACTGGCTTTCCCTATCTCTGGGTATTTTTAAACCATTTCACAGAACACAGCACATTGCTATGTGTATTATATGTCTGCAAATACAAGATGGTAGAGCTCTGTCATCCTGGGTCCGTGGACAGCAATTTGGAGTATAGTCTCATACCTCGTGTGTTAGACATGTTGTATGAAAAAGAAAAATGTGTATTGTAGTAGTTTTCAAACATGTTGGTATCAGAACTCCTTTCTTCTCTTAAAATCTATTGAGCGCCCCAAAGAGCTTGTTCAGATGGGTTTTACCTATTAATAATTACTAGATTTCAAATTAAAACAGACATTTATTAAATTTTCAAACTTTTATTTGTAATTTCACTTAAAATAACATATTTTAACATAGATACGTATTTCAAAGAGCAAAATTAGTAAGAAGAGTTTTATTTATTTACATTTTTAAAACTTCTTTATATCTGCCTTTATAAAATAAAACTGAAATTTCATATCTAATTCTGCATTTAGCCAATTGAGTATAAAACTACATAAAAGGAATCTGACCTTGCACAGATATGTAGTTGGGGGGAAAAAAAGAGTATTTTAAGGCTTTTCAGGTAATTATGGATCTTATTCAGTGATATGAGACCAAAATACTCATAGGATAAGGATTGATAATGAACCCAAAGCCATATCAATGAACCTTTCATACTTGTTACATTCAAATGCATTATCTATCTTGCATTTTGAATGGATCTTTTACTGAGGCATAATTCTGTAACATCAAGCATTGGTCATTTGGAAATATCTTCCAGTTTTTGACACTTTTATTCAATATTAAAGATGACTGTTAATATCATCACTAATTTCATCTGTAAAACCTTTAGGTATTGGGAAGCTGTCAAGCTCACTATGGCAGATATATAATTTTTAATTTTTTTTCATTCAAAATCTTAAAGCATAACACTGTTCATAAAAAAATGTCAGTTGTTTTCCATGAAGTAACAGGCCCACTTCATTCATTTATTTTAGAAACTGTCTGCCAAATACCCAGTTTTAAATAAGCATAGTTTGTCAGTAGCTCATTCAAGTACAAATTATGTTCCACGAAGAAAGTACTAATTCATCTCACAAAGCAAACAATTTCACAATTGCTTTTCCCAGAGGCAGTCATCATACCTTTGTGTGCAATGAAAGCGCTTCATGCATGTTTCCCATTGTGTCACACGGAATATTAACAAGACATGTATTCAAGGGTCAAAATTTAATAAAACTGACCATATTTCTGCTTCATCAAGGGCACTTTTGAATGAAACTGTCCATTTTCCTTCCCTTTAGCCAGCACAGTGTAGTGAAAAATGCAGTGTCTAATAGTAGCCGAGTTTGATGTCACTGTCTTCATCCACAAAGTTGCATCATTAGTGCAAATGTCAACAAGGTTCTCAGGGACTCCTAGGTATCCAGGAACCATACTTTGAATATCACTGTTTTATTGTTAAATCATGAGCTTAGAAGTCACCTGCTACTGGAGCATAACCTATATATCCCTGAAAAACAGATGCAAAAATTCTGAACAAAATATTAGCAAACTGAATTTAACAGCACATTAAAAAGATCATACACCATAACAAAGTGGGATTTATCCCTAGGAAGCAAAGATAGCTCAACATACACAAATAAAATACACAAATAAAAAATGTGATGAACCTCACTAAGAAAACGGATACAAATCCATGATCATCTAATAGACATGAAACTGCAAGAAGAAAACATAGAGGCATAGCTTCTTTTTTGTTTTGTTTTTTATTCTCACCCAAGGATATATTTATTGATTTTTAGAGAGAGAGGAAAGGAGAGGAGGGGAAAGAGAGAGAGAGAGAGAGAGAGAGAGAGAGAGAGACATCAGTGTGAGAGAGTAACATCAATCCCGACCAGGGATTAAACCAGCAATTTAGGTATGTACCCTGACTGGGAATCTAACCCACAACCTTTTAGTGTACAGTATGATGCTTCAACCAACTGAACCACCCAGCCAGGACCATAGCATGTTAGGGAAAGCAAGGAAGCCAACAGTGGCAGCAAGGTATACTGAGGTGGGAGAAGGATAAGAGATGAAGTCAGAGAAGTAAAAAGGGTCTAGCTCATATAGGACTTTTTGTACTTATGGAGTAATTCAAATTTGCAACCCAGAAAACACTGAAGAATTATTTTATGGCTTCTTATTGTATGGCAAATGTAGGTTAATGTTCTTGTTTCATACTTCTAGTTATTTTAAATAGTCTTGCAGTACTAGTCACTCACTTCCTGAACCCTCTCAAAGTTCTTTACAGCACATTTATATATTCTTTGTGCAACTAAATAACAATTTGTTTATAATACAAGCTGTGGCTGAGATGGGAATGATGCTATAAACTAAATATAAAAATATGACTTCATTGTAACAAAAAAAAAAACTTCTGCAACAGAATGCACTTGAAAGAGAGCTTTCTGTTAGATGGCATCTCCCTTGCACATCCATGACGCTTTATAAAGGTTGCATGGCCTTGGCTTACCCACTTCCAATAGTGAAAGAAGTTGAAACTGTCTGGAAGGAGGGATGTTTGTGAGTCGGGTTGCACTTACCTAGTCTTCTCTATCCATTCCTTTCAGATCACTTACTTGCAGTAGCACCCCCATTCATATAACTCAACCTCATGTCTTCCTCTCTTTCATTCACCAACGTAACCAGCCTCTAAGTCTACTGAGTCTATCTCTGGAAAATGTAAGTACTGATTGCTCTTTGTGTGTTCTTGCTAGAATGATCATTACACAGCTGTACAAACTGCCTTCACTATCTCTCCAGTTTCAGTCCATTTCACATGACACAACTGTGACGTCATGGCCTTTGAATCAGCCAGGGTTCTCCAGGGAAACAGAACCACTGAAATACACATATAGAAAAATGTAGAGAGCAGGTGATTCATGGCAGGAATTGGTTCACAAGGTGGTGGAGGCCAAGAAGTCTGCAAGCTGGAGAACCAGGAGAGCCGGTGCTGTAATTCAGTCTGAGTCCAAAGGACTGAAAATTCGGAGGCCAATGACACAGGTCCCAGTCTGATTCCAAAAGCCTGGTAACCAAGAGCACCAATGTCCAAGAGCAGGAAAATGGCCCAGCGCAAACAGAGAGTAATGTCCAGAGCACATTTCCCCTTCCTCTGCCTTTGTGTTCTAGTCAGGCTATCAATCAACTGGAGGAGCCCCCCTGCACTGTTTAGGGTGATCTTCTTTACTCAGTATCCTGATTCAAATGCTCACCTCTTCCAGAGACAACCCCACAGACCCACTCAGACATAATACGTCACCAGCTATCTAGGCATCTCTTAGGCCAGTCAAGTTGACACATAAAATTAACCACCACAGCATTAAAGGAGAATTTGTCGTCCACAGGACATGAGAAAGAACATCCACACCTAGCTAAAGCTGCCTTGACTGGTTCCCAAGAGGCCAGAATAATGATTGCAATGATTACTCACCTCTTCTAGAAACATCTAAGAGATTTCACTTTTTGGAGAAGAATTTTCCTTTGACTTTTCCAATTACTGATCAACACTTCCTCATTGTATTACTGTTTATTCCTTCCTCTATCTGCCAAGTTGGTTTTTTGTTTGTTTGTTTTTGTTTCGTTTGTTTTTTTATAATCCCTGGCTTTTCATTCCTTTGTTTCTCCCCTGGCTGTCCACCTGTGCTTTTGCTAACCCTCTTCTTTTCCTAGAATTTCCTTCCTTCAGCAGCTATTGGACAAAGTGCCTAGTCAGACTGGCTAGGCATCATTCACGTGAGCTTCAGTGGCTTCTGCTGTTGACATTACTACATGAATCTGCAATATCTGCAGCTATATTATATGAGGCCCTGTGTCTTCACACACTCCCAGGAACATAACTTTAATCCAGTTATTAAATGTGGTCAGAGCCCTGGGTGCAGTGGAAAAAGAAAGTTGTAGTTTATGTATGTTCTCTATTAACTGTTAAGTTAATTCAGTGACAAAAACCTTGACTTATTAAAACAATATTTATTAAAATCCATGAGATATTTCTTGTCCCATAAATGAATATTTGAAATAATATTTGTTGAGAATTTATTATTTTTCAGGGCTAGATCTGAGGGTTTTACCTGTCTCGGCCCCATTGTATAGAACCGACACTTCTAAGTCACAGAGGGTGGCCAATCAATGTTGTGATTGACAGCCTACTCTCTGAATGCAGTGGTATTTGATGGATGGAGAGTGAGTCTCCATCACAATAATTCTAGGAGGTGAACTCATTAACTGATACAGTCAGTCATACAAGTAGATGCTTATGTTTCTCAGAGCTGAGGAGAAAGCTGACACACTGTAAACAATACCAGTTACAGCAAATAAGATAAGAGGGGAAATCCCATTTAACAATTCCTTACCTATTTGCAGTCATTGTTTCTCAATTCTAGAAAGAACAAAATTCTCTCCTTATAGTATAACGTGTTCTTTTCCAGGGCTTACTCAAACCCAATCTTTATTTCTTTGGATGATTTATTATTATTATTATTATTATTGTCTAAAGTTTTACATATGTCTTCTTTTTCCCCAATTGATCCTTCCCTTTCCCCCACAGCCATTCCCACCTCGGGCAAGCCCCCACCACCCCAGTGTCTGTGTCCATTGGTTATGCTAATATGCATGCATACAGGTCCTTGGTTGGATGATTCTTTAGCCTCATTTTTTCCTCCTGTCATACATAAAGATTAAAAAATTAAATCTGTGAGAACAGTTCAGATTATGATGGGTTCTCCTCATGAAGACTTGAAGAACACCTAAAGAACTGGATGAAGGCAAGGGCAGAGGATTGTCAGCAAATGTTCCCAATTGAGTCAAAAAACCAGATTACATCTCATAGCAAAAGTGAAGCGGGTAATCAGAGACTCGTGTGATACAAACAAAAGTGGGAAAGGTCCAGCCTAGGCAACAACTTGCATCCAGCAACAGTTATCAGTTGGGAATCCCAGTCACTGGGAAATGAAGTGCACAAATGAATTCCATACTGAAGAGATTGGCAGGGAATCAAGTCACAAGAAAGGCAAAGGAAACAAGGCAAGATTCCAGCTGCTGGAAAAAATGGACTCATGGAGGTTACCCAGTGACCAATGACTTGGGTTACCTCACAGAAGGACATAGTCACAAGGAAACAGGATCCAATCACCACCTTACAGGGACAATGGCGCTCATAATCCTGGCCAGCATTCCGCAATATTTAGTTAATGCTTCTCAAAGAATCACTAAGCAAGGACAATTTCTATTTGGTCTGGTATAACATCAGTCTCAGAGCCTGTAATAATGTTAAAGTTATAGATACTGAGAAATAGTAGAAAGTGTTCAAAGTTGAAGTCAGCACTCACTCATCCACACTTTCTCATTAAGCGTCTTCCCTGCATTGTGCTCACCGCACAGGTGGCACTCCAAGCAGGAGAGCCTTCCGTCCAAACAATCAGGAGCGCTGGCTGCTTTCTTTCCTTCTTTTTTTTTTTTAAATATATTTTTATTGATTTCAGAGAGGAAGGGAGAGTGAGAGAATGAGACAGAAACATTAATGATGAGAGAGAATCATTGATCAGCTGCCTCCTGCATGCCATCCACTGGGGATCAAGCCCACAATCTGAACATGTGCCCTGACCGGGAATCAAACTGTGACCTCCTGGTTCATAGGTCGACACTCAACCTATGTTTTAAACACAGAAAAATGTGCTTTCTGACCTCACTTCCTCTACTGTGTGACCTTTTGAAAGCTCAGGAGCTTTTCCTGAGTGAGGACAGTCAGGCTAGCTGCTGCATGAGGCCCTGTTTACCATGAACTTCCTGCAGTTCTGGGACTAAGTAGAGATGTGTACCCTAAGTATGATTTTTGAAATGTTTGAGAGCAATTTAACTGCTGGAAGATTCTATGTGAACAGGTCACTCTCTTTATTCCTCTGCTAAAAGTATGCTCCTTCTTCTCTGTTTCTCCTTCTCTGGTGGAGGCTTCATGTTGTTTTCCCCTAAAATAATTGTTATTATATTTCAAAACAAATGGCTATAATGGCAGCTAATAAAACATACAGAAAGGAGTAATTGTCTTACCACCAAATCTTCAGATTAAACCAGCCAAGCCAACAACAGAAAGCTTTGGACTCCAGATTTAACTGAATGAGGACAGAATGTTATTGCCAGAGGACAAAACTACAATTTTGTGCTTTAAACAATGGCTACATTGTAAGGTCCAGGTATTCAACACAGACTCTTAATTAAAAGATTCCTGTGATATGGCTACAGGTCCTTAAATTTATAAAGTGCCCCCAGTAAATGCAGTTTTAATTTTGAAATGCTTAATAACAGAGAAGCCAAGTAGCTTGTTTAAGTTTACACAGTTAATAAATGCAGGCATTACCCAGCGTGGCCATGCATGGCACACCCTTGCCATACGGGCATCCTCTGAGCTGGCTCTGTGCCCCAGAGTAGACTCCAAAATGAGATGGTCATGCTTTAAGAATAACTACTTGGAACCTTTGCAAGGATGAATCCAAACATAAATTAATTTGGCCATATGGCTGGTGTTAATATTAATTAACATTTGTAAAGCATCTTCTATATGTAAAGCTTTATACCTCAGGGCAATGTCAAAGAATACATTATTAGTTCACCTGTTTTAAGAAGCCAAACAAAGGTCCCAGAGACAAGGCCATTTACCCATTCTGACATTAGGGTTGATCTTGTCCAAGTGTTTAATGCTCAGAACACAAATTCTAAACTCACCAGAGTCCTTTTTGACATTTAGAATAGGAAATCTGTTAGTAAATTTGCATAAGAAACAAGTGGTGAAAGGAGGAAATATTTGACAAATATGAAGTAAGCAAAAAGATTGGAAAAGAAAATAATAGGTACAAATAAAATGGTGCTAAAAGCTACAGCATTTTTTTTTTTTTTTTGGTCTGGCCAACATATCAAAAAACTACTTTTTATTAATACAGCATAATTTCCAAGTCATTCATCTGGGTCTTTTATAGGTAATTACTAGTATATATAACACAAAACATAATAATTTTGTTTAAATCCTCACCTGAGGATATTTTTCCATTGATTTTTAGAGAGAGTGGAAGAATGAGGAAAAGACAGAGAGAAATATCGATGTGAGAGAAACACATCTATTGGTTGCTTCCTGCACATGCCCATCCTGGAAGAAGCCTGCAACTGAGGTACGTGCCCTTGGCCAGAATCTAACCCAGGACCCTTCAGTCTGCAGGCCAACTCTCTATCCACTGAACCAAACCGGTAGGGCAAAACTCATGATAATTTTGAGGGGTGAGCGACTTTGCCAATATTTTACAAATATCTTGAATAAAAAATATGTTTAAAATTTCCCCTATGTCTCTCAAATTTTCTCTCTAGACCATAGACCTGTCTTATATCCAGTTATAGCTCCAGAGAAATTTAGGTAACTTAAAACTTGAGCAGGATCCAAATGCTTTTAGCAGAGGTTCTGGCTATAAGAGTGATTGCAGAAGATGTTTACATTATCTTCTTAACTAGATTAGAGTCCTCGGGAAGCCTAATAAGCAGTAATGTCCTGCCATAAGACCTGGGGAAAACACGTAGAGCAAACATCATTCGCGCCCACAACATTTTTTATACTGGGAAGAACTGGTGAAATATAGGAAGATCTGGTTTGATATGATCATCAAGTTTATTCTTGAAGAGGAAATGAAGTGACTGACTATTCCCGACATATTTCACCATTATCCAGAAGAACATCTCCTTCTTGACATATTCCCTCAAAACTCCATGCATTTCAAAGATGCCATTCAGTGGACAAGAGCACAAGGCGGTCCCAAAGTGGATGGACTGAGGTAATCAATCAGATTTATTGATTCCTTAAGGATGTCTTTGTCCATTGTATGAAATGTTTACATGGTAACAAACATAGGCCCGAACAATATTATCCAGTCCCTGCTGATCCTACAAGCATATGTTTTTCTTAAAATTGAGATCTAAATGTACTTTGAAAATAGAAATCATGTGCAAGTGAAAGGCTATTCCATATCTCTTCAGGATGACCTTATATTTCCTCAGTCCTTTTGCAGATGCTCAGATACATTAATGCCCATCTGTAAATCATCCCCTTTCCTAAGTTCCCAAATAAAATAATAAACAGCTATTACCTGAAAGCAAGCTTTTTTCTTGTAAATCATTCTATTTTCTTGGCCTTTTGAATACATGCATCACCTTCTTCAGTTGTAAAATAATACAACTTTAGTACTAAATGTCAGAAATGTATGTTCAAAAACAAACATAATCTTACCAAATCGCAACAAACATAACAAGCCTGATCATTTCTTTTACAAGATGCTGCTTAAACAATTGTCAACCTAAATAAATCTTGGAAACACCTGGAGTATAGAGCCACCCTCTTACATGTATTTTATACTGCATATTTAATAAGTTTTCGCATCATTTTTTTCAAATGTATTATAAAGCAGAATGATTCTCATTTCATGCTTTTTAAAGGTATATATACTACTATAAGTGCAATAAAAAGGCATACAGTGCATTCACATGTAACATTTGCAGAACCAAGGTCAGGTCTATCTATACTAATAATCTATACTAATAAAAGGATAATGTGCAAATTGGCCAGGATGCCCTCAAGCAATGATCAAACAGCAGGCTGCATGGGGCGACCAGGACAGCGGGGGGGCAGTGAAGAATTGAAGCAGGGGATCCCTCGGGGGTGAGGACGACGGGGCCCCAACGCGCTAGGGCGTCTGCATGCACGACCCGGGGGACCAGGTTCATTGACGCAGATCCATTTAATTGAGGAACTACAGGGGTATATATAGCATGAGGGGACCAATCAGAGGGAGACACGTTGCTATAGGCGACCAATCAGAAGGAGACATGTGGCTATAGGCGACCAATCAGAGGGAGACACGTTGCTATAGGTGACCAATCAGAGGGAGACACATTGCTATAGGCAACCAATGGCTGAAAGGCTGGGGTACTATGCATGTGGCTCTAGGAGTTAGTTCAGGCGGGCATTGCTACTTCCTGGTGTGCCGAGGAAGCATGTCATGGTGGAGTGTGCTCACACCATTGCATCAGCCGCAGCGCTGAGACATACTTCCTGAGCTCTACTACAAAGAATGACCAGGCCAGCAGAGGGGGACAGTGAGGGGTGCCCAGGCCAGCAAGGGGGGTAGGCAGTTGGGGGCGACCAGGCTGGCAGGGCGGCAGTTATGGGAGATCAGGCCTGAAGGCAGAGACAGTTAGGGGTGATCAGGCTGGCAGACAGGTGAGTGGTTAGGAGCTAGTGGTCCCAGATTATGAAAGGGATGTCCAATTGCCAGTTTACGCCCGATCCCCGGGATTGGGCCTAAATTGGCAGTCAGACATCCCCCAAGGGGTCCCGGATTGGAGAAGGTGCAGGCTGGGCTGAGGGGACCCCCGCCCCTGCCCCCGCATGAATTTCGTGCACCGGGCCTCTAGTCTATAATAATAAAAGTGTAATATGCTAATTAGACTGGACAGCAAAATGACCTTTTGTACGTCCTTCCGGATGACCTTCCAGATGAAGCTAGGGCTGTGAGGGCCGAGGCAAGCTGCCATGGCTACAAGGGGTGAGCCCCTTACATGAATTTCATGCATCGGGCCTCTAGTTTGTTTATTTTTAAAAAAGGAAAATGCATGGATGATTCATTGTAATGGGCTCTTTAAGGCCCAATTTTGATCCCTGCCAAGATCTGATTTATCTATTAATACATCTGAGGCAGAAGAAGAAGAAGAAGAAGAAGAAGAAGAAGAAGAAGAAGAAGAAGAAGAAGAAGAAGAAGAAAAAGAAGAAGAAGAGGAGGAGGGGGAAGAAAGGGGAGGAAGAGGAGGAGGAGGAGGAGGAGGAGGAGGAGGAGGAGGAGGAGGAGGAGGAGGAGGAGAAATAATCAAGCAATCCAGGACCAACTTGGTCATGCTACAGAGATATGGCCTAAAAGCCAAAAAGCAAAATTCTTTGCAAAGGTTGGCTACAGACCAATTGACTGCCTGCTGAATCTGCTGTCTCTGTGATTTGGGCTAGTTATGGACGGAGACAGGACAGGAAAGGTGTTGCTGGGTAGAGGGACCAGAAAGGGTAAGGAACCGTGGTTGGTACGCGTTAATGGTATCTGAGCTTAAATTCACAGGAGTTATACTACATGTGGCCTGCATTTCCTATTATGACATGCTTTGTCTATCAAGCTAAAGCACTGCTCCTCCAGAAACTTCGTTTATAAAATTAAAGTGCATTGGAGAGAAATAATACATTCACACATGTATCTGTCAATGACCAGTAATCCAGGCAACAGGAAAGATCTTAGGAACAGGAGTTTAAAGTTCTTCAAGCAGTGCATATGCATATTCGCAAACTCCTCACTTCCCATTCATTCTCAGCCTCTGAAATTGACTTTTTTCTTTCCACTCTCTTTTTTTTATTGCTTACCTTACTAACACTGCTGCTTTTACGTTTGTTAATCATTTCATTGTTCTTAAACTTTGCTTTCCTCTTATCTTGTCCCGTAATCCCTTGATGGATCTTATACCTTTCCTTTCCCATTCCTGTAGCTCCTCGCCCTCCATCCATTCCAGGGTTGTGTTTTTAGGACTTTTCTTAATCTAAAACCCCTTCCTAGAAAGACCTTATCCATCGTCAGGTTTCCAATATGAAACATAGGTTAATCATGCCTAGACCTATACCTCCAGTACAAAACTTTTTATAGGTTTAAAAGTTGTGTATCCAGTTGCCTGCTAAACTGAGTCATGATGTCATCCCTCAATTGTCCTTATATCTCACCTTCCAATCCCACCCATCATCAAGTCCTCTTGCTTTATCACCTAAAATAGTGGCCTCCCCACACCCACAGCCCAGCCACCTGTCTCCCACTCTTCTTTTCTCCAATCACGGCCCTCTCCGTACTTGACTCTTGCTTCTCTCTCAGAAGGCTGCTAGAATCTGAATTGTCTCTAGGCCTGAGCTACTCAAATCCATCTTCTTGAAACTGACTGCCTAGTAGAAGAGACAGAAGATAACTTACTTATTTACAAAATAACTAAAATACGCTAGAAGGTGATAAGTGATGTAGAAATAAAGTAAATCAGGGAAGAGGGTGGGGGAATGTGGTAAGCTGAAGCACTGCTCACAAAACACCCCTAGGCTGGCTCTTACCTAACATTTTCATTTCACCCCCAAATTTTAAAGTTTCACACCAAACCACTTGCTGTTTTTTTTTCTAGAATACACTAGGCTCCTTGTCAATCCTATAGCTTTGTTTCTGCTGGCCTCTCAGCCAGAAACAGCCTTTCCCTCTTCACTGAGGAATTCATTCATTGGAGCCCTCTTGGACCTACCTGCAGCTGGCACATGGTTTTGATCTTCTTGTTCCTTCTGTACCCTGTGTATTCCTCACTATGCAGTTAGTGCCGACATCATTATTTTCAGTTTACTTTTCTGTCTCCCTTACTGAGAGATGGGTGATAAGACAAGGATCAGATCTTGCTCATATTTGTAGTCTCCACATATATACATGGGTATTGCATTATTTGCCCTGTGATCTATTTCTATGATTCCATGCTTAAGCAACTTCCACATCTTTTCATAATGACACATTCTTCCTTTATACACACTACTTTTTCTCTACTTATAGTCCTGGGTAGTTGATTTAAGACAGCTTCTATTTCTTTTCAGTGTTTCTTATTTCTATTTATTGTAGTTCAATCTTCAGAGTAATATCCCCAAATCAGTCTTTTATCTATTTCAAAATTCCCAGGGGACGATGAGGTGGAGGTCATACCACTGTAGTCCCCAAGTCCAAATAGTGCAAACAATGAGTGAATTTTTTTTAAAATAGAGAAGAATGACCTCTTGGAAAAAATGGGGAAAGGGGGAAAAGATGTGGAGAAAATAGATTATATCTTCTCCAATTGTACTCACTATATTGCAAGAAAGAGAGACAGCTGAAAGAACAAAAACAATAAGCTATTAAAATAGATCATTAAGGATAACAGGATCAGAAAAACAAGATCAAAGACTCCAGATTCTGGGTGGCCAAGGAGACCACAGCTTGAATTTTTTTCTCCATATCATTTGAAGAGCATTTCCTCGCTACATGTTTAAAGCATTGCTCTATTATTTAACTTAGGTTGTCTGATGCATTGCCTCTTTTTCCACTTCATATGTTTTCACATACTAGTATATAGCCTGCTTAATAAGGATACATATTTGTGTACATACATATATTTTTGGTTTTGGAAATGCCAAGTATATATTTTTAATGTTTATAAGTAATGTCTGACTGTAACAATAATTTTGATAAAGGTGAACTTTTATTTTAAAGAATGATATAAGTTACATATTCTGATAGTCTAGTAAACATGGGGCAAATGCTGCCAATAAGTTCTTTATGTAAATTAACAAGCACTTCAGTTTGTTGCTGGTCATTATAATTAGTAATGAAAAACAAATAGCCATAGGTAAATGTGAACTAATTTACAGTATCTCATTGAAATGCTTTGTCAAGAAAAATAGTATCTTTCAAATGAAAAGTAATTGGAGCAATGAATTAGTCTGGGTTTTAATTAAAAATTGAAAATCCAGTATAACTGTTACCTAATTTCACCACCTAGAAAAACAGAGAAATAAAATTTAGTTAAGCTGATTTAATATTTACATTTACTAATGAAAGGGTATCTGGAACATTATGTGTGATATACATTCTATACAGTAATTACCAATGAGAAAATTAAGAAAGTGGATATTTGTAAAAGTCTATATATATCATGTAATTTTGTTCACCTTAATATGTCCTTGAATATCTGACAAAACAAACTAAAATGACTTTAAAAATAAGTTTAAGAATAAATTATTTGTATTACCCTGATACAGAAAACACTAATATGAGCATTAAAAATGTTTAGCCATAGACTAGTTCTAATACACAAGTAAATAGATATATTCAAATAACTAAATACCTCTACTTGCTAATACTTACTTATGATGGAAAGCAAGATTTGTTTTATTTGTAATATTCTATTTTCACACTGGCCTCTGGACATTTTTATTTGATATCCTCCCGTATTTTCAAATTCATCACATCTCCAGACCTTCAAATCTCCTTCTCATTCTTCACATTACTTTTATTAATGAAACTTCATGCTTCTTGAACCTACATATTTTTCCTTAACCAATGCTTTGGTAAATGTTATTCCCATATGTGACATCCTTCAGTGATTCAACATTGCTTACCAAAAAAAAAATTCCCTTAGAATTCCGTTTGCATCATTTATGACTTTGTCTCAAGCTGTCTTTCTGGATTTAGCGCTCACTAAAACATAACCCCGTGGTATAATCAAACTGACTGTGTGTTACTGCAGAGATGACACTGTGCAATTGTTTTACATTCTGAGCTCAGCTTGCACTGTTCCTTTACTTCTGGTTTGAATGGGCATTTAACCTAATCTTTAATTCCCTTTTCATCAGACCTCCATCTATCAAAATCTCACCCACACTTCAAGTCCTGTTTCAAATTTTGACTCATCCACAAATCTTTGCCTTATCACCTAAGAAATAATAATTTATTACTCCATTCAAATCCTATTGTGAGGCTATATATGAATTACATTTCTTCAGACATTCTTGTTTTAACACATTTATACTGAGTACCAACTATGGCCAAGACACTCTTAGACAGTAGAAGTGATACTATGGTAAAAAAACAAACAAACAAAAAACATAGTCATTACTCTCAAGAATATCCATATAATAAAGTACTCATATGCTAATTAGACCAAATGGTGGAATGACCTTCCGGTATGACCAGTGGGCAGGGCTGCAAGGGCCAAGCCCCTTGCACAAATTTCATGCACCGGGCCTCTAGTTATCTAATGAAGATATAAGCACATAAATGACTATAATATTAAAGAGACCATGGAAATTTTCCTAAGACTAGTGCCTAAAACTTTCTGGGAGAATATTAAAACTACTGATGAGAAAACCTTCACTAGTGATAACAACAAAGTAGATCCTAAATAATAATTTGGGCAGCCAGAGATAGGGAAGAGCATAGTTCAGGTTAATTAAATATGAATCAAGGTAGGAAGCTGAAAATGCTCAGAGTATGTTCTTATATTCTGTTATGGGCTGAACTCTTTTTCCTCAAAATTCATATGTTGAAGTTCTACCATCAAGTACTTCAAAATGTGACTGTGTTTTGAGATAGAGCCATTAAAGAGGTGGGTAATTAAAACTGAACCTGTTACGGTGGTCCTAATCCAATCTGACTGGTATCTCATAGAAAGAGGAAATTTTGAACATATATAGATACTATGAGAATGCACACAGAGAAAAAGCTATGTGAGGACACAGTTGAGAAGGTGGCAACCTGCAAGCCAAGGAGAGTGGGTTCCAAAAAAAACAACTTGGCTGACCCTTTGATCTTGAACTTCTAACCTCCAGAACTGTGAGAAAATAAATTTCTGTTGTTTAAGACACCCAGTATTTTGTTATGCAGCCCTCTCAAACTAATACAGGTACCTTAGTCAACACTGTATAATATATATTTATATAACAAGTAATATATATAAAACATCATCTACACTAATAAAAGAGAAACATGGTAATTGGCATACAACTGCTACCTTCCCATTGGCTAATCAGCGAGATATGCAAATTAACTGGCAGCCAACATGGCGGCTGGCAGCCAGGCAGCTGATGCGAACAGGGAGGCTTGCTTGCCCCAGCATGAGGAAGCCAAGGTTCCCCGTCTGCAGCTGGGGGGCTCTGAGCTCTGAAGCAACAACTCCAAAAGATACAATGTTTCAATTATAGAAGCTAAAAGATGGCGCTTAATTTGCATACTCAGGCTACAAGCAGAGCGAAGCCAAACAGCCCTGAAGCGGCAGGGCAGAGAGGCCTCAGGGCCCCGGGAACAGTGGAGCAGACAAGACTCCTGGCCCAGGATCAGTGGAGCCATGAGGCCTCAGGACCCCGGGATCAGCGGAGCGAGAGGGGTCCTGGCCCCGGGATCAGCAGAGCAAGGAGACCACCCAGCACCGGGATCAGCATGACAGGGGGCAGCGACCAAACCCCTGATCGCCCTGCAGCTCTGTGCATGACAGGGGGCGGTGCCCCAACTCCCCAATCGGCCCTGCTCTGAGCCCAACCAGGGGCTGCACCTAGGAATTGGGCCTGCCCTCTGCCACCCGGGAGCAGGCCTAAGCCAGCAGGTCGTTATCTCCCGAGGGGTCCCAGACTGTGAGAGGGCACAGGCCGGGCTGAGGGACTCCCCCTCCCCCACCCCCCGAGTGCACAAATTTTTGTGCACCGGGCCTCTAGTCCTATAATAAAAGCCTAATATGTTAAGTGTCCGTTCGTGCAGTCATCCATTCAACCAATCAAAGCATAATATGCTAATGATATGCTAAGGTTTCTCAACCACTCATTATGACATTCACTGACCACCAGGGGATAGATGCTCTGACTGATAGGTTAGCTTGCTGCTGGGGTCCAGCCAGTAGGGACTGAGAGAGACAGGGCAAGACATGCCCTGGTTTATGCACCAGTGGGGACCCTCGGCCTGGCCTGAGCCCTCTCACAATCAGGGACCCCTCTGGGAATGTCAGAGAGCCGATTTCGGCCCAATCCTGCAGGGAAGGCAGAGGGACCCCTTTGGTGCATGAATTGTGCACTGGGCCTCTAGTTATATATAAAACACTTAAGACAGTGTCTTAATCACTCAACCTAAAGTCTACTTCATATTGTTCATCTTAACAAATCATGGTAATTCAATGTCCCTTGCTTGCCAATGATCAGTTCAGGATAGGCGGTTCTCAGGCATCTTTGTCCAATGAAACATGATGACGTAAGTGTACTGCTACAAAAAATTTTCCTACCAAGAAGAGAGAACAGAGGCAGAGAGTCACTTTCCTGTTTCTTATGTCATCTTGTCTGTATATGAGTCTGGGACCGTGAGAGACACCTTATTACCAGGCTAAGAATAAAGGTATTTGTGACATAGAAGATGCAAAATAATGGTGTCACTGACCCACTGACTCAAACAGATGTTTTGCTTGTCATATTGATTCAAACAATGTTTTCATTTGTTATTTTATTTTTTAGTAATTGTATGACTTACTATTTACAGATATACAAACAAATATTTCAAAATTTTTGCTTTATTTACTAGTAATACTGCAAAGCTTTGGAATTTTCCACTGAATTAAATAGTCAGTTCCATTTTCTTCTAGCTCCTCTATGATCTTTGTTTTAATTTATTAATGCATTTCCACATCTAGATTTCCCAGTTCTTCTTGACTGACCTTGGGACGTTTATCTTAATTCCTTTCAAACTGCTTTGGTCATAGTCACTGCTCTTGAGTCAAGTGGCCATTGACCTACATCGTGCTTAACTGAGCAGTTAGTTGTCATTACTCATCCCTTCAAATAATTTTTTCACTTGTTTCTCACAATACCACACTCTCCTAGGTTCTCCCTCATTCTCTGTCAACTTTTTCTTTTTTTTTTTTTTTGCTCCTCTCCACAAATGTTGTAGTATCCCAGCATTACTCTCTTCTCTGCCTGTACACAAGTGTTCATTCCTAAGGTTTTAAGTGCCATCTATATGCTGTGACTCTGAAATTTATACGTATAGTCATCAAGAACTCAACTAAATTTTTATATCTAACTTTTGTACCCAATATCTCCATATAAATATCTAGTAGGGACCATAACCCTGATATATCCAATCAAGGTTCTTGATTCTTTTCCTGACCCAACTCATCTCCTCCATTTATCTTTTCTATCTCAGTAATTGCTACAACTATTGAGCTCATTGTTCAGTTTTCATCTTTGTGTGTTTTTTTTTTTCTTGCAATGTATAACTAGTCCATTCCAGTCTTCTCAGCTTTTCTGTCCTAATATATGTTAAATTTTACCACTTCTCATTCTTCAAAAACTAACCACTGGTTGAGGGTTTCTTCATCTCTATGCATAGTCTCCTAAGTATCTTCTTGCTTCCTATCTGGTTTCCTAAGGTCTATTTCCCACAAGTAACAAGAGTGATCTTTGTTAAGTATGAATAATTAATACTTCACATACATTAGGTAATTTATTTTCCACAATCTGATAAGAGGTTGTATGAACTTTCCCATTCACAGCTAAGGAAAATGAGTGACTTGCCCAGGATTATAGCTGATACCTAAAAGAGTGGGATGGAAACTGAGGCAGTCTATTCTCTTAACCAATAGTGTTTATACATTCATGCCCACACATAAACCATTTAATGGCTTTTCTTCATCCCTAGTATTAGGATAAAATACAAAATGTAGACCAGACTTGAAAATTCCCTGAACAGAAAAAACCACTTAGGCAAACTTTTACCCCAGTTTTTTACTTCCTTTCCACCTCCTTACTCTCAACCCTGTACTGTATAACCCACATCACTGCCTGGAATTAATAAAACATATTTGTTTAGTGTTTAACTGTATAGTATTATGTTAGCATAGTTTTGATTTCTTTATAATTTTGATACATACATTTTGAAATAACTTTACTCTTATTTAAAATGTTCTTTTTATCTACAAATATAATCTTGGAAGAGGTCAACCTAATAGGAAAATTATATTTAACTATCCTGATGTCCATTTAAAATCCCCACACAGCACCATTGCTATAGTAGATAGTTGAAAAAGATATACTTTAATTCATGAACACATGAAAGAATGTTTTAAAATATAAAATACATTTTTAAAATATTACTAACTAAATAATGATTTTAATTTGGGATAAACTTTCTCTGGTCTGATGAATTTAAGTTGCCCACTTATACTTGATAGCAATAAATTATTTTATGAAAAATGAATTAATATAAATTGGAAGTAATTGCATGCTCTAGTTCTTGGTGTCCATAATTACTCTTTCTCCAGTTCAAGTCCAACAAAGAGACTATTAACCAAAGTGTCATACTATACACCCATTCTTGTTAGTTGGCAACATGTTTTAAAAACAAGATTAGCCTTGGCTAAATGTCTCAGTTGTTTGAAGCATTGTCACATGCACCAAAAGGCTGCAAGTTCAATTCCCAGTCAGGACACATACTTAGGTTGTGGGTTCAACCACCAGTCAAGGCATGTAGGGCAGGCAAACATCACATTGATGTTTCTCTCTCTCTCTCTCTCTCTCTCTCTCTCTCTCTCTCTCTCTCTCTCTCTCTTTCTCTCTCCTCTCTCTCTCTCTCTCTCCCCTTGTCTCTCTAAAAATAAATAAAAACAAATCCTTGGGTGATGATTAATTAATTAATTAATTAATTAATTAAAATAAAAGCAAGGTGTCTATTTTCTATTTTACTTAAATGTGAGTGGGGCCAGTTTTGCAAATCTTTATAATACAGTTCAATATTTAGTCCAGGAATACCATCTCTTCAAAGGTTTTTGAATTCCTTTATTTCTTAGCGTACAAGATGAGAGCACAGTGCTTGTAAAGAAAGGAAGAACACGGGGAAGTGTGGGAAAGCAGCATGTATGGAAGGCATGCAAAAATAATGAGGAAGTATATTTGCAGATCTGAACTTCAATAGCAGGCTGTTCTCCTGGGAAGATGTTTTTACAGACACTTGGATCATTTATGCGACTAGGCTTTGCTTTACTGGTGGGTGTTCAGGGTTGGCTTTTTTCCTAAGTGGGTCAAGAGCACATATGTTTTAAACACAGAAAAATATGTTAAGGCACTAAATAGCAAGGCCTTGATTTAAAAATTAATAGCATTCGCGAGGATGTAGTTTAAGTCTAGTTATCCGCAGCATGACCTCCTAGGCTTCCTGCGTTCTCAGCAGAAAACCATCTGCATTCTCTACAATGTATGCAAATGCTACCAACTGTTATTGGAGAAACACAACGTTATACACATGATGTGTCAGGTAAGGAAAAAACGAACGTGTGTTTCTTCTTGAACGTTAACCTCACCTCCTTCATTCCTTGTTCTCTCCAAGTAGTCTTACTGGGTGTGCCGGGGGGAGAAACATTAAATCTTTCAGGCCACTGTCATCCCTTGAATCCCTCATGTCCTTGGGCTTTCAATGGTTCACTCAAAGTCCCCTTGCACTCTAGACTCCTGAACAAATGTATTACCTTCTTCCCAGAATACTTACAAAATGTCCATTTCTTAGCATTCCAGAGAGATGCCGAATGAAAAATAAAAATCTCCATCCAAGCCTGATATTCCTATGAGTTTATGGATTTGAAGAAATTACAAAAGTAAACATTTTTTACACGTCTTTTTAAAATCTTTATTGTTGAGATTATTACAGATGTCCCTCTTTCCCCCCACCCCCCCATAGCTCCCCTCCACCCGGTTCCCACCCTGCCCCAGGCCCTCACCACATTATTGTCTGTGTCCATGGGTAATGCATACATGCATATAAGATCTTTGTCTAATCTCTTCCCACACCCCCCACTCACCCCTTTCCCTCTGAGAATCATCAGTCTATTCCATTTCCATGCCCCTGATTCTATTCCATTCACCAGTTTATTCTGTTCATCAGATTTTTTATTTGTTTGACTTTTAGATTCAATTATTGATACATATGTATTTGTTGCCACTTTATTATTCATATTTTTTATCTTTACCTTTTTCTTCTTCTTCCTCTTCTGAAAGAATACCCTTCAGCATTTCATATAATACTGGTTTGCTGGTGATGAACTCCTTTAGCTTTTTCTTGTCTGTGAAGCTCTTTATCTGACCTTCAATTCTGAATGATAGCTTTGCTGGGTAGAATAATCTTGGTTGGAGGTCCTTGCTATTCATCACTTTCAATATTTCTTACCACTCCCTGCTGGCCTGCATAATTTCTGTTGAGAAATCAGCTGACAGTAATATGGGCATTCCCTTTTAGGTAACTAATTGCTTTTCTCTTGCTGCTTTTAAGATTTTCTCTTTGTCTTTTGCCCATGGCATTTTAATTATGATGTGTCTTGGTGTGGTCCTCTTTGGATTCCTCTTGTTTGGGGTTCACTGTGCTTCCTGGACTTGTAAGTCTATTTCTTTCACCAGGTAAGGGAAGTTTTCTCCACTATTTCTTCAAATAGGTTTTCAATATCTTGTTCTCTCTCTTCTTCTGGCACCCTCATAATTTGGGCATTGGTATGCTTGAAGTTGTCCCAGAGGTTCTTTACACTGTCTTCATATTTTTGGATTCTTTTTTCTTTTTGCTCTTCTGGTTGGGTATTTTTGCTTCCTCATATTTCAAATCATTGATTTGATTCTCAGGATCCTATAATCTCCTATTGAATCCCTGTATATTATTCTTTATTTCAGTCAGTATATGCTTAATTTCTGACTGGTCTTTTTCCATTTTTGTCATTCTCACTAAGATCCTTGAAAGTCTCAGTAAATCCTGTGGACGTTTCTAGAAGATTCTTGAGTAACCTTATAACTGTGGTTTTGAACTCTATACTCAGTAGTTTGATTTCCTTCATTTGTGGCATGTTTCTTTGCACATTTTGGCTGCTTCCCTGTGTTTGTTTCTATGTATTGGGTAGAGCTCCTAAGTCTCCTTGAGTTGATAGAGTGGTCTTGTGTAGAAGGTGTCCAATAGGGCCCAGTGGCTCGGTCTTCTCAATCACCTGAGGTGGACACTCTAGGTGCACCCCTTCGTGGGCTGTGTGCATAGTCTTGTTATAGTTGAGCCTTGATTGGTGTTGGTATCATTGGGAGGAATTGACCTCCAGGCCAATTGACTGTGGGGACCAGCTGCAACTAAGTGGGAGAGCTGCTGTTCAGGAGACACCTTATGGAGCAGGACTTGCTTCAGTGGGGCTTTGTTGCTCACTGAGTCTGCCCCTTGAGTGTGTCACTTATGGATGTGAAGAGTTGTAATCTGGTATGGTCTCACTCCGACCACTGGGTACACTGGCTCTTGGGTCTCCAGGGAGGTACAAAGACAACCACTGCCTGGGACCCCCCAGCAGGAGCTTCAAAGAGATCTGCAGTTTTCTCCTCTTTGTATTGGGTTTGGAAGTGCCCAGACAAGGACCAGCTGTGAAGCAAGGCAGGATGGTGCTGATGCCAGGTCTTGGGCCTTTTATTGATAGGTTTGGGGCTCCCTGATCCAGCTGCAGCTTGTTTGACAGGTGTTTTAGCCTGAGAAAGGACAGGCCATTCACATGCAACAGGGAGGTCCCAGCACAGGAACAATGACCATTGTGAGCACCTCTATCTGGAATAAAATCACCCCCAAGTTGCTGCCCAATGCCAAACAGTCCAGTTTCTCCTTATATGTGTCTGGGTCCCCCAGAGCCTCACCGGGCACTGGAGCTCAGATGAAGCAGAACCTTGTAAGTTCAGTTCACGGTGCAGGCCTTTTAAAAGGAGCAGCTGGATCTCTGGCAGCCTCTGTGTCACTGAGCCCCCATCCACACTGGTTTTTACAGCCCATAGGGACTTCTTTTTCCAGCACTTGGACCTTGGGCTGGGCATCTGGTGTGGGGTGGGGACCCCTTGCTCCACTGGGTGGCCTCCGCAGAGATGATTTCCCTCCCGATTAAAAAAGCGTCACATGTGGGCACTGGACCAGCCAATTTCGCGTCTCTGCACCTCCTATCAGTCTCGGTGTGCTTTCTTTTTTACTTCTCTAGTTGTAGGACTTCCATTCAGTCAGCTTTCAGGCGGTTCTGGATTGTGGGAAGAGCTCAGGAGATTTATCTCAGTGCAGTGGCAGATGCAGTGGCGTGAGCACACTCCGCCTATACAAGCTTCCTCGGCACACCGGGAAGTGGCAGCGCCCGCCTGAGCAAGCCCCCTAAAGCCCTTACATAGTACCCTGATCTTTCCTACTATTGGCTGCCCTAAGGATGGTGTAAACTTCTGATTGGTCCAAAATGTTATATATACTGCTGCCCTTACACAATAAACTCAGATCTGCGTCACCGAACCTGGTCTTCAGAGTCAGGCATGCTTCGTTAGGACTCCGCCGGCCTCACCCCCGCGGGACCCCCTGCTTCACTGGATGATGGTTTTTCTGTATTTTAGTTGTAATTTTTGATGTGGTTGTGAGAGGCAGTGACTACAGGCATTTGCCTATGACGCCATCTTGGCTCTCCCTCTTATTAAGAAGTCTTGATCAATAAAACAAATAGACACAACAGAATGGAGAAGAAGGTAAAACTTATGTCATGGATTTGTTGACATACTGATCTTTTCTCTAACTATCTGCGCCTTAAATCCTCCATATATCTGGGCTTTAGAATTTACTTTTGGGGAAAGTTTAGTTGGTCTTTAATTCACAAAACCGAGAGGCAAATGAGTTGTCTGCTTAGATATTTGGCATGTAAATGATTGATCAGCAAGTTATTAACTTTAGAAAAATATATATTTAAACACTTCTCTAATCTTAAAAAGCTACAATTGCTCCTACTCTTTCATTAAGTACCTAAGCTAAAACTTCAGAAACTGTTGAAATAGATGTAAACCTTTTAGTATTCCCCACATACCAGTTTGTTCACCATTTTTTAGTATATTAGACTACATAGATTTACTTTAAAGCTAAAAACATTCTTGTCATTCACACTTGGCAGATGTTGTGAGGTGGCAGAATACCCACAAGTGTTTAAAAAATATATCTGCTCTATGATAAATTTATTTGTTCATAAATGTCAGCTAAGCTTTTAAGCCTGTAGGAAGCAATGTCTGTAAAATTTTAAATTTTTTATAAACTTTCAACATTAAATACAGTCTGGAGGAATGTAATTTAAGGTTACACCATGTAAAAATGCACATTTTTTTCTCCCTCGGAGGTACTTCACTGCAAACATGCTATCCAGAACCTCAAGTCACATGACCAGGCTATGTTTTACTATTGAGTTGTGTGACAAGGGGTTTTATCAGCCTGAAAAATGTTGACACCTCAAAATTTGTGTTATAAAAGAACATGTTGCCTGATCTTTGGAACTTGAGACTAAAAGCTCACACTTTTAATTTAATAGAAAAGTAGATAACTATACACCAGTAAGAATAGATGGTGCAGAAAATTTCAAATTAAAGATGAAAGATGTAAAGTGTCAAGCATTAGACTCTGCTATTACCCTTGATTTAATGAAGCCCAATGTCTAGAGAAAGACCTCTAACTTGTCAGGTTGTTCTCTGTAAAATGAACATTTTTCCTGCACCAGGTTGCTCTTTTCAAAGGTTTATTTTTAATAGGAGCCCTACTTCATAAGGAAGCTATCAGAAACAAAACTCACAGACTCCTAAAATACTGAATAGTTACGCACGTGAACTAACCATAAATCAAAAGGCATATGTAATAAACATTTTGAATTAAATTATTTCCTAAAACATATATTCAAGTGCAGTTTTCTAATCAAATTTATTTTTTAAATTATTAAATTCTGCTGTTCTCAGACTTAATACAACAGCCTCATAATCTCATTTATTTATTTCTTCATTTACCAAATAATAACTGAATGACTACCATATGACAGGCTCTTCTTGCATTTTCAAGGACATTTATTTTACTGTTGCATGGAAGGCATTATAGGCACTACTTATTCTAGAGGTCAAATGAACTTCTAAGATTTTTTGACATCCTATCTCTCTAGAGGAAAGACATGAATCAATCAGACATATGAATTCAAATATGAACATCATTATTTAGTAGTTGCATGAACCTGGCCACCTGATATCTCAGTGACTGTTTTTACATCTGTACAATGGAGAATATAAAGATAGCTACCTTAAATTACTGTTATGAGGATTAAATGTGATGGCTTAGCACAGTACCAGATATGTAGAAAAATGCCCCAAATAATTTTAGTTCATACTAATACCACTTGCAATATTACTTTGATATCATCAGTATGAAAATTTGTATCTAGGCAAATACATTTTATTTTTTAATATATTTTTATTTACCTCAGAGAGGAAAGTAGAGGAAGAGAGAGACATAAACATCAATGATGAGAGAGAATCATTGATTGGCTGCCTCCTGCGTGCCCCTCACACCTGGGATCAAGCCCACAAACCCTGGCATGTGCCCTGACTGGGAATTGAACCACAACCTCCTGATTCATAAGTTGTCCACCAAAACCACTGAGCCATGCCGGCCAGGCTAAGCTAATACATTTTAATATAAATTGTGTATATTATAGATGTATACTTTACATATATAGCTTATATAAAAACATCATGTGAATTATTCTCATATATTTTTGTTAGATCATCACCTCCCAAGTAAATTTATCCAGTCACAAGTACATATATAATGCGCATATGGGTGCATATTGAAGAAGGAGATAAGGAGACAGAGAGAGAAATTCATAAGGGGAGCATCCAATCTTAGAATTTTGCCTTATTCTAAGAGTAGAGTCCCAATGCATGAAATTCGTGCACTGGGGGTGAGGGTGATCAGGGATTGGGCCTAAAACAGCAGTTGGACATCCCTCTCACAATCCAGGACTGCTGGCTCCCAACTGCTCTCCTGCCTGCCTGCCTGCCTGGTTGCTCCTAACTGCTTCTGCCTGCAAGCCTGATCATCCCCTAACCAACCTCCTGCCAGCCTGATCATCCCCTAGCCAACCCCCTGCCAGCCTGATCGATGCCTAACTGCTTCCCTGCCAGCCCGATCACCCCCAACTGCCCTCCCCTGCTGGCCTGATCACCCCCAACTGCCCTCTTCTGCCGTCCATCTTGTGGCTGTGGGAGCCACCATCTTTGAGGGCGGGGCAGTCAATTAACATATTCCCTCCTTATTGGCTGTGGGCAGTTCCATCTTTGCAACAGCATAAGGGTCAATTAGCATATTCTCTCTTTATTAGATATGATGCTTATCTTATTCTAAGAAATGTCATCATAGTTATCTTATTTCATTCATTTTGACTGATGCTTATTAACCTAAATCAACAAAACCTGGATATACCATTTCTTTTAAAAATGTTATCCCCATTAAAAATTACAAGCAATTTTATGCATACATTATTCAGTAATTATTAATTAAATATTAAATAATGTAATGTTTACAAATATTAAATCTTCAATGTAGAAGCAATTATCAGCAATGAGCTATTGGTTGCCCATTTCATGGATAAATGAATTGTTATTGTCATCATCATTATTAAGAAATCTTCAACAGCTTTTTGTTTTAAATATTCTCTTTAAAAGAGTGGAATGTTAATATTATACAAAACTATAGAAAAACAAAAAGATTTATAAAAACAATAGCAAAGTAAATTGGAACTACTAAAATCATTACAGACTCCATGGTGATAGAGCTTATATTCATGAGATTTGGTTATGACAAGAATTATGTGATATGTTTTGCTTCCCAAAATAAAATTAATGCAAAAATTTTTGTACCACATCAATTTTTTTGTTGAATAGGCAATTTTAGTTAATGACCTGTAAATTATAGAAATGAAGCCAATAAAAGCATTATATATTAGATAAGAAAATATTATAACTTGGTTTAAAGGCATAGAATGGACAGTTTACATTTACTCTGATACTTCTTTCTATCAACCCATATTCTTAGAGCATCTATTAGTTCTCTCAGAGCCACAGAGGTTGTCAGGTTTCCTTTCTTATTACTAAGAAATAATAGTTGACATGAATATTATTTCTACCATTTAAATATATATATATTTTTAAGAAGTTCAGAAATTTATTTTGAGGACATATTAAAACACATCAATAGTATTTAAATAGAAAAATCAAAACTTTAAAGTTGTACTTAAAAATCATCATAGAATTAAAACATTTTACAGATTCTAAATATATTTAACCTATTTAATTCAGTAAACATATATTAAAACTGTTACTTTGTGCTTAACACTCTGCCAGTCACTAAGAATACAAAGATAAGTAAAATGGTCCCTGGCTTCCTAAACCTTTCATATTAGCAAAAAAAAAAAAAAAAAAAGACATTATAATGCCCCCCAAAAAAGACACTATAATGCCATGAGATTATATGGTTAGGAAAGAGGCATAACTGAACTGCTCTATCATATCTGAGTGTGGGGAATCAAAACAATTTCATCCAGATGAGTGGAAAAAGAAGGGGTGAAATGTAGGGAAAGATTAAAGCCTGAGCTATTTTCCCACAGGACCTTTGAAACATTTGGGAAGAAACTTTCTTATCTCGTCTTAGCTTCCGCTGGTTTGCCAGTAATCTTTGGCATTTCTTGGTATGCAGCTGCAAACTCTGATCCCTGCCTTATCATCTCATGCATTCTTCATGTGTGTTTGTGTGTATGTGTGTGTGTGTGTGTGTGTGTGTGTGTCTGTCTGTCTGTCTGTATCTGTCTGTCTTCACAGACATCTTCTAAGAACACCAATCATATTGGATTAAGGTCCACTCTACTTCCCCTGGTCTCATCTTAACAAATTACATTTGCAACAACCCTATTTCCAAATAATATCCCATTATGAGGCCCTGGGAATTAGTACTTCAATATATCACTTGTACAGGCAACATAATTTAACCCATAACAAGACCTAATATTAAAACTATCTCCTCAGACAAAAGTCAATTTAAGGAGGAAGGAAAATTTTCAATTGTGTGAAATACATTGTTGGTTAAAGGGAAAATTTATATAGCACCTTTGGAAAGTAATCATACTGTCTATATTAAGATTGTAAAATATTCATACATTTTAGCTCAAAGAAATTATTCTAAATACAGAAAAATATGTAACATGAAGGTTTTCAGAACAATCTTATTAAAATTTCAAAAATGTGTAAGTTAAACATCTAAAAACTAGAGTCCCAGTGCACAAATTGTGTACATTGCCCCTCAGCCCGGCTTTTACCCTCTCACAGTCCGGGACCCTTAGCTCCTTACCACCCACCTGCTCACTGCTCCTTAGTGCTACTGCATTGGCAGGAAAGGTTCCCACCACCACAGCTGCACTCTCCAGCTATGAGCCCAGCTTCTGGCAGAGTGGGGCTCGCCTTGTGGGAGTGCACTGACCACCAGGGGGCATCTCCTGCATTGAGCATCTGCCCCCTGGTGATCAGTGCGCATCATAGCGACCAGCCGTTCTGGTCATTCTGCTGTAATGGTCACTTAGGCTTTTATTATATAGATAGGGAAATAACTGAATAAATTTTAATTCATCCCATTCATTTAAAAAATTAGGTAACAAAAAATTAGGTTTGAAAGTTTATTCATGAGAAATATTTCTATCAGTTAAAATAGGCTGAAAAGTTATATATATTATGTCATCAACTAAGTAATCAAAAATAAACCAAAAAATACATTAAAATATAATAGAAATTCACCAAAATGTTTATTATAGTTCAATTAATCATCACATAGATTATAATAAAATTTATGCAAATTTTATTGGATACAAACCAACTCATTCTTTGATTTACTCAACAAATATATTTTCAAGGGGCTACTATGTGCCAGGAACAACAGTGACCAAATGGATAAAAATTTCTAACTTTGTCAAATCTTTAATTGGGTCAAGCAGACTATTATTAAAAAATACCATTTACTAGTGTTTTAGAGGATAAGCAGTATGGAAAAAATAGAGCAAAATAAGGGAGAGTCAAAGTGATGGAATGGTGCTTGAAATTTCCCTAAATATTGTCAGAATAGAGGTGACATTTGAGCAAAGTCTTCAAAGAATGTTAGAGCTTATCACTCAGTTTTTATTGTCATCTGTGTTAACAACCCGAAGATGCCATGATTTAGAAAAGCTAGTGGCATTGCTCAGGTACATGGTGTGACCCTCATGACCTGCTATGGCACTGCTTCATGCTGTTTTAATTCCAACAGACTGAAGTGGCCTCTATCTGATGTGTGCCATTCACATGTCAGAGAGAAAGAGAATAAATGGTGGCACCACAAAATGCTCTTAACAGTCATTCTTCTTCTAATGACATGTGCCACTTTTATTCACTTTTCAGTGGCTAAAGCATATCACCAGGTCAAACCCAATAGCAATGAGGCAGAAGTATTCATGCCACAAGGAGCATCAGGGAGTATTCAGGAGGAATATGGCTTCTTGCTAACCTCCCTTTCTCCTATAAAGTACACTTACCCTGCCCACACAAAGGGAAACAACCTTATTAATGTAACGTTCAAGTCTGTGATCTCATGAAAATCTTAGATCAGGGCTTTTCTTTTTTTTTTTTTTTAAATATGTTTTTATTGATTTTCAGAGAAGAAAAGAGAGGGTGAGAGAGATAGAAACATCAATGATGAGAGAGAACCATTGATGGGCTGCCTCCTGCACATCCCATCCTGGGGATCGAGCCTACAACCCAGGCATGTGCCCTGCCTGGGAATCGAATCATGACCTCCTGGTTCATAAGTCCATGCTCATCCACTGAACCATGTCGGCTGGGCAATCGGGACTTTTCTTGATCCAGAGATCTAAGAACTGAAAAGTCAAGTCATCTGTCCAAGACAGACACAAGTCATCTGTCCAACACACACTTCACACAGTGGTAGAATGGAAGACTAGCCAAATAAATATCCCCATTGGAAAGGGTGAGAATGGGAAACAGTCACCACTGACCTACCACAACACTGAAATCTCCCCAGGGAGGAAAAGTGAGCCCTGCTTCTGTTCCCCTGGAGTAGATGCTCAGTCCATTGTTCTCTTGGTAGCCATCTCTCCCCCTGGGAGATCTTCCCTTTTCTGTTTTCCTTCCAAGTCTCATCTGAAGAGGACATTGGAAAATGCGTTCTCCCTGAGGACCACACAGTTTTCTCATCCTCCTTTCTGTCTGGGAGAGATTAGGGGTCCAAAGGTTCAGTTTCAAGGAGTCAGTGTATTTTAAATCCAGACTGGCTCCTTTGGCAGTAATACAACTCTTTCAAAAGCTTAGCTAGCTTTTCTTCCGTTACTCACCATTATATGTTTGCAGCTTATCCATAATTGTTCTTTTTTCCAGACTTAATTGTAGGTAACTTGAACTTACCGGGCTTTGATGGAAAAATCATGCCTTTATTCATTTTTTTCTTGAGCCATTTTGTCCAAGTTAAAATTTTCACAAGGCATTAACTTAATGAATTTGGAGATTTTAACAAAAGCTTTTATGGCCACAATTCTAATTTAGTTCTTGCAGAAGAGACTGAATTTAAAGTAGTCTTTGTTTTCAAAGGCTATTTCAGATTTATTTTTTATCTGTTGGAAACTTGAAGAAGTGTAAGCTCCTACCAGCTTCTACATCTGGAAGCTTTGGGAAATTTTTGAGTTTTCTATATTCCCATTTAATTTTGCTTGCAAGGTAACCAATTATTTTATTTCAATTTTTTAAAAAAATATTTGTTATTTATTTTTTAAAGAGAAAGGAAGGCAGAGAGATAGAGAGATGGAAACATTCAGTTGCCCCCACATACCCCCTACTGGGGATTGAGCCTACAACCGGGGCATATGCCCAGACCAGGACTTGAACCAGGGACCTCTTGGTTCATAGGTTAACAATCAACCACCGAGTCACACCACCCAGGAGCCAATTATTTTCTTATTTCATGTCTTTTTTGTAGTGCCCTGCCAGCCAAAATAGCCTGTATTAATCAATCAATTCATATTCTGTTTCTTATCAAATGTTTCACCACTTCATAATATTACTAATATAATCATGTGTTGAGACTCCAATAAGTTTCCTGGGTACCCACTATCAATAAGGAAAGTCAATGTAAAGGGTCATTGTGTTTGTTTAATCAGCACCCCAATCCTTCTACCAATTTCTATAGTAGCTTGCATTCATATGTTACAGCAACAAAAACCCCATTGTTTCAGGGGTTTCCAAGAACAAGAATCTATGGGTCAACTGTTGCTGCTCTCTGATGTTTCCTTCCAGGTCCTAGGCTGAAAGAGCAGCCTCTATTTGGATGATACAGATCTCATAGCACAGGGAAAAGGTCAAAGATAAAGCAGGCAAAAGCTCCTAAAGCTTCTGCTTGCAAGGGGTATATATCACTCCATTCATTTCATGGGCAAAGCGAGTTGCATAGCCACATGGGGAGCAACATACCGTCTCCTCATTAAAGTAAGAAATGTTTGGCAACCACAACAACCTTCCAGGGAGAGAGCAATGCAGACATGCCAGGCAAGGAACTTCAGGTAAAATGAACAGCCAGAGAAAAACATGGAAATGTAGCTAATGTGTCCAAGGGTAGCAAGGGAGGTCAGTGCAAATGAGGAGAGTTTGTGGCTGGAAAGTAGTAAACTTCAGAGAGGGAAGCAGGAGTACAATTCTAGGGCTTTTAGGCTATTATCATTTGGCCTTTAAAGTGAAGAAAAAAATTTAAGCAAAGATGTGACATGATCTAACTTTTGTATTAGAAAAATGACTGTAGCTGCTCTGACCAGATGGAAATAGGGAAGGGCATTAGCAGGGGGACAAGTCAGAAAGACACTTGATATCAAAGTGAGAAAGTGAAGCCTTGGACCGGGGTAGTAAAGATGGGGGTCAGATGTGTTCTGAGGATGAACCACAAAGTCTCTGAGAGGGTTTGTTATGGAATGTGAGAGAAATAAAAGTAAAAGTGAGATTCAACATCCACCTTCTAACTTGTGCCTGGAAAGAGGTTGTCGTTTACTGGGGTGGGAAGTCTGTGGGTGCAGCAGGTTTAGGAGTTCTGTAGAGCATACGGGTCTGAAGTGGCAATTAGACATCCGAGAGGGAAAGGAGAAATTTTAAAAATAGGAGGTAGGAGCCTATAATTTTATTTAAAACCAACAGACTGAATGAGATCAACAAATTGGTGAGTATAATTAGAAAAATGGCAAAAGATCCTGGGGAAAAAACCAGTTTTAAGAGCCTGGGGAGAAGAAAATGAACAAGGAAGCAAGACTTATTTTACTGGAGGAGAAGTAATAGTACAAGATGTGCTGAGAGCTAAGGAATTAATGTCTTGAAGGAGGCAAGTGTGAGCGAACGTATGAAATGATACTGCTGGATTACCTAGAAGGAGCCTGGGATTTGCCCACTAGCTTTAGCAATTAGGAAGTTACTGTGACCTTGAAAAATACAGTTATGTGAAGCGATGGGGCAAAACCCTAGCAGGAATAGTTTTAAGAAAGAACAAAAGACAAGAATGGTGACATGGGAAAACATATTTGCCAACGTCATATCTGATAAGGGCCTAATCTCCAAAATTTATAGGGAACTCATACAATTTAACAAAAAGAAGATAAACAATCCAATCAAAAAATGGGCAAAGAATCTAAATAGACACCTCTCAAAAGAGGACATTCAGAAAACCAAGAGGCATATGAAAACATGCTCAAAGTCCCTAATCGTCCAAGAGATGCAAATCAAAACAACAATGAGGTACCATCTCACACCTGTCAGACTGGCTATCATCAACAAATCAACAAATGACAAGTGCTGGAGAGGATGTGGAGAAAAAGGAACACTCGTGCACTGCTGGTGGGAATGCAGACTGGTGCAGCCACTATGGAAGACAGTATGGAGTTTCCTCAAAAAACTAAACATGGAACTCCCATTTGACCCTGTGATCCCACTTCTAGGAATATATCCCAAGAAACCAGAAACACCAATCAGAAAGGATATGTGCACCCATATGTTCATAGCAGCACAATTCACCATAGCTAAGATCTGGAAACAGCCTAAGTGCCCATCAGTAGATGAGTGGATTAGAAAACTGTGGTACATCTACACGATGGAATACTATGCTGCTGGAAAAAAGAAGGAACTCTTACCATTTGCAACGGCATGGATGGAACTGGAGAGCATTATGCTAAGTGAAATAAGCCAGTCAATGAAGGAAAAATACCACATGATCTCACTCATTCATGGATAATAAAGACCATTATAAACTTATGAACAATAATAGATACAGAGGCAGAGCTGCCTCAAACAGATTGTCAAACTGCAGCAGGAAGGCCAGGGAGGGTTGGGGGGCAAGAGGAAGGGGGGTAAGAGATCAACCAAAGGACTTGTATGCATGCATATAAGCATAACCAATGGACATAAGACACTGGGGGGGTAGGGGAGGCCAGGGGATTGTCAAGGGCGGGGGGGTGGGGGGAGGACACATATGTAATATCCTTTGTAATACTTTAAGCAATAAAGCAATTAAAAAAACAAGAATGGTGACATGGGGAATAAATCATTGCCGGGAGCTGGTCCATCCTTGCTGTTTCAAGGGACCTGGCATATATGGCATACTGTTCTTAATATGTTTGCTCACCTTCTAGGCACTATGTGTTTTAACCAAGGTCTCTGAGAAAGGTTGTTTCCCCAGGTAGGGATTTTCCCCCGAAGTTAGGGAGGGAATAAAACCTCTTAACTAAGTGCCAGGCGGGTAATTAATCACTTTAACTACGAACAATCATGCTTAAGCTACATAATCTTTACTCCCTGGAATGGAGATAAGAAACTCCCTAAACTTTGTAATAGAGATTGATAGGATTGAATCAACTGGTATAAATACAGATGTAACAAGACAGCAAGACACAGAACTAAGGAGACAGAAAGAAGACAGAACCTACACAGAACCTAGAGACGGAAGAACTTCGCTGGAGAGAACATGGCAAAAGATCCTGGACTGAACCTGACTACAGAAATTGGCAAGAGAACCTGACTAGAACCTGGTGACTGAACTTGGCTGGAGAACCTGGACACAGAACCTGGCTGGAGAACCTAGCAAGGGAACATGGCTACAGAACCTGGCTGGAGAACCTGGAGAACCTAGCAAGAGAACATGGACACAGAACCTGGCTAGAGGTCCTAAGCAGAACCTCTCTGGAGATCCTAACCAGAACTTCGCTGGAGATCCCGGCTAGGCTGCTAATCAACTGAACACTGTCTCCGTGTCATTCCTTCTTCGCCGACTCCGTCCACACCTTTGGGGACCCCTGGACCCGCTGGGGTTGGACCCCGGCAAATCATACATCCAAGAGAGAATAGAATGGGCCTGGGATTCCTTTCACAGTGGATTTCAGCTTCATATAATATGGTGTATTCTTTTTTTTTTTAATTAGGAATAATTTTAAAAAATTTGTCCATTTCAGGAAAATGATACATAGGTGTTTTATACTATGCATTGACTTTTCTTTATTAAAAGACAAAAGGGAAAACAAAAACAATGAGTCCTTTAGAAGAGACAAGAAACTCAAACTTCAGGAATTGGACGTCGGTTTAGAAATGTGCCAAACATATTTATTATGACCATCTCTCATTGTCAAATGAATCTGTAGGGGCTAATTATAGATATGGTGAAAGCCCGAGTGTGGGGCAAGCTGAGGGATGGGTTGTGATTTATAAAGGTGAGAGGTAGAGAGAAACCAAGCGAGACACAGGACATGCACATCCTTTACAAGTCTGGAATTCAGACCTGTGGCCAAAAAAGTCAAATCATCTGTGAGTGTCAAGGGCATGAGATATAATGTTAGAAACTGAAGGGAGAGGCAAACAGATGAACTAAATCAAAAGCTGAAGGTAGTTCCCGACTGTGTGGGAGAGGAAAGGGGAGAAGTAGGTAGTGAAGATGGAGGAGAGGTTAACATTGGACAGATGAGCTGTCCCAGACAACTAACATGGCCCTGAATATATTAAATCTCCACCCCTAAATTATAAAGTAAACCAAATTGTGCCTGGAAAATATTATAGCCCTAAATATTTTCTGAATTTGGTCAGACTGCCTCTGGACATTTTCAAATAGGTTTATTTATCTTTAAAGAACAAGTTACAGCTACAGATTTACATAAGCTCCTTTGTTGCAGTTAATTTGCTCTCTTGTATGTACCCTCCCCTTAATATATGACCAGAAAGTAGAAGGGATTCAGTATACATGATTAAGTGAATATAGATGTTCTTATAGTCACTGGATAGATTTTGTAAACAAATGACTTCAAGCAGGTATATAGCATGTTGGTGAATTAAATCATATTTCAATGCAATAGGAAAAAAATGCTTTTCCAAAGACTCAGTTGCATCCATTCTTAAGGAGAATGTATACATATGAAATAAAATTTTACCCATTAACTTAAATTATGCCTATGTGGCTATTATTTAATTTGCAGATTTAATATAGTTCAAAATGTAATGTACTAAATCAGTGGTTCTCAACCTTCCTAATGCCACGAACCTTTAATACAGTTCCTCATGTTGTGGTGATCCCCAATTTCATTGTTACAAATTGAACATAATTAAAGCATAGTGATTAATCACAAAAACTGTGTGTAATTATATATGTGTTTTTCCATGGTCTTAGGCGACCCCTGTGAAAGGGTCATTCGACCCCAAAGGGGTTGCGACCCACAGGTTGAGAATATTTATCTAAAAAGAAATGAAAAAAACATATTTTTTTTCCTTTTTGAGGCTCTTCAAAAAGTTAAATTTAATCAGTGAAAAATCGAATGTAACAAAACTAGAACTAGCTACTCTATTGATACTTATTTTAATCACATACTAAAACTGCTTAATACAATTAATTTTGTATTCCAATGGATCAGTTTAGAATTAAGTCCACTATATTAAACCAAGAGTTTATTGGAAAATGTTGTTGAAGTTAAATATATAATAGGTTTGCTATCATCAAAGAGGCTTTCTTTTAATAAGTACAAAGGTTATATTATATTTGAACACTTTTCTCCTGAATATTTTGGAGTATTACTATGCAAAGATCAGCCTTTTAAGAGTTTTAAGCTGCCAGCAAATATGATCTAATTTTATCTGGTATTTCTGAAGAACTCTTAAAAGTAAATAAGATGTCAAACCTTCAATTTGACATTTCTTGAATTTAAATATTCATAAGGTGATTGATATTTAAACATCATCTACTGAAGAGCTCAATTTCAATGAACCAATCAATGTATCAAATTAAGATGTATTACTTTTGGATGAAAAGGGTACAGTAATAGAGGAAAACTTGTTTTTTTTTATATTAGAAAATAGATTTTAAGCATATATCTACTTTAATCTATGAAGTCTGATTTTAAAAGAGGAATCATTTTTTTCTGTAACTAAAAATACTATTTTACCTATATTGAAATATTTTCAATATCTTATTTTATTGTAATTTAAATATATTTTTCTGTACCAATTAATTAGGCATTTTGCCTTTAGAAAACATTTTGTCATACTTAAGCCCTTTGAGAACAAAGAAAAATCAATTTTATCATAAAACAAACAAAAATATTCTCTCAACTTTGCACATGAACTTCATATAATTTGCCCTTAATAAACAGTATACTTTAAAATGAAAATAATGTACATTTGTCTTAAGACCACAAAATTTCATGTAAAGAAAGAATTTAGAAATAAAATACAACTCAAAAAGTGATGTTTTTCATAACCAGTTGCAAAAAGATTCAATACTCAAGTTACTACTCAGCTTTAAAAAATGATGGAGCTGTTTTAACTCAAGAGTCTGATATATTGCATATTTTGTAGAGATTAAGAAACCTCAATCTCCACCCTTTAACTAACCATTGAATATTTTAACTATATTTTTCTTGAATTAGAGAAAGTATTTCAAAATGCAATGTCGTATCTCACAAGGACACATGGAGAATTTTGAAATGAATAGGGATAACATGAATTTTCAAATGCAAAAGGTGCTGAGCCAACTGGTAACTTTTAATGGGTAGAAGGCAAGGCTGCAGGAGCAATGAGTTCTGAACTGATTGTGAGCTGAGAGGTTTCAATGGGGTAAATGTGGAAGTTATTTGGCTTTCCCCCCATTTGGATCAGGGTAGCGGACACAAGGAAGTCCAGATATGTCGTGAACCCACTTGGCATTTGGAGGCCAGGCGTTGCTGATTTCTGAGAACTGTTAAATTCCTGCAACTTGACATTAGGTAAGGTAAAGCTTCGTTTTTCAAAGGTGTCTGCTTTGGCCAACTTCATTTTGCCTCTGACATAAGCGACCCCCATTTGAGTTGTTGTTCCACACAGGTTAACCTTAACCTTACCATAGATCCAGAGACATAGAACCATGGAACAGAGGAATAGATTGACGCATTTCAGAGTGAAGACATGAGTAGGGGCAGCTGGGGAGGGGGGGGATTACTGATCCTTTCTCTCCTCCTCGTACAACTATTGCCTACCATCTTGTATGTCTCATTTGGGTCCTGAAAACTTGGCTTGGCAACTATTGGGTTGGGGACCCCCAGAGTATGGCCAGACAGATATACGGTTGCATCCCCTTTGCAGCTAGGGTCCTGTTGCCAGCTCTCAGGGGAACTAAGTCTTTCTTCCTTTTGGTTATCATTGGGAGTGTCTCTGTGAATTTTGAGAGTAGTATCTTTTGCGCCCTCTTTGGCAACCCCCTTTGTGTCCCTGGAGTGGTCCAGTATTGCCAGGAGTATTTGCTATTTGTCCAGGCAGAAACTGGACAAGATATGTGAAAGCTGTTTTTGTTAAGTAGCTCTATGATCAGAATTTACCAAATTGTAAGATGACTGATATTCAGAGCATGACAGGAACTTTGTTAGGCTTTCTTCTCTAAGCTAAAATGAAACTTCGTGCCCAGAGGGAAAGAAAAACATGTGGAAGGATTTACTAAAGTATTCCTAAGACACACAGCTCTAAGTTTAGAACATAGGAATCTCTTGATTTCCATCTTAGTTGGAGATATTCTCCCTGAAGGAGAAGTCTGTGCCATAAGAAATACCTCCTGCTGTGCCTGGATCAATCCCTGTGGTATTATAGCAAATACAAGAGATGCACAAACAAGCCATTTGGCTAAAATAAGTTGTTGTCCCTTCAGGTACTTTCTTTGATTTATTTCATACCAACTGGCCTGATTTATTAAAAATAAATAAAATACAACCACAGCTATAATGTTATTAGTTCATATTCAAATTGATACCCCTTTAAGACATTATCCTATATCCCATGTCAGCAAGGGTGAGTTTATAATACTTCTCAGAGGCTTAAAATATTTATATTTTGATTCAGAAATGCTACTATAGAAATTAAGTCCAAGATTAAAAATAAGATGAAACAAAATAGACACATAAAATATATATACAAGAATGGTTACTGGGGAATCCTATCTAATAATAGACAAACATTGTAATTAACCGTACCTCTGACATGCTTCCCATTGGCTAATCAGGGCGATATGCAAATTAACTGCCAACCAAGATGGCGGCCAGCAGCCAGGCAGCTGAGTGAACAGGAGGCTTGCTTGCTCCAGTGATGGAGGAAGCCAAGGTTCCCCACCTGCCACTGCCAGCCTCTGAGCCTGAAAGCAAACTGACCCTAACAGCAGAAGGACTTGGAATGACTGGTCACTATGACACACACTGACCACCAGGGGGCAGATGCTCAATGCAGGAGCTGCCCTCTGGTGGTCAGGGTGCTCTCACATGGGAGGAGCTCTGCTCAGCCACAAGCCAGGCTGATGGCTGCCAGTACAGAGGTGGTAGTGGGAGCCTCTCCTGCCTCCTCAGCAGCGCTAAGGATGTCCGACTGCAGTATAGGCCTGCTCCCCGCTGGCAAGTGGACATCCCCTGAGGGCTGTCAGGCTGCCAGAGGAATGTCTGATTGCCATCTTAGGCCCAATCCCTTGGGGAGCGGGCCTAAGCCAGCAGGTGGTCATCCCCTGAGGGGTCCCATACTGCAAGAGGGCACAGGCCAGGCTGAGGGACCCCCCTCTCCCCCAAGTGCACAAATTTTTGTGCACCAGGCCTCTAGTCCTATCTAATAAAAGACAAATAGGGTAATTAACCATACATTGGCTACGCTTCCCATTGGCTAATCAGGGTGATATGCAAATTAACTGCCAAACAAGATGGCAGCTGGCAGCCACGCAGCTGAAGCAAACATGAGGCTTGGTTGCCCTGGTGATGGAGGAAGCCAAGGTTCCTAGCCTGCCGCAGCCCGGCTCTGAGCCTGAAAGCAACAGCTCCGAAATGCAACTATGTTTCAATTATAGAAGCTAAACAAACCCCAGATACCTGCTTTCAGCCAGCTGGCCTTGGAGCTGAAGCCGCAACAAAGTTTCAATTACAGACGGTAAATAAATCCCAGAATAAAAAGAAAAAAAGGAGAGACTGGGAGCTTCAGTTGCAGGCTTGGCCAGCTTGAAAACAGCCCTCAGCCCCTCATCCAGGTTGGCCAGGCACCCCAGTGGGGACCCCCACCCTGGAGGGGGTGCAGGCAGCCTGAAAACAGCCCTCAGCCCCTCATCCAGGCTTGCCAGGCACCCCAGTGGGGACCCCCACCCTGGAGGGGGTGCGGGCAGCCTGAAAACAGCCATCAGCCCCTCCCCCAGGCTGGCCAGGCACCCACGTGGGACCCTCACCCTGATCTGGGACACCCTTAGGGCAAACCAGCTGGCCCCCACCCATGCACCAGGCCTCTATCCTATATAGTAAAAAGGTAATATGCAAACTGACCCTAACAGCAGAAAGACTGGGAATGACTGGTCACTATGACACACACTGACCACCAGGGGGCAGATGCTCAATGCAGGAGCTGCCCTCTGGTGGTCAGTGAGCTCCCACATGGAGGAGCTCTGCTCAGCCACAAGCCAGGCTAATGGCTGCTAGTACAGCGGTGGTGGTGGGAGCCTCTCCTGCCTCCTCAGCAGCGCTAAGGATGTCCGACTGCAGCTTAGGCCTGCTCCCCGCTGGCAAGTGGACATCCCCCAAGGGCTGCTGGGCTGCCAGAGGGATGTCTGATTGCCAGCTTAGGTCCAATCCCTGGGGAGCAGGCCTCAGTCAGCAGGTGGTCATCCCCTGAGGGGTCCCATACTGCAAGAGGGCACAGGCCAGGCTGAGGGACCCCCCTCTCCCCCAAGTGCACAAATTTTTGTGCACCAGGCCTCTAGTCCTATCTAATAAAAGACAAATAGGGTAATTAACCATACATTGGCTACGCTTCCCATTGGCTAATCAGGGTGATATGCAAATTAACTGCCAAACAAGATGGCAGCCGGCAGCCACGCAGCTGAAGCAAACATGAGGCTTGGTTGCCCTGGTGATGGAGGAAGCCAAGGTTCCTAGCCTGCCGCAGCCCGGCTCTGAGCCTGAAAGCAACAGCTCCGAAATGCAACTATGTTTCAATTATAGAAGCTAAACAAACCCCAGATACCTGCTTTCAGCCAGCTGGCCTTGGAGCTGAAGCCGCAACAAAGTTTCAATTACAGACGGTAAATAAATCCCAGAATAAAAAGAAAAAAAGGAGAGACTGGGAGCTTCAGTTGCAGGCTTGGCCAGCCTGAAAACAGCCCTCAGCCCCTCATCCAGGTTGGCCAGGCACCCCAGTGGGGACCCCCACCCTGAAGGGGGTATGCGCAGCCTGAAAACAGCCCTCAGCCCCTCATCCAGGATGGCTAGGCACCCCAGTGGGGACCCCCACCCTGGAGGGGGTGCAGGCAGCCTGAAAACAGCCCTCAGCCCCTCATCCAGGCTTGCCAGGCACCCCAGTGGGGACCCCCACCCTGGAGGGGGTGCGGGCAGCCTGAAAACAGCCATCAGCCCCTCCCCCAGGCTGGCCAGGCACCCACGTGGGACCCTCACCCTGATCTGGGACACCCTTAGGGCAAACCAGCTGGCCCCCACCCATGCACCAGGCCTCTATCCTATATAGTAAAAAGGTAATATGCAAACTGACCCTAATAGCAGAAAGACTGGGAATGACTGGTCACTATGACATACACTGACCACCAGGGGGCAGATGCTCAATGCAGGAGCTGCCCTCTGGTGGTCAGTGAGCTCCCACATGGAGGAGCTCTGCTCAGCCACAAGCCAGGCTGATGGCTGCTAGTACAGCGGTGGTGGTGGGAGCCTCTCCTGCCTCCTCAGCAGCGCTAAGGATGTCCGACTGCAGCTTAGGTCTGCTCCCCGCTGGCAAGTGGACATCCCCCGAGGGCTGCCGGGCTGCCAGAGGGATGTCTGATTGCCAGCTTAGGTCCAATCCCTGGGGAGCAGGCCTCAGTCAGCAGATGGTCATCCCCTGAGGGGTCCCAGACTGTGAGAGGGCACAGGCTGGGCTGAGGGACGCCCCTGAGAGTGCACAAATTTTTGTGCACCAGGCCTCTAGTTATATTATGAACTCAAAACCAGAAACAAATTCAAGGTATAAAAAGACAACTAAGTAAATCTTCACATGTCCATGAACCAGAATTTTCTGCTAGCATTGATAACCATGTTTCATCACAATATTTAATGACACAGGAAATCACTATCATTTACTGATGAACTTTTTAAATTTTAAAAAATATGCTATAAAATAGGATTATTGTAAGACTAAAAGGATAAGTAAATAAAACATGTTTGTAGGTAAATAATGTTTTATATATACACTAGAGGCCTGGTGCATAAAAATTTGTGAACTACGGTGGGGGCAGGGGGTCCCTCAGCCCAGCCTGCCTCCTCTCACAGTCTGGGGGCCCTCAGGGGATGTCCTATTGACAGCTTAGACCCGCTCCCCAGGGGGAGCGGGCCTAAGCCACAGTCTGGCCTCTCTCTGCAGGAGGTGACCAGGCTGATCAGGGGAAGGCACCACCCCCATCACCCCGCTGCTGCTGCCACTGTCAGCCGCTGCCGCGGTGGCTGCTGGACCTCAGGCCTCGTTTCTTAGCACTGGCCCCACCCCCCACCCACTGGTGGGTGGGGGGCATTCTGGGGCCAGGCCGGCTGGGGGAGAGGCTGTGGGAGGTTGAGGCACAGCAAGTTGCACCCCATCCAGTCTCTGTGGAGGCATGGCGCCAGGACCGGGCCCCTGCCACTGCTTCTGTGGCTGCCTCTGTGGAAGGGCAGCACTGGACCGGGACCACGCAGCCCTCTCTCCCGCTGCCTCTGCAGAAGGGGCCACAGCACTGGACCAGCCCACGTCTGTCGCTGTCTCTCCCACACTGCCTCTGTGGAAGGGACCGCAGTGCTGGAACTGCCTGCACCCTGCCTCTCCGGCACCACCACCTCTCCTGCACCCCCATCTCTCCCATGTCGCTGGCCCTCAGCCCTCGCAGCTGCTGCGGCTTTTGTCCGGAAGGACGTCTGGTCTATCCAGTCTAATTAGTATATTGCCCTTTTATTAGTATAGATTAATGTGGGGGATATAAGTATTAATATCAACACATTTTTTCTTATTGTATTCTTTTCCTGAACTTTCATTTAATTTAGACAATTTGGGGAGGTTACTTTTGGGAACACTTGTTTAAAGTGAGACTTTGTCACACTTGCTTGAATTATAAAACTCAGGAAAGGCTTTCCTACTTCGTTCTCCGCCACAGCTTGAGCCTGGAGCCTCACCGCACACATTGGGATCAGACCAGCAGTTGGAGAACAAGGTTGGAGCTTGTTAAGAAACAGGGTCTCGGGCTTCCCTCCCCGCCCCACACCTGCAGCGTTACTGCAGCAGGGCCTACGTTTTAACAAGATGCAGGGTAATTTTGAAAGGAAGTTAATATACGTTTTACTTCTCATAAAGGTTTTTGCCAGAAACAGTATCATTTTACAAAAATTTCAACGTTTAAGATAACTTATGGGTACGATACTTTTAACAATTTTGTAGTAGTCTGAGGAATCTTAAAATTGTTATACGCTCAGACCTAGTAACTACACTTTGAAAATGTATCCTAAAGAAAGTGTCCAATGAAATGGTAAACACTTTATGTACAAAAATATTCATTGTAGTCTTATCTAATAGCAGATTATTAGAAACAAACTAAATGTTTAATGCTAAAAAATAGTAAATAGATTATGATAATCTATCAGATAAAATTTTGTCCAACAAAAGTATGTTTTAAAAACTTATATTTAGCCCTAACCGGTTTGGCTCAGTGGATAGAGCGCTGGCCTGCGGACTCAAGGGTACCAGGTTCGATTCCGGTCAAGGGCATGTACCTTGGTTGCAGGCACATCCCCAGTGGGGAGTGTGCAGGAGGCAGCTGATCGGTGTTTCTCTCATTGATGTTTCTAACTCTCTATCCCTCTCCCTTCCTCTCTGTAAAACATCAATAAAATATATTAAAAAAAACAACTATATTTAAATCCTTCTTTATCCCTTTTAATTGTGTTACCATTAAATATCTTTTATTTCCATTATCATTGTTTCAATTGCTTTCTTTTTTTTACATATGTCTGGTAATTCGTTTCTCATCCTTTACTTACAATGATCCTATACCTTTTTGATTTAGATATTCTTTAAACAGTTAAAGTTTGTTTTGTTTATCCAATCTGAAAGTCCACTTTAAATTGGGGAACTTAATCTATGGGTCTGTAGTGATTTTCTCTGAAAACCATAAGTAGCTCTCATCCCATACAAAGCAGTCCATGGGCTTGCCAACACCTGGATTAAAGTTTAACCCATTCAAATTAAATAACTGCAGTTACTACTTTATAGAAGTTTCCAAAAGCTAGACACTGTTCTAAAATCTTGCATATAATAATCCTATATAATAAAGAGTGATATGCAAATTGACCATCACACCCTTGCACAAGATGGCCGCCCCCATGTGGTCACAAGATGGCCACCACAAGATGGCCGGCAGGGGAGGGCAATTAGGGGCAACCAGGCCAGCAGGGATGGGCAGTTGGGGGGGACCAGATCTTCATGGGAGGGCAGTTAGGGGTGACCAGATGGCAGGGGAGGTCAGTGGGGGTGACCAGGCCTGCATGGGAGGGCAGTTGGGGTGACTGGGCTGGCAGGGGAGGGCAGTTGGGGGTAATAGGCTGGCAGGGGAGCAGTTAGGCGTCAATCAGGCCTGCAGGGGAGTGGTTAGGAGATGATCAGGCTGGCAGGCAGAAGCAGTTAGGGGCAATCAGGCAGGCAGGCAGGTGAGCGGTTGGGAGCCAGCAGTTCCAGATTGTGAGACGGATGTCCAACTGCCGGTTTAGGCCCAATCCCTGTGGACATCCAGCTGTCAGACATCTGGCAGTTGGACATCCCCTGAGGGGTCCCAGATTGGAGAGGGTGCAGGCTGGGCTGAGGAACACCCCACCCCACCCCACCCCCGTGCACAAATTTTCATGCACCAGGCCTCTGGTTTATTTAATAATACTAAGAACTATTATTATACCCATTATACAGATGAAAAAACTGAGAGATAGAAACTTGTCACAAGGTCATACATTAGTGATGTAGCTAGAATTTGATCCCAGTCCATCTGGCTTCAGAATCATTGACCAATATAATATATTGCCTCTTGTTGATTAAAGACTGAATCATGGGTTTCACCATCTTCTTTCCATCTTTCCACATATTCTTTTATAAGTGATTATTAGTTTTCAAATTGCTAATATAATAAATTGCCATAAGCAGTGCTTACAACAACACTAGGTTATTATCTCATAGTTCTTTAATTCAGAAATCCAGTGGGTTCAATTTTCTTCAGGTCTTTACAAGACTGACGTCAAGATGTTGACAGAGGCCATGACTGGTGTGGCTCAGTTGGGTGAAAGGTCACTGGTTCAATTCCTAGTCAGGGTACATACCCATATTGGGGTTCAATCCCCAGTTGGGGTACAAGCAGGAGGCAACCAATGGATCTCTCACTCTCTCTCTCTCTCTCTCTCTCTCTCTCTCTCTCTCTCTCCCTCTCTCTCTCTCTCTCTAGAAAATCAATAAAAACATATTTTGAATAAATTTGTTTAAAAGTTGGTGACAGAGTTTCTTTCCCCTCTGGAGGATCTAGGGATAAATCTGCTCCCAAGATCATTCTGTTTGCAGAATTCAGTTCCATGCAGCTGTAAACCCAGGTGTCCTTTCCCTTTGCGGGCATTGGCGGCTGGCCTAGTTCTCATCTTGAGGCTGCCATGTACTTATTCAAGCCTCCTCCTTCCTCCAAGCCAAGAAGGAAGAGCTGAGCCTTTCTCATGCTTCTGATCTCCCACATGCCTCCCTTTCCTCTCTCTTCTCTCTTCTCTCTTCTCTCTCTCTCTCTCTCTCTCTCTCTCTCTCTCTCTCTCTCTCTCTCTCTCTCTCTCTCTCTCTCTCTCTCCTGGCTTCCTCTTCCACTTTTAAGGATTCAAATAATTACCTAGGTAATCTAGAGTAATCTTTATATGTTAAGGTCTGTTGATGACTGACCTTAATTCCGTTTGAAACTCCCTTCACAACAGTAGCTGATGAGTGTTTGATGAAATAACCAGAGAACCCACGACTTAATGGCACATGTTTAGAATACTGTCTACCAGGGTGTGCTTTTCATTTTTCTTTCTTTTTCCTCTCTGCGTTTTCAGTCTGCAAATACCGCTTTTTAAAATATTTATTCTGCCTTTGGTATAAATTAATTTTCTTATCAAGAAAGCTAGAAAAACTCATTTCATCTCCATTATATTAAATTTCCTTTTAATTGAACAAACTATGTAGTAACATCTTAAATAGGCGATGTGATTTACCTAAATTCATACTCTCCTCCCATACTGTTTTTGCAGTTCTCCATGTTTATAGCTTACATAACTGCAATCACAGCGTATATAATACGTTCATTTTGTCAATTTCAAAACTGTATTATAACTGAATATTGCTCTCTTCTCTCTGAGAAGGCAATACAGTACATGACCTTCAAATCATGATATCATTTCCTGGGTCAGGGTCCTGTCAACTTATCCTCCCCAAACATCCCTTCTCCTCATTTGACCCTCATATATTTCATTCCAGCATAATGAGAAATTTGCAATTCTCACCTTTGCCCACATGTCATCTCTCTGACTTCATTTCTTCTGCTACTAACTCCTATTTGCCTTTCAAGACTAAGCTAATGTGTCACTTCCCTTCAGGAAATTTTCCTAGCCTTGGTTAAGTGCCCCTCATATGTGCACCCATAACACTTTTGCATACTTTTATCGGGGTATCTTTTATATCCAAGTATAATCAACTAATGATTTCTATAACTTTCACCCAGACTTTAAAGCCCTTGTGAGCAAACCCTGTGCCCTGCTAGTGGTTTTACATGGGATGAGTTAGGTTTGGCTGCGATTAAAAACAACTCCCAAATATCAGTGGACTATGACAACACAGGTTTATTTTACCCTCACATCTGTGTGCACCCTGGCTTAGGGGGAAGTTTTGTTTCAGGCTCTTTTCACTAACAAAGCCGCCATCATCTGTGAGCTTGCCAGCTGCCATCGCAGAGGAAAGAGAGGCCATACAATGGCTTATAAAGTACCTCCCTGAAGTTCAAGTGTCATGTCTGCTCACCTTTCATTACGAAAGAAAGTAGGTAACTATCCTCAAAAGAATAGGAAGTCAAATCTTATCATGTGCCAGAAGGGGGAGCTATACATATTTGGTGAACAGCCAACAGCCACAAGCAGTCTCTTGAAATATGTGCATTAGTTTGCTAGGACAGGCCTGACAAATGCCACAGGCTGGGTGGCTTACACAGAAACTGATTGCCCCATAGTTCTGGAGTCCAAAATCAAGGCGCCATCAAGGTTGGTTCCCTTCTGAGGACTGTGAGGGAAGGATGTGTCCCAGGTCTGTTTCCCTGGCGTGAAAGGCCCACCTTCTCCCTGTGTCTCTTCATATTGGCCTCTCTCTGCATGTCACATTTTCCCTTTTTACAAGGACGCCAGTCATATTGGACTGGGGCTTACACTAATCCATTTTAACCTCGTTTTAACATGATTACCTCTGTAAGACTCTCTAATTAAGGTCACATAGTGAGGTCCTGGGGGACAGGACTTTAACTATGAATTTGGGGGTGGGACACACAATTCAATCCATAATAGCATGCAAAATAATGTCACTGGCACATAATATCTCCTTTGATTTAATGACTAAATCATTCCTTTTCTGATATATCTCTGTAATCTATATAACTGTGATTGTAATTAATATGTATTATACTTCTAGGCAGAGTAAAACAATATCTATAATTGTTCACTGTTATAGGAAAACTACAATTAACACTTTATTGTTAGATCTTTTCTTTCCAGCTGATATTTTCTTAGACTAAGTTCCCTGCCATGAAATAACTGGATAAAAATTAATTAAAAAATTAAGATTTTAATATGCACTGCCAAAAGCTTTTTTTTAAAAAAAAAAAAAAAAAAAAGGTCTGCTAATTAATACTATAACTGGCAGTAATTAACACAGTATTTTTGGCCAAAATTGTATTGCAATCATTAATTACATTTTCATATTTACAAAATAGTATCCTAAATTTGCTTTAAAATTAACCTTATTGCTGTCTAGATGATATTTTCCCATATATTTGTTCACTGTTCAATTAATCTCTGACTCCCTCATCATACTGTACCTGTTCCTATTCAACATTGTACATCGAGGCACTTACACAGTGGCTAGGAGAAGAGCCAAAATACCTGGGAATGAATGCTGACTACATCATTTAATGTCAGTGTAATCTTGGTTAGTTTCAATGATTACTTCCTATGTTTAGTTTAATATACCCTATTGTGTGATTTATTTATTTTATTCCTTTATTTACTTAGTCCTCCATCATATTTCAGGAACCATAGTAGTAACATTTCATTGCAGCTGATATGGTAGGTCAGATGGTAGGGACTTACCAGACAAGAAACAGTGAATAGAAACATACAACATATATGAACAATGGTCTTCAGAGGAACCCATCCATCCACTTGTGATGTCTGAGTAAATTCATAGAATTTGTAAAATGGGTGCCATAGTATTCTCTACTTCATTGGTTTCCTTTGAAGAGTACATGAGTTAATGCATATCATCTATTTAAAGCAAAGCCTGTTAGAGGGTAAGCAGTCAGTGAACACAGATTTTTATTAAAATTATTATTCTATACAAGTTGGATATTAATGAGTTTTTATACATTTGGATTAAATCTTTTCAGAGTATAAGTTAAATGCTTTTTCTCCTCCAAGTTTTTCTTACCAATTTCAGGAGTGCTTTTAAAAAGTCTAAGTTATCTAGGTATAATGCATAGTCAATGAACTACATCCATTTTAATTGTATATTGTGGGTTTTGAAAATGTATACAGTCTGTAATCACCATTAAGATTAGAATGATACCACCATTCTTAAAACCTTTCTTATGCTTCTTACCAAACAGTCAACACCATCACACATGGCTCCAAGAAACCATCAATGTGCTGTGCAGAGCCCTGCTTTCTAAAAGGCTGGCTTGCAACTTGCAATGGCCTCAGCCTCCTTTCACCTTGTACTTCATATCCTCAATTGTTTGGGATTCCTCCTCCTCCAGCATCTTAAAAGACCTATTATACATTGACCAGAAAGTCAATGTATAATAGAGTAACACACTTTATTGGTTTCCTTCTGTCAAGGACAACCTTGTAAATAGTAGTTACATGTATTTTGTCTTGTTTTCTAGTTTTTAACAAAAGTCCAGTCCTTTTGAAACAATCATAGCCATAAATAGAAATGTACAATGCTTGTTTAAAGAGAGTATATGTCATAGTTGATGATGTGTTTACAACACTAAAAATTGGGATATAGGTCAAGGGCATATAGCTCGGCTGCAGGCTCCTGGACCTAGTTTGGAGCATACGGGAAGCAGCAATCGATGTGTCTCTCTCACATCAGTGTTTCTCTCTTTCTCTCCCTCTCGCTTCCACTCTCTCTAAAAATCAATGGAAAAAATACCCTTGGGTGAGGATTTAAAAAAAATTGGTATATAGCCACATGCATAAGAGAGTTCAAAGGCACATGTGTTAACAACCAAACCATGCCAAACTTGGTAGGGAAAGTTTCCTTACAGAAATGTAAAAATACTAATTTTTCATAAAAAATTATTTGAAAAAAATACCCTGCCCCCCATTATGTCACTTAATGAACATATGTCATCAATAAACATTATACTAAAAATGTTTAAATAATACTATATTAAAGATTTTGTTAAGAATTTATATAAATATTTAAGTGACTATTGTTTAATTAATATTTAAAATTTGAAGTTGCTGTTCCTAGTCAATAAGCCAAATGGAATTTTATCTGCAATTATATTTTGATTTACACTTCTTAAAAATATAACATATTTTGTTACTTTATTTATTTGCTTGTGGGTTTATTTATTTATTTCTATCCCATCCTATTTTTAGTATGTATGTATAATAGTAAAATTCTATTACAATAAAAATATGGTCATGTGGTGGAGATTCATCAGCTAAGAAAAAGTAAAGAGAAAACATGAACAATGAACAATGGTCTCCAAAGAAACCAAATCTCATCCAACCACTTGTTATTTTGAATAAAAATATACTTAAATTTTTTTTTTCAAATCAGCACTATCCAATGCCTAGAACAGTACTAGTCGACAATATGTACTATTACTAAATACAATAGAAGATAGAAAGTAAAAATAGAAATATCCAAACTTAATAGTGTGCCCATATTATTATATAAGTTGAACAAAGATGTTTTGATCGCAATTTAGGTAATTTATTAACAATGGCAATGATTTAAAAGCAAAAACTGGCTATAGGCCTGCCTCATTAAATTTCAGTATTCATTGTGAAGTAAGATTTTATAAATGGCGTTGATTTTATGCTTGTTTCTTTGGTCCTTGAACAATTTTAGTGGCACCAAGAACATATTTCCTTGGTTTTAATTATGCACAGTACGTATTTTTGATGTTGCCAATTTTCCTAAAGAATAGCAAATGTTGCCTGCTCTCCAATGGCTTTGATTTTGTGCATTACATGCCAAACACTTTCTTTCTCAACGACTCTTAAGCACGTTGACACCCACAGTGTTCCAGCACGGCCAGGCACCCTCAGGGTGTCTTTACTAAGAAGGACATACTTTTCAAATGTTCACTCTTTTAAAATCAATTTATAACTTATATTAAATATTAAAACTAAAACATTAACTCTCGTGGAAATTTTTGAGGAGTGGCAGAGGAAATCTATTTAGTACTGAGTTTTAGAAGTATCTGTGCCTCCTTTGATCCTGTATTCTTTTCCCTCTATTACTGTTTATTCAAGTATATACTTGAGTGTTAGTGTATGTGTTTGTGTGTGTGCATGTGAATGTGCATCAATCACAAAGACATGCTGTTTTATGATGAATCCAGGTATTCAAGGTGTCATTCTTGCAAGATGGCTTTTCCTGCCAAAGGCTTGATGTTGTTGATGTATTTTGAATTAAACTGATGTACTGTTTTACTCAATATATTGGTTTATTGGTTTATATTCCCCCACAAAAAAGCAAAAAAAAGAAAATATTCTCTTCATTCCTACTATTTCTCTCCTCATTCACAGACAAGCTAGTAAATGTGCACATAAAGCTAAACCATTACACACTTTTAAATACTTTTTTATGGAGTCTTCTGTGATCACTTGTCCCCTTTGCTTTCTGAATAATGGAAGCACTAGAGGAGCTACATAAAACCAACATGAAGTAGGTATATTTCAAATTAACTATGGCGACCCTTTTTTTTTCAAGTAGCATTAAGCATTGTTGAGATATTCTAGACAAGCGATTCTCAACCTGTGGGTCGCGACCCCTTTGGGGGTCAAACGACCCTTTCACAGGGGTTGCCTAAGACCATCGGAAAACACATATATAATTACATATTGTTTTTGTGACTAATCACTATGCTTTAATTATGTTCAATTTGTAACAATGAAAATACATCCTGCATATCAGATATTTACATTACGATTCATAACAGTAGCAAAATTACAGTGATGAAGTAGCAACAAAAATAATTTTATGGTCGGGGGTCACCACAACATGAGGAACTGTATTAAAGGGTCGCGGCATTAGCAAGGTTGAGAACCACTGTTCTAGACAAAGTTTTGTGCTATTTTTTCTTTCTAGATAGAAACCATCATTGATGTTTCTATCTCCCCCACCTTTCCTCTCTGAAATCAATAAAAATATATTTAAAAAAATAAGAAAGGAGGGTTGTATGTGAATGGAATAGGAATAGATAATTTGTAGTAAAAATAATTTTAGGTGCTAGATTTGATACATACATACAGTCACACACATGGACAGACAGTGAGATTTATAATTTAAACCCAAAGATAGAGACATAAACAGGGTTGGAAGTTCTGGGGTCTGGGTGGGAGTGTGCTATTTTAATTTATTTCCAGTTCCTGTTGCTAATGCTGGCTGAGGTGTGACATTGGCTTCACTCAGTGAATGCTAACAGTTCATATATGACTAATAACATTCACGGAACATGTATATACACAAATGCTGTATATTTTCTCTTTAGTTCTTACAATCATAAGGGATGTATAACTTTTATCCCAGTTACACAGGTGATTGGACAGAAGCTTGGAAAAGTTAAATATCTTACTCAAGGTCATACAGATACTAAGTCAATGACAGAGTCAAGATTTGGACTCAGGTATCCCTGCTTCCAGCCTCTGACATCTCAACCATTCAACCTGCACTGTCAACTACAGTATTCACTCATCACTTGTAGTCACTGGTGGCTAATTAAATCACTTAAAAGTCAATAGAATTACAACTTCCGTTCCTCAGGCTCACTAGTCACATTTCAAATACTCTTATCCCCTGGGTTTAGTGACGACCCTACTGTCCTCACTGGGCAGCACAGTTATAGATTGCCGCCATTGCTGAAAGTCCTCGGGGTGGTGCTGCAGTGGCTGAGCTGCTTCACCAGAAATCACTGCTCTCTTATCGGATGCAATAGAGCTTATTTCAAAATCTAATAGCTACTTCCCTTCCTCAAGAGAGCAGAGTTCAGGTTGCCATAGTCTCTGTCCCTGCTCAGCACTGCTCTGCCTCAGCACTATTGACATGTTGGGCTGAGGAATTCTTTGTGATAGGGGCTGTCTTGTGGGTTGCAGGATATTGAGTAGCAGCATCCCTGGCCTCTCCTCACCAGATGCCAATAGTGTAGACTCTTCTGAGTCGTGACAGGCAAAAATATCCCCAGACATTGCCAATGTCCTCTACAGAACAAAACCATCCCTGGTTCAGGACCACCTCATGATGTCACTCATAGTAAGGTATGAAGAAGAAAGCAAGTTCGGTAAAGAGTAAACTCTGAGAAGAAAGACCTCTATTTAAAAAAAATAAATTTAGCCCTAGCTGCTTTGGCTCAGTGGATAGAGTGTCAGCCTGCAGACTGAAAGATCTCAGATTCAATTCCAGTCAAGGGCACATGCCCCGGTTGCAGGCTCGATCCCCAGTAGGGGGCATGTGGGAGACAGCCGATCAATGATTCTCTCTCATCATAATGTTTCTCTCTCCCTTCCTCTCTGAAATCAATAAAAATAAATTTTTTAAAAAATAAAAATAAAATAAAAAATAAATTTATGCCTGGCTAGTGTGACTCAGTGGTTGAGTGTCGACCTATGAACCAAGAGGTCACAGTTTGAGTCCCCTTTAGGGCACGTGCCTTGTTGTGGGCTCAATCCCCAGAGTGGGGCATGCAGAAGGCAGCCATTCAATGATTCCCTCTCATCATTAATGTTTCTATCTCTCTCCCTCTCCCCTCCTCTCTGAAATCCATAAAAATATGTAAAAATAAATAAATAAATTTATAAAAGCCTCATCTTTTTCTGTGTCTGTGACAACTGGGCAGCCAGGACCAGGGAGGTTACCAGGAAGCTTCCTTGCTCTTCAGTAGTTGTAACTCTCAGGGCTCTGCTCTGCTCAGCCAGCCTGGTGCGCTGTGGTTTGAGACTGTGCCCCTCTAAAGAAACACATTGACCCACTAACTTCAAAAAAATCAATGAGTAAAGGAACAAAGAATTTACAACTAAGTACCATGTGCCAGACTTGCCACCTTTCCATAATGCCCTGTTCTTATAGCATCTTAGCGTGGTTCCCTCTGCAGCAGACCCTGAAATGAAGGATTTGAGCACAAGTACTTGATTTGGAAGGTGGTCCCAGGAAAGAACTAGTAGTGGAGTGGGCTGGTGAGATAGGCAGAAGAATACAAAGAATAAAGTGTGTTACACAGAGAATAAAGTCAGTTACCATGATGGGTAACTGAAGTCGAATCCCATGAGGAATTCGGAAAGTCAGGAGGATCCTGTGTTTCAGGTTACTATCCCCCACAGCCCACATAGGGAGCAAGAGAGCTCGGGTATTTATATACCAACATTAGCCAGTCATGGATTGAAAATCCTAGGAGCTGACAGGTTACTAGTTCTTCAGCACTTTTAGCTTGAACACACAGAACAAACTCAAACACACACACACACACACACACACCACCACCACCACCACCACCAGCAACAACTCTCTGGCAGTTGGTTGGCCCAGGTATTAGAAGTTCTAGGAGATAGAGGTTAAGGCACAGAAAGTCTGCCACATCAACCCATAGTGAGCACAGTAAATAAACGTTGGTAAACCTGTTTCTAAACCTATGCATTTTCCCCGTGCATAGGTCATTAACCTGGAGGTTAATCCCTGTGATGTCTGCCTAAATTAGGTTCTCTTCATTACAAGCTGTTTCCATGGCTTACCCCCTTTAGTTGTCACAATTTCTAGGGTTGGTGTTATTAAGATAGTGATTTTATAGGTGAGGAACTTAAGTCAAAGAATGGTTTGTGAAATATCACACCACTACAAAAAAAGGGGGGGGGGAGAGCAAATGTTGGAAATCTCACCCTAAGAGCCATGCTTTTACTGATCATGCTACTTTGTCCTCAGATGGAAGAAGGGCTGGATATGCACAGTGAATTGTGCTGTTACTTATGGGGAAATTTTGTGCTGAAAACTTACAGCATGAAACATCACGAGGAAGAGAGGCAAGACCCACACAGAACTTCCAGGGCCCGCATAGGAAAGCAGAACCCAGTCCCTGTCTTTGGAGACAGCTACATAGAGGATCAAGATGGGACAATGGCACTCAAAGTGAAGAAAACGGAAATGATAAAACTTAAGGCTGAAGCTTCAATTTAGAGCAAAAGAAGCAGACATTTTTAAGCAACACTGCTTCATAAATATTTAAAAGTATGTGCCAAGTGGCAATCTTATGGACTTCTGCTCCAGGAAGCTCTGGAACCCTCAAGCCATGAGCAAGATGGTGTCCTGTATTCACAGAGCATGTCAGAGGCGACAGCAGACCATCAGTGGAGATTTAAGGAGCCAGGAAACCAGGAGGAAGGGAGAGAGCTGAACCAGAGGAAACTATCACATCGGGACTAGAAGATTTTATCATAAAAAATAGGGACGCCTGGGATTCAACCCCCCTTCCCAGGGGCTATTCACCTCCTCCTCCTGTGAAGAGGCACAGCTTCATTCCTCTCTCCTGTCCTCTAACACAGTGCAGGTGCACAGCCAGCCCCGGGAGCAGCTCCAGAACCCACGGCTGCCCAATATGCCTGCAGATTCATGCTTCATAATGGCCCTCCACTGAATATTCAAATGAGATTTAAATAGATTTCAAAGTTATAAAGTGTCGGCTGAAAAACAAGGCAGGCTTTTAAGGATTTCTCAAAAATAATCAGGCTTCAAATGTCTTTCGAGCCACAATATTTTGACAAAATGTCAAAAGGAGTCATATTATACATAAGCATGCCCTGGCCTCTGACCCCCAGCCTCACAGGCGTCCGCTCAGCTAACTTTGCTTTTCCTGCTGGCATTTTGCCAGCTTTTTCTATCCTCGTTTCATGACACTCAGGAGTCTCCAAGTACCTTAAGGACTATCAGAGTCCCATAATTAGATTAATTTTCATTTACTTCGATTTCAAAGCAAATATATGTCAGACTGTACTTGTAGGAAGAGAAAATGACACCGTGAAATGAGAGGTCTTCGCCTGCTGGCAGGCTGACAGAGCTGACCTTGAGCAGATGTGGACAGTATTTTCTCCGGGGTGCCTTTCCCACCTCATTTGAATCAGCATCCATTTCTCAAGCGTCTGCTGCTCTCCACTGGCTCGCTCCCTGCTGCGATGAAGAGGACAGTCCTGCCAGCATTTGTGGAATGCCGACGACCTGCTAGGCACTGCCCTAGGAAAGCAGTGTCTTTCTCATCTGCACCACAGCCCTGCAAGTCAGCAATCGGACTTCCATTTTACGGATCAGAAAAATCTTTCAGAGGTTGCCCATGTTGCCTAAAGGTCTTAAGTGATAAATGAATTGGCTAGGAATCAGAGGTTTCTCTGGCTCCAAATCCCTCTTACATGCTAAGGAGAGAAAATTATTGTTCTTCTTCTCTCTCTAACCTTTGTCTCATAAGATGCTTAATTATACACTAGACTCTACCTCCAAAGCATTGCAAGGCGGACTAGCCCTCCTGGAAACTCCAAACAGCAGGGATGAATGAAAGGTTTGAAATCAAGAAGTCAAGACCAAAGCAGGCTGATTGGATGGGGCGGGGGCTTCATTTTGGCAAGCCCCCCAAAGATACACAGGACTGACATAGGCCTTGGGACTGAGTAAGCAATAAGCTAAAGAGCTGTCAACCTAACGTTCTTAATAAAGGACTCTCATGACAGAGGGGAAGCGGCAAAGTGGAAGAGCTCTAAGCGAAGTAGGCATGGTCAGAAAATGTAACATTGGGCAGATCTACAAGAGGAAAGTCAGGGGAAAGGCAGCAGGGATCTCACCACCAGCTCTCATGAAGAGTCCTTGCGTCAGTCCCTGTGAACCACACCTCCCATTCATCATTGCCATAACCATCAGAGATGTGGCTAGAACACCCAAGGTTCCTCTGATAGGATTTGAACCTAGATATACCTGGTTCCAGTATATTTCATAATCCCCAAGATAATTAGAAGTGGAGTAAGGTCCTAAATGAAATCAGATTTGTCAGATTTGTCATCTGTTCCTTTATGACTGGTAACTTCACAGATTCAGATAATGTGTCATCAGTTCCCTCATACTGTGTAATCGTGTTCATGATATTTGAATTGATTTGAAAATTCTCAAGTCCCTGAGAAAAGTTTACACCTGGTTTAGCCATCTTCTCTTTCAAAAGGCAGAGGTCCATCAAATGCGTTCTTGAAATTTTTCGATTTTTTTATTGTTTACTTAATATCAACACTTTAAAAAACAAGCCAGTTTAGAGGATAAACTCATGAGCAGCAATTTATTCAGAGCTGGAGAGGACTGTCGTTACCTGTGGCTGAATAATGTCTCTTATGCCTCCTTCCTCTTGGTCCATTTTCTCACATTACAAACCCTTGCCTTTTCCAAGTACAATTCAGAAAACTCACATGTGCAGCCTTTCCTGCAGCCAGGTGCAGGCAGGTGACTTACTCCTGAAAATCAGAAGCGCCATTGCAGATGTGGGTTTGGAAATGAGCGACAGAAAGGTGCCACACATGCCTCACTTTCCTGTAAAGGCAATGGCGGGGGTGGAAGTGTCAGTGACCAGGTGACCTGTCAGTGACCAGGTGACTCCATATCCTAGGTGCAGCCCACCCCATCTTTCCCACTCCTAGCCATCCTTCCCACTCCTCTCCTTCTGTGGCATCAGTCATGGTGGAGTACATTCCTAGTCCGGCTCTAGCCCTCCAGGAAATTCTAACCTGGTGTACTTGTCAGTAAACCTAATATAACCACCTCTGTTTAAAACCAATGTACTTGTGTGCTTGAGCTAACTAGCGTAGAGTCAATGATTTATAGCAAAGTACCCTGACTGACCCGATGCATCCTCTGAAAAGGTGCTGTGGAACTAGCTTTCAAAGCACTCAGATTCGAAGGATGCTGGTTTAATGAAAATATGACTTCTGGACATAGACTGAGAGAACATTTAGTCTTAAGACTTTAAACTCGTAGAAAGTTGGAGTTTTAAAAGACTTAGGTGATCGCCCCTAGTTGATCAAAGAGGTGAAATGGCTTGGCCAGAAGCACTTTTCTGGATTAAACGCAGAGCAGGGACTAAAAGCCAGTTCCCTGGCTTGAGTTCAGTGTATTTTCTTTTTGTCCCACAGGTCCCTGGCCTTGCCCAGGCACAAGGCAGAAAAAGAATCACGTGTCTGCCGGCTGAAGTGTGGGATGTCCCGTTCCTGGGTCTGCTTGCCCAGAGGCGCAGAAATCAGATTCAGATGCTCTTGGAGGTTGTTTCCTGCTCCCTTGATCCGGTTGTGGTGAGGACCCCACAAAGTTGCAACATTATCCAGCTCATCCTTTCTCCTCTGGTTGTCTGAATATTCATTCTGAAAAAGGGGGGCGATGAGAAGAGCATTTACAATAGCTACAAGGCATATTTATAGAGAGCTGCACACTGGTGTCATATATCAGTAGGTCACTACAACCCCAGGGAGATGAGGGTACCGCCTTTCACCTTGATTGATAGGGAGAATTCTATTCTATACCAGAGAGACCACATTGCATTGCGCTTAACAAATGGCTCAGGACCTCTATCAATAATTAATTATGTCTCCTTGAGCATGTTATTACTTAGTCTTTTCCAAGCCTTGGTTTATATCCTTGTATATCGGGGCTAAAATATCACTTATCTCATAAAGATATTTATGAGAAACAATTCGTATAAAGTGCCACATACATTGCAAACACTTTACAAATGCTAGATGTGCTGTGCAAATATATATTTATAGCAGTCATTTACCTTCTTAAGCAGTTCTAATCTCACATTGTTTTGGGGCACTCCTGAGCCTATGGTCTGCTGCCACGGCATCCAGTCAAGTTCAGGCCAGACCAAATACAGTAGGCAGTCCCTCGCTTAGACTACACCCAGAATATTGTAAGCTCCATGCAGTTGCTCTATTCCCAAGCAGAGGTTGAACCACTAAGTCTGTATAAGAAACTGTATATATGGGCAGGAAGGTGCTTAGATGGGAGAAAGGTGGTGGAAGGGGAGAGAACAAAATGCAGTTATAAAAAAGAAAGTCCAGGCTTTTAGATCCATTATATAGAGGATGCCACAGCTGGACATAAATCTTTAATGTGACAGCAAAACCACTGTACACAGCTGTTTGGCTCTAAACCCCCCACGTCTGACATGACTTAAGCATAACACTGAACGTGTCCTAGTCTTTTCTTTCAGGCTGCAGACTTCAAAGAGGAACCCCAGTGACTTCTCACTCCCCAGCTTTCTTCTGACCTTGCTCACTGCAGAGAACTTTCTTCATGGCTACAGAAAAGAGTAGGTCAGGAAGTTTACCAAAGACGTGCCAACATCCTTCTCTTTACCAGGTTGCAACTTCATCTAATATGACAGAGGGACTGCACTGAAGTTTTTACAGGTTCGTGCTGCACTGTGTGTTTTAATCAGGTGGACACACAGTTTTTCGGGTGTAAGATTGATGGAAAGTAAGATGGTGCGGCTTCTCTTAGTAAGATTCTGTGTATAACAATTTGCATGATTACGAGTGACTACTATAAATTCCACAGGAAAATTGTCAAAAAGTTAGTTTGAATATATTTTAGTATTGCCAAATTTCAATGTGTATCTGCTTGTTATTCTCATGGCCCATCTTTGTATAAATGACAATTCTACTTGCTTCTGATTCATTCTGAGGTTTTGGGGCATCACCATTTAGTACACTAATGAAACAATAATTTGGTTTGGAAAGGTCTTCTTTGTTGGCTGAATTTAGGATTAAATTTACTATTAACTTTTCTGACCCTTAACATTTAATTTGTTATACAGTCTAGATCTGTACTGTTCTAAAGAGTAGCCATTAGCCACAGGTAGCGATTTATGTTTACATTTAAATTAATTAAAAACAATTAAAATTCAATGTGTCAGTGGATCTCATGTCTAACTTAACTGGACAGTACAGAGAACATTCCTACCTACAGGAGAAATTCTGTTCAATAGCACAGCTCTCGAAGATATGTTAACAATGGTAAAAGCAAAGTGATAGTAATGATATCAACTAAAATACTCATTATTTGCTAAGTAGTTAAGAAATTTATCACAGAAATTTTTGTGGTTAGCTACTATTATTATTCTCATGGTAGAATTTGAAGAAGCATGACTGGTAGCATATAATTATAAATAATTTAAATTGTGTGTCCCACTATCTGTTAATTTTTTTTTAATCCTCACTTGAGGACATGTCTTTATTTTAGAGAGAGCGGAAGAGAGAGAGAGAAAGAGACATGGATTGGTCTTGATTGGTTGCCTCCCTGACACACCTGAACCAGAGATCAAACCCACAACCCTGGTTCAGGGAATGGAACCTGCAACCCTTTTGGTAAGCAGGACAACAATCAACCAATTTAGCCACCGGCCAGCCGAGGCACTCCCACTATCTTTTAAATATACCTGGCAGGTCTAGTTTTTATCCTGCTCCGATACGAAAACTTAGTCTGTTACTTTCTTGGTCACTAATAAAATTCTACAATGACTTTAAGTCACAAGATACAGCATCAAGTCAATAATTAGAATTTATGGCCCCATGTAATTATTAAAGCTCTGAAGTGATTTAAAGTTGAGTCTCCTGCCACCCTACAGCTTGGGCCCATAGTGGGCAGGAAGATGTCATGTGATAAGGAAGCCTGGTTAGCTTCTTCCCTGTCTCTCTGCCTGGCACATCTTTTCCTTCTCTATCAGCCTGACTGTGACAGCTAGCATTAAGATAATAATTTTCCTCTGGTCTGAATGTGTGTGGCCCCCGCAAGTGTCTATATTGAAACCTAATGCCCAGTATGATAATACTAGAAGGTTGGACTTATAAGGTGATTAGGCCCTGAGAGATGAGCCCTCATGAACTGGATTAATATCCTTACAAAAGAGGCCCAAGAAGGCTCCGTCTCCCCTTCCATCATGTGAGGTTACAGCTAGAAGCCTCCAACTATGAAACAGGAAGTGGGTCCTCACCAGGCCCACAACCTGCTAGGGCCATGATAGGGGAATTTGCAGCCTCCAATACTCCAAACAATAAATGTTTGTTGTTTATAAGCCACCAACTTTATGGTACCTTTTATAACAGCCGGAACCAACTAAGACAACTTTCCTTGGTATTTCTGTAGGTTTTCAAGTGATTTCTCCATTTCCGAGGACATCTGTGCATTTCCTTTGTCAAGCAAGGTGCCTTCCCTGGTGCTTCTGGCTCAGGATCTATCACAAAGTGCATCAAGGTGTCTACGTGGTCTGTGGTCTCAGCTGAAGGTTCAACTGGGGGAGATTCCTCTTCTAAGCTCACTCATATGGCAGCTGGCAGGTCTCAGAAGATTCAAGCTCATCCATTTGACCATTGGCAGGCTTATGGTTCTTGCTAGATGTTGGCCATAGATAGTTCCTGTCCCTTTAAGCCTTCCATAGGGTTACTCACAACATTGCAGCATGTTTCCTCAGAGACAGCAAGGAGAGAGCAGGAAAGGATCCAGGATGGAAGCTACAGTCGTTATTTGACCTAATGTTGGAAGCAAGGCCTATCACTTTCACCATAATCCGTTTATTTGAAGAGAGTCCCTAGGTACAGCCCAAACAAAGGGAGGAGAATACACAAGAAAATAAATACCAAGAGACAAGGATAATTGGGGCCATTTAGAGGCAGTCTATCATTCATGGGACCTCTGTTTTGTTTCAGATTCTAGTACAAAGGTCACATGACTTCAGCAAAGTTTTCTCAGTAAGTACGTGATGATAATAACCTGCCTACCCAAAGACTTGGGGCTATTCAAGGGATAAAAAAAAAATCATAGATATGAAAAGTTAAGAGCTTTAAATAAATATGACCTACATTATATGACCTATATTATTATTTTTCAAAGTCAAGAGACTATTGTTGTGGAATTTTGGGGCTGGAACCTGGATTCTTTGTCCCCCGGAATCAAAGAATGAATCCAGGAACAGAAAGTGGTATAACAAAGGTGGAGATTTATTTAAGAATAAGTACAGACTCCCACGTGGGGAGGGGGAAAGGGTCCCACTAAGATACTTTCCCCTATGGCTTATAAAGGCTGCAGATCCTGGTGCATTGATATCCCCTCTCATTGGTCACTATTCCCCTAGACTGGTTACTATGGTAACTCCTGGGCTCAAAAGTTGAACCTCACCTGGGACATGTGAGGTTCTCCCCGCTCCCCTTCCCTATTGTTTTCCTATTCCCTTTGGGCTTTCTTCCTCTCCTTCTGGATGAAGGACTTCCTTCTCTTTATTTTGTAAATATAGACCTTTTGCTGTTCCCAGGTCCCTCATTTTATGGAAATGTACCTGTTGCAGCTTTTCAGCTCCCCCATTATATGGAAATATACCTTCTGCTGCTCTGCAGCCCTGTGCTTCCTTCGTGGTCTCCTTAATTTCTAAAATTTCCTAAACCTGTCCTATCTTACCCCTAAAATTCCTGTTTCACTGTGACAAACCCATTTTGATTAGATCATATCTATTCTCCATTTATTTCCTCATTATACTGCACATCCATGCTAAATTGTTTATTTTCTTTCTTTTAGTTTATTTTTATTGACTTCAGAGAGGAAGGGAAAGGGAGAGAGAGATGAAACATCAATAATGAGAGAAAATCATTGACTGGCTGTCTCATACATGTCCCCCACTGGGGATCAAGCCTGCAACCCAGGCATGTGCCCTGACTGGGAATCGAACTGTGACCTTCTGGTTCATAAGTCCATGCTCAATCACTGAGCCACACAAACCTGACTTCATTTTTATCTTATATCCATATATATGGTGTCCCAAAATTCATGCAAGATTTGAATTTTGCGTGAGCATTAACAACAACAACAAAAAATAAAAGCCTAATTTTACTTGGTTTATTGAATCAGATTCTAATATCTATTGCCATTTGATTTCAATCCCTTCAATTTGATAAGCATTACCAAGTACCAATTATGGCCCAGGAGCAGGGACAATAAAGACCAATGAAGAACATGGCTTTCCATATGTGCCAGCAAAGCCATGGAGGCCATTTACCTGATGTGCTATTCCTTACATAACCCTATACTGTATACTTAAGAATCAATAAAAAAATGTATAATTTTTAATTATAAACCTGTGTTTTCTATCAAAATTACATCTTGCGTGAATTTTGGGATACCCTACATACGCAAATAAGCAGCAAAAGTGTAAAATGGCTAGAAAAAAAGAAAACTAATATTTATAGAGCATAAGGCATATGTTGATCTCTGTGCTAGACATTTGATATACATGATCTCATCAAATTCTCACAATTACTTTCTTAGGAGGTGTCCTGCTATTCCATCTGCAGAATACAGACTCTTAAGAAAAGAGTACAGCTAATGATCAGAGAGTAGTTGTATTTTTCCTTCACTTGTCCTCCTAGGCAAATTCATAAGAATGTCTTTCATTTTGGCCTGTTCAGAGATGTAGCAATGACCTCATATTAATCTTGTTCACTTTTCTTTTTTACCTCCAGGAAATGCCACAGTCAAAACAAGTCCCATGATTGTCCATCTGTCATTTTCTTTGAAATCGCCATGGAGTCCAGCTGGCATGGCTCAGTGGTTGAGTGTCGACCTATGAACCAGGAGGTCACGGTTCAATTCCCCATTGGGACACATGAGGACTAGATCCCCAGTGTGGGGCATACAGGAGGCAGCTGATCACTGATTCTTTTATCACTGATGTTTCTGTGTCTCTCCCTTAACCTTACTCTCTGAAATCAATAAAAATATATTTTTAAAAAGAAATAAATAAAAAATACAAGTTAAATTGCCATAAAGGAAACCTCCTTATGATACATGATTTTTGGACTGGAGCATGCAGTGTTCCCCTGGGCAGAATGGCCCTGGGCTCTTTGTCAGTCGGAGTCGAAGAATGAATCCATGGGCAGGAGATGGTATAGCAAAGGTGGAGATTTATTGAAGAACAAGTACAGATTCCCACGTGGGGAGCCGGAAAGAGTCCCCGTTTCCATGATTTATAAAGGTTGTAGGTCTTTGTGCCTTGATAGCCCCTCTGAATGGTCACTCTTTCCTTGGACTGGTTACTATAGTGACTTCTGAGCTCAAAGGTGGAACCTCACAGGGACATGTGAGGTCCTCCCCCACTCCTTCCTTATTGTTTTCCTATTCCTTTTGGGATTTCTTCCCTTTATTTTGTAAATATAGACCTTCTGCTCTTTCCAGCTCCCTCATTCTATGGAAATGTGCCTGTTGCAGCTTTTCAGCCCTTATTCTATGGAAATATACTTTCTGCTGATCTGCAGCCCTGTGCTTCTTCTTGGTTCCCTTCATTTATAAAACTTCCTAAAACCTGTCTTTTTCACCCCTAAAAATTCCTGTTTCACTTAGTTAACAAGTCACATGGTCCAGTGCCTGCATGCAGTACAGTGACTCAGGATTTTTTATATGTGGCTTTGCATATATTCAAGATTTGGATCTTCATGTTAAATCAAAATGCTTCAAAAGTAGACATAATGCCATCCATAAAGTATAAAGTACTGAATCTCCCTCCCTCCCTCAGATTTACACACATACATATACAACATACATACCGTAAGTACTCCTATGCATACACAAACTTAAATCAATCGTTAGATGATTGGCCTCAGTATAGTCTGTTTGGAACTATAAATTAATCCCACTAATTCTAATATAATTTGACGTTTGTAAGGAGCATCTTTTAAAAATAATTGCATTCTAGCAACTTTTACACAGCAAAAAATAGTCAAAATAGGATATTTCAACTTGTTTGAATTAATGTAATATTGTCCACTTCTATCACATATTTAATTTTAAAGGCTCTGAATGACCATTTCTAGTAATCAATAGCACTTTCAAAGGATAAGAGGAATAGTCACAAGAGTTTTTCAAGAACTCGGAACAGGAAACTCAAGAATGTTCAGGGCACTTGAAGTATCATAAAAGTAATCGTACAACTTCTCAATATGACAAATTTGAAGGTAGTTGCACTGATATGCCCTGATTTGCTAGCATTCAGAAATGGCTTTAATAAACTTACATGACATCGTAGGTAAACCTACTCTAGATGAGGGCTTCTGTCCATGAGAAGGCAAGGCATGGATAAATGCATATTAAAAATTATGATTTATGTGTGGATTGTATCCCATGTTGGTTAAGATAAAATTAATTAAAGTACTTAGGTCACATCATATACTCTGCATTTCCCTAGTTCCTTTCTAATTTCTAAGTACAAAATAGGTAAGTAACATGCGTTGAAATTGAATTTTTTAGGTGAGACTGACTACTGATGAGCTACTCTGACATTTTCAAATGACACATCCCAAACATTGCCAGAACAATTAAATTCAAGATAAAAACCACTCCCAAATAAGCTATATCTTTCCATGCTTCTTTTGAACAATTGCTGAGTTTAGAAAAGTATGAGGCAGTGTAATGGAAACAGATTACTTGGGGAAATAATTTTTTAAAATACAGTTCTGGCCCCAGAATTTAATTTAATGGGTTAAGTGGCCTTGACGCAGTTGTTATGCTTTCCTATGATTGAATTTTCTATTTGAAACTGGGAAACCTAAAATCATAGAATGTGAATAATACTGTAACTGACCTTAGAGACATCTAGTTAAGATCCCACATTTTACAGATTAAGAAACTGTATTCATTAGAATAGGGTATATTTTGCCATTGAAAAAAATAACTTCCTGAAGCTAGAAACAGAACAGCACGGGATTATTTCTCACTCCCACAAAGAATACTCAGGTTTGGGTGACTATCAGGGGAATTTGTATTAAATAATAAGGCACCAATTAATTAGGTACTACTGAAACCTCATGTATGTGTTGTTTTCAGTGTTTCACTCCCAACTCCCATTGAAACAGAATTTTTGGACTGGAACCCAGATTCTTTGTCTGTCGGAATCGAAGAATGAATCCACGGACAGAAAGTGATACAGCAAAGGTGGAGATTTATTGAAGAACAAGTACAGACTCCCATGTGGGGAGAGGGAAAGAGTCTCACAGAATGGACTCCCACGTGGGGAGGGGGAAAGAGCCCCACTGAATTCCTTTTCCCTATGGCTTATAAAGGCTGCAGATCCTGGTGCCTTGGTATCCCCTCTCATTGGTCACTATTCCCTTAGACTGGTTACTATAATAACACCTAGGCTCAAAGGTTGAACTTCACATGGGTTATGTGAGGCTCTCCCTTCCTCCTTCCTTATTGGTTTCCTATTCCGGCTTCCTTCTTCTCCTTCTGGATGAAGGGCTTCCTTCTCTTTATTTTGTAAACATAGACCTTTGCTGTTCCCAACTCCCTCATTCTATGGAAATGTACCTGGTGCATCTTTTCAGCTCCCCCATTCTATGGAAATATACCTTCTGCTGCTCAGCAGCCCTGCACTTCCTCCATGGTCCCTTAATTTATAAAATTTCTAAAACTTCCTAAAACTTGTCTTTTTCACCCCCCCAAATTCGTGTTTCACCATGATCAGTTTTGAATGGGACATTGACAGCATCTGAACGATGTACAGGATGACTGCTGTAGCTTGACATAAACTGGCCCTTACCAAGGATGACCAGGGAACTGTCATGTACTCTACATGTTGCCTAAACACTCCAGGCTTCAATCTTATGACACATATATATTAACATGTTTTGTGATGGTTAGTTTTATGTGTCAATTTGGTTGATCCACAAAGTGCCGGGAGGGATATTTGGTCAAATATTATATTGGGTGAGTCTGTCAGAGTGTCTTTGGGTGAAATTAACATTTGAATCTATAGACTGAGTAAAAGCAGATTACCCCCTAATGTGTGTGGCCCTCATTCAATCATTTGAAAACCTGAATAAAACAAAAACACAGACTAAAAGGGAACTTCTCTTCTCTTACTACTTGAGTTGGGAAATGATGTTTTTTTCACCCAGGCTTTGGATCTTGAGCCTCTCAACCACATTTTAGGACAGTGGTTCTCAACCTTCCTAATGCCGCGACCTTTTGATACAGTTGCTCATGTTGTGGTGACCCCCAACCATAAAATTATTTTCATTGCTACTTCATAACTGTAATTTTGCTACTGTTATGAATAGTAATGTAAATATCTGATATGCAGAATGTATTTTCATTGTTACAAATTGAACATAATTAAAACATAGTGATTAATCACAAAAACAATATATAATTATATATGTGTTTTCCGATGGTCTTAGGCGGCCCCTATGAAAGGGTCATTAGACCCACAGGTTGAGAACTGCTGTTTTAGGACTTCTCAGCCCTCCATGATCACTTGATCACTTGAGCCAATTTCTTATAATCTCTCTCTTTCTAAAAAAAAAAAAAAAAAAAAAAAAAATGTTATAGACTATGTCTTGTAGCTTCTGGTTTTCTGGAGTTTAATATAATATAGATTTTGGTACCAAGAGTGGTTTTAGAAGAACAGATTTTTAAGAATGCGTTTTCTGTATTGGTCCTTAGGTTTCTTGAATTGGCTCTGTGATCTGATTAGAATTAAAGACTCTAATGACTATTTCCATTAGTAGAGAGAGATCTGATGTTCCATGGTACTAGCGATATGCAAAATATCACCATCAGATACATATTTTTTCTAATAAACCACTTAGGAGAAGCAAAGATCTAGGAGATATATTTTTAAATTTTAATATTTTTTAATATCTTTGGCAAAATGACAATATCATGAGATTGACTGGTTGCTCCTATTGTAGCTAGATAAAGTGGAGAAAGAAAAGGATGAGCTCAGGGATTTAAACTCCCAATTCAAGTGCTATATAAATGACCTGCAGGTTTCTAGATGTGCCCTCAAGCAGACCCTTATCTGTAGTAGTTACAGAGCTGAGATTGCTGAAAATCAAGCAAAGAATATCATCCTGTAGCTGGCTGAATTACAACTCAAGTTGAACTTCCAGCTTCTCAGGTTGCCTACTGTTATGGGGAGGGCATTAACTGGGAAGGATTGGCACCCCGAAAGTTGGAATGAAGACATGTGAACAAAAAATGATGAAGCTGGAAACACTGAACCCCTAAAATATGAGATCTGCTTGGCCATTGAAAAAGACCTCACTCCTCATTCCTCACTCCTCAGGGTTAATCTGAGGAGATTAACCCTGCATTACCAGAGGAAATTGTTATGGCCTGCCCCAAAGCAAGACAATGCTGTGTATCTTCAGGACCCATGCCCACCATTCTCTTTGCCTCTAGATCTAGCGCTAGACTGATGTCCCCTCAGGCTTCTAAAAGTGAGCTAAAAAGCATTGGCCAGACCGGCTGGCGTGGCTCAGTGGTTGAACCAGGAGGTCATGTTTTGATTCCCAGTCAAGGCACCTGCCTGGGTTGCAGGGCCAATTTTCAGTGTGGGCCATGTAGGAGGCAGCTGATCAATGGCTATCTCCCATCATTGATGTTTCTATCTCTCTCTTCCTCTCCCCCTCTAAAATCAATTAGAAAAATATATTTTTCAAAAGTGTCGACCATGTGCTACTTACCAAAAGGACTATTTCAGTTTTCTAATTTCCACAGGTAAGAATCTAGGGAACATGTGTGGGGATGGATATTAAGAGTGTGAGGAACATAAAGTTGAATCTGGCTGAATTCATTTGTTGTGGCAAACGGCCCAGGAGAACGGCAGCCAGCACCCAGAGAAATCAGGAAAGTAAACCTTTATTTCGCAGCGCTGCTAGTCCAGGCGACTCTGATCCAAAGCCTGAGCTGCCAGTGTGGGGAGGTTTTGATATATATATCTTCTTGTGGCAGGCCCTCAAGGTGGGCTTTGCGGCTCTGCCCAAGTCAGTTAGAACGGGGAAGTAAGAGTACTGTTTACGAGGGCATATGCCAGGGGGTAGAGGAGGCCGGGAGAAGGTCAATGGGGGGGGGGCGGGGGGAGACATATGTATTACTATTTGTAATACTTTAAACAATAATAATAAAAAAAGAGTATTGTTTTACTAGATACTGAACTAGGCTATAAGCTCCCAAAGTTGCCCCCCTATTTTCCTTCTCACATTGATAGGAGCTCACTAAGCAGAGATTCTGCATTTAATGTTGCAACTTGGGAAATCAGAAAGGGATCTACCAGTTTCTTTGATCAGCTAAAACGTGGACCATGAAGTGGCCCACAGTAGGTAGGTTGGAACTGCTAACCTGTCTTGGTTTAATGTAAAAGATTCAAAGTCTTCAGAAGATTGGAATGTTAGAGTGGATTTGTCATTTTAGACCTGCTCACCCACACTGGAAGGGCTCAAATGACATACTTTCACCAATACTCTGAGAAGTGTATTTGTGAGGGAAGCCCTGGCATCACTGACAGGCTCTGTGGTTGCTCTTCTCTGTAGGACAGACCTTAGAGTGTGAACTTAGAAACCTAAATGCATTGGGACTGGTTGGATCCTTGGGTGGCAAGGGCCAAGTATTTAAACACCAAATGCAAAATGGAAGTAGTTATGGTAAAAGACAACAGAGTCAAAACAGGAATCAGAATATTCTGTCTTGCCCAACTGGTGTGGCTCAGTGGTTGAGCATTCACCTCTGAACCAGGAGATCATGGTTCGATTCCTGGTCAGGGCACGTACCCGGGTTGCGGACTGGATCCCCAATGTGGGGCATGCAGGAGGCAGTCAATCAATGATTCTCGCTCATCACTGATGTTTCCATCTTTCTTTCTCTCTCCCTTCCTCTCTGAAATCAATAAAAATATATTTTAAAAAAAGAATAGTCTGTCTCATGCAGAACTATGGTGTTGAGAAGTTGATTATGATATTCCTAGAAATGAAATTGTTAGGAATCAAATACAAGTGTAATGTGAATTATAAAAACAGACTGGAGCTAATTTATAGACCTAGGACCCTTTGAAAAAAAGGATACAGTAGCGGGATCCCCTTGAGGAAGGAGGCTGGTACACTGCCAAAAATTTGTACTGTTACTCTTTCCCCAAGTCTTGCCCAAAGAGACCCTTTTATCATGTTCACTGTGCATTGGGGAAAAGGAAATAATTAGACCATAAGGGGAGTACTAGACACTGACTCTGCATAATACTGATTTCAAACCCAAAAACATCACTGTGGTTCTCCAGTCAGGGTAGGGGCTTCTGGAGGTCAGATGGGCAATGGAGTTTTAGCTCAAGTCCATCTCACAGTGGGCTACTGGGTCTGCCAAACCATCCTGTGGTTATTTCCCCAGTTCTGAAATGCATACCAATCGGAAGAAATATGCTCAGCCATTGGAAGAATCTCCACATTGGAACCCTAACTTGTGGAGCGAGGATATTATGGAGGGAAAGGCCAACTGTAAGCCTCTAGAGCTGCTTCGACCCAGGAAAATACTAAACTAAAAGCAGCATCTCATTTTTGGAGGGATTGAAGAGATTAATGCCACCAACAAGAACTTGAAAATCGCAGGGATAGTGACTCCCCCCATATCCAAGTCAACTCACCTATTAAGTCTGTGCAGAAGACAGGCAGATCTTGGAGAATGATAGGTTGTTAATCCAATTGCAGCTGATATACCAGATATTGTTTCATTACTTGAGCAAATTAACACATCCTTATTTTGATATTAATACATTTGTGTGTGTATTCCTTTGTGCTGGAAGCCAATTCCAGCTTGTCAGCAAGGGCTGAATCATCTGGAGTGGCAAGGGCATTTCCCCAAACCTGAAAAGGGATGATCACTTGCTGCCTGACAGCTCAGGACATCTTAATCTACATGTTATTGCCTCCTACTGGCCAAACACCTCAACAGCCGTAGGCAAATTCTTCCAATCTGACAATGGATTCTGTACCTAACCTTACCCTTTGATGTGTATATCTCCACCTCACCTTAGGACAAATTTCGTTAATAAAAAGCAAGGGGTCCTGAGACGAGGAGAACTTAGTTCTTTTATCTAAGTCTTCTCTGACTCCCTATAATGCCTTTCAAAACTATGTTTTGTCTCTGGACTCTTATTTAAGTTATGCACAGCCCTTCTCCAGATTTCTGAAGCCTTCTAGATGCCGGATCAAGACCACTGGCGTTACTTTGGTTTTCTTTTTTTCTTTCCTCTCTTATCCCTATCATTCTCATAAGACTTACTCACTTTTATGTGGTATTTAAGTATTGTTAATTTTATATCACAGTATTTCAATTATAGGCTGTGAAGGAGAAGAGTAACCATCACTTAAAGACTTTACTTCCTCTTATGGGAAATAGGTTAGTGTGTTTTTGGTTCTATGCAGGATAGTTGTATCATGTTGGGTGCAGTTATGACCTTGTAATTGTCTTTATTTAGAGATTAAATATGACTTCAGGAGATGCATGTAGGTACCAAGGTAACTTGTGATGGTTAATTTTATCTGTCAATTTGACTAGGCAAATTCCCAAATATTTGCTCAAATATTATTCTGGGTTTGTCTGTAAGGGTGTTTTTGGATGAGATTAACATTTGAGTCAGTAGACTGAGTAAAGCAATTGCCCCCCTTAATGCAAGTGGTCTTCATCCAATCAATTGAAGGCCTAACTAGAACAGAAAGTCCGAGTCTGAGGGAATTTCTCCTGCCTGACTGCTTGAGCTGGGATATTGTCTTTTTCTAGCCTTCGGGTTCAGACTGAAGCATGGGCTCTTCCTGGGTAGAGTTTGCTATTTTTCAGGAGTTTGCATCATCCGCTCTCCTGGTTCTCAATCCTTTGGATTTGAATTGGAACCACACATGGACTCTCCTGTATCTCTAGCTTTCCAAGGTAGACCCTGGACTTTTCAGTCTCCACAATTGTGTAAGCTTATAATAAATCAATGTCTCCCTTACTCTCCCATATGCTCTCTCTCTCTATATATATATATAGATCTCCCCCCCCCTCTCTCTCTCTCTCTCTCACACACACACACACACACACACACACACACATACACACACACACTGTTTTTCTGGAGAATCCTGGCTAAAACATACAGGGTGTTCCCCAAAAATGTATACACACATTGAATAATTATTAATTCCAATGGGATAAATCTGAAATGAAAGAAACATCAATTGAGCTATCAGCTGTAAAGTGTGTATGCATTTTGGGGGGTCACCATGCATATACAAAAGACAGAAAGATGGGTATTATATGAATGTGTACTGGCCCTTAAATGCCTCCACCAGAAAGAGACCTACATCATTTCTGCTCATATATCTTTGACCAGAGCACATTCACATGTCCACTGTGACTTCTAGACATCATGGTAGTATATTCCTTTCTGTGCTTGAATATAGCCAGGAATGCACTTTTGCGAATAATGAATAATGACTAGCACAGCAATTCAGTTCACTTATGAATAAGACACTCCTAGTTTGCAGGAGAGTACAGTTCTTGTCACATTACTCATCTATCCTTCAGACATACAATGAAGGTCAAAGTCATAACAGAAAATCTGGTATCAAAAGGAGGGCAAAACAAACAAACAAACAAACCAGAGAGGTATATACAAATTTGAGGTCTTATGAATATTAACTCATTGGACTCTTTATTAAATAGTTTAATATATGTAAGGAATAGAACTTCTTCTTGTATAACATAAGCTCTTAATCAATATTACCAGTTGCTCTTATCTTTGTTACAAAGTGGTACTCTACAGACAAAAATTAGGTTATCAATAACCCTCTGAAAGAGAGCCTCTTTCGGAAAATACCAAGAGAGCTCACTATAACACTACTGTGGCAGGAATCACAGAGATACTGAAAACATTATAGTGAGGTGGAAATGCAATGTCATGAATGGGATTTTTCCATCAATACTGATTGCGAGTCACCATTAGTAAAAATATAGCTCTTTGGATTGAATATTTCCTTAGAACATTTTGAATTAAATGTAGTACCCTTGAAAGTTGGGAACAAATAACACTCTGATCTCACATAAAGGATATAGATAAATGTAAATACAACCCTGTTCTATGGTTCAGTCCAGAGAACTTGGAGAAGACTGTCAGTTAAATCAGCTACACTAAAGAAAGATTTTATAGCCCTAACTGGTTTGGCTCAATGGATAGAGCATTGGCCTGCGGACTCAAGGGTCCCAGGTTCAATTCTGGTCAAGGGCATGTACCGTGGTTGTGGGCACATACTCAGTAGAGAATGTGCAGGAGGCAGCTGAAATTAAGACATATAGAACAGCTATTGAAATGGATTTTTAAAATTCGAACTGTATTAAGCTTCATAATTGTGTAAATACAAAATACTTTGACTTATTGATGTGTAGTTATAAGAGTTTGTCACTGAACTATTTGTTCCTTTAGGATATCTTTACTGCATCAGTGGATCTTTACTGCATCACTGGACTGCATCTGCGTCATTTCATGGTGAAGTGCCAGACTTTTTCAGGAAAAGATATCAGATGTGCTACCTCCAATACACTAGGATGCGAAAGTCACCCAGCTGCACACACACAGCCTGTGTTTGCAGTACCGCTGTCTATTTATACCCTCAACACAAGAATTCTGATAAATTCTGTGTTTGCACAATGTTTGTTTAGAAATTGCACAGACAGACTCACTAAAAAAATATATTGTTTCTTAAATGTATCTTCTGCCTTACTGAGCAACTTTTGACAAGAGAGAGTTTTTGGTTTGATTAAACACCAATGAGAAACACATCTGTTTGGGCTTTTATATGTCTAACTAGAGGCCCAGTGCATGAATTCGTGCACCAGTGGGGTCCCTCAGCCTTGCCTGTGGGATTAGGCTGAAACATCTCTCTGACATCCCCTGAGGGGTCCCAGATTGAGAGAGGGCTCAGGCCAGGCCAAGGGCTCCAGGGCATGTCCGGCCCACCTCCCTCAGCCCGGATCAGCCGGACCCCAGCAGCAAGCTAACCTACCAGTTGGAGTGTCTGCCCCTGGTGGTCAGTGCATGTCATAGCGAGCAGTTGAAAGGCCTTAGTATATCATTAGCATATTCCACTTTGATTGGTTGAACAGATGACTGGACACTTAGCATATTAGGCTCTTATTATATAGGATGATTAGATAAACTTTCTACAGACTTGTTTCTGGCTTTGCACTCTTAAGGTTTGATTCCACTCGACCATCCTTATGCTTCCCGATCTCACACTGGGGACTATTCCATCAAAGTAGAACCTCTGTCACTGCACTTTTGTGCCACCACAGTGGATGCCGGGTAAATCCTTGGGAGCCATTCTGTACCATGAAGACTATGAATCCATACAAATAAACCTGGAGACACCCAAATTCAATGTATCCCCATTTCAACTTTCCTTTAACTAGAATGTTTGTTTTCCTTAACTAGATCCCAGAACTGCCTGGGCTCTCTAACACTGTTTAAACAAGTGTGACAGTAAATTGGAGCCAAAGGAAGCAGTGTTCTCAACTTATCAAGCATAAAATTCTTACTTTTTTAAAAAAAATTTTTTTATTGATTTCAGAGAGGACAGGAGAGGGAGAGAGAGATAGAAATATCAATGATAAGAGAGAATCATTGATCGGTTGCCTCCTGCACACCCCCTGCTGGGAATCGAGCCTGCAACCCAGACATACGCCCTTGACTGGAATCGAACCTGGGACCCTTCAGTCCACAGGCTGACGCTCTATCCACTGAGCCAAACCAGCTAGGGCAAAATTCTTACTCTTGCGCATTTGAAAAACATCTGACTGCACACATATTATTGTACCCTCCTTACCCAGTGTCTTGGAAGAGGTTGTTGCAAAGGAGAGACCCTAAAAGCAAATGAGAGACCATTAGCATCACATTAAGTCTGCCCATGAGAGTAATTCAGAAACTGAAAAATACTGACCAGGACAACTAAAGACAGTAATTTTGGGTAGTTGAAGGCAATATTGGTTTATAGGCCTTTAGAAAGATACTATTTTATAGGGCAAAGTAAAACAGAAACTGGACACTTCTTTCGTTTCAGTTATATCTTTTAAAGCTTACCATGGTTTTCTCTCACCCTCTCTCCAATGGTTTAAATATCTCTGTTTTTCAAGAAAGAAGCAAATGCTTCATATTTGTTAGATGAAAAGGGAAGCTTTATATCAGATGTCACTGACAAGGCAGGGATAGTATTTCTTCCCTCCAAATAGGCAGAAAGTCTCAGACTGTAGCTAACATCTGGAGAGAGAAATAAGGAAACACTCAGAAACAGAATGATCTAGTAAACCTTGCAAGGCTGAATTCGGATAGATACCGTTACTAATCACAGCTGCTTCCTTAATAATGCATCAGAATACTTAAGACTTTCTAGACATAAGTTAGCCAAATTAAAACCTTCTATTTATATCCTCATAATGGGTTTTTATCCCGTCTTGTGGAGGCTATATTGACAATCAGTTACACAGCCAAAACAGGAAATACAAAGAATAACCATATATATATAGAGTCATTATTATCTTTCCATCTCATTCTCATGTGAGTCAACAGTACTTTATCAAAAGTCCTGTTTAAAAGACCAGTTACTAGGAAACATTTAACTAGTCTAAAACATGTCTTCAAATGTTAGAAATCACCAGGCACAAATTTATATAGCTTTTTTGAAGAATTCGCCTTGCTAATAGAACTCTGTTTTCAACTATGGGTAAATAGCACACTGCTGATTTTTAGGGATGTGTGGATGAAGCCTATATTGTTCATTTGGTAAAACGTTTAATGCAGCTTTACTTGGATAGTTGCTATATTTCATCTAATAAATGCTGAAACAGGCATTGAAAACCACTACTTTCCAAAGTCAGTATTGGTCTGAAGCTTATTGTTTCTTGGTATTGGTCCTAGGTCAGGTTAATAATCAGTTTAACTGATAGAGTTGAACATCAGTTTCCTTTTGGCCATCCTTGTTCCCTTTGGAAGTGAAATTACACTTTCACTCATGATTGTCCAAACATAGTCAGTGGACTCCTTTAACCACAAGGGGGCCGGGAAGTCAATCCTATCATAAGTCCAGAGTCAAAGCAGGAAATACTTGGGAAAAGTTCCCAGTGAATTACCTTTCAAGGATCAGCATCTATCATGGGAAAACCCACTGCTGCTACAGTATTCAGTCAAGTTCAGTATATTAACCACTCTAGAAACATTCCACAGTTTGTATTTTCTAAGTGCAATGGGTTAAATTTGATTGAATAAAACATTGTACTACCTGGTATTGATGGTACCATTGTAATTAGCTAGTTATTAATACTAGGAAAGGAGCAAAAGGGAAGGCCAGACATTATAAGCATGGTCATTTGGGCAGCTTCACCAGGAAGCTGCAATTTCACACTGCCCAGGGAACCACTGGGCCCATTCTCTGAAGATTATTGGGGGAAGGGACTGGACTAAGGGGAGCATGGGCACATGCTCAGTGAGTCCAGCTGTCGAAGGGAGGGCGTCTATCAGTCAAGCCTAGGGAACCGTGGATTGTCTAGAGAGGGTGGGGCCACAGGAACCTGCAAACAATTGGCTCCTTTGGATCTTGGTGCTCTAGGTTCTTGTGGTTCTTTTACATTCACCCATGTTTCCTCCATAATCACGTGGACCCCATACTCAATGGACTGATGAACTTCAGTGGGAAACACAAACTACCTGTGCCTGATGCTGGACTGGACTGTGTCCCAACATGGAACAGAAACTCTTGTCAATGATTTTAATCCTAGCTCTACTGAAGTCACAGCTACACTTCTTCCATGGCTGGACAGAGGGAAATGGGACTTGGGAAACTCAGGAATTTAATTCCACAGAAATAAAGCTTTCTACAATATCTCATCCTCCCATGCTAGTCTCAGAAATTTATTTTCCTGGTGATATCACAAGAAGCCCACTCCACTAGCCAACCAGTGGGGATGAGGCAGCTCCCCACCAATAACATTGGTAATTAACATAACAAGTAATCTAGTTAGCATAGGTCAACATAGTCTGGGGCTAAGACTTAGAGAGCTAATTCATAACTTTAAACCATTCTTAATAAAAGTAAGGTCATTTATTTGAGGATTATATTCATACAAGCCATTATAATGAGATTTCCCTCCAAATCCTTAATATATCATCTAGCTTAGAGGTCATTTTTCACAGCAGCATCTGACATATCCTGCCATGATAGTGAAGAAATGCCAACTGTCTCCAGTTCCTGCTGCAAAAGGCATTGGCGTGTTCAATTTTGCCACAGATGGTGACAGGGAGCAGCTTTAGGTGGCCACAAATAATAAGATATACTGTTTTGACCTATCAAGGGTCTTTTTACCCAAAACTCATCCAAAGATTGCAAAATACTGTGTTTTTCTCACAAGCTTAGAGTTTTGCAAATTCATAATACATAAAGGCAGGTGGGGGGAAAAATCCATACATTATCCTGTAAATAAAGACAATGTCAGTTATAGTACCTGACTAGATCTTTGTATATATAGCATAAATTGTAAATCTGTGCTGTATTATGTATGGCTTGACATTTAAAACTTCAGAAATTAAAAAAGAAAATCAACTGTCAATCTATGCTAAGCTTAAAGTGAACATCATTTCTGTTAAGTGTCACTTTAAAACGGAAAACACTCTTTTTGAATGGCAACTCACACAGCCTATAAATTAATATTTAAATAAACACAAATATTTTCATGAGATTTTTTTTTTTCTGTAAACAGAGTTTTTGTAATGGCTTTGTGGACATGTTTTACAGTTATCCAATAGGTAGCACGAGTCAATTTCGGTTAGTATTTAGCTTGTATTCTTTTATTGATATATTGCAATGATTTCATGACTTAAACAACACAACTGGTTCCATTCCTTGGCTGGAGACCAACTAAATAACCACCGATGCAAGCAGTTATTACCTGCTTAAAAGGAAATCTGTGGTTTCCTTAGTTAAACTGCTGAGTTGTAATGCCCATCAAAAAGTTTGTTACTGCGATGAATAATTTAGCCACTTCAGTCTGCTACACATGTTAATACTACAAGCTTGTATTCAAGGTTGCAAAATATGCCTAACATTTCTCAGAATCATACTTGCTATAAGACAATAGTTAGGCGTAGTTATATTTACTATCTGAAGTGATATATGTTTAATGGCCAAATATTTCTAACACTTATTTATCAAAGGAAGACAAAAGAATCAAATTTACCAAATGTAGCTGGAGAAATGATTGATGGTAGAGGCTTCAAAAGCATGTCTGAGTGGGTATAAAAGGACCCTTTTAAGAAGATGAAAGGTCAATGGATTTGAAGATGCAGGGGTGTCATTTCCTCTGTTTGTCCCTTGGTGGAGTTCTTGAGTCACTTTCTCCTTCCCTGTCAAATTGCTCTATATTTCCTTCCAGAACTGGCTATCCTGTTTACTGTATTTAACCTTTCCCTATATTATTGTGCGTACCTTGTGTATAATAAATGAAAGGCCCCCCGCCCAGCCCAGAGATTGTATCTCCAGCACCTACTTCTTTGTTTGTTTTTAATCTATAAACTTTTGCTTTCATTACTTCTCTTCCTGTAATTTCTTGCGATTTAAACTACATCACGGATCCCGAATGCTATTTTTCAGCTCAGTCACTGAAATTTCTTAATGCAAAGCAGTTTTAAGCAAGCAAGGTTAGTGGGTAAATTCACACACACACACACCTACAGAATATTGTAAAAGAAGGTAGAATATTTGGCATAGAAAGGGAATCTTCGGCCAAGCTTTTATTAAATGTCCAGTAGAATAGAGTAGATATCTGTCATCAATTTCATATTTTATATCTTGGTTACAAAGGGACATCTCTTTTTATTGTCCTTAAAAAAAAAAAGAAAAAAGAAATCCTCTACATTTCAACATCCCCTGAACATTTCGCTTCATACAAGCGCCTGCTCCTCTGATGGACGCAGGTTTTAGGACACTGCTCTCCTTTTCTCTCTCCAGTCCTGGCCGCCGAAGCAGCAGCCCCAGCAGCAGCCCCAGCCACCGGCTCTTTAATTTATTGCAGCCGGTTACACTTTCGATCCCATTTCCTTCTGAACCCTTTCCTCTCAGGTGGAGGAGATAAATGCAGCCTGGGGGCTGAACAGCCGGGCGGGGTTTGCGGGTGGGAGCGAAGCCGGATCTCCTATTCCCTTGGTGAGGTCTAGCGGGGAGGGTGGGAGGGATTAAGTCCCCCGGTTCCGTTTAATCAAATTGCTGAGCACTTGTGACACTGGCTCGAAGACTGCGGAAATGGGGCGGGGGTGGGGGGAACCGCTTCTCGCCTTCATTCATCCTCCGCGCGTGGGCGGGAGGCTGGAGTGGGAGTGTCAGGCTCTTGACAGGGGGCGGGAGAGGATGGGGGGGGGGGGCGGGAGAGGATTGGGAGCTCCGGCCGCGGCAAGGGCGCCCCGAGGTCTCCTCCTACCCAAGCCCACACCCCACCGCGCTCATTCCGTACCCTTTCCCCAGAGCCCCACCGCCCGGCTCCGCAGCCGCGATTCCTTGGCGGTGACCCCGGAAAGGTCGGAGTCGGGACCAGTGGGGGCGGGAGCGAAGCCCGGAGGCTTCGGGCTCTGGCAGTCGGGCCGCGCTGTTCTCCATGCCGCACACGTAGGACCCATTTCCCACGCTGGCTTGGCTCGGCGGCGGAGTTGGTCGGGAGGAGAGAGTAGGGAGGGTGGGCTGGAGACTCCCTCCCGCTCGCGAGGAGAAAACCACTCCGCTGTGAAGGACGCGTCGCGCCCCGGGTCATCCGGGAAGAAATGTGCCGCGCGCGGGGGAGAGGACGCCCCCTCCTTCGCCCCCCGGCAGTGTGCGCGTGTGGAGTGCGCGCCGGGGAAGGGGGTGCATGTTTGAAGATGGGGGGGAGGGGTGTTCAAGTTTATGTTCTAGTGAGGAATGAAGGAATGCACTATGTCCCTGTCCACCCGGCAGCCCGAAGTTTGCAAAATCTTAGCAAAGGCGGCGAGGGGAGCGGGCGCACTGCACCATATTGCCGCGCATCGGAATGCTCCGGTGCGAACCGCCGAGTAGAGAAAGAAGGACGCTTTCTCCAGGGATCGTGGGGAAAAGGGGAGAGGGGCGTGAGCCAGGCGTTCTGGTAAACCAGAGTTTGCCAGATATTAGGGAGATCTGGCGTTCTTGCCACTTAGCCGGCCGGGAAGGCGCTGCGGCGCCCGCGCCCGCTCCTCCCCACCCCGGCTCCAGACTGCGGTGGTTCGCACTGAGTCTGCGCGCCGGGCTTTTCTCGCTGATGCTGCAGATATAGCGCCGAGAGGCTCGGGTGGCGGCGGCCAGGGTGGGTGGGGGTGCGGGTGGGGGTGGAGGGAAAGCCGGGTTCCCGGCTCGGCCGCGGAGGAGGAGCCCCTGAGCGTTGCTGCTTTAGCAGAGACTGGAAAATACTCGCCAGCTCCCTGGCACAGACCGCACACACTTCCACCTCCGCGCCCCACTATCCCCCGAGGGGGGAGCTTGCAAACCTCTGCCTTTTCTCTCCTCGTTCCTGCTGGCTGCGCCATCCCAAACAACTCCCGCCACCGCTGCTCGTAGACTTTATTGCTGTTTGTCTGGTTTAAATCATTCTGTCTCCTAACACACGTCTCGTAAAGACGGAGTACCCACTACGGACGGATGCTCTCCCCCTGTTAGCTTTAAATTTTCCTTTAAGGGGAGGCCCTTCGATGCCTATAGCTTGGACAGACGAGCTAGGGACCAACCACAGCCCGGCAGCAGCCCCTTTTTTTCTTTTGAGAAGGTAAGAATGCTCCCCAAACATCTCCTGCCTACTTCAACCCCCTTAATCTAGGAGCCCCCCGCCCCTGGTTTAATCGCCGCCAAAATAAACGAAGAGTACATGGCCACAGTGCAGAAAACACAACCGGGACTGAGAGCTGATGAGGTGGGCTGCGGTGGCCGTGAGTGAATCCCGGGGAAGCCTCGCGTGGGGGACTACCGGGTACGATCAAGTGGCACAAAGTCAAAAAAAGGAAATAAAAGGAGCTAGGGACACTTCAGCACACAAAGTTGCCATTAAAGTTTATTTCCCTTTTATCCAGATAGGTGACGCTACACTTTGCCAGTTACTAAAGGCTGCAGGTTTTTGCTCAGAAAAATAATATCGAGGCTTCCAACATGTGTTTATTCCCTGGGCGCGCGCGCGCGCCCCCCCCCCCCCCCACACACACACACACCACGGTCTACCCCCGTAAGCAAGCACGGTGACAGGACTGCCAAGCATTTAAACAAAGACAAGCACCACCCCGCCCACCCCCAAGCCTAGTCCACCGAAGTCTACCCTCCCAATAAAGGGTCTCTCTCCCGCTTTCTCTCGAGTTAGATGTTCTCTCTTAACCACTGCAGCTCATCATGGTTTCTCAGAACACCAGCGTGGCTCCCCCAAGCCAGCGGTAACCACCCCCTAAGCCAGATGCTAAATCGCAAAGCGGGGCCACTTCGTGGGGTGGGGAGCAGGCTCCGGGAAGGGGGAGAGAAGGAAGGGGGGACGCTTCCCGATCTCGCTCCCGCTCCCAGCCTCTCACACACGCACCGGGCAATGGAGAGGAAGAAATTTACAAGCTCCAGGGAGAGAAAGCGAGGAGGAGACAGTGGCTGCACTCGCGGGGGACCTGGGCGCTGGGGGGCCTGGCTTCGGGGGACTGACCAGGACAGTGCACACTCAGAGTGCCCCCCCGGGGACGGAAGCCGGGCTTTCCCGAGCCAGGGGCAGACGAGTACTCCCTCCCGGCTCTGCCCCCGCCCCTCCCCGCCTCCCCCCGCCCCCCTCGCAGCGAGTGTGTAGTTTCTGCGCCGGGGCTGCTATTGCCGCCGCCGCCGCCGCAGCGTCAGGGACGAGCTGGGGCCGCCAGCAGCCACCACCACTTTGGGCAAACTTGCGGGTTTCCGGTTGGCGGCTAGTGAGCGGGAGCTTCCCTCTTGCCATTCAGGGTCTGAGAGCCGGGGCCGCTCCAGAGGCGGCGGGAGCACCCGGGGTGGACTCTCGCAGACGCAAAAGGGGACGAAACAACTGCGGAATTCACCCTCCGTGCCAGGGCACTTCCGAGGCAACAGCCGACTGGCACTTTTTCTCCCCTTGGCAAACTGTTTTTTTTGTGTGTGTGCGGTGCTTTTTTTTTTTTTTTTTTCCCCAAGCTACTTGGCAGCTGCGTCCGACTCCCCCTCCCCCTCCCACTCCTCCCCAATGCCTTTGGCTTTTCTTCGGAAATCCGGACAGAATTGGGCATCTTTGTTAATTGCCGTGGGGGGAGTCCGGCCAGAGGCTGTCGCCCGGCCAGCGTCGCCGGCACGCAGAGCCCGGCTGGCTCACCTTTGAACTGCCAAGGGATCAAGTTCAGCTGGAGTTGCCCGCATTGGGACTGGCTCAAGGAAACGGATAGCGCAGGAGAGAGAGTGGGAGAAGGGGAAAGGGGAAAGGAGAGGAGGGAGGAGGAGGGAGGAGAGGGAGGGAGGGAGGGAGGGGAGGGATCGAGAGCGCGGGGAGAGAGAGAGAGAGGAGAGAGGCTGCAATCTCCTCCCTGAATCGCGCACAGCGCTGCAGATCCCAGTGCTCCGACATGCGGGCCGCAGGCAGGTGAGGGAAGACGCGGACTCTGCGGCTGCGAACCCAAACTTGTGCACCGCGCGGTGCGTTCGGCTCAGCCCTCGCCGCCGCGGGCGAACTGCTGCTGCGGCTGCAGGCGGCGGCTGGGTGACTAATGACCTTGCGCAGAGTAGTTAAGAAAAAAAGAGAGAAAAACAGCTTTCCGGGGTGAGAAGAGACGGACTCTCCGGGCGTCTCGGAAGATGGCTCGGGCTGCTCTTCGGCGCGCGGGGGGCGCCCGGACGCGGGCCGCTCCGTAACGCGCGTGGTCTACGCGGCTCGGTGCCCGGAGCGACCTGACGGGTATTTTTCCTTCTCTGTCTGGGGACTGGCTCCCCCGCTGCCGGAGCGGAGTCGGAGTTGAGACTGGCTTGTTGCTGACCCCAGCGCCTGGTTCTGGAAGCGACTCCGATTTGCCGGAGTAGAGGCTGGGTCTGGAGTGAGTGACTGGAACGTGAATTGGACTCAACTCGAGGAGCAGCCGAGACGAGCAGGGCTGGCAGGCGGGGAAGGCTGCAGGCTCGCTCCCCGCCGCTTCCCGGCTCCGCCGCCTGCCTGCCGGAGCGGCCCCGGCCCCATCCGACCGAGCCAGGACGGGAGCCCGGGATCCTCCGCCTGCGGCAGGGATGACTCCGGGGGAGGGGGCGCCGAGCCCGCGGCGCGCAGTGTCCCGTGAACTGTGAGTACTGCGACTGAACGGCGGCCAGCGAGCGGGCGATTAGCACCCATTGCATGAATTATGAAACAATAACTTTCGGAAGAAGCTGGAGGAAGAAAAAAAGAGAAAGAAGAAGAAGGAGGAGGATCTGTCGCTGGTTTCCCCCTGGCCGACTCTACACGCTGCTCCGGCCCCCTCCCTTCTCTCCCACTCGCTTCTTCCTCTCCCGGAGAGGGGAGAGGGCTGGGAGGAGGGCTGGCGACCGGCCCCGGAGGAGGGGGGGCGCCGAGGGGGCTGTGATCAGAAGGAGCAGTAGCAGCAGCAGCACGAGAAGATGCTGAGGATGCGGACCACGGGATGGGCGCGCGCCTGGTGCCTGGGCTGCTGCCTCCTCTTGCCGCTCTCGCTCAGCCTGGCGGCCGCCAAGCAACTCCTCCGGTACCGGCTGGCCGAGGAGGGCCCCGCAGACGTCCGCATCGGCAACGTGGCCTCGGACCTGGGCATCGTGACGGGCTCGGGCGAGGTGACTTTCAGCCTGGAGTCGGGCTCCGAGTACCTGAAGATCGACAACCTCACGGGCGAGCTGAGCACGAGCGAGCGGCGCATTGACCGAGAGAAGCTGCCCCAGTGTCAGATGATCTTCGACGAGAACGAGTGCTTCCTGGACTTCGAGGTGTCGGTGATCGGGCCCTCGCAGAGCTGGGTGGACCTGTTCGAGGGTCGCGTCATCGTGCTGGACATCAACGACAACACGCCCACCTTCCCGTCGCCCGTGCTCACCCTCACGGTGGAGGAGAACCGGCCGGTGGGCACCCTGTACCTGCTGCCCACCGCCACCGACCGCGACTTCGGTCGCAACGGCATCGAGCGCTACGAGCTGCTCCAGGAGCCCGGGGGAGGCGGCGGCGGCGAGGGTCGGCGCGCCGGGGCTGCCGACAGCGCCCCCTACCCCGGGGGCGGCGGGAGCGGCGCGAGCGGCGGCGGCGGCTCCAAGCGGCGCCTGGACGCACCGGAGAGCGGCGGCGGCGGCGGCGGCGGGGCCAACCCCGGCGGCCGCAGCAGCGTGTTCGAGCTGCAGGTGGCGGACACCCCGGATGGCGAGAAGCAGCCGCAGCTGATCGTCAAGGGGGCGCTGGACCGCGAGCAGCGCGACTCCTACGAGCTGACCCTGCGGGTGCGCGACGGCGGCGACCCGCCCCGCTCCTCCCAGGCCATCCTGCGGGTGCTCATCACCGACGTGAACGACAACAGCCCCCGCTTCGAGAAGAGCGTGTACGAGGCCGACCTGGCGGAGAACAGCGCCCCGGGGACCCCCATCCTGCAGCTGCGCGCCGCCGACCTGGACGTGGGGGTCAACGGGCAGATCGAGTACGTGTTCGGCGCGGCCACCGAGTCGGTGCGGCGGCTGCTGCGCCTGGACGAGACGTCGGGCTGGCTCAGCGTCCTGCACCGCATCGACCGCGAGGAAGTGAACCAGCTGCGCTTCACCGTCATGGCCCGCGACCGCGGGCAGCCCCCCAAGACCGACAAGGCCACCGTGGTCCTCCTCATCAAGGACGAGAACGACAACGTGCCGTCCATTGAGATCCGGAAGATCGGGCGCATCCCGCTCAAGGACGGGGTGGCCAACGTGGCCGAGGACGTGCTGGTGGACACCCCCATCGCCCTGGTGCAGGTGTCCGACCGGGACCAAGGGGAGAACGGGGTGGTCACCTGCACGGTGGTGGGGGACGTGCCCTTCCAGCTCAAGCCGGCCAGCGACACGGAGGGCGACCAGAACAAGAAGAAGTACTTCCTGCACACCTCGGCCCCCCTGGACTACGAGGCCACCCGGGAGTTCAACGTGGTCATCGTGGCGGTGGACTCGGGCAGCCCCAGCCTCTCCAGCAACAACTCGCTGGTGGTCAAGGTGGGAGACACCAACGACAACCCGCCCGTGTTCGACCAGTCGGTGGTGGAGGTCTACTTCCCCGAGAACAACATCCCCGGGGCGAGGGTGGCCACCGTGCTGGCCACCGACGCCGACAGCGGGAAGAACGCGGAGATCGCGTACTCGCTGGACTCGTCGGTGATGGGGGTGTTCGCCATCGATCCCGACTCCGGGGACATCCTGGTCAACACGGTGCTGGACCGCGAGCAGACGGACAGGTACGAGTTTAAAGTGAACGCCAGAGACAAGGGCGTCCCGGTGCTGCAGGGCAGCACCACGGTGATCGTGCAGGTGGCCGACAAGAACGACAACGACCCCAAGTTCATGCAGGACGTCTTTACCTTCTACGTGAAGGAGAACTTGCAGCCCAACAGCCCCGTGGGGATGGTCACGGTGATGGATGCCGACAAGGGGCGCAATGCCGAGATGAGCCTCTACATAGAGGAGAACAGCAACATTTTTTCCATTGAGAACGACACGGGGACCATCTACTCCACCGTGTCTTTCGACCGGGAGCATCAGACCACCTACACATTCCGAGTCAAGGCTGTGGACGGAGGCGATCCTCCCAGATCAGCCACGGCCACCGTCTCTCTTTTTGTTATGGATGAGAATGACAATGCCCCCACCGTGACCCTGCCCAGAAACCTGTCTTACACTTTGCTGCCGCCTTCGAGTAATGTCAGGACAGTGGTAGCCACGGTGTTGGCCACAGACAGTGATGATGGCATCAATGCAGACCTGAACTACAGCATTGTGGGAGGGAATCCCTTCAAGCTCTTTGAGATTGATTCCACCAGTGGTGTGGTTTCCTTAGTGGGGAAACTCACCCAAAAGCATTATGGCTTGCACAGGCTGGTGGTGCAAGTGAATGACAGTGGGCAGCCTTCCCAATCCACCACAGCGCTGGTGCATGTGTTTGTCAATGAAAGTGTCTCCAACGCGACTGTGATCGACTCCCAGATAGCCAGGAGTTTGCACACCCCACTCACCCAGGACATAGCCGGTGACCCAAGCTATGAAATTAGCAAGCAGAGACTCAGCATTGTCATTGGGGTGGTGGCTGGAATTATGACAGTGATTCTCATCATCTTAATTGTAGTGATGGCAAGATACTGCCGGTCCAAGAATAAGAATGGCTATGAGGCTGGCAAAAAAGATCACGAAGACTTTTTTACACCCCAACAGCACGACAAATCTAAAAAGCCTAAAAAGGACAAGAAAAACAAAAAATCCAAGCAGCCTCTCTACAGCAGCATTGTCACCGTGGAAGCTTCTAAGCCAAATGGACAGAGGTACGACAGTGTCAACGAGAAGCTGTCAGAGAGCCCCAGCATGGGCCGGTACCGATCGGTCAATGGTGGGCCTGGCAGTCCTGACCTGGCCAGGCATTACAAATCTAGTTCCCCATTGCCCACTGTCCAGCTTCACCCCCAGTCACCAACTGCAGGGAAAAAACACCAGGCCGTACAAGACCTACCACCAGCCAACACATTTGTGGGAGCAGGAGACAACATTTCAATTGGATCAGATCACTGCTCTGAATACAGCTGTCAAACCAATAACAAGTACAGCAAACAGGTAAGATGCATCCCACATATATTTAAAGGTCCCAGAGAAGGCTAAGAATTCTGAGACAGGGCATCTTCTGCAGAGTTTGGTCTTTTTTAAAAAAAAAAAAAAAAAGAAAGAAACTGTCATTTAACATTTTAATAAAGTAGGAATTTAATGTTAACTCATACACCATTCATTTGGTAGTGGTCACCTATGCAAGGTACACCACTGTATTTTGCCAAGTTACTAGAGAAAATATTCAAAGTAGGGAGTATTTTGTACTTCTCTTTGTACCTGGCAGCCCCAATTCCTCCTACATTTGGTGTTTCCAGAATAAATAATGTGTCTATTGTTTGGATGGTTATCTGTAACCTGGAGGAACTATTTCCTTTTGTGGCTACTCAGTGGAAAATTGTACCCAGAGATATTTTCTAAAGTTACTACTGATGCCTATGCAACTTGGACACTCTATAAAAGTTTTAGCTGTGTTACCCATTATGCAAAATTTTACAGATAAGAAGATGCTGAGTCATGCAAATGTTGTACCAAGTCTGAGATTCAGAAGTATTGACTACACTGACAAAAATGCTGGTTTAAAAATGTTTAGTGATACACAAAGGTCATGCAAAACCACATTTTTCATACTTTGCTATCTATAGCAGTTAAGACTGCTCTGAGGTTATACAGTCAGCAGTTGCATTCTTCATGTTTTGACATTAAAAGTTTATCAGCAGAAGTACATTTTATGGAGCACGTGTTCAAGCCAGGCAACAGAAGTGTTCATGTCTGGTGCACTGTGTGCAAGCATAGTTTGGTATGCATTGTGCTGCACCGAGACCATCAAGGTTATGTGGGATATTTGGTACAGTTCTTCCTCAGTGAAATGTAGAAACAGTAAAAATAGGGCATGTTGAGGTTAACTTTATTAAACGTAAAGTTTATTTTTGAAAGTTTTGCTTGTGTGATATATGTAATACAAAGTTTACTTCTTTCACCCACCAAAGTTTGGCACCCAGCAAATAAAACCTTTTGGAAACTGCTGTGTCTAATGCTGTGGCCTGTACATAGAGGAGAACAGTAACATTAGTTACTGTTACTACCTGCTGTTAGTATATCTACTAACAAATCCCATATTTCTTAACTTCAGGACGCATCTCAAGAAACACATTTATGACTGTCAGAGACTATCAAATAATAGTTTTTCTATTAGATATGCTTTGCATGTGGAATGTGCGACCTGAGAAGAATTAAGGCAAAGGAAAAAGTTATTTTATAGCCCCATAAAATGTAGCTATTTAGATAAGGAGAATCAGAGTTGATATTCTTTTATATCCGATAATCAAAGCAATCCAAGAAAACTCAAGTTTGATCTACACTGAACTACATGTAGACTTTTGAAAAAAGGTCTTTTGATGCACGTGAGCCTGAGTTATTGACTTTACTTTTAAAGTGAAATTTGACAAGTGGGAAGTTTATATCTGTTGTGTCCTTGCTTTACCTGGGGTTAGAAGCAGATTTTTGTTTTGTTTTTGGTGCTTTTTTTTTTAAAAAAAAAAAAAAAAAACACAAAACAAACAAGGACAATAACAGTTAAAAGAATAAAACTGCTTACAATATAAACACAAATAAATTGAGATCTGTAGAAATTTCCCTAGGAAATGGTACTTTGTCATGCAAAAGCCTGTGAAGAGATCTTTGTGCAGAATATTTACTATTCAGCTGTCATCCTAATAGGTCTTTTTGTCTTGTGGCTGAATGGCATTTGCATTCTAAATGGTGGAATCTTAAACTTTTGAGTTGACATATCCCTGGCAGATTTATAGATTTTTTTTTTTTTTAATGTAACCACCTCATACATTCTGTGCTGTCACTTAAGCTTTGTTTGGCTCATCAAATGGGGTTAACTCTATATTCTTGAATATTTAAAACAGCCAATATCAAGACTGTTGTGGCATCCTGTTTAAAAGGCAAAGTGATATGCTTATAAATAAACTAATGAGTGGTGTTAGTCTATTAGCTGAGCAAAAAAGTTCACATACCCTACAAAGCCTTTGGAATAAACCATGCAGTTTGCAGAGAGTGACTTCAGAAAACTTGTGTGCATTCGGCATTCAACAGATGTATAAAGTTTTAACCACAATAAATAGCTGATCTAAAATGAAATAAAGGAGAATGGAATACGTTCCCCTTAATGTAATTAGTAATAGTAATTGATACACTTCATCTCAATATTGCTGCCAGGGGACAGGGATCCATTTACAAAGTTGCATTCTGTTTAGACCTCTACATAATCAACAGGATCTTTTTTTGTTGTTCTGATTTTTGTTTGTATCTCTTTATTTTAAAAGGGATTTTATCTTTAGTTTTTACACAGTGCCCAAAGGTATTTTCTTTGATTAAACCTGACATATAAGAAAACCCTGTGTTCATTTTTAAAATCTTATTCTAATTTCCCCCTTGGATACTGAATCTAGGGGCTTCCAGTCTTTTAATTCCTTATGGCAAAGATTATTAAAGATCTGAGATGTCATCTGACATAAAGCCTTCATTTTATTTATAATTTTCCTAAGTTGCTTTATCATAGCTCTTTACTTGATATTGTGAAAGTGATGTCTGTTAGTGTTCTTACCTTCAGGAGAATTACACATTTTGAAGCGATGTTCCTAAGTCTGCTTATTGGTTATATCATAATGAATTAAACAGTTTAGTAGAAATAACATTGTAAATAATGCCCCCTCTGTCCACTTTTGGTTTGTTTTCCCAACTCTAGAGACGTTAAAAGGAAGCTTCTATAGTTCCTCTTGGGCAGAAGCTAGGAGATGTGTGTTGCAGAGTTACTGGAATTATTTCAAAAATTCACACATTAGGAAAACCGATGATGTAACCTCAGGTTTTCCAAGGTTAGACCCTTGCAGTTGTAGCCCTTGGTCTATAATACTGTGTCTAGCTGAGCAAAATGTGGACCATCGACCACATTATTGATCTTAAGTGTCCACCTTTCCATTTCATCCTTCCTTTGCTTGATAAACTTGGTCTTGATGGTATTAAAGTTTTATGCCCTGGAAATACAGCTGTGTTTTTAATTTGCAAAGTAAAGGAAGAAGCATTTCATTTTAAAATCTCCAGTGTTTCACTGTGTTAAGTATTTTTTCAGCTTTCTTTAGAAATTAACATAATTCCGAAATATTAGTAGACAGATATAAAAGTATAGTTATCACTTCGCTTATTATGTGTAAGTCCTACTGAGCTCATCTTGGCCATGCTGTTACCTAGATAATGCACTGGCAAGTAAAAATTTTATGGTATTTATTAAATGGAAAGTTAGGTGCTTTATTTTTTGGCAAGAGTATAGAGGATATAGCTTCAGTAAACATTAATTTAAAAATCCATTGTAGCTGATCCTGAAATACTCAAAGAAAAATTTATACGAACTCCAATGACAGTTTTCCTTGTGCAAGGAACTGCTGAATGTAGTCTGAATAATGTTCTCTTTAATTGATCAAATTGTGCTCACGATTCATCACACACTTAGTGAAAAATATGCCAGAAATTATTTTTTAAAATTACTTCGATTTTGGAAACAGATGGGTGAAGTGACTTGCCATTATCTATGAGAGTTCTAAACACTGAGAAAACTAAATATCAACTTGTGTATGTATATCTTACCCTATGCTATATTGGACATGCATCTGCAGAGTGATGCTAACCACAGCTTCCAGTTTTAATTCATAAGCATACTTTCTACAATGTGGTTCTCCTATCTATAACCAAGGACATCTTTCAACAGGCATGGTGCAGCTACCTACATACACTGAGATTTCTGTTACCTTTGGCTTGATGTCATAGATAGGAAGCTAATAACTGATGAAGGCAACGCTGTCTTTAGTCAGGAGGTATCTACTAAGGATCCCTGGATGAAACAAGGAAAGGGTCATCACTGATTTGATCTGCAATGAACATGCACATTTTTATGGAAGTCTAAGTATGACAATTTGAACCCTATTCCAAACTTATATTAAGTCAATTAACGACTTAGACATAAAACCACAAAGTCAATTGAAAGATTTTTAAGTACATCATTACTTGGGAAAATTTAGCCAAATCATTCTTTCTTCTTCCCTTTCTGTTTTTGAGCAATTACATATTTCATACATGTAAAAGTGTGCACATGGTATATATCAAAATCCCTCTGTGTCTCTGTCTCCGCACCTTCCCCCACACAAACACATACAGATGTATTCATATTAACCAATTATGGCGCCATTTGACTTTTATTTCATTGTGGTATCCATACATTGATATGTGGAAAATATTTAAATTTTAAACACACACAAAACTGAAATAATATATAATCAACCACTTAATGTCTATATCTGAAATCACTAGTCATCACATTTCAAAATTTAAAAACATCAACTAAACCTGTCCCTTCATTTCATGGACGAGGAGGCTGAGGCCGAGCATGGAAAACTAACTTGATTTAACTTTATAATCACAAGACAATCAGGATACAATGTGGACTAGAGTACAAGTCATAGAATACAGAGTCCAGTGTTCGTTTCTATTCTCATACCACCTCTAGGGGGAAAAAAAAATTGAGTTTTTGTAACTTTCTTTGTATATATTTCAATAGGGTCAGAAACCCGTTGAGATTTATTTATCTATGTATAACTCCATATATTTAGTATGTAGCCTGACATTTTCAAAATAGAATATCATTCTGCTTTAGGTTCTAGCTTTCATTTATACATTTATCGGGCAAATTGTAATTCAAGTTTTATAGATTTTTACAAAGGAGTTAGTATTTCTTTAGCCTTTATGAAAGATGGCATTGCTGACATACATTAAAGGAACATATAGTCAACAAGTTAGTTGACAGAATGTTTAATTTTAGCAGAACAGTAACAATAGATGTAAGTACCTAGCTAGCATTTAGTACATCCTCAATAAAACATCTTTGTGAAGGACGTTAATAAAAGCTTTCTAGACTTTACGTATGAAACGTTGCATGCATTCTGTTTGGGATCATCTTTGACCTTTCCATCAATGCTGATGATTCCTTTTGGCTTCTGTACTCCTTTACAGTTTGCCGACTGGGCTCCTGCCTTCTATCTTAGCAGCACCTTTAACGCAAGGATGGGGCAAAAGGAGGTTTACAGTTGTGAGTTCACAAAACAGTTTATTCTTGTACTATTATTTATTAATTATTGTGTTATATTTTTTGTACGAACAACTGTAGACCTCCTTTTGCCCCACCGTGTACAATTGTGAGCTAATTTTCCCCCTAAATTTGTTTTCTAGCAAATTTTTTAGGTGCATGTGACATTTGTTGTTTTTCAGTTGGATCGTTTCCTTGTTAAACGGTTAACAAATCTAGTGTATTAGAGTCTAAATTTACATATTAATGACTATAAATGACTAAATTTATTATTTTCAAAATGACAGCTAAACGGTTTTGAAAACTAAATATAATGTGACAGAACCATTGCTTTGCCGTTGCCACCAATGCTATTAGACATTGTAACATGATTTTTCCGCCCCCCACTGGGAGAGGGTGGTGATGGAGGTTACATAGGAAAATTAGTATAATAATTGTTTAGAGCTTTATGTGTAAGCTGTATATAACCAACTTCTAGACTATAGCAGGGCTCCCCATCCATTCATTTGCTACCAGTGTAGAGAAATAGTAAGATCGTTTTATATATGTCTTGAGTCAGCTTTGCGTTTCTTATTTATTTTAAAAGCCTTTAGAATCTTTTTCTAAAGCAGGAACTCTGTTTCAGAACATTACACACTGCTTTATTTAGCATTAGTGTTGTGGGAGAACTGAGATGAAACCACTAAAACTAATCTTAATTATCACTTCTGGTGAATTAATGTTTTAAAGGCGGAATAAAGCTTTATTTTCAAGGAATTTAGTGATGTTTGTATTGAACTCTAATGCTGTGTACAAACAAACAAAAAAACCTGTTCAAGTTTCCAAGTAGGATTCATCTGACAAGTTAACTTTTTCCCCCTAAGCATATTTATGATTTACAAAAACATACTTTGCGAATAAAAATTCTCTGCTTTGATTCAAACCTCTACCACAGCATTCCGATTGGGCATAAGACGCTGGGGGAAATTTCTTCATCACAGCTTTTTTTTTTGTACCTGCATAAATCTTTGTTTTCCTTTTTTCAGATGCGTCCACCTCCATACATTACTGTGTTTGGCTGAATTCCACTCTAATATGATGCTCCTTTATGCACCATACTCTGATGACCTTGCTACTCCGAAACCTGCTGGAGCCTGCCCTTGGCCGTGGGATATCAGCCAATCACTGCTCGTTCCACTTGTTGTGCATTTGATTTTCAAGTTTATTTTTTTTAATTTAAGGAAAATAGTATTAAAATAAATAAACATAAAAGAAACAGTATTAATAAAGAAATGTGCCACTAATGGATGTCTCTAAATCGCCAGGAATTCCATTCTCAAAGAAGTGGTTAGCAGGACTTAATTGTGAAGTCTTTTAAAAAATCCAACAGCATATTTCAACCATAATTTTAAGACTCTGGCGTTGTGCGAACCTAGGGAAATTTAAGTCTATTAAGTCTTTGTCTAATACATTAAATACCGACTTTCAATAAAATCCTAAATTGATCCATATTTTTCAAGTGTTATACGATCACCGCCTTTTCCAGGCTAGTGAGATAATTCTCTTAGAGTCAAAGATAGGGTCTCTCTCATTCTGTGTGTGCATTTTGAAATACCACTGTGTGTGTGTGTATGTGTGCGTGCATGTGCACACTCCTATACATGTATTCCAGAGCCTCCAGCAATATTTATGCAAAGTATTGGCTGTATGTCAGATTGCAGAGGTTAGTTTTGTATTTACCACAGGCACTGCCAATGGATTGCTTTTCCTTAATCCTGAAATACTAACCAGAGTATCTATAGAATGTTCAAGGTGTTTTTTGGTTAAAGTCCTTAAGAAAATTTAGGGCCTTTCAGTTGGATTTATTGAAGTCTCCGTGGTCACATTCAGAAGGAATATGCGTGGCTTCCTGTTTTTGTGAACTGCATTTGTCTGAAAGCTGTTTCTATTTGATGTCAGATAACATAAATTCCAGCAGCTTCTGAGAATTCAGCATGTTACAGTATATTACATACTGTTGAGAGAGCAAGTGGTCGGATTTTAGTTGTATAAGTGACTTTCTAGGTAAGTTGGGGAGTCCTCTGGCTGGTCCCTGTATGTTTGTATATTTATGTCTCTGTTTGTTATGTTAGACATGTTTATGTGCCATAAAATAAGTGTTTCATATTGTATGTTTGACAGTTTTATAATACATATACCACATCATCTGCCCTTTTAAAGTTTCCCCCAAGTTTTAAAATACTGATTAAGAATGCCAGATAGCCCAGCCCGTGTGCTCAGTGGTTGAACTAGGAGGTCACTAATTTCACTCCCTGTCAGGGCACATGACCGGGTTGCTGCTCGGTTCTTAGTCTGGGCATGTAGAAGGCAGCCGATTAATGATTCTCTCTCATCATTGATGTTTCTATCTCTCCCTCTCCCTTCCTCGCTGAAATCAATAAAACTATTTTTTTATAAAAGAAGAAGAAAAAAAAGACCAGGTTTTTGAGATTTTTTTTTTTTTTTTTTGTCAATCATAGTCAATACCAAAGCCCTTTAAGCAAAATAAATAAATATTGGAACAGTATTAAAGTGTGGAGTGCTAGGAAATGCACTCTAGCACATATAACTCTCATGTATGGTATATATTTCAGGCTTTTTACTCTTATTAGCTGTTGATTTAATTTTTTTTTAAAGGAACATTTCAGTAATGTCATTGAGACTATAGTACAGTTCCTGAACAAAACCCAGTTATCCACAGCTCTTTATTTTGAGCACAAGGACAAGCGTACCAGGTAAGAAGCTGGTGAAAAGAATCCTTACCACTTTCTGCTTCTTGGAAATGTCACGTTTCTTCATCTTAAATAGTAAGCTTCCTTAGATGTCCTTAAACTTTGAATCCTGTAACAAATCACATTAATTCAAAAACAAATTATGGACAACAAAGTCCAGGATTTGGGCATAATCTGATGTGCAACTGCAGAGAGGCAATATTTAGAAATACCTTCACAAAGAACATTCTAAGGCAGCAGTTTGCAAACTCCAATAACATACTAATGGGGCATGAGTCAATTTGTGAGTCTACCACTATTTGAGTGACATGAAATAAAGCAGAAAAATTCCGAGTATGTCACCCATCAGAGTAAATGTTGTGCAATCTATGCTTCAGCTGTGTTGTGTGCATGTGTGTTTTCCTGTTCTTGGTTGCTATGCAAAAAAAAAAAAAAAAAAATGTCTTATTGTGGTAATAGTTGCAAGGGTTGAGAACTACCATTCTAGATTGTTTGGGATGGAACATGATGGTGATTTACCATTACATTAGAAAAACATCATAAATCAAAACAAAAAATTACTAACATTCCCAAGGATTTCAGTCTATATTAAGCTGAATTAAATGATCAACAGCATACTGTTACAGTAGCATTTATCAACAGCAGAAAGTTTTTGAGAAGTCTGTTATCTTTCCTGTTTTTTGTTTTAAATCTTTGAATATGTCACTCACCATTGGTCCTGCCTCTGCACAGACTTACCCTCTCCCCCGCCCGCTGCCTCCTGGACAGCCTTTCTGCGAATGCTGGAATTTATGACCACTTAGGGAGGTGGCTGAGGTCAGATGGAGATAGACTCAGAACACACCACCCATCACCCTACATATTTTAGCATTTGGACATTTTATTTTAAACAGCAAGACATTAATTCATTAAGAAGGAGATAAGAATGTTACAGGCTGGTTTAGATAACGTCTATTTTTTTTAGTACAGCTGACATTCTCACTCATATTTAGTATGCAAAGAAATCTAAGAGTCTTTGTCCTTATGGAATTAATATCATCATATAAAGAAGATTACAGAGCACAAAAATGACAGATTATATTTGCATCATGCTTCCTAAATTTGAGAGAATTTAATGAATGTTGATGTGCTCCTCAGACCAATCTTGTGAGGAAAAAAACCTACCCTCTTTCTTTTTTCTGAGGTGAGGAAACTGAATTAATGAACAGCTTTTTCATAACTCTGGTGGAGTTGCTTAAGAAGTTTATAACGTCTATGAAAAAATGTCCAGTCAGAACTCGAGTACTGAAAACATCTTCAAAATTTGTGCTTTTGAAGATGGTGTATTTTCAGATTATCTGGATAAAATCTCCCCAAAAGACTTGTCTAGACCAGCTCCAGTTTTTCAGACATTCTCGCATCATAAATAGCACTTCACACTACCAGAAAAGGAAGTGCTGTGGGTGTCATTTGAAGATCTAATTAATCTGATTTATAAACAACAACCTCATAGGTGATCAAAAAAACCCAGAAGAATTAAAGGTAATTCACTGTAACCTAACTTCATTTTTGAAGCTCTCTCTAAAAAAGGACCTAAGTCCTTAGGAAGTCATTCTGAAATTTAAAAGATCTCTTCTGGAATAATCTTTTATCTGTAACTTTGCAAAAATACTTTTTAAAAAATACGTGTGATTGTTTTTAGCCAATCACTTTACAGGGAATGAATTGATTAGTTGTGTCTTTAAGATACACTGCAAGGTTTAGGATGTAATTAAAACAACGACTAGAATAAGGTCTTTGCCTTCAGAGATAGGACAGTGCAAAAATAATACACACAAGGCAAGGGATACATGAAACTTAGAGGGACCACCCCAAGTCTGTTGTCCATCATGGTATGTCCCAGGGCCCACTAGAGTGCCCAGCAGATGGGAGACACATGAATATTTGTTGAGCAAATGAATAGAGTTTGGGCTTGGTGCTAGGTAGCCTGCAGATCCATCCACATTGGATCCCTGGACCATGGTGTGGCCACTTTCCTGTCAGACTCCAAGAGCCCACTAACTGCTGTATTCTTTCCCTGCTGGGTGCATGTCTTTGTGATTAAAGGCTGCCTGCTGTGCTGGCTAGAGTCCCTGTCTTCTCTGTGTGGGGTATGACTCTTGCTTCAACAGCAAATGAACAATTCTCTGATTTTATCTCCTTCCTTCTTGGTGTTGTTCTAAACACCATACCCTTAAGAAAAAGGATAAAACTAGTAAACTAAAGCAAATATTTAAGGTAAGTAAGGGCGGCACTGGCCATGCAGTAGACTTCTGAGGGGGGATGAAGAGGAAGCACGCCAACATGGGTTTTTCAGTGTTGTTCTAGAGATCCTTACCTGTGGGAAGCATACAGGGTTGGGCTCAAGTAGGTTTACAGTTATTTGTATGAAAAAATGCACTAACTAATCAATAATAATACAAGAATAAACTCTGTGTTCTGCACATTTACAACTGTAAACCTGCTTTTGCCCCACCCTGTGTATGTGCCTGAATGCCAGCATGAGTCTCTCTACTCGTCAGTGTGTATATTCCTGCAGGAATTCATTTATTCGGTGTGCCAGCCCACGCTCGCTGATGAAGGGGAAGGTTCCATTTCATTCTGGCTGCGCATGGCGAGCAGTCACTTCTAAAGATGAAACGTGTACTTGACTTAACTAAGGACAGAGGGTCTGCAAGAGGGAATGTGCCCTCACTTTAGAGTGGTCAGCAGTGAGGTAGGAGCTAAGAAAGGCTTCACAACTCAAGGCACTCCTTAGTTGCCCAGCATTCCAAAGAGCACCTCTTTTGAATTGCAAATGACGCCCGAAAGAGCCCTGTTCAGTCTCTGGCACACCCTGGTGTAAATTGCATTAAGCAGATAACTAGGGCAGCACCTCACAAAGGGTGGTAGTCCTTAAATGGTGATTCTCAGTAGGGCCTTGAGGAGGGAGTGCAGCCTTCCGTAGGTCAGAGGACAGAACTCTGCTGGAGGTAAGGTGAGATTATATCAGGGTATTCAGGCCTGACAAAGGCAAATGCTTGTGGCCTTGAATGTTGGCCCTGACCCTGCTGAGCCTAAGGGTGCCACTAAATGTCATAGCTTAATAGGATTGCAAGATCGGTGTCAAAAAGTGGTAACCGTCTACTTCCTCCCATGTCAGCCAGGTGTTTTGTTCTGTTTGTTTGCTTTCAGTTTAGAATATCAGGCCCAACTGCTCTATCTCCATTCATCTTCTCACCCTTGTACTTTGGAAGTAAGAAAAAACAAACAAAAACACAAACAAAGAAGGAAAAAATGCAACCACTGCTTGCCAATAGACTCACCTCTCCCTACTATTATTATTAGACCACCATCATCAAAATAGTTCTCACATGATTGCCAAGTCCTTGTATATTATCCTAACTTAATTCAGTTCTCGAAAATTGAGTTCCAGAAGGTCTGTTCTATAGCCCAGAAACCTGAATTGTCAACACTTCCCCTTTCCCAATTCTAGCTTCAGTGGGTGGACCAGGCTATAAAAATTCCGCATTTAGCCCTTACCGGTTTGGCTCAGTGGATAGAGCGTTGGCCTGTGGACTGAAGGGTCCCAGGTTTGATTCCAATCAAGGGCATGTACCTTGGTTGTGGGCACATCCCCAGTAGGGGGCATGCAGGAGGCAGCTGATCCATGTTTCTCTCTCATTGATGTTTCTAACTCTATTCCTCTCCCTTCCTCTCTGTAAAAATTAATGAAGTATTTTTTTAAAAAAATTCCACATTTAGAGCACCCGAAATTCCTAGCTTCTGCTTATTGGTCCTCCCCTCGAAAGCCTCTGGCAAAATAGAAAACTGAAGCTGGATAAGACAACCTGGAAATCTGCCTTCTTGCCTGGCTCTGTCACTCACTGGCCGGCGTGACCTTGGTTAGTCAGTCTGTTCAAGTCCTGAAGGCCCTGGAACTCGTCCTCTGTCATTTTACAGAACTCCTGCTCTGATTACGTGACAGGGTTTATGGGGGGTCACATTCAACAGCTGCAACTTTGTAAAGCAACATACTGCAACGCAAGGTAACATGTCTCTGGTTTTCCATGAATTTCTCCAAACCCTGCCGAAGGTGCATTTACACTTTTGGAGTATTTTCACTACTTCCTGTGCTTAAAAGTTTTTCATTTTATTTTATTTGTAATCTGGCCCTGGTCAAGGTCAAGGTGCAAGTGTGTGCCTCCACATAGGCGGAGAGGCACTGGATACTGTCAGAAATTCTTCCAGTGCCTATTGACATCTCGGTGGTGGAGAAAGATAAGTAGCATATTGCTGTGAAGCAAATAGTTTAGGAAAGGTTGAAAACAGTTTGATATTATTCACTTTGACACTTTTTAAAAAAATTCATCACTTTTTAACAGTCGTCTTCTTTTTTTTTCTTCCATGCAATATTTCTTGGAAATTTTTCCTTCACTCCTCATATCCAACCTCTAAAGCTAACAGGTATTATTTATTGAGCTTTTTTTCTTCGCCAGTCTCTCTGCCAAGGGGTCTACCACATAATATCACTTACTCCTAACATCTCCAGGGGGCAGGCGCTTATGTGACAAATGTAACTGGGGACAAACAAAACAGAACCTCTCCTGGATCCCATGCCGTCTACCTTCAGCAGAGGCCTGCACCTCCCTGTAGCCCACTCCCCACCAACATATTTCGTTCTCCTCATCTGGGACTTTTTAGCAGAGGAGTCCTGATCGATTTTCATGCACATATTTACGCCTTTGTATGAATTTGGTTCTAGTGTACAACACCTTCTGTGTTCTCTACAGGCTTAGAAGAGAGAGTCTTTACTAGTCTGCTAAGACCCCAAGAGCAAAATACCATAGATTTAGTGGCCTCAACAGCAGAACTTTTGTTATCACAGTTCTGTAGGCTAAAAGTCCCAGGTTAAGGTATCAGAAAGGTGGAAGAGAGAGAACTCAGGAGTCCCTTCCTTTTATTCTAAGGACATGACTTCTATCAGATTTGGGCTCTACCCTTTTGACATCACGTAACCATAATAACTCCTCAAGGATGTAACTCCAAATACACTTACTTTGGAGACTGAGTTTCAACATGAATTTGAGGAAACACAGTTCAGTCCATAAGAGTCCATTCTGGGTCCAAACAAGAACACATTGGACTGGACGATCATTTCTTCATGAGTCTGTCATTTATCACATGCAGTCTGTACATTTGTAGGCAGGTAGGTATGAAAAGGAAGGAAGGAAGGGAGGGAGGGAAGGAGGGAAAAAGAGGAGGGAGGAAGGAAAGAACCTTTCCCTTTTCAGATCAGCTCCAAAAGGCAATCCTATAATGTACTGTTGGAACTGATGAAAAACTGGTACCATTGCTATAACTTATGGGGAAAAAATAAATGAGTCCATAACAAGCATATATGCGCATAAAATTTGAGCTTCATTTTTTAGCTTACGATATTAACTTTATGGACTGAGTGCTTTCTGCAATGTTCAGCTTTCACAGGGATTCGTGATATTAAGTAACATCTTAGTTATTTTAATTTTGCCTAATAGGTATATTAATAAGTGCATGTAGGCATATTAATTAATGTAAAGTCAATATTTATATAAAATAGTCAAACATTGTTCCACAAATATGATAAAGGCCTTTGAAAATGATGCTATTAATAATTAAATCGTAAATTTCTAGTAAATTTTGGGCATTACAGTCCAAATGAAAAGCAGGGGAGTTAAGTGGGGCGGGAGTCAATTGGAACAGGAATAAGGTGGGCTTAGTAATCCCTCTTTTCAAGGGCCAGTCTCGGTGGATTGTCACACACAGTGACATCATGGGTGGACAGAGATCCAGTTCTCATGGCATACCGAAACTGCCAAGCACATAACGGAGTCAGCCGCCACACTCAGAGTGACTCTTCATACAGTTTGTGTCAGGACACAAATCCATGGGTACATTGAGGGGGGTTTTTCCCTACTGTGCCTTTGTATTTTCCTAATACAATTAAACATTCATGTGATAAAACATAATGAGTAGCCTGGGAACCATATGTGGGTCCGATGGACTGTATGGAGTGATCCCTTTGTTAGGGTGATACAGGGTAAACCCATCAATGTGGGGAAGAGAAACTCCCTTTCTGTCCTTTGGTCAGAATCTCTAGGCGATGGGCCATAGCAGTTGAATAGACTTTTGCTAAGAAGCACCTTTTTTAAGCTTCCTGAGCTAATTTTACATTTGACCCCCTGTATTAAAATGGCAAGTTAATCAGCTCTTTTGTTCAAGGAAATGGCAATAATTATGGCATAAATTTAAAGTTTTTTTTTTTTTTTATTGCACCTTAACCTGCTTTTCAGTGTATTTAACTGTGAATGAGGATGAATTTTAAATACAGAGGTAGCATTTCTATTGGGCATTAGGAATGAAAGATGATAATGCTGTTTTTTTCCAAGCCAATGCACTATTAGGTCAAAAATATTAGCATTTATTTTGTTACAAAATTTTCTTTCCTCTTTTTTTAAAAAATATTTTTTATTGATTTTGAGAGAGGACAGAGAGAGAGAGAGAGAGAGAGAGAGAGAGAGACATCAATGAGAGAGGAACATCAATCGGCTGCCTCCTGCACACCCCATACTGGGGATGGAGTGCACCAGCTAGGCTTCTTGCCTCTTTATTATTTGATCTGTAATAACAAACTAGTATGTGTGTATGTATGTATAATATTCCTATGCATGTATACCCATGCATACACAGTGCATACACATACATAGTACAGTTAACATTTCAGAGAACAAATACTTAGTGAGTGATTATTGTATGCCAATTATTGGATTATGTGCAAGGTACTGAAGAAATAGCAATAATCGAAGCAGACAAAAATCTCTTCCCCTGTAGAAGTTCAATTTTAGTGGTATAATACACAAATAATAGTAAGTAAACTGGTATTGCACTCTATGTTCTACACACTGGTCAACATTTCACATATGTCAACTCACTCAATAGGTATGGCAACCCTGCGAAGTTCTTGAAAAAAATTTTAATAGTAATATTTTAAATCTTAATCAGAGTGCAAATCAAAAGCTGGAAAAGTAGATTTTAGACTCCTAGGCATTTCCTTTCTTCTATCCATCTGCGCTTTGGGAACACTTCATATTTTTTTCCTTTTTCCTGTTATTTTATTTTAATAACTTCATTCAGTCTCCCCATAGTCTTTTCTGTGTGTTATTGTACTAATCACAGGAAAAAATTCATTAATTTTTATGAATTGACATTTTATTTGGGGCAGGAAATGCCTTTTTATAGAGAGCAAAATTTAGAAGATTTATTAACTGTACATTTTGTTTGCTTCTTACAAAAAAAATCTTTTTTCTTGAGTTTTTTTTTCTGAACATTCGCAATATTTGAAAGAAAGCAAAGTGCATTCCTTATAAAATATTTTCTTTAACTTATTATGGTTTTCTTTAAATTAGGTGCTCAGTATTAAACCTTCCATTACAATATGACCTACGTCATTTTACAGATTTTTCTTTTAAAGTATATTATCATTCTACTTTTTACTTAAACTTTATATGTATTTATGTATGTGACACATTTCCAGTTACCTAAAATGCAGACGAGTGCCACCTGGGGCCCATCTGCAGTTGACTTTTTATGACGATAATGGTGTACCATGTGTTTTGTTATGACAGTGTTTTCTTAATGTGTTGATAATAGTTTTTATTATAAGGTACTTGGACAATTATAGATGTCCCCAAATATGAATCTTTGCAATAAAACTCTGGGTTTTGTTATATAATATTTCTGTACCCTTGTGATCTGATTTTAGTAGTATTAGTACGATTTTTAATTTTTAAGCTTCAAAACCAGTGAATCAATTTTTTGCTTCCACAGTCAACTTAAGAATGCATAGAGTTTTGTTTCCTTAACAAATAGGTGTTAAAAATATTGTCAGCACTGGAGTTATTTCTTTATACAAATAGAAAGTATAATAAACCTGAAAGGAACCCAATTAATCCGCCCCAGGCCTCGCTTGAATTCTTACAGGGCCCCACAGACCACCCATTCACTTAAAAGTTTATCTTCCATTTGGAAACTTCAATGTAAAGCCAAACTACTGTAGAAATTTATCAGTGTTGGATATTTGCCTGCTACCTATGCGCATCACACGTACATTCTGAAATGACTAGGTCAGTAGAGTGTAAGGGAAGTAAGGGCTGGCACAGTTTGGTTTGCATTGGAAAACCTGTTTGAATTTAGTGTCTGAAGGCCAACAATTAGCTACAAATTTAAAAACTTCAATGTAGATAGATATTGGTACGCTTTCAGGGAGGGGAAAAAAGAAAAGACAAAGAATGCAGTGTGTTTTGGGTAACTACATTGTAAGACCTGGTGAAATCCATGAGTTGGTCCGTATATATATATATATATATATATTCTTATCACTCTGGCAAAGTGTTTCTTGGCTACACTTTGTGAGTTTTTTTCTACCCACTTAGACTAGTGGGAATTGTTTCCAGTCTCCAGTAGCAAAATGACTACCTACCGTACACAGTAAGCAAGTCATAAAAATGCATGCTTATGTGTTTTTGAGAATTCACAGGTATTGTTTTGGAACTTTTTTTTTTATTGTTCTTTGATTAAAAAAGAAAGAAAGAAAAAAGAACGGTTTTTGCTAGAACACAAGGCAGGAACTCCTAATGGCACACAAGCATTTATAATAACAGAAAGGCTTTATGTAGCCTGAGCAATGGCTTAAGGTAGAATTTAGTTTTACTGTGTGTTTATGCTTTCAAATATTTTCTATACAGTGGTTTACTAATTATTAGATGATGTGATCCTTGTAGTGCCTTATGTCCCCACTATGTCTTGGTATAGTTACCCGTAATAGGATAGCATCTGTACCTTAGGAAGAACAGACATGGCTTGTAAAAAACTAATTTATAGTATGCTTATAATCTACATGTTTACATATCTGCGTACATTTCTCTATATCAGAAATGCTCAGCTCTACTTTTTAGGCTGCAGAGATGCCATGCAAAGAAAATGAGAGTGATCTGCACAAAGGAAATCCAGTAACATCTCTCGTCCTGAGTTACTGTGTCACGCAAACTTGTGCGACTTGTGTTCAGTGCGGACCCGTGTGGTGCTTTTTTGATCTCCAGCATCAGCATCACTGAAGGAGTGCTGCCACTTGAGCTCTGAAGTTTCATTTTATTTTGTTTAGAATGAGAAAGAGACATTATGCACCACATTATGCTTCATAAAAGACATTGAAATGCAGAAAGATCCTTACATCTAAAAGCATGACTGTCCCTATAATATGCCTTCACATTAGTGGCACAGTCCTGGCTGGGAGGAAGTTGCAGATTTTAGAAGATTTTTTTTTTGGTCTTGATCTCTAATGTTGAGCAGATTACTCAATTTTTCTTGATCTCATTTTTATAACTTGTTCAAAACTCCATGGGAAGTGTAAGAAACTGTAAAAATCAAACAGTGAAACGTTGGATATTAATGAATGTCATATCTATTACATATTATGAATAAGCTATCTTGGGGGAGGATGAAGGAGAGTAAGCAAAAATGAAGTGATGATGGCACAGCTGAAGCTACGTTTTTCTTCTTAGAAGAATTAATATTTAAAAAAAGAACCTCATTACAAAAAATAGCAGTGTTATGTTGTCATTTTATTCCTAGCACTCATCTGTGGAGGAGAATTGAGGACATTATTTTCTCTCTCTGAGTTTCAGCAGAAATGTCTTATTGAAGGAAGGAGAAAAACTACGCTTCAGAACTAGAGAGGAGAGTCTCATTGTACAAAAGGGGGAAAAAATGAAGGATTTTGATCAGGGGTTCAAAAAAATGCTTGACTTATTTATTTTTTATCATTTAAGCTGGTTTCTTGCTGGGCCTTTTTATTGAATAATTGAAAAAAAAATTGTGTGGGGAAGGAACTTTTTCATCAAAGGCAAAAGATAGGAAAAAATATATGTACTATGGAAATGTAGATAGGAAGTTTTATCTTTCTGTACGTTCATGATTGCCTACATTTCCCATTATACTTATAGTTGAAATGCTCCGAAAAACAATATCAAGTCCTGAGGAAAGAGCTAAAGAATAAAACATAACTTCCTGTGTTCCTTTAACTCCTCTCTCTCTCTCTCTCTCTCTCTCTCTCTCTCTCTCTCTCTCTCTCTCTCTCTCTCCCCCCCCATCCTTCCTTCTTCCCTCCATCTCTCTCTTTCTCTCTCAGGCATATACACCCACAAGCTCAAAATCCATTCCACTTTAGAACAGTTAAAAACAAAAAATAAATCAGTTTAGTGAGCATTGAATTTTGGGGCCATGTTGGCATTTTTGAAAGCTGCTTTCAGATAGCTCCCTCTTACCTTTGGGAGATCCATCCCACGACCCCCAGTAGATGCCTGAAGCCATGGATTGTACTGAACCCTGTGTATTCTATATTTTTTCCTATGCACACATACTCATGATAAATTTGAATTTGTAAATGAAGCACAGTAAGAGATTAACAAAAATAAAAACATAATATGTAGAAGACTTATAACCTTATACTGTAACAAGTTATGTGAATGTGGTCTCTCTCTCTCTCTCTCTCTCTCTGATAACCAGTCTGATAACCTAGGTGGCTACTATGTGACTAAACAGCGGGCAGCTCATACGCAGCCCAGATAAACTAGGCAAACAGATGATTCACGTCCTGGGTGGGACCGAGCAGGATGGCATACGATTTCATCATGCTACTCAGAAGAGTTCAAGATGTAAAACTTATGAATTTTTTATTTCTGCAATTTTCCATTTCATATTTTCAGACCGCAGTTGACCCTGAGTAACTGAAACCAGAGAAAGAAAACTCACCGATAAGGGGGAAGGGGAGGGGACCACTGTATTAATCATCTCATTAGATTGCACGTTGTGGAGGAAGGTCGCTGGAGTAATGATGGAAGCAAAGTGAGCATTCTGCATGTGGCAGTCTTCCCGAAGACATCAGATCGGAGGCGATCTGAGTCTTGATCCTTTAGCATCTTCTACAGAGCAGTCAGTTTATGATAGTCCGAGGTGTTGCTCTTTTCTTTCCGGTGGCATCTTGCAAGTTTTAGTATTTGCTCTGTCTTCTTTTTTTCCACCAACCTGACTGAGGTGTATCACTGTCTCAGAGGAAGTCAGATGTCATCATGCAGCCATGTGATAAGAGTGTTTTAAACACTGAAGGTTTTTGAAGTTTTCAGATTCTAGCTACAAATTTGGAATTTTCCCCTTTACCAGAGAGCTTTCAATATTCCTTGATCACATATCTAAAAATTAAAGCAAAAGTAGAATTTGAAGTTTGCCTAACATGTTATCTCCACTAGCCTATATGGTTGCACATAAGGAGGGACCTTCAGTAAGACTACCGAAATCACATGTCCAAATGAGTGCTGTATGTTCCTTTATTTAACCCTCAGTTATTGACTTAACAATTGTACTAGGAATAGAAATCAGGAGCTCACATGCTTGTGAAGGAGATAGACTTGTAAAGAAATCATCATAAATAGTATGATAAGGGTTACAATGGGAGTGATAGGTACCCTGGGAAGGACTTGCTGATTCCTAGGGAGGTTGACAATCCTATATAATAAAGAGCTAATATGCTAATTAGACCAAATGGTGGCACAACCTTCCAGAAAGACCAGTGGGCGGGTCTGTGGGGCTGTGAGGGCCGAGACAGCAGAAACTGGGAGGGCCTAGGCATCCGGGGCTGCGAGGGCTGAGCCCCTTGCATGAATTTTGTGCATCGGGCCGCTAGTCTATATATATAAAAGGCTAATATGCAAAGTGTCCCCCCAGGAGTTTGACCAGGAGACCAGGAGTTAGATCGCTCACTATGATGTGTGCTGACCACCAGGGGATGGAGTGGAATGAAGGAAGGCCCCAGCCAACAGCCAGAAGGCCCAGATTGGCCCTGATCTCTGGCCAGGTCTAGGGACCCTACCCATGCACGAATTTCGTGCACCAGGCCTCTAGTTGACAAATATCTCACAAGGAACTTATAGAACATACGATGTAGCTTTAATTTCTTTCTCCTGCAGCAGTCCTGCATTCATCTCACAGCCTTGGCCTTAGGGCATTAACTTTTCTCCTTGAAGCTGATTTAGAATGTATTTTTTTCACACCCCATCTTTCTTTACATTTCAACAGGTTTTTGCTTTTTCTATGCATCTCTAATGGATATTTTTCTCCAGTTGTTAAAATTAGAACCAGTTAATGAGCAATTCAGTTAGCCTTACTGCTTTTTAGTTGTTTTATGATTTTGACCCCAAACTAAACTTACATAACTGTTCACTCTGAATTCTTCACACTCAGCTCTGGATGACTTTTAGTAATTTTCTGATGTCAAACCACCTTCAAATGGAAACTCTTACTGTCATTGGAGAGACTGAAAGAAAAGGGACCCATGCTGCAAGGTAATTTCCAAGAGAGTTATATAAATGCCTCGAATCATAGCAAGATTATTGGAATGTTTACATCCTCTCAAGGCAACATCTTAGAAAATGCAATTCACCTGAGTCATGTTACAAGTTACATTTTCTTAGAATAGTCAGGTAATAGTGTGTTTTTACACCTTACATTTACTTTATGCTTAATTGTCAAAAGAGTGATAGCCCTGACTTCTCTGAACAATTTCGTTTATTTTTAGGTGCTTTCCCTGTCCTTTAGCGTTCTTCTTTTTCAGTGGAGCACCTATCATGTGTTCTGTAAGCACTGGTACTTGTTATCAACTGGCTTTCAGATAATCCTGCTTAAGTGACTGGCTGATGACAGCTTTCAAGATGTCACCTCTTCAAGTTATATTTCTATTTATGGAGGATTCTGGGAGAACAAAAAAAACCCTGATATGAGGCTTTCTAATGAAGGGATTTATATGAGACATTATCCAGGATGCAGAGGAAATATTTGGAGACAAAGTAATCCTGGTTGACTTTTCTTTCTACCATTCTTGGTCTCTTCATCTCTTAAAGGTGTCACTTCATAATGGTATTCCTTATTTAGTGCCAATGCCGGCTGTTAGGGTTAATTACTCAAATATATATATATATATATATATATATATATATATACACATTTCTTCTAGAGATAATTTTTTAAATCCTAGAATAAATTTCTATCTGTAAGCCCCTCACCACTAGGAAATAACACAGGCTGATAACCCTAACCTAGATGATTAAAAAAAATAGATTAAAAATTATAGTTCTAGCCCTAGCTGGTTTGGCTCAGTGGATAGAGTGTCGGCCTGAGGACTGAAGGGTCCTGGGTTCAATTCTGGTCAAGGGTACATGCCTGGGTTGTGGGCTCAATTCCCAGTAGGGGGTGTGCAGGAGGCAGCCTATCAATGATTCTCTCTTATCACTGATGTTTCTATCTCTCTCTCCCTTCCTCTCTAAAATCAATAAAAATATATTTAAAAAATTATAGTTCTATCATTTCTGAAAAGTATTAGAGAGAAGCAGCAGACAGAAGGACCACATTTTAAAAATGCCCTTGTCTAGCCTCATAGTAATAGACTCTAAAAGGAGGTTACTTCCTGCGAGAACAACCGGATTGATTTTCTGGGAATTAGCTTCATGTCGGAGGCCTGTGACATGAAGGAGTGCAGAGGGGTAGATAATTCTGGATTGGGTGTCACAGTGCAGCTCGCAATCCTACCCTTAATATTTTGGCATCTGTTTCCTAGTGTTTTATGCTGCCAACTTTTTATTCACCCGAGGCCTTATTTTCTGTAACTATTCTTGAAATATATCCCATTTACTTTGTATAAAATCTTGCAGAACCTGTATAGTTCTCTCAGGTCAGTGGTTTGAGCTACTACATTGGTTGGGATAGTCTATCAAGAGTAGATTTACACCAGGGAATATTAGTGGTTTGTTTTGGTAATATTACCAGCAATTATTCACAGGAATTGGAAATTGACTTGATGCAAAAACATTCCAGCTGATGGAGGAGGAGAATTATTTTCCCCCCTTTTTTCCCCTCCCTCCCTCCCTCCCTCCCTCCCTCCCTCCCTCCCTTCCTCCCTTCTTTTTTTACTCTCCCTTTCTTTCTTTTACAAGTTTTTCATTGGGTCGATTCTAGTAAATCATAAATAGATGTTTATTGCAGTGGGCTTTTGAAGATTTAGTAATCCAGGCCATTTTACCATTGGTATCCATGGTGAATTATTTCACGAATCAGAACAGAGCAGTGTAATTAATCATTTGAACAAGATTTATGATGTGTCTTAGTACTTAAAGTATTTCAATGCATTTTTGAGTTATTCTCCATTATGGCAATTTATATTATGGTTTTTAAAACGTGTTGGCTAAAAGCATCTGCGTAATGATACAATGTTGTAATATGCTTTATATGGTTAACGTTGAACTGCGTTTAAGAAAAGGGAGGCATACAAGCAGAAGACTAATTAATGTCCACTAGAAATTTGGCTTACACATCTAATCATAAATTTCCAGGTGTCTTCCTGGCCTGCTTTTAATCTTGTATTAGTTTCCTATTGCCCTTGTAACAAATACGGAACATAGTGGTTTAAACAACAAACCTTAATTTCGTCATACTCTGATGGTCAGAAGTCTGAAGTGGGTCTCATCGGCCTATAAGTGATGCGTCGGCAGGACTATGTTTCCTTTTGGAGGGTCCCGGGGAGCATCTCCTTGCTTGCCTTTTCCAGCTTCCAGAACTGCCTGCATTCTTTGGCTCTCGACCCTCTTTCATCTTCAAAGTCAACAATGGCTGGTAGAGTCTTTTTCATATCTGATTCTGACCACCTCTGCCTCTTTCACACATTTAAGGACACTGTGATGACATGGGGCCCACTTGGATATATATAATCCAGGAAAATCTCCTTATTTTAAGATCAGCTCATTAAAAACTTTAATTCCATCTGTGATTTTAACTCACTTTTGCCATGTAAGGTTAACACATTTACAGATTTCCAGGATTAGAACGTGGGGGCTAGTATTCTGCTCACTGTAGGTGTGATAGGCAAACATTCTAAAAATTCAATAACGACATTTTATAAACCACAGAATATTATTTGGGCACTCTCCCCCCCCCCCCCCCCCCCGTGTAATCTCAACATTTTCTTTTAACATCAAATAGATATTTTATTTTTACCTATACTATATCTTACCTTTCCCTGAAAATAATTTATTTGTATTTAATGTAAGGATTAAAAAAGCTGAAGTGATCAGGTTGCTGTTTTTGTTTGTTTGATTTTTTGTTTGTTTCTGTAAAATAAAAGGTCTCTCCCTAGCCAGTTTGGCTCAGTGGACTGAAGGCTCCCGGGTTCGATTCCAGTCAAGGGCACATACCTGAGTTTCCGGCTCCATCCCCAGCAGGGGGTGTGCAGGAGGCAGCTGCTCAATGATTCTCTCTTGTCATTGACATTTCTCTGTCTCTCTCTCCCTCTCCCTTCCTCTCTGAAATAAATAAAAATATATATCTTAAATATTTTGAGATGTGCCCAGTAATATGATTGTCAATTTAGTGATTTCACTCTTAACTTTAATAGGAGCATAAGACTGGAGCAATTTTTACAAACTATTTATTTATTAAACTCATTAAATGCCCATTATGTACAAATACTATGTTGTTTTTAAACAGGGTCTGGCCAACTTGCTCAACCAGAGGCAATGAGGGTGTGAGACTAGCCTTGAGGTATAGTAGATATTATTCCTCTTTGGGCTTCAGCATCCTGGGCAGATCCTGGGACACAGAAAACCTCAATAAAGGATGGTATCTTTCTTCCCTAGGACTTGGCTTGACAATGATGTGGCCAGAGGGACAGCACAGTGGCAGGGCTCCCTGGAAGGCAGGAAGATGTAATTGCATCTGGCACCAGTTATAATTCCCCTATCTCTAACTGCCACAGCTTATCCCATACTAATCATGATTGGACTAGTATTTATCAACAGAGGAAAAAGTATGCTTTGATTTAGAAAGGACTACTCAGTCATAGCTCAGTCAATGCATTCAGCTTACTCTGATATACATATTTTCTTTGGAGAGAGTGAATCCCAGGTAGTGTGCCCCTCCAAAAGAAAGAAAAAGAAATGTTGACTCTGGATTAAAGATTTGGTCTCACCAATTCTCACCTATCAATGTGTGCCGACATCCTAGTGGAGACATTACCTGTTGCTTTTCTGATCTCTGAACTTCTCACCATACACTTATTCTGACATCCATGAGTTTTTGAAAGTCTGAAAGCAGATTATGTCTCTGTACCAATAAGCAACTTTTAATAGGTCCAAATTTTCTACACTACATGTGGTGGCAATCAGAATAGTGGAAAGATAGAAGTCGTCTCTGAAACTCTGAAATGCATTACGTATCTTTCTTAATTTAACATAAAATGATTAAATACATGAGAATGACTGGAATTTTTTTTTTTTATTTTAGTACTGGTGATCATTTTTGTAGAAGAGGTTCAGAATATATTATCTTTGAAAAGGATTGCAATTATCAATACAACATGCCTGCAACATTATTCTTCTAAGGGGCAAAAAAGATAATAGATGACTATATTATGCACATTTAATACACAATCATGATTCAGTCAGCAATGGACCACATATATAATGTGGTTTCCATAAGATTATAATGGAGCTGAAAAAGTGACATCAGAGCACGACACATTTTGTGTTTGTGGTAATGCTGGTGTAAACAAACCTATTGCACTGCCAATTATATAAAAGTAAAGCACATAAAATTATGTACAATACATAACACCTGATCATGATAACAAATGACTATGTTAATGGTTTCTGTATTTACTATACTATAGTATTTCTATTCTTATACTTAAAAAGAAAAAAATTGCTGTAAGCCACTATCCTGTGTTATGGCAGCAACAGCCTCATATAGCTCCTATTTAATGTGTCTCTTGATTGCATCATTTTCTCTTGTGCGTGACTTAATCTCATATTGTGCTGTTCATCATGGTCACCACACAAACAAATTTTGCTGCTAATATTGCCAGTAAGAGGCCATGTCCAGTGATTGACCTGGAAATAAAACGAAAGGTGACTAAGGACTATGAAGGGAGAAGGTCCGTGATGGTGATTGCTCACCAGCCAGGCATGTCTCATTCCACTAGAGCCACATCTTGAAAAATAAGAACAAAGTGATGAAAGCTGTTAAAGGATCTGTGTCCTTCAAGGCAAGGAGACGAGCAAAAATTTGACAAAGACCCCCCCATCAGACATGGGGAAATGTACCACTCACAACACCAAGACGATCACAGCCAGAAACACGCACGTTTGTTTGAGAAGTTAACAGGAAAGGCCAGACTCAGCTAAGGTGTTGAATTTACTGCTAGCTCTGGGTGCTTTAAATGACTCAAGAATCATTATTCATTACATAACATGCAAGTGAGTGGTGAGTCGTGAGTGCTGATGTGAAGGCAGCTGAAGAATTTTTGGAAACTCTAGATAAGCTTATTGTGGAGGAAAATTACTTGCAGAGCAAATGTTCAATATGGATAAAATGTCCCTATTCTGGAAGTGGATGCTAGAAAGGACTTTCATCCATAAAGAGGCATAGTCGATGCCAGGGTTCAAAGCTTTTAAAGAGAGGATAACTATCTTCCTTGGAGGTGATGTTGTAGGTTACAAATTGAAACCCTTTGAAATCTGGCACAGTGAGAACTCCAGGGCCTTCAAACATAGCATTAAGCACACAGGCCAGGGGGCCACAGGAGTCACAGGAAGTCATGAATGTCAAGAGGGCTCCTCTTCCAAGATGCTCTCCTGGATTGCTTTGCCAACAAGATGGAAAAGTACTATTTGGAGAATGACATACCTTTCAAAATGTTGCTTATTGTTGCTAATGCTCCTGACATCCTCCTTTTAATGGTGATGTTCAATCCAATGGTAAGTTAGTTTTGCTCTCTCAACACCCTCTCTTTGATCCAAGCAAAGGATCTAGGAGTTATGGCAGCTTTTAATGCCTGTAACTTGAGGAAGACCTTTGCCCAGGCGACTATTGCCACCGAGGAAGACACTGATGCCACTGGGGATGCCAGTGTTGAAGGATTACAACATCTATTACTGTATGAAGAACCTTGCTTGGGCTTTGGGTAATATAACCAAGGATTGTATGAATGGCATCTGGAAGAAGACACTCAGTGTGTTTGTCCATGGTTTTAAAGGATTTGCCAAAGATGAGGAGGTTGCAAAAACCAAGGCTGTGATTGAGATGGCAAGCAACTTCCACTTGTGTGTGGAGGAGGGTGGCATTGAGAAGCTCCCAGAAATAGTTCCTGAGCAGCTGAGTGATAAAGAGTAGTTGGAACTGGAATAGGAGTGCATCACGAAGAAGAGGCAGAGAAAAGGGAACCGCAGGAGAAGAAAGAGAAGAACCCCCAAGAAACTTCATAGTGAAGGGTTTAGCAGAAGCTTCTGCAGACCTCAGTAATATCCTTTAAACGTTTTAAAAATACAAGATTCCCCCCCCCCACACACACACACCAAATGGTTTTCATTAATAAAGGGTAATGTTCCTGGTGTATTATCTACTTACAAGCAAATGGATGATGAAAGAAGAAACAAAACAAACCAAGTAAACCATCATAAACGCATTTCTGAAAAGAATGATGCCTCCTTCAGAGCAGCCTGAGGCAGGTCCTGCAGCAGGGATCCCAGAGGAAGGCATGCTATCACAGGAGAGGACAGCTCCGTGGTGCGCGGTGTTACTGCCCCGAGACCTTTCAGTGGGACATGACGTGGAGGTGGGAGACAGTGGTATTGATCGCCCTGATCCGCTGTAGGCCTAGGCTGATGTGTGTGTTTGTGTCTTCGTCTTTAACAAAAAAGTTTAAAAAGTAAAAATAATAAAACATTCTTTAAAATAGGAAAAATAGCTTCTAGAATAAAGGGTATAAAGAAAGAAAATATTTTTGTGCAGCTGTACAAGGTGTGCTTTAAGAAGTGTTCCTTACAAAAGGGTCAAAAGTTAAAAGTTTTTGAAGTAAAATGGTATAGTAAACTAAGGTTACTTTATTATTAAAGAAAGGAAAATGTTTTTTATGAATTTAGTGTAGACTAAGTGTACAGTGTTTGTGAAGTTTACAGCAGTGCACAGTAATGTCCTAGTCCTTAGCATTCACTCACTCACTAACTCCCCCAGAGCAACTTCCTGTCCTGCAAGCTCCATTCATGACAAGTTCCCTATACAGGTGTTCATTTTTTAACCTTTATACTGTATTCCTAGTATACCGTGTCTGTGTATAGATATATTTAGACACACAAATGCTTACCATGTGTTGCAATTGCCTATAGTAGTTATTACAGTAGCATGCTGCACAGGTTTGTATTCTAGGAGCAATTGGCTATACCTTACATCATAGGTATATAGTATGTTTGCTCAACGGAATCACCTAACGACACATTTCTCAGAAAGTATCTTGCACCCCCGTGGTTAAGCAGTGCATGACTGTAATGCCCAGAGAACTCCATTATGACTTTTCCATTTCATATGAAGCTCAATAGCTCTGATGATGAAACACTGGCCTTTAGGCCAATAGTAATATAAGGAAGTTTAGTTCAATAAATGTTTACAAAAGCCGGTATGAAATGAGATTATGACTTGGGTAGAAAAAATGCTGTAGGTAACACAATTGCTCTGTAGGGTTTTGAGGTCCAGGTTTATTAGTTACTTTATGTATGGGTTTCATTTTCTCATCTGTACAAATAAGTATTCTAATAATATCTGTTTATAGCATTATGGAGCTCAGATGAGATTAAATAGGTGAAAGTAATCTGTAAATTATAAATTGCTGTGCTCAGGTTATTTATATCTACGAGGTAGATGCCACGGATGCTGCAAAGCAGGGCAGCCCCTCATAACATAGAAATATGGTGCCGGAATGTCAGTAATGCCAAGGTACAGGGCTCTGCCCTATGGTGAGGAACAGCCAGTTTGTTCCACCCTGAGGCTAAATATGACGGAGAGAGAGAGAGAAGTTAATGGAATGAAAAAGGGAAGCATTTGGTGAGGGCTGGCCCCAAGTTGCTCTGTAAGCTGGGAATCAAGGAATAAATACTCTGACCTTTTGCTTCCTCTCTTTTTAGTTAGGCCAGGAATTCCCATTGGCCAAACTGAGCTGTAAGGCAGAGAGAAAGGGATCCACAGAAATGTAATCTATATTGGCCATCCTCCTGGGTATAGAATATGATCACAATGGATAAGGATGACAGTGGACAGGATAGGTATGTGTGTGTGTGGGGGGGGGGGGGTGCGGGGGGGGGGGAGGGTGAGAAATAGAAAATATTCAAAGCCAACCATGAATCACTGCTTAAATTAGCATTCAACTCCCTGCGTCCATGAGAAAATGATGTCTGTGGATCTGCTTATGTATATACAGAGGGAAAAGTCAACACAGGGTATGAATTTGAAGAGAGAAAAAGTCAGAACTACATCTGTAAATTCATTCCTCCTCAGAGATATTTTATGTTTGTTCGCCATATTAATATATAGTAAGTATCTGCTTCTGCTGTTTTCTACTATATGCCTTTATCCACTTATGTCCATTCATTAATTTACCAAGTTATCGAGAGGGGGCTGCATGCCAGGCACTGGTCCAAGCATAGAAAATACAAAGAAAAAAAAAGATATGAAACGGTTCCCATCCTGGAAGCAGCTTTGGGTATAGTTGGAGAGATGGCCATATCAGCAAACCGCCTCAACACTCGGAGCATTTATGGGCAAGCTAATGTGGGAGGAAAGGGAGACGCTAATGTTTTAGGGGATGCAGAAAGACCTTGCAAAGTAGGTAACCTTGACAGTCTTCAAGGACAAGCAGGTGCTTTCTGCACAGGAAAACAGGAGGAGTTAAGTACAACATTTAGAGATGCCTTTTGGGATGGAATGGAAACTGAATGGTACAGTAAAGGTAGAGTTGCCACTTCTAAGGACTATGTGTGTCATGTTAAGATATTAGAACTGTCACTTCAAAGTAGTCGAGAATCATTGGATGTATGGGTGGTCTGGAGCAAAATGACAATTTTTTAAAAATTTCCAACCTCTATATCCTTGTGAGGTATATTCCATTCATAATTTTGTCTTTACATCCAAACATTTTTAAATGATTTCTTAAAATTAATTTTATACAGATTCAATTATTTCTGAGTGAGCGTCATTTAGTGAAGATTTTACTGAGGCATTTTGATATTCAAAAGTGATAACATTTAATGAATATCCTTTGCTAGGCTGTTCTGATTAGAGTGCTAAAGGATTAATGATCTCAGAAATATTTTGAGACTAAGAGTCTCTCTTCTGTTTTTCAGCGATAAACATTCCTTAAAATCTCACACACATCCTGGGAAATATTTCCTGTATCATTATCTTTTAGAAAGTTGTGAAATAATCATAGTAGGGGGGCAGAATTAAAGAAAGTTTGTAAGCTCTATAATTGGGACTCAAGTTTTATATTATGTGGATGCTCCTACACTGGACATATTTAAATATGAATGCATATATATCTTGCTTGGTCCCTATGAAATGTATTAATGAATGTGTCCCCCCCTCAGAACTAAGCACTGTGCTCTGTAGGTGCTTAATACTAATGTTTTTGAATTGGCATAGTAGACTTCACCTAGACAATTATATTTTTTAAAGAGCTTCAATTCAATATTTTTATGTCACAACAGTACATTTTTTTTTTACCAGGTATTTACTGGTATATCTTCCATTTGTCCGAACAAAGATTTGGAGAGTAAAATTAAGAGAAATACTTTTGCCACCCAATTTCCTTTCTACCCAATACCATTTTTAAAATGTGATTTCCCCTTATTTTCAAATAGTAAACCTGTGGCCATAGGGTTTTTGAGAGTAGAATATGGTTTGTTCTCTAATTCATATTAGAGAGGAAATCGAAATAACACGATTGTCTTTGAGGATAAAGTTTGTCTAGGTACTTTCTACTCTTACCATGTGTTACAATTGCCGGTAGTAGTTATTACAGGAATAAGCTGTAAAGGTTTGTGGCCTAGGAACAATGGACTGTACCTTACATCATAGGCATATAGTATGTTTGTTCAGCTACATTTTTATCTTGTGTTTTTTTTTTTTTTTTCTTTTTGTACTGGTTGACTTTCTTAGCCTAACAGAACAAGGCCACCAGTTTTTCCAACACCAGCAGATCAAGAAATTGATGCAACAGCAACTACTTGCTGTCTCTTCAGTTCTGAACCTGAAACTTAAAGGAAAATTTAATTATAATTGGATAGTTAGCCTCAATATTGCCTCTTTTCAAAATAAATGTTCAAAGCTACCTTTTGAGGTGAATGTGAAGAATGTTAAAACACAAGGTAAGCATTAGACGTGGACTCTTTTGCTACCGACTCTTCTTGCAGACCTTACTGAGTCATTGTTTTGTAGTGAAGGTCAGACTCTGCTGGGGTCCTGCCCCAGCAGGTCCAGGGGTCCCCAAAGGTGTGGACGGAGTCAGCGAAGAAGGAATGACATGGAGATAGCGTTCAGTGGATCATCATAGCCGGGTTCTCTTGTCAGGGTCTCCAGCCAAGTTCTGATCTGGATCTCCAGCGAAGTTCTGGTTAGGATCTCCAGCCAGGTTATGTGTCCATGTTTTCTTGCTAGGTTCTCCAGGTTCTCCAGTCAGGTTCTTTTGCCAATTTCTGTAGTCAGGTTCAGTCCAGGATCTTTTGCCATGTTCTCTCCAGTGAAGTTCTTCTGTCCCTAGAGAACGTTCTGTGTAGGTTCTGTGCCAATTTCTGTCTCTCTCTCTGTCTGTCTTCTTACATCTGTATTTATACCAGTTGATTCCAATCCTATCAATCTCTATTTCAAAGGTTAGGGCGTTTCTTATCTCCATTCCAGGGAGTAAAGATTATGTAGCTTAAGCATGATTGTTTGTAGTTAAAGTGATTAATTACCCACCTGGCACTTAGTTAAGGAGTTTCATCCCCTCCCTGACTTCAGGGAAAAATTCCTACCTGGGGAAACAACCTTTCTCGGAGAGGTGACCTTGGTTAAAACACACAGCGCCAAGAAGGTGAGCAAACATATTAAGAACAGTATGCCATATATGCCAGGTCCCTTGAAACAGCAAGCATGGACCAGCTCCCGGCAAGACTCTGGGTGGACTGGTGGCTCCAGAAACTGGTCACCGAACTTTGACCCAGATGTTGACACAACCAGTCCCTTGTCTTCCTCTTAACTTGTTTTGGAGTGAAAATGTACCTGGAAAGAAATGGGACAAATTTTGTGAATCAAAGTCTTTGCTCCACATACACTGTTGATATTTAATTCAATGGTAACTCATTCTTCAAGGGTAAGTAAATGAGATGTTACTGTAATCCAATGAAAAATATTAGGCTTCCAAATGGGAGCATTTGAACTTGGTGTCATGGATTTTGGGAAGTTGTGAAAGGAATAAGAAGGATTTGATTCCAGGAACCTTTGATTTAACTATATTAATGGAAGTGGAAGAGTTTTTAGCTGACTGGTATGGAAGATAAAATACCATAAATGTCAGCATCAGGCCTGGGCACCTCTTTAAGTCATTATAAACAATTATGGTCGCTCTAAAAGATAAGGTCAGAGTGTTTCTCTTAACTCTTCCATACAGAGGTTTTTTGTTTTTTGTTTTTTTTTAAATTTCTGGTACATATCTCATTTCCCTTCAACTATTTTTAACTGTAAAGAGAGAGATAACCTTTACAACTCTCTCTTTTATTGATAAGGAAACAAAATGAAAATCTCTCAGTTTATACACAGTTTCTATACTATGTGAACAGCATATTTTTCTGAGCGGTAATATGGTGAGATTGGCAAGAATAAGAAATCTGTTTTCACGTGAATTACAAATTTTGCTAAGTTGATGCGTGAGGGTGCCTTGTAGGTGACTTTGCCGCATTTGTTCAGGCAGGCACCTAGGCCGGTGAGAGGAGCAGCAGAAGACCTTGCAATGGTTCATGTGCCGTTGACCTACAGATTTGGGGCACAGGCTCTAAATTTGAGCTGGGCTTCCACAGCCATCATCTTTTTTTGGGCTCTGTAGAGAACAAATCGATTCTTCTATCTATCATTCAACAAATTAAACACCCACACTCTTGGGGTTTCTCATGTTGCTTACATTCTCATTTGGAATGAAGGCATAAAAATTATTACTTATGTAACACATTTTTTAAAAATGGTGATGTAGCCTCTTCCAATTCATCCTCCCAAAGAAATAGTACTTTCAGATTTCATTGCACATATACATAAGGACGTGCATTGGAAAAGCTACGTCATCATATCTGTAATTTGAAACAAGGTCTGAATTATATTTGACTACTAGGAAATTTACTGGTAAAATCTTGATTTTTACCCAACAGTGTTACTGATAATAGAAACTACCAAAAATACCAACACTGTGTGCTTCTGAAATACATTTTCATAAGAGACATTGAATCTCTGTACACAGGCTTGTCAAAATGGAGTCGATGTTAACTTAAATTTGCATCACCTCAAAGCAGTTAGCCCCTCTTACTTACTCAGAGCCATCAAGATTAGCTACAAACACTGGGCTGTTTTGCTGTGAGGGAGGAGGAAGTGGTAGAAAGGATTACTATTAGCCTCTACCATGCATGACTCATTAGAACATGTCCTGAAATATGTTTAGTTCCCTATCAGGCAACCAGCAGACCATTCCCAAGTCATTTATCAAGCTAAAAGGAAGGAGGTTGTCATATTCAAGCAGCCCCAGCGATGTGAGCAGAAATGTATCACTTTATTATTTTCCCTTTCTTCTGCAGGAAACATGATCTATTGATTTATGTTGCATTGTTTAGGGTCTAAGGTTCATGCTTACAAAAGTTATGAATTAAAGATTCTAAATTGTTCAGTGTTAATGACAATGAAATTCACACCAATGCAGGAGATAGAGTTGGAAACAATAAATCTTGTCAGGCTCAAGGTACTTTTATTGCTGTGAAAAATATGAAGGTCACACGATAATACTATTCAGGGAAGTATGTAAGACATTTAAGGAGATCCATCATTTTTCATAGGACACACACATACCCTTTTGAAAGATTTCAGTATTTTATCTCTGATTTGGTATTTCAATATTTTAAGTCCCCCATTTAGAAACCCCTATGTATTTTTTTGTACATGATCTAATTGCATGTTTAATGAGTAGATGGGTGATCAAGATCTCAGATGAGAGGTAATTGCTTGGTGGTGTTCCATTGGCTGCAACAATTTTATTGATAAGGGGGTTTAAGGAAATCCACATTGACAGAGGATCTTACAGACCAGCTGTGTGTAGGCTGAGCAGGTCGTTTCATTCAGTGGCGCTGCTGGATGTGCTTTCTGTGCCGATTTTCTCAGGTGAAACACTGAGGCTCACGGTTTAATCACTTGCCCAAGATGGTGCAGTGAATGACTAGATCGGGCTGCAACCCGGGGCTCTGTGACTTCACAGTCTCTTCTCTCCGTGTTAAAGACCAGTCACCGGCCCCACCTAATGTTTCATAGTATTTGTGCTCTTTTATAATAGCATTGGGAGAATAATGTTCCAAAGTGCTTGATCTTTGAAAATTAAACCGCCAAGTGTTTAAAATTGCAGATGCATCCAAACTTTATAATAAGTAAGGTTCTGAAAAATATACCTATATATAAATATATTTATATACATAGAAACATTTATATATAAAGTAGTATTTATTTTTAAATATTTTATAATTGCTCTTCCCATCTGTTGGTAGTGGCCAGAGGTGAGGGCACCGTTTTGGTTGTCTGTGTCATTTTTTATGTAGAGAAGTTTGCACGTGAAAACTTCTTGTTAGGTCCCCAAAGCTGACTCACCTCCCTGCACTCCTTCCTCACTGCTCCTCATGGAAAAGAGAGGCCTCAAGGCCTGAACCCTCCGAACACCTTTGCCTTCCTAAGTTAATTTCCCCACTAACACTAATATGGTGGCTAAGAAGTGCCAGGCACTGTCTGAGAGCTTTATCAGGAAGGGACTGACTCATGGATCCTCTTAGCCACTTGAGAAGTGAGGAATTGTTGTCTTCTCCCACTTGAGCAGATGAGGAAACTGAGGCACATAGAGTTGGAGTAATTTGCTCTATGAATCACAGCTGGTAAGTGGTCAAAATGGAATTTGAACCTAGAGCATCTGATGCTAGACACCTTGATCTTAATCGTGACATTATGCAGACACCCCAAGTCATATATCACAAGGTGGTCTTACCTTTTATGTTCTGTATCAGGTTACAAAAAAGTTGCAAAGGCTAACATCTTTTTCCATGTATGTATGCCACCCACTCTCTATATTTCTCCTAAAATATTGACTCATTAATCATCCTCTACCTGTCTTATATTCAATCTGTCTCTCCCCTTTAGTCTTCTTCCTCTTCTTATAAATATGACCAGATCTTTAACATCTTACAAAGCACCAACTTCTGCCTAGCCCTCCATTCTTAGGGAAAGTTTTTAACTTACTATATATCTTCCTTCATTTTTTTTTCAGCTGTCAGCTCACTGCTCTCTGGTTCATGCCCTCACTGCCTTCTACAGCTGTTCTTGCTGTCACCTCTGACCGAGAGGTTTGGGCCTTTCAGCTTGGCTGGACCTGACGCTTACAGAGCTCTACCTCTAGAGCTTACAGTGACAGCTGTCACTATATACTGGGTGTACCCCTGCATCTCTAAACATTTCTTCATCTCTTTCACACCTTTGTGTTATATCCCCAAAGCTTCTATGGAGCATTTCATCCATCATTTTATTTTTATTTATTTTTAAATATATTTTTATTGATTTCAGAGAGGAAGTGAGAGGGAGAGAGAGAGAGCGAGAAACATCAATGATGAGAGAGAATCATTGATTGGCTTCCCCTATTGGGGATTGAGCCCACAACCCTGGCATGTGTCCTGACCAGAATCCAATGGTGACCTCCTGGTTCATAGGACTACGCTCACCCACTGAGCCACCACCCCCGCTGGGCTTATCCTTTATTTTAGTAGTCACCACCCACCAAAACAGCTGTTTTAAACACCAATTGGTCCCTATACTCCTCTGTCTCTTAAGTCTTAGTGTAAGACGGGGAGGGACAAAAGTCGGTTTATAGTAGTTGTGAGTACAGGAAACACAGAGTTCATTTTTGTGTCCTTTCATTGTATTGTTTTCCATATGAACTACTGTAAACCTACTTTTGCCCATACCTGTATGTGCAAAACTGAGCTGATTATCTCTCCTTTGCCAGAACATCACATCTGCTGCTTTCCCTGCCTCCATCCCAGACACCCACCTTGTACGCTGCCTTCAGAGTTACTACAAAAAAGCAGATCTTGCCTTCTAGATCACCGCCTCACTCCTGTGGGTAAAAACCTTGTGTAGCATCCCACAGGATAAAGTGAAGGCTGATGAGCACAGCAAAAAGATTCATAGCAAATGAATTCATCCATCTTTGCTTCTTGATTTATTTCCCGAGTACTCTCTGCTCCAGCCACACTAAACTATTTGCTGTTTGCTCAGTGGAACTTTCCTTTTATCAGCTTCATGCCTTTGTACATTCCTCTTCTCTGTCTGATATGTCCTTGGATTTTTTCTCAGTTCCTCAGGAATACACTTATAGTTCATGACTCAATGACTCAACTCAAATGTCACTTCCTATGCAGTGTTTTCCCTTTCTCCCACGCTAAATGAGTTATTCTCCATCCTTTGGTCTTAATTCAACATACACTCATCACTTCGCATTGCAATTAATGTTTTATATGCCTATTCTTGCAGTAATGTGACCTCAGAAAAAAGGATTACATTATTGAATACCCAATGTCCTGTACATAGTAAGTGCTCAGTAAAAGCTTGTGGAATGGTTTGAGTGACCAAATGAATGAATGCAAACAACAGACTTTCACAGAACACATATGTAACAGCTCTGTGCTGAGCAGTGCCTCAAAGCACTGGGATACGGCAAAGAACAGCACTGCTAACACATGGAACTTACATTCTGATGGAAGAATACAGGTAATTAATATGATACAAATGAGCAAAGATGGTGGCAAGTGCCATGAAAAAAATTCAGGGGAAAAAGAAAACAATGCAGAGAAAATAGATGAGAAGTGCTCAGTGAGGTCTACAACTTTAAATATGACTGTCAATGAAGGCCTTAAAAATGAGGTGATACTTGGAGAAAGACCTAAAGTAGAGAAGGGTAGAAACCATTTGGGAAGTGAGGATCTCTCCAGGCAGAGAGAAGATCAAGAGTAAGGGTAGAAACACACATAGGATACTTGAAGCTGAAGTACTAGAAAACTTCAGAGAGGACCAGAGGTTAGATTGTGAGGTCAGATTGTAGAAGGGTTTTACTCTTTGTGATATAGGAAGCCATTGTAAGACCAACAGACAAGTGTAATACTTTACAAAATTTAAAATATTTATCTTAGCAGTGCCATTATGAGCAGTTACCTCTGGTAAATTTGTGACATTGGCTTTGGAAATTGCATTGAGGGCTCTTTTTCCCACACATGTATGTTTGAGGACAACCAGTACTCACAAAAATCAAAAACGCATCGCTGTTTGCAATCATATGACAGTTGTGTGCACACTAAAGGGCAGGCAGGAAAATGCACCTATGCATCCATGGACAGGAAGATAGGAAACCATGGCTGGGAGTGCACGGCATGGCACCGAGTGACTCAACAACCATGGGTTGGTTACTGCTCTTTTATAAGCTGTTTAACTTGCAAAGAGAGTATGTTATAGGAGAAGTTACTGATGGAGTTATTCTAATTAAATAGGCCTATTTCTTAGAAACTCTAGCACATTCAGATAGATAATTTCTTTTTTATCTGTGTTGCTTTCCTTTTGTTTTATTTCTCAGAAGCTTTTGAGTTGATCATATCAAGGATGCCAGCACTATTGTTTATGGATAGGTACAGAAATCATTCTGTTTACCCTCTACCGATTCATTGCTGCAATTGTATAGTTGCTTTAAGGTCATACACTTTTATAGTAAAACAGAGGATATTGAGTTTCCTAGAATTGGGTGGATCAGCTTTTAGGAAATTCTGAAAGTTAAGGTTCTTTGAAAGACAAAATAAATCCAGTCAAACAGCCAAGTTTAGCTAATCTGTGTTCCATAAAAATATAAAGTTCCTATTTTTTAGGAAGAGTAAAACTTGGAGCTTGAACATTAAATTTTTGGATGCCAGAGGTTTGTCTTCATGTGAAGAAAAAAATTTAAATTGTAAACATTTTTATTTATCTTCACTACAATGTAATTGAAGTACAAATAAATACATTAAAGTAAACCACATATATAAAATAAATACATTAAATTATATAAAATATATAGTGTATGTATTCATTTATGCATGCATATCTAGTACATTTGAATGGATTTTCTGCAATGCTATGATCTATTTTAAAAAGTAAATGTTTTAAATAAATTAATGAGTAAATACTAAAGTAGTTCAGAAAGTACCATCATTGTATCTGTCATACACAAATCTGCATTCTAAGAACAGATCAATCCTGACCTTGTAGATGCAGGTGCTATATCATGATTTATCTGATATTTTTTTGGTCATAAACTATGTGACTCAAAATAATATGATTATATTTCTCTTGGTTTGATCCCCACTCACCAATTCCCCCATAATGATATGAAACCAAGCCTCTCTTTTCATTGAATTCATCCTTTAAAACATTGGTATTACCTCTCCACATTGGAAACACATGAACACTGTGTGTGTATCTACATACACATACATACATAGGAAAAAGGAAGCGAAAACTCAAGAACTATGACAGCTGAATGTCAAGTTCCATTGTTCCCTTCTTGAGGTCAGCATCCCCCAGCTTTTCTACTATCTTTGGGTCTTCCCTTGCCAGAGTGCCTCACACAATGCCTGTTTCACAGTCCTTACTGAAGGGGTGAGACACTGGAGAGAAAGAAGAGAGAAAAGGGGGTGAGGGGGCTTTCTTTTGCTAAAAATGCTTACCAATGCTAGTTTCTCTATCCGCCCTCCTTCCTTTGGCACAGCCTCCTAGGACTTGTGACTTTCTTTTCTCCTTGGGCTCTTGTTCCCTTGTCCTAAGGCTTCTCTCCACTTTTCAGGGCTCTAAAAGGTTGTTGGACACCCTTAGACTCTATCAGAGAGAAATCAGCTGATTTCTCTTCATCAGTGATTGTGTCTCTTCTTGCTGATGGCCGGTGGCTCTGGTAGTATTTGGAAATTAGAGTGAGCTATTCTATTTCTAAATTAAAATACTACTGGTATTTTTATTATCAATTTATAGGGAAAATAATTAATGCATGCATGTTTTTCTGAACTTTATGTTTTTCTTCTATATATTTTGCTTCTATTTTTGCTGCCTATCACTTCTTTTATTAATGGAAAAATCAAATCTTCCCCCCCCCATAGGCAAATATGCCTATTACATATATGCTTTTGTTTTATTTTTATTTTTTTAAATATATTTTATTGATTTTTTTACAGAGAGGAAGGGAGAGGTATAGAGAGTTAGAAACATGGATGAGAGAGAAACATCGATCAGCTGCTTCCTGCACACCCCCCACTGGGGATGTGCCCACAGCCAAGGTACATGCCCTTGACTGGAATAGAACCCGGGACCCTTCAGTCCACAGGCCGATGCTCTATCCACTGAGACAAACCAGTTAAGGCTACATATATGCTTTTATATTGAACAAGTTTAATATGTCAATTTTTCTAAATGTAAATGTTCTTATTCTTAATTAGATTAAATTCATTAAATACTTCACTATACCATGATATTACCCAAAGGGCTATGACACTGATGAGCCCTCCACCAGGCACACGCGAGAATCACCATTCTTTAAGGCATCCTTTCGTTTTGAATCTCCTCTCCTCTTTTTATAGCTCAACCACGTGTCTTACAAAGACATATCCAGGAGTGAATGATAAGGGGTCTTCCATCGTGTGTTCTTCCCAGTCATCCCCTTGGCAGTTCTGTTTGCATCATACGTTAAGAAGACTCACACATTTCAACTCCACTTGTAACACAAGGGTCTGTCAATAACCCTGATGTTGGCCTTTAGCTGGGTGCTTACCTACAGGAACTGCTGTCTGTTTCATAGGCGCCTCTTACTTGTAGCATACTATATTATCATTGTGCACAAAGTAGAACTAGTCAAATCTTTCAGGACTTCTAGGTGGGAGGTCCAGATGAGACTGGATTCTTGGCCATATCTAATGTATGAAGACCTAGGGAAACAGTTTTCAAATGTTTGCCTGCGAAGAAAGACTTACTAGAGTAGCTTTTGGGAAGTTCATTTCTGCTTCTGTGCACCTGAGGCATGGTGCTACATTTTAACTTTTATTTATTTATTTATTTTTAATATATATTTTATTGATTTTTTACAGAGAGGAAGGAAGAGGGATAGAGAGTTAGAAACATTAATCAGCTGCCTCCTGCACACCCCCCACTGGGGATGTGCCCGCAACCAAGGTATATGCCCTTGACCGGAATCGAACCTTAGACCCTTCAGTCTGTAGGCTGACGCTCTATCCACAGAGCCAAACTGATCAGGACTGGTGCTACATTTTTTTTAAAATATATTTTTATTGATTTTTTACAGAGAGGAAGGGAAGGGATAGAGAGTTAGAAACATTGATGAGAGAGAAACACCGATCAGCTGCCTCCTGCACACTCCCCACTGGGGATGTGCTTGCAACCAAGGTACATGCCCTTGTCCGGAATTGAACCCGGAACCCTTGAGTCTGCAGGCCGACGTTCTATCCACTGAGCCAAACCAGTTAGGGTGGTGCTACATTTTTAAAAGCACCTTGGGCCATTATTAGGGAAATTTTTTTAGAGTTGCACCACCCAATATAAGTGTAATGCAAACCACACATGTAATTTTACATTTTCTTGTAACTACATTAATACAGTAAAAAAAAAAAAAGCAGATGAAATTAATTTTGATTGTATGTTTTATTGAACTCATATATCCAAAATATTATCATTCAATATTTAATCAATATAAAATTACTAATGAGATATTTCTCCATTCCCTTTGTAAAAAATTTAGTCTTCAAAATCTGCAGTGTGTAATGACAGCACATCTTCTCAATGTGGACTAGCCTCATTGCAGGCACTCAGTAACCACAGGGAGCTGGTGATTATCGTGTCGGACAACACAGCTTTAGAGAATTGCTTTCAAATCTAGTAAATGTGCTTGTGATGCTGAGAATATAATTTGTTTTGTGTTTATCGTGTGCTTGGCACTAAGCTAAGTTCTTAAAATGCAGCATATTATAAAATTCATGCCACAGGAATAGGAAGTGGATATGCTATTTTACCTACTTGGTAGGAAGAAACACTCAGGCTTTAGAGCAGTGGTTCTCAGCCTTGGCTGCACATTAGAATCACCTGGGAATCTTTTTAAAATCCTGATTTCTGGGCCTCATCCTCCAGAAATTCTGTTTCTTTGTTATGGGGTGGGGGCCACAACATTAGTAAAAAAGAAACAGAATTTCTGGAGGATGAGGCCCGGAAATCAGGATTTTAAAAAGATTCCCAGGTGATTCTAATGTGCAGCCAAGGTTGAGAACCACTGATTTAGAGGTTGCTATGGCCAGAATCCTCAAGAAGGTGGAAGACGGAGCCAGCATGATATAATCTCAGAGCACACCTGAGAACCACCCTTGCTAATCTCTTCTACACTGTGTTCATTTCTTTCCTTTTGAGTATATATCGCACAATGCATTTAACTAATGATAGAGATAAACCTTTAGTTCCTTTTTTTACACCATGCTTATTTATTGCACAGTTAAGTAAAATACAGTCTTTCTTATGTTGTCTTAGACGTAGATCTTCAAGGCATTGTGTGGTATACATATGTCAGAACATAAAAATCAGAGGTAACTGTATCATATTTATTTATTGATTCTTCATTCCACTTAACCTCCCAGAATTGGAGTAAGCATTCTTGGCATGGGATGCTTGGGAGGACTGGACATAAAAAATCATGTATTATGAAAATATCAAAACTTTACTAGAGTCATTTTTTAAAAACAGTTATATATGTCGTAAAATTAGTGTGCATGTATTTCCTCTGAGAAAATAGAAAACATATAACCAATAATATATAAAGGCCATTTACTCATACTCATTATTATTCATCATCTCAAATATATGAATGAATGAATGAATGAGTGAATGAACTGGGCCAGTGTGTCATAAAACTATAAGAGGTCAGCTTTTCAAGAGCAAGACTTACCATATTATCATTTATTCAAAGAGGATTATTTTTCAAAAGTTATTTACTTTTTTTCCCCCTTGCTTCCTGAACTCATGATATGAACATCTTCATTTATTTTCGTTCTAACTTGGTGATTAAAGAAAAAGAACTTCGTTTGCTTTTAATATTGCCTAAATTTGAAGATCAATTGCAGCTATTAAATTAAAATAGTTTACCCCTCGAGGACTTTCAAAGACCAAAGAAAATATTATTTTAAATGGAAAACATTTGTCTTCTATTATTACTGTGTTGGGCTAAATTGCATTAGATTTTCAGATTAAGGCAGCAAGTGCTTTGAAAATGTAAAGCCAGTTGTAAAATGTGAAATTAAACAGAAAATCAAACAAACACATTATTTCTCTTAGTCATTATAAACAGAATCAATTTACTGGATCCGTATTTATCTATCATTAGAACGAATCTACTTACAATCATGCTTCAAACTTGATTGCTCACCCTAATGAGAAGGGCATAGATAAATGGCAAACAGTAATTTAAACATATTATATTTGGCCTGAAATGGGTATACAGTATTATTGTTAAATCTTTATTTTCTAATCTTGAGTATATAGTGATTTGTCAATGAGTAAGATTTCTTAGAAACATACTTTATAGAGAAAGTCAAATTAAAGTTAAATTTTTTTTTTCTGGATAATTCACCCTGGAGATCTCTCATATGTAGACAATTCAGTGTAAATTATTTTGCACATCAAGGGCTCTCTTAAATTGTTCATATAAAATCATCTACCCAGATATAAAATAAACATGGAGGCTTCAAAACTTTTCTTAATGGTAGGCTACATTCATTATCAAGTCAGTAAATCTCTGTTACATCAAGTACAGCTGTTACCTCATGGGCATAGCTGTCTAGTCAGAAGCAGGAAATATAATCCCAGAGTGCTCTGTTCGCCTGGGATTTCAGGATCAGTTTTGTTTTTTGATCCCAGTATTTCTCAAATCCCTTTTCATTAATGATGAAATGTGGTCTCAATATCATAAGGTGCTGTTTGGAAAGAGGAAAAGGGAGATGAGACTGCTCACAGCCTTGTCATTTGGTATCTCAGTTTCTTCTTGTTTCACTATACAGACTTACTTCATTTTGAGAAGTTGACACATTTTAAACATTAATTCACTCTACAACCTTTAGTATTTGGAATGAAAATGAAACTTAGAAACAAGCGGAAAGAACACCCGAGTAACTGCAGAAAGGTGCTACCAGATGTATTTGGGAAACCTCATGTAACTCACTTCTTTCCAAGTTCTCACCCAGAGTCAACTTTTTCTTATTTAATCCACGATTGTACCAAAGAGGCTTCTTTATTCTCCACTCATAACTTGGTTATGTATAGCAGCCAATTGGAATCCAAATAAATAGGTGTTAGTAATACCTATGTATTCTGATATCAGTAGTGTTGGGATCCAGCCCCAGCGGGTCCAGGGGTTCCCCAAGGTGTGGACTGAGTCGGCGGAGAAGGAAAGACACGGAGGCTACGTTCAGGTGGTCATCATAGCCAGGTCCCTCTCTTTATTGTCATCTAACATCTGTATTTATACTATTTGGTCCCAATCCTATCCATTCTATACAAAAGGCCAGGTGCTTCCCATCTCCATTCAAAGGTTACTCTATTGTTCTATTAAGCTACAAGGAAGTAACTGAAGGAGGTTATTCTAAGTAAAGATTATGTAGTTTAAGCGTGATTGCTCACAGTCAAAGTGATCAACCAACCCTCCGGCACTTAGTTAAAGGGTTTACTGATAAAAATCCTCACCTGGGGAAACAACCCTTCCCGGAGAGGCAACCTTGGTTAAAACACACAGGCTTAAGAAGGGGAGCAAACATACCAAGACCAGCATGCCATATACGCCAAGTCCTTTGAAACATCCCTGCAGGGACTGCCTCAAACAGCCAGGGTGGATTGGCTTCCAGCACAGTAGTAAATCATACTCAAATCTAAGGAAAATACATGTCTCTAAGAGACAATTTTTATCTGGGTCTGTAAAGTTACACATTCCTCATTGGCATTAGATGACACTCATTTAGGTAGCATAGTTACTATTTACAATGGTCATGGAGTCTTCTTATATCCTTTGTTTAAGAATTCAGGTCAGGGGAATAGATGGGTAGGTGGGAAGAGATCAACCAAAGAACTTGTATGCATATATGCATAATTTATGGACACAGACTATATGGTGGTGAAGACAGGGAGGCGGGTGCTAGAAGGAGTCAATGGGGGGAAAAGGGAACATATGTAATACTTTCAACAATAAAGATTAAAAAAAATTCAGGTCAGTATGGAATACATTTTACTAAAAGTCTACCCAAATGGTTGAATTTGTGTTTAATAGTTGTTACCATATGGATTTAATTTTCATGAGCATCAATGAGCCATCCTTGCATCCAATTTTAAGTGATGATTCAATAATTTAGTAACACAAAGTATTTACAGTTTACAATTAACCCTAACTTGTTTATCTCTGCAACAACGTGTAGTCAATTCATGACTACAGCGTTTTCAAAGACATAACAGTACATGTTACTACTAAATCTTTACATGGCATTGAAGAAATGAAGTGTGAGAATGAAATGTGTTAAGCTTGTAACACTGGCCTTAGGTTTCACCAATCTTTATTGTTACTAAGGTGAAGGCTACATTCCTAATTCTACTAAAATGGGCACAATTGACCTGTTTGAATGTGTGGTCTTTTATCTCCTCTGCATTCCTCCATATGTGGTCTTCTTGGAGAATGTCTGTTGTAATTAAGGGAAAGGGGAGCAGGTCTGCAGGCACTTAGAATGGCTTCAGGTACCTGAGTCCATGTAAGAAGGAAAGGAAAGTGGATCTGTGTATTACAGTGTCTTTTCCCCACACATTGTTCCTGAAAACTACCTGAAATGATAAAGTCCCGGGATTGCATAACCAACTTGGAAAGTCCTCCTACCTTGATATATAAATCCCGTTTTGCCCCCTCAAATCTAAGAGCAAAAAGCCTCTTATCAATGGCTTCTGGTGGCTTTCAGTATACAATCATCACACACCCTTCTGACCCGGAATAGAGACTGTAAGTTCTGCTCACTGAGAGTTCTCTTTATCATTCATAACGTACTGGATTTTTTTTTTTTTTGTGGCTTTTTTGTTTGTTTTGTTTTGTTTATATTCTGGAACATATCTCTAGTTCCTGATAAGACCCGGTAACTTCGGGTAACTTGAGATCTTCCCATCCAAGGTTCTGCTCTTTCTGATTTTGTGCGTTCACAGCCTTCTATTGTACTTCCAATTGAGATACTGGGGTGTGGACCAAGGGAATCAGTTTTCTTTAGTTTATTTTCACAATCATGTTTTCTAGATTTTACAATTGTTTAAATGTGAAGACCTAATTAAAAGGTCCAGGATGCCAAGGGGGAAAATGAAGTTTAGATATGCATGTGTGCACATGTGTTTTATTTGCGAGGTGTACAGGTGAGCAGGAGGCGGGGTGTTTTTTAATGGTTGAGAGACTTGAAGAAGGTATCAGAGGACTTGAGTCAATAATGACTTCAGATATTCCAGCTGATTAATTAATACTGTCTCTCCCACCTGCTGTTAATGGTTTACTAGAAGGTAGTCCATTCCATTTAGACAATGTGTCAGTCAAAAGGGTGCGTCTATTATGGAACCTGCATATTTATAATTGGGAGGGAGTTGGGAGGAGCCACACTCCCTTGAGACAGAGAGGGGAACCAGATGACGCCAGTTCAGAGACACTAGTGGGCTTGGGAAAGACGTCACAGGAAGGAGTGGCTGGGGACTTCGTACCAGTGGGATCTTCCCATTTACAGGTAGAAATAGGAGAACCAGGTTCTCAGGAAAAGGCCCCTTAATTGTAAAATGTTACTGTGTTGTAAGTTAGATCTAGTATTACAACTCTCAGAAATTGGAGAGACTATTTATATACAATTTTAAAATGGGCAACTAAAATTCAAGTTTTGGTTACTAAGGATTTTCTTTTTTTTTTCTTCACTTACATATTGGTTTGCTTTAATAAGACGGTGATGTGTTAAATGACAACAATACATAATTTGGAATTTTAATTTTTATGATAACTGCATTTGTATATAGAGACAAAATACTTTTTCCACATAACTGAGATGCTGATATACTTATAAATATTATATAATAATGTATTATTTATACAAGTGCTGTATTATATAAAATCTCAAACAGAAGCTAAGTTAATATATATGTAAAGTGCAAAACAATGGCCCATGTATATAAGAAAAAGCAAGAAGAAACTCTCTTCTGTATTAGTAGTATTTTTAATTAAAAATTACTGCCCTAGCTGGTTTGGCTCAGTGGATAGAGCATCAGCCTGAAGGGTCCTGGGTTCAATTCTGGTCAAGGGCACATGCCTGGGTTGCAGGTTTGATCCTAGTAGGGGGTGTGCTGAAGGCAGCCGATCAATGAGTCTCTCTCATTATTGAGAGTTTCCATCTCTCTCCCCCTCTCCCTCTCTGAAATCAATAAAAATATATTTTAAGAAATTACCAAAAAATGATTTTCTGGAATATTATGTCATATTTATTTGTATTTTACTTATTGCCATTTTTATCACATTCTCTTCTAAGTGCAATAGTTTAGAAATAATGAAATTGTATTTCAGTTATAAACATGCATAAAATGTACTATCAAGAGGATTTTAAAAGATGAATTTATGAGTGGGAAAGAAATATGTATGAAAATGTTTAATCTCAAACATTCAGTTAAATTATTTTTCAGTGTTTGTTGGGTGGGTTTGACCTGTAACCCATAGTTACTGGCATAAACCTGCATTTGGTGCATTTTTGTAGTGCCACGTCACATTTAAAATTAGTAGTGGGCTGTAAATAACTTAGCCAGTATGAATTCCCATAGTGATAACATGTGGCCACTGAAATCTTATCCGTATCTTTTCCCTGAACAGCTGAGCTCAACACAGTTTTACATTTAATGATACACTAGTAAGGTATGGGTTTGTTTAAAGGAAAGATAAAATACAATTCCTGAATATATAGTGTTTCTTCACTATGTTGTCAGGTAAGAAATCGCAGTCTGCAGTCATCCACTTTAAACTACCATCTAATGGGAACTCAAGAGCTAAAGCAGAACGGGGTGATTAGCTCTTAGTTAGTAGGAACCCCTAGGGAAAATGTCAATGCTGGAGGAAGTGATGCTAATGATTTATCAAGTGGTAAACTTGCCTCTGAGAAAATACTGGGAGGGCAACTTCACAGCTCAGGGAAATGTCTGTTAGCTATTCCAGCCAGTCTGAGACCTGGTGAGCGCAGAAGTCCAAGGTACATTTTTTTTAAAGGGAGAGAGATAGCAACAAGAACTGCACAGGCTTGTTCATAAAAACTCAGACTCTGATGAAAATCTTCCTTTCTCTGGGGCTACGAATCTTTAGTAGCTCTGCCAACAATCAGGAAACCCTTAGTCTCCCACAGGTCCTGAGTGAACAAGGGCTTTAGAATTTAAATAAAACAGCAAAATCAGATCTTACGAGTAAGTCCAGGTTTGGCATTTATTTTGCAACTTAAAACACTCAACTGGAAACTTGAGATAATTACACTTCTCAGAAAAATCTTCTTATTGCCCATCTACTGAAATAAACATCAACAAAAAGAAAAATTGCACCGAAACCATTAAAGGAGCAGGCAAAATTCCAGTTTGGGTGACTTACCTTCTACTCTCCATTGTTATATTTTTATCAGCTGAAAATAATACCCACTTCTGCTTGGTTAGAGAAGGTTGTTTAATAATCTTTTAATCGTCATTGTACCTTAACAATATGATACGCAGAATCAGAAAACCAGACAAGAATAATAAAAATAGCCTTTAATCTATTTCCAGGTAAAAATATTCTTAGTGCATATAAAAGAGTGGCTACCATTACAGTAAATCTAATACCATGCATCCATTAATTAGTGAGCTTTTAAAGCTCACCTTTGTTTCGTATTCAATCTAACCATTGTTTCGTATTCAATCTCTGAATTTACTATTTACTTCCACAATTGAATATACATTTACTAAGTTTACTGGCTTTTCCAAGTACTGTGTTTACATCTTTAACTTTTATTTGCTTAATAGTGGAAATGTCGGAACTTTTAAAGGTGGGTAAGATTCTGTCACCAAAAGAAGGTCAAGTGAACAGCCTCAGCTGTGAAACTTTTGGTGACTTTCAGTTTCACCGGGAAGCTCAATTTGCAAAGGAGGTAGGAACAGGAAGACCTGAGTCAGCCTGAATCAGAGATGAACTCTGCCATTCTGTCATACTGAAGCAGGAAATCAGGTTCAGTGTATTGTAACTGCGTGAAAGGTTCAAGGAAAAGTTCTCTACAATCACTGTTTTGCTGTTTATGAAATCAATGCACTGCTTTAACCAGATGCAGGTATATATACACACAAATACATTTTCCATCTTCCCCATGACTTGACATTCAATTTCTGTTATTTTACCTTTTCCTATATCTCTTTAAAACCAACTAGAAACCTATCTTAGACTTTTGTTTACTAACACAAAAAATATGGACCAACAGGTGCTGACATTTGCTGTGAAAACAAATGGAAATAAAGCATCATTTTAAACTAAATGTCTTCAATCAAGTTTGGAGCACAAATCAGGTTTAGGAGGCGAAGATAACTTCAGGTAGCTTTTTAAACATTGTAGATTTTTGCCCAGCCGGCGTGGCTCAGTGGTTGAGCATTGACCTATGAACCAGGAGGTCACTGTTCGATTCCTGGTCAGGGCACATGCCTGGGTTGTGGGCTCGATCCCCAGTGGGTCTTGCAGGAGGCAGCCAATCAATGATTCTCTCTCATCATTGATGTTTCTATCTTTCTCGCTCCCTCTCCCTTCCTCTCTGAAATCAATATATATATATATATATATATATATATATATATATATATATATATATTTAAATCAGTCAATCAATCAATAATGGTTGTAGATTTTTTTCAACCAAATCAATCTAATATTGATTAGCAATGATTTTGTTTCTACTCCCATGCATTATTTAAAAGAATTGAATCTGGTGAGCAACTCAGATCAGAGGCAAATAAATGTTTTCATAGCAATGACTGGCACACATTCCTTTTCTGCTAAGTTTCCTCTAAACAGAAGTATCATTTGCATCTAGTTGAGTTTCAATGAGTCCAGCGGTGCGTTTTGATGGCGGTGTGTTTTTTGAGACACCCCTTGCAGAGTGGCAGGCTTGCAGGCACCAGGACTTCCTGCCACAGCTTCTGGTGCTGAGCCACATCTGCCTCCCACCCCGCTGACTTGGCGGCAGCACAGCCCCGACGGCTCTGATGCCAGATCAGGTGTGGAGATACTGCTGAGCTGTCACTCCGCATGGTTTCCTGCAAGTCAGCTATCTCTTTCCCATCTGTGTTGATATTCGTCCATGGCTTTTTTTCACTGTTTGCCTGGCATGCATATAGTTGTCTGATAAGCTTTCAGATTCCTTTCCCAGGTCTGGACTCAATGTAAAATTCTTCATGGGCGTGTTTTCCCTTTAGTTGCATTTGTTACCATTACTCAAGTCTTAACTTTCCGATGTTCTGTGTTCAGATACACTCTATCATGTTTTTTAGGGTTCTTTTTTATCAGTGAAGGAACCCTAATGCTAACCCTGACATGATAGAGTGTATCTTAGCCCATTTTGAAGATCTTAATTCATTAAGATCTACCACATCGGAAGTTTTGTTTGCTTTACAGTTTAAATAACAACACAATGAGGTTACTTAATTACAGAATGGCATTCCCCCCCCCCCCGTCCCCCCCCCCCCCCCCGTCCCCCACTTCACTTTTATCTTACACTAGAGGCCCGATGCACGAAAATTTGTGCAAGAGTAGGCCTTCCTTCCCCTGGATGCCGGCACCAGCTTCCCTCAGGCCATCCGCAGGCACCCGGGACCCATGCTGGCTTCCCTCCTGCCCAGCTTTATCAGGAAGGATGTCCGGAATGACGTCCAGAAGATGTCCAGTCTAATTAGCATATTAACTTTTATTATTATAAAAGATAATTCTCTTTAGCCAAGAGGTGGCTTTTTATTCAGCTTTTACTTTTCAGCAGGAGTTCATGTGGATGGCTTTGTTAGTATTCTGGTGAGCCACCCTGCAAAGTCAGGGATAGATTACATGGGTGATGTTTTTAGTCCATAAAGGGCTTTGCTATAGCTGAAGTTTGATTATTTGGGCTTTGTACCACTAATTAGCATTTTCAGCTCCATTCTTGATTATGCAGCTAAAATTTAGTCTGAAGTGTCTGATCCTGCTGCCTTTGTACTTGCAAAACACCCACTGAATTTATTAAAGCGGTGTGCTCCTAATGGCCGCTGGAACAGGCTTGGTGGGTTTTCTGAGTTGCAAAATGAAAGGGCAGATGATTCAAGTACACCATGCTCTGATGAGAGGGCCATGAACAGCTTCCTCCACTTACAGATTAACATCATTTCATGCTCTGTTTTCAAACAAGGAATGCCTGTTCTAAAAGTAGATCCCACAGATACTGCTAATGCACTAAGTTCCAGTTGTCCTTGCTTGAAATAGTCCATCAGGTTTTCTTTCCTTTCAAGAAATGAATCTTTATTGCTTTCATGTATTTTGGCAGATTTCCTTCGTTTATGGGGTTGTGGTTTGAAATTTGTTTAAGACTCCCTGCTTCTTAATAAGAAATAGAATTGAATGTCATAGCCGCATTACCCATTATGTTTGTTATAGAAACTGTTCAGGTGAAGTAAATGGAAAGAGAAATGTGAAACTCAGGTGGGAATAGAGTGCTTGGTGATAGCGTATACTTTTCCTTCTCTGTGGATTCATTCACCCTGTGAAAACGGTCCACATTATGCTACTCCACTTCTAGAAGAGAAGTAAAATTAAAGTCATAATTTGTGCTTCAGATGATTATAAACTACAAGCCTGTCAAAATTCCTATTAAATACATAGGAATGAAATGCACCTTCCCCACTGAAAAAATGGAAAATTGAACAAAAGGTTTATTTAATAATTATCACAAGATTTCACTGGTTACTGCTGAAATTATACAATGAATCAAATTTTGAGAGAAAAAAGATCATTTGTCTTAAAAAAAACAAACAATATATACTTCAAGATTTATTATTAAAGACACTAAGCAAGATATAAGCTTACAGGCCTCCCTTACAGCACTATTTTTCCCCCATTGAATCCCACAAGTGAGCAGGTGGCTTAGATCTGAGCTGGGACCAGTTCATGTGTAAACACGCTAAATATGGGTCTTCTCTTTTCCAAGAAGGTCATGTCATAAAACTTATTTCCATCAGAGGAAGCTAATATTTCATTGACAGAATAAGTTAACGGATTGTCTTAAACAGGACACATGTGTTACTTGATCTATTTATTGTCACCAGATGGAAATATTCCTCTCCATTTCTTATACTTAATCTGTCTTCTTATTTTGAATAAACTCATAATTTTGTCCTAACTGTATAAAATTGACCATATTTGGACAGTCCTATATCTGAAAAATGATTATTGTTAAACTATGATTATAGTGAAACCCAGGAGTTTTTCTTCAACAAAACAAAACAAAACAAGGCCATACACATAAGCTCTTGCTGTCTGGGAGTCCATCCAAAAGCATTTAGCAATTTGGCTGTACCACCTTTCACACCCATCCTCAGATTCTAGGATCTGGGAGCCATGATGTACTCAGAGCATCCTAGCATTCATTAAGCAGTTTAGAATTTGGTCCATTCTATTTTCCTTGCACCTAAAATCTGCATTTCCTTACTCAGGCTGTTTGATGCTCACAGAAGAGAAAGGGAGAAAATTGTATACATAAATATGATTTTATTTTGCAAAAAGACAGATTATAATTTCCAATAAAATATTTTATAGTTTTGACATTCTAACTAATGTCATATTTTTGTTAATGGTTGCCATCATTAGACATCATAAATAAATAGGAAACTATTTTCTGTTTTACCTAGTAGATGCTTTTTTGTTTTCTAAAATTCTTTATGAAATCCTATATAATAAAAGGGTAATATGCAAACTGACCCTAACAGCAGAACGACTGGGAATGACTGGTCACTATGGCACACACTGACCACCAGGGGCCAGATGCTCAATGCTGGAGCTTCCCCATGGTGGTCAGTGCACTCCCACAGGGGGAGCTCTGCTCAGCCACAAGCCAGGCTGATGGCTGCCTGTACAGCTGTGGTGGTGGGAGCCTCTCCTGCCTCCTGAGCAGCACTAAGGATGTCTGACTACAGTTTTGATCTGCTCCCTGCTGGCAAGTGGACATCCCCCGAGGGCTCCCGGGCTGCCAGAGGGATGTCTGACTGCCAGCTTAGGCCCAATCCCCAGAGAAGTGGGCCTGAGCCAGCAGGTGGTCATCCCCCGAGGGGTCCCATACTGCAAGAGGGCACAGGCCAGGCTGAGATTTCCCCTGAGTGCACAAATTTTTGTGCACCGGGCCTCTAGTGTTATCATAAAATCATAGCACTGACATAAAGTTATTCAAACAGAAGGAAATTATGTGTAGCCTTTTGTTAGAAAACTTTCATAGATTCAGATTTGCTGTAACTAACTGGGTGGTAAGTTTGAACGCTAAAACCAAAACAATGGATTAGTTAGCACTCTTTAGTTGCAGTAAGATATATTATGCTAAAATGGGGAATACATGGAGTCCAATCTTTAGGAATGGATTGGATAGATTTGAAGTTCAGTGCCACCAGCTAGCACCCCCCCTCCTCCCCCCCGGGCTCTCTCTCTCTCTCTCTCCTCTCTCCCCGCCTCTAATCTCTCTGCATCCATTTGTTTCTTCCTATGCTGGAGATTATCTTTGATCTTTTTCTCTTTTCCTACTTGCAGGAATGGTACTTTTTCTGGGTACCAATGTCAAATTCCAGAAAGAAACTCCAGCTCTGCCTGGGTTAAGAGTTGTCCCCTTTCAAACAGCCATGCCCCAGGGTCATGAGGCAGAAATCCACTGCTGAGGCAAAATGTTACAGAGAATGAGAGATGGGCAGCTCCTATCAAACAATCATAACAGTAATAGTAATAAATAAGTACTTACTATCTGCCAGAACCTGTGCTTAAGTATTTTCCTTGCTTCGTTCCATGTAAATAGCTGTTAGTAAAGCACTGCACATTTCTTTTTTTTTAAAATATATTTTATTGATTTTTTACAGAGAGGAAGGGAGAGAGATAGAGAGTTAGAAACATCGATGAGAGAGAATCATCGATCAGCTGCCTCCTGCACATCTCCTACTGGGGATGTGCCCGCAACCAAGGTACATGCCCTTGACCGGAATTGAACCTGGGACCTCTCAGTCTGCAGGCCGACGCTCTATCCACTGAGCCAAACCGGTTTCGGCTAGCACTGCACATTTCACAAGTGTTTCTTTTTAAAGTTGTTTTGCTGTGTTTTTTTGTTTGTTTTTTTCTGAAAAAAGCTTTATTATTTCCATTTGGTCCAAGGCATGGGAGAGGGCTCCAGGGTGGTTACAAGGATGCTTAGTGGTTTCAGGGAGAGGCTCAGGCAAGAGCCAGGCACCAGGGGGAGGCAGAGGGGCCCCTTCAAGTTCTGTGGCAGTGGTTCTCAACCTGTGGGTCACGACCCCTTTGGCGGTCGAACGACCCTTTCACAGGGGTCACCTAAGACCATCCTGCATATCAGATATTTACATTACGATTCATAACAGTAGCAACATTACAGTTATGAAGTAGCAACGAAAATAATTTTATGGTTGGGTCACTACATGAGGAACTGTATTAAAGGGCCAGAAGGTTGAGAACCACTGTATGGGCTCTTGAGGGTGAGCCTTTCGAAGAGATACTCACCCAGCCCAGCCTGGGGGCCGCCCAGCCTGCAGAGATGAATCAGGTGTCTCCCATCTTCTTGACTAGTTTCACCTCCTCACCCCGGAAGTGTTTCTCCCGGAAGTCACGGAGCTGGGGGTCTGCGAGGGTAGAACCCAGGGCAGGCAGCTCCCAATGGGCCTCATCAGGTTCCTCTCCAAGGCCTTGGCGGTTTCCATGGCGTCCTGAGTTTCACCCCACCTCTCTGGGGAGGCTTCAGCTCATCCTGGAAGAGAATGTGGCTACCATGCTGGTTTTGCATCTTTAAGAGACGCTCTGAGCCCTTGGGCTCCTTCTCCACCAACAAGTGGAAGTGGCCCACGCCCTCCAGGGCCTGTTGTCCCAGTGGAACAGAAGCCCAGGGAGAGGTAGGTGAAGCGGGAGGCCCACAGGTGCAGGTTGGCCAGGCGGGGGACGCCTGGTGGAATGGTGCCCACGAATTTTGGAGCTCCTGGTTGTTTGACAAGAAGGAATTAAGGGAGAAGAAAATGGTGCTGGCTGGTCTCGGAGGCTGAGGACGGCTGAGGTGGTTTGGAAAGAGGTGACTGGAAAAGAGGTTGGAGGTGGTCAGAGGCTGGAAGAAGGGGCGTCCCTGGGTCTGTTCCAGCCAGAGACAGATGGGGGGCGGAGGGAGGGACACTGCCTAACAAGTGTTGTGCATGCATTCTATTGTTAACCCGAACGATCACCTTTTCAACTAAGTGCAATGATTTTATGTTGAATGAGTATGCTCTAAGTTAAGTGAGTTTTTATGTGGCAGAGCCAGAATGAGAACACCTGTCTTCTGATTCCTGGTCCAGGGCTTTTCCACCTAAAAGCTGCCTCCTTTCTGCAGGGTGCCCGTCATGTGAACTTTTGTGAAATGTGGTAGTAGATCAGACTCAAGACACGAACAGCCCCGTGTTTGGTATCTAATTCTAGTACAAAGGAACCCTCACAATCATAACCTTTTTCTCTTATCCTTTTTTTTTTTTTTTTAGAAAAGAAACTAATCCTTCTCTCTGGTTTTCCCATAGCAAATATCACTGATGACTACATTTAGCTGCAGGTAATAAATTAACTATGATTAAATGAGGAGTTCATCGAGAACTCATCAGGCAGCCCTCCTCCTGCTCCACTTCCCTTCGTGTTTGGCGTCCCTTCCCAAGGTGGTGTTTCCTCTTCCAGTTTGTCTTTGTTCCAGGTACAGAGAGGAAAGAGAGACAAAAAGAAAAAAGGAAGACTTCCCTTGATCCCGCTCTCTTTCTATCCTGGGAAAGATTTCCTCTGTAAGAACTTTTTCTGTATCTTACTGGCCAGAATTTAGGCATGGCTTCCCCTAGGAGAAAGCTGGATGGAAGTGTGTGTGGGTATATATATATTTTAATTTTAGTTTTGATGATGTAGGAAGAAAAGGGTGAGCCACCCTACTCTTGGCTTTAGTGGGACTGGAATAACTCAGCTCTCGGACCACATGCCTGTAAGTCCTTCCACACTTGTTTGCTTCACTTAGACAGTTTCAGCATTTTCTTTGTTCAGTTGAATGACTCCAATTTCTTTTAACTCTCTTAATAAGGTTGCTTTCCAGCATTTCTCTGACCCATAGAGTCCACCTTATTGATTTCTTTTGAACCCATATCTTCACACTTACCCAAGAGGGTGTATACCTACATACTCCCAAGAGGATACCTACGAACCATTTTTGTTCTCTCTTATCCCTCCTTTTCATTTTATAGATGAAACTGGAGAGGCAAAGTTACATAGCAAATTAGTGAACCTCAACTACACTTCATGTCCCCTGACTCTGGGGCCCGGCTTTTTCTAAGTGTTATTGAATAATAAGCCTTGGTGTATTTATATAGGTTGAAGTTTAGGCGCAGAATAAAACCACTGATATATAAAGTGTGTGTTACTGAAGAAAACTCTTTAAATCACCACTCTAATTTCAATTCGACTGAGTGCTAGAAACTAACTAGTATAAATTAAACTAGTATAATTCTCTAGTCGTTCAAATCAGCAGGTGTTTGCTGAGTGCCTACTAGGCAGTAGGTACTCTAGAAGCCAGGGATACAGCAGTGAGCAAAAAAGAGAAAGCTTTTGTCCTCAATAGAGTTTATGTGCCAGATTATATTGAATGCATGCATTGATTTTCATACACTGATAAAATATTTATTAAGGGCTTGCTCTGTGTCATGGGCAGGATATGATAAGAAAGACAAGATGATTTCTGCTCTTACTGAGCAGTAAAGCCAAAATTATCCTGTTTTTTAGGGATACACAATAAACAACTCAGATAGCACCCTTCCCCTACCACTTACTAACTAATGCAATGAAGGAAGCACACACACACACACAGAGACATATTAATAAGTAGTAGTTCTTTATCTTGGAATTGGAGTAAATTCTGGCTTGTTTTAATTTATGATACATATCTTTTGCCTGGGTGCACAATTTAGTTGGGTTTAAAAATGGATCTAGATTTAAATGTAATTTTATAGGACTAAATTCTAACAATCTTTATTCCTTTGTTTTATTGAATTTAACTTGAATGAAATCCCTTTTATTTGTCTAAGTCTATTTCTGTCTAGTAAGGAAGTTGAAATTGATCATGCCTTGACTTTGTGGGCCATCAGAGGACCATGACATTCCAGGGTATTGATTTTGTGGTGTTAAAGGGTGACAGATCTAGTGTTAAAGTGCCAGGAGAGAATTGGGTTTCAGATTGTACACCATAAGCATTCTGGACTTTTGCTGAGACATGACTAGCTTCTTAAAGTAATGGAAGGAATTGTAAGTCTTAGGTAGTTTTTACTACATAACGGAAAAGATTAATTTAAGCCAGGTTTGTGTAGTTATGCATGCAAGAAAAAAGTTACACGTGTGATAAATATATAACTGCATACCTATACACATATACAATTTTGAACATATGTGTATATGTGTACCCAGAAAGTATACCCAGTGTTAAGAACATTGAGTAAGCTCGGCCAGCGTGGCTCAGTGTTTGAGTGTCAACCTATGAACCAGGAGGTCATGGTTCATTTACCCGTCAGGTGGTCAGGGCATGTGCCCAGGTTGCGGGCTCAATCCCCAGTAGGGGGCGTGCAGGAGGCAGCCGATCAATGATTCTCTCTCATCATTGATGTTTCTATCTCTCTCCCTCTCCCTTCCTCTCTGAAATCAATAAAAAGTTATATTGAAAAAAATTGAGTATTATTTCAAATCAATATGACTAAACCTTTTCAAAGCATATTTCTTCTCAACATTTTGGAAGTTGCTTGGCAATAACTGAAGTTTTGTTATCTTTCACACTCCTCTTGTAATTATTACTTTGCACTTGGGCAGGTACTATAGGATATGAGTTATGACACCCACTGTTCAGGGAGGCCAGAGGTCTACAAGGGTAACGCTTGGTGATACTTTTGTTACCCTCCAGGACTATAGAATGTTGACAGGTGCATTATAATAGCTGCTATACACATGAACTGAGGAAGAGTAACCATGACCATCTTTCAACGTCCCATTTTGCTTTGGATTTGTTCTCTTTCAGTGTAATGACCTTTAGCGAATGCATTGAAAATAACGTTTTGATTACAGGATTGTTGTGTGGAAAACTCTCCTGAGCTAAGTCCCAGTGTATCATTGGAAACTAATCAGAGGTGCACCCGATTCATGGACTTAGACCAATCCATCATAGTCATCTTTTAATTTATTTCCACATCTTCTTCCAAGTCCCCATCCTTTAATAAGACTTTGACCTGCAAAGAAGAATAGAATGTATTTTATAATGTATGTTTGTTCTGTTTTCTAACAACATAAGTATTTTGCTTAAGCAGATTTGCTAGGAAGTGACAGCTTTGAAAAATTGGACACAGGAGCCGCTGGAAGCATTTCACTTCCAGGCAATCTCAATAGTGCAGAAGGGGAAAATGAAATATCACCACGGTTTAAAGATGACAGTTTTGTCAAAGATTCCCCTCCACTCTTTGGCTTAAAACAAATGGAATAAATCAAGTCTATCTGTTCAAAATATGCATGGGCACTGGCCGAGGGAGCACTCCTTCCTAGGAGTGTTTTTTCAGAGACCACCAATAACAAATTATCTTTCAAAATGTTTTCTTGGTTGGGAAGACTATCTTTTCTTGGTTTAATTATCAGTTAGGCACATTTCGACGCCATAGGATTTCACAAGAACATAGCAGTACTTTTAAGAAGAGAGTAAAACCTCAGCTGGCCGGCGTGGCTCTGTGGTTGAATGTTGACCTATGAACCAAGAGGTCACGGTTCGATTCCTGGTCAGGGCACATGCCCAGGTTGGGGGCTCGATTCCCAGTGGGGGATGTGCAGGAGGCAGCTGATTGATTCCCTCTCATCATTGATGTTTCTATCTCTCCCTTCCTTTCTGACATCAATGATCACATTCATTATGTACTCATATAGGATGTTCCTCAGATATATAATGATGTGATTATTAACTTGGTGAGTGTATGGGTGGTGTGTGTGTGTGTGTGTGTGTGTGTGTGTGTGAGAGAGAGAGAGAGAGAGAGAGAGAGAGAGAGAGAGAGAGAGAGAGAGAGAGAGATTTAATAAATCTAAGATTAGATGCTACATGTTTCATGGAGATATAAAAACTCTGCTATTGTTCTCTACCTGAAAAATGTTGTTGGGTATATTTGAAAAGGTATAGAAAGTTGGACAAAACCTGCTTTTAGCAACACCTATTTTATCACTAATTGGAGAGGCAGTGGAGTGGAGTGGAGTGAAAAGCACAGGCACTGGGGTGAGACTTCCTGGGCTTAGAAGTCTAATGTTACCATTTTTTAGAACTGTGATTTGGAGCAAGTTACCTTCTCAGTTCCTGAGTTCCTTCTTTGTTAAAGGGGGTTAATGAGAGCATCTCCGTCTTAGGGACTGTGTTCAGTTAGCCTGAGTTCTCTGCTAAACACTCACTAGAATGTTAGGTATTGTTAGTAATTGAAAATGCTTAACATATTATTAAATAAAGAATAGAAGTAAAAATCAAAAGAAAATTCAGAAAATGAAATAAAAGCTCCAACATTTCAAGAAGTCTGGAATATATGTATAGTGTATGTTTCTGTCGGGATAGTAGTACATGAGTAGTAGCCGCATTTTTTTTTTTTTTTTAATAAGAGAAGCATTGCTGACTACCACTTATGTGCTATATATATTTTGAAACATACTTTAGCAATTAAACTATAAGAAAATTACTGGTAATTTCTGTCTTTCAGATGTCACAAAATAATCAGCTGATTTCATGTTCACAGGTTATTCTTGGGTTTTACTACGCTACTCTTAGGAGACATCAGTGTCTTGTAAGTGAATGTGTACTTTAATTAAAAGTTGTTCCAACTCACCTTTGGCAAGCGGGGTTATGTTAGTATTGTTACTTTATGAAACAATTTGATTTAATGTGTTACCTTCATTAATCCTATGTTCACTTGTATGCTTAAACTGTCTCTTATTAAGTAGTACTTTGTAGTATACTTTATCTGGATTATCTGTCTCATGAAAAAAATGGGTTCACTATGGTTTACATTTTTTATCATAATCTAGTAAGAGATTTATTTAAAGGATTTGGCTTACATGATTATGGAGGCTGGCAAGTCCAAAATCAGGAGGGCGGGCTGTCACGCAGGTGACCCAGGGAAAAGCTGATGTTGTGGTTCAGGTCGGAAGTCCATCTGTTGCAGATTTTCTTCTTGCGCAGGGGAGGTCAGTTTTTTGTTCTACTCAGGCCTTCAACTGATTGGATGAGGCCCACCCACATTGTGGTGGGAAGTCTGCTTTACTCAAGCCCACGGATTTACATGTAAATCTCATCCAAAAAACACCTTCACAAAAACATCTGGAATAATGTTTGACCGACTATCTGGGCACCGTGGTCGAGCCAAGTTGTCACATGAAACTAACTATATCACAGGGGCTTTCTGTTGAATCCCTACAGGCGCTTAGGTCCCTGTCTATGATGCAGAAACCAGCCTCAGAGAAGTAAAGAGGTTAACTCAGGGCCTAAGAGCTCCAGTAGCATGCATGGTAAAGGAGGCATCTCCTCCAGACTGCACATGATAATGGTTTACATTTTTAAAACTTTTATAACATGATATATATATATATATATATATATATATATATATATATATACACACACACACTTCATTTTAGAGCCTATCGGCTTTTTATATGAATAGGATTGTCAGTTTTTATGGTAGCATTATTGGTGTGGTTTGGCTCTGGTCCCTATACCTATCCTCTTAACTCTTGGGAACCATTGACATTCTTTTATTACTTTAGTGCAGACTTAATTTTATGTCCAAGATGACAAAGGTCGCTTCAATTAGGCACCTCATTGTGCCTTTCCTCCTTGTAGTTTTCTAGTGTCTTATACTAAGTATCATTAAAAAAAAATGTTCTGCTTCCATTAACAAAAAGTGAGCAGAGAACAAAAAACCAATTATTTGCAGCACATAAAATCCTTATGATAATTTGGTAGACTTTAATTAAACTAATATATCACACTGCACTTATAAGACAAAGGAGCAAAAGAGAAGCAAATAATCTTTTTCTCCTCTGTTAAGAAACACCATATTGCTTTTTGATTAAGCGCTTTAAGTCTTGTGACCTATTTTAAAGTGGAAGATGTACAGCCCTTTTCCTGTGAGGAATATTGAAAAAGTTCTATGTAATATTGATTGAGACCACCTCCACCTAAAAATTTGAAAGTAAGCTACAAAAAAGCTTGGTTTAAAGTGATTTTTAAAATTTTTTAAACAGTTTTACAAACTCTTCAAACTAATAACAACAACAATAATAAAGGATTATGCAAATTTTGTCCATGCGGAAACATTTTTATTACAAAGATTCTTGTATTGGGATTTAACATACTTGCTGTATTTTTTGCATTGCCACTGGATCTTTTCAATGAGCCCATTGACATAATTAATACAGAATCCACTATCAATTAAAAGGATATCTATGTAACTTCTATATCTTCACTGCATTTCACAGCTGAAATGTCCTGGAATTACAGATACGTGGCCCTTATTTAATGAATCTCATCCTAAAATCTTCCATTTATTGGACATGTAATTCCCATAATTTAAATGGAAATAAACCACTGAATTTGGGAGTGAGGGCATTTAGTTTTAATCCTAGGTCTGCAGTGTTACATTGAATATGTCTTGTCATCCCTCTGGCCATCAGTATTTTCACTGGTAAGGTGAATAATTTCTACATTAGTTATTAATGTTGTCTTGCTGTATATGAAAAGTCAATATTTTAATATGCTCATATCAGTCCTTAAATTTGTGGCTCTTAGTATTTACAAAAGTGTTTATGCAAACATTTCTAGAAATTTCTAACAATCAGAAAGCATAGATTTTTGAAGTTGGTCAACCATAAAACATATTAAAAGAGAAGTATATTTAATTTAGAAATTCATGTATTATTAACCAAGGGACCACGTAATCATTGTGCCAATTCTGACACTTTTAGCATGTCTTTCAGAAGCAGGCCACTGGTTGGCTGGATTTTGTAATGTTGTTCTATCTTACTCTTTCAAGACTCCGTTAACTCCTTGGACATTTACACCATTTCCTTGTTAGTGGATCAACTCCTTGTGAGTTTATCCATCATCTGGAAACACTTTGACTGCTTTATACTCCCCTCTGTGGGTTTTAAGGCTCCCCAAGTAGCACTCAATTTTTCAGGCACACGATGGCAATTTCAGTGGCATTTAAGAATAGCTGAGTTTGTTGTTCACTTCATCTTCTCATTAACATCGAGTCCCAGTTTCTCTCGGGCAGCTTATTGCTTTGGCACATGAATACTAGCCGGTACAGCTTTTTTGTTTCCAAAGGTGGCTGATTTTATGGTCTGAAGAGGATAATGATCATAGCTTAAGTTTGCATCATTGTACATTTTTATTATGAGCTGTAGGACTGGAAATGCACTAATGTTCAACTTTGGCCAAATGTAATTGAACTATAAAAATGGGATCCATTCTAATGTGTTCACTTATATACTGATGGCAGTCTATTGGGTTGATTTCTATCCCCCCCTGATTTAGAAAGAATGTTCCTTCAAAATACTCATTTGAAATAAAAACACGAAAAAATAAAGTTGTGATTTAACTTATACAAAATGTAACATGAGGATAGGCTGTTCTAGAGCAGGAATCCTCAGCTTAATTATGTTAGCTTTAACAAATAGTTGTGTTAATTGCATACTCTGGCTTTGTCGGTTACCTAATTTGTCTGTGTGTTTCTTATTTAAGATGTTCAGGACAGTTTTGTTATTTTTCTAATTATTACATTGGCTCCTTTTATATGTAGGTTTGAGCTAAGGAGAGAAGGTAGCTCATGCTGGAGTTGAGTGAGATTATGGAAATCTCTGGGTTAGGCAGGGAAATCAATCCACTCCCAGCCTCCTGACCTCATCTCATGGCTTCTTCACAATTTTGACTTTTATAGGAATGCAGTTTTTCCTCATTTCCATAGATCTCAAGCTTACCTATCTTTTAAGACCCAGCTTAAGGTCTATTAGTCAATGACCCCTCTTCCTATTATCCTCATCACAGTCTCTTCTCACTCTTTGGAATTGTTTTACCTACTTGGCTCTTATCTTTTCCTCCCTAAAGTTAGTAATCTGTTTATATATATACTAGTGGCCCTGCGCATGAATCCGTGTGTGAGTAGCTTGCTGCCTGCTGGCCTCAGCTGGCCACCCCGCTCACCGCTGCTCATAGCTCTCTACCACAGATAGCTCACTGCCCCTGAAGTTATATTTCTACATTAGTGGGCTCTCCGCCCACTGCCCTGCCCTCCTGTACCTCTCTGCCTCAGGTATCTTGCTGCCCCTCCCTCCTGCTGATACGTTGTTACGTGTCATGGTGTAATGACCATTTGCATATTACCTCTTTATTATATAGGATATTGGTATATCTCTTCCAAAGATAAAGGTTTCCTGAGAACCAGCAGTGTGCTGGTTGCTCTGTATGACCTCCCATGCCTCCCGAGATGCCACTCACACGATTGGACTCTGACCTTTGGTATTCTTTCTGATTCTGAGATTCCATGATTCTAGCAGTCAGTCGGTCAATAAATATTGATTACTTGACTATCCAACCTGAAGCATTCTTTGGTGAGGGCCCATCTCATTTATATTTTGAAGTCAGCAAAGTGCCTATGATGAGGGATTTTGTTCATAGTATGTAACTAACCCCTTTCCTTCCATGGCCAGTTCAGTGGTTGACTCACAATCTCAAAGGCTTCTTTTCTTAAGAGTGTAGCTCAAACAGTGCAAATGAATGGCCTTTTTGTGTATGTGTGCACTCTCACCCATGTGAGTGGGCATAAACTTCCCTTTCTTTGAATGGATAGAATTTGTCTCATTTGTTAATTTTTCTTTTGGCAATTTAGACAACTTTGAGGTATATTTTCATAGATTTAAATAATTAGAGTAGAATCCTGTATATCAGCGGTTCTCAACCTGTGGATTGCAACCCCTTTGGGGGTCGAACGACCCTTTCACAGGGGTCGCCTAAGACCATCGGAAAACACATATATAATTACATATTGTTTTTGTGATTAATCACTATGCTTTAATTATGTTCAATTTGTAACAATGAAATTGGGGGTCACCACAACATGAGGAACTGTATTAAAGGGCCGCAGCATTAGGAAGGTTGAGAACCACTGCTGTATATGATCAACAATAGGCTTCTGGAACTGAGCTTCTTAATACATTCATTTATAATAGTTTTGGGAACTTGCATAAGTTTGCTTATTATTCCTCAAACCATGGAAAAAATGGAGACAATTCCAGTTATAACTTAGCCAATGATTTCTCAAAGATTCCAAGCCAAATTAAAAAACAAAAAAGAATTTTGAGAAAACAATGTAAGGGAAAAAAATTAGATTTGGAGCCAAAAGTCTTGGTTTGACACCCTTACTGTACCTCTTCTTGTCTGTGTGATTTTACATAAGAAGATCAAGCTCTCTGAGCTTCAATTCCTTCATATGTAAAATGAACAAAATTATAATTTCTACTTCATAAGGGTTCTGTGATGTTAAATTAGATAGTTAAGTGAAATCTTTTAATAAGCATCTATATAGGTGTGACAATAACTAATAATTATTATATAGGCTTAGGGTACATCATTTTTATAAATAAAAAAGATGTAAAAGACTGAATCCTTTCAAATTGTCTTTCTCATAGTCTTCCACCCAACAAATCCCATGTTTACCTTATGCTTATGTCCCATTTTCCATTAGTATTCAAAAACAGATAACAGATAAACCTTCAATATTGTTAGGTGGCTCTGTCCCAGTTCAACTCCTATGATATTTATTTATGCTCTAATATAGCAGTATCAATTTCCTGTGTCTAGGTTGTGGAAACTAACATCAATTTGTTTCTCTATGTTGTGGAATAGTCTTCTTTTAATTTGATACATTATACTGTTCCCTAGATTTGAATATCGGTGAAGGAAAAAGTAATGAATATTCATAGAATCTTTTTACAGATTGCCAATTATATGCAACCACATTCAACAGATACTTGTACTTAATCTACACCAATTACATAGGTGCATGATTTAGTTTTGAAGCATGTCTAATAAAAATAAGTAGAAAAATAGAGACATGTGCCTTTCAAAAATATATATTCCCTTGTTTATGGTTTTAAAGTTCTTTTCAGAATAATTAAGAGGATGTCTACTCTTATGTGTGAGTGTCCAATGTATTTTTGTACCTAAACCTGAATCCTATTCCTGTTTTCTGCATAATGCCTTTCTTATTCCAAGCATTAGTCACCAATTATTGACCAGGGAGTTGTGGAAAAGAACATAGCTTTCATTAAATTATTAAATTTAACATTTTACTGATAGTTTTTATTAATTAAACTCCCAGCTTATTTCAGTCCTTTTGGTTAGGAAATAAATGTTACGAGTCCAAAGGGGTCCATTTGCCTGTGTGCATCAGAGCTCAATAAGACATGAACAGGAGTTTGCAGCCAAGAAAGTAAGTATTTATTAAGGAGATGGCGTCATGCCCAGAGTCCCAGGTAGCTCATTCTCAAAGACATGGCACTTGATGGCTTCTAGGGGATGGGCTATCTAGGGGGAAAACCATCAATCATGGTGACTAAGGAAGTTAGGTCATGGTCAGGGTCATAGTGTCTACTGATTGGTTGGTACTAGGGTATGGGTAGTTGATCATTGGATCTGAGCCTGATGTCAGCCACAGCATTGTCTTATCTGTTTTCACCAGGATGCGATCAATGGTTTGTTCTAGAGCTGAAACACAACTGTACCAGATGTTATCTCTAATTTGACCAAAACTCTGTCCCTGTGGTCAACAGACCCAAGACTGTTTCTAAGATTACTGACTGCTCACCAGAACCTCATTGTCTTGAGGGCTTAAGGATTAAACGAAGGAGAAGGGGTGGGTGAATCAGGTTAGTGAGTCTAGTTTGAGTTAAAGGATGGATAAATAAATAAATAGCCAGGTTAAAGAAAATACGGTTTCTTCTTTTAGCATGGTTACAAAAACTGAGGGAGATACATAAGTGGTCTGGTAGAAAATGCTCCAGGACAACTTGTTTTCGTCGTGTGTGTGTGTGTGTGTGTGTGTGTGTGTAACTTGTTGCCTAGGAGATAGAACACATTGAGGAAAAGGTTGGAAGGCGAAGGCAAAGGCTGTGTCTATAGGACTTCAGTTGAATTGGCCTGACTGAGAGATTGGTTCTGTTTGATTTAGTGGAGCCTACCTCCTCAGTGGCAGTGATCTGAAAATTGCTTCCAGGGCCATTTTAATTAGCGGATTCAAATCAAAACAAAAACATGACCTGGTAACATCCATTTCTATCCTGACCCTCAGCCATTGCAGGTTTCACGATGGTGATGCCTATGTCATTCTCCATGGACTCTAGGTATGCACTTTTGTTTTTCAGTATTAACCTTTAATGCTGAGGAAAAAAATCCATTTTTCTTGGCTTTAGTGACAGGTGAACGTTAGTGCACAAATCCATTTGTTCAGTGCCTCAAAGCTTCAAACCACAAAAACGTGAAGCCTGCTTTTACGTAGTTAATTTATGAGAGTTAGTTCTTTTCCGCAATAACATTTTAATAAGAGGAATTTATTATGCTGTGTGGCAGTATGACGACTTCATTACTTAAATGCATTCTATTTCTTGGGGATGCTTTTAAGAGAAAAGTATGTCAGGTCTTGAAAATAGAAAATGAAACACTTTGACACTTCTTATTTTCTATGTTTTAAGAAATTATTTTATCTGTTTATTCATTTATCAAAAAACTGCAGAACATTTTGCATAGTATTATTTCTTTAAGAAAAGAAGATGATTATAATATGGGAAGGATTAAAGAAAGAGAAGATAAGTGAAATTTTAAATTTAAGAAACAGAGAGAAAAAATGAGACAAATAATATGCTAGTAAAATTGACTGCTGTTCAAAAAGGTCTATTCTCTGACCTATCATAGGACAAATAAAAAGAAAGTCAAAGATAACCACATGATTTCAAAATATTAAAATTAGGTACAAGTGATACTATGATATGACAAGTAATGTGATTTCCTTAATTAGCTATTCCTAAATATGTGTTCATTCATTAAACCAGTTTTCATTGAGGACTAACTATGTGCCAGAATTGAGACCAAAGCAATAAACAGAGTGTACATGATGTTTGCCCTCATGGAGCACACTGTAGCCTTGTCTAAGCTGTGAGGATTAAATGAAGAACTTCACAAAAATAGTTAAATATTTGGTGAATTCTATGGCAATATATCCTATAGTAAGAGTATCTACCAGGAAGATCTGACGTAGTCTCAGTGTGCATTATAGCTGTATCATAGTTGGTTTGGTAATAAAGAAAAACTTCTGAAACTTCCAAATATTTAGCTTTCACCTGTGTCTAAGCAGTTTTGAAATGAAATATGCAGCGATATAGTTGTGTAAAATGAGACAAACTTTGTTCATCTTAAGCTTTCAATGTAACTCAGAAGATTCACTTATCATAGGTGCCTTGGTAAATGTGTGCTACTTGTGTAATTGGCCAGTACACCCTAAGTTATGTTAGTATTTATAACTGCTAGAGAAAGAAAAAAAATATTTGTTTTTAATATCTAGGAAAAGATAAAAGTTAATTGAAAAAAAATTAAGATATTTTAAAGCCACTTAAATATATACAGCTAATAATAATTGGTGGTCAGAGTAATTTTTAACATTATCTGCTCTTGAATATAAACAACTTTAAAATTATACATTACTTTTTTTTTACAAATTAATTGATTCCTTTAAAAAATGAATTGATCAATTACTCAGTGAAATAAATCATTTTACTTCTTTTCTAACACTGATTCTTGTTTTCTGAAGATGAAGTGTTGTATTGGAAATCAGGGGGAATATTTCTCTTTTCTGATTCTAGTTAGTAAAGATAACTACTTTGGTAGTTAATTATAGAATATTTGTTCCACAGAAGTGATTTATTATCCTGTTGGCAATATTTCAACGTACTAAACATTTTACTAACATCTATTGCACCACCAAACTGGAAAACGATACTCTGTATACTTCTGGCACTGAGTAGAAATTAGCCTATTGGACAGGCTCATGTTAAGAGAAATACTTACTATGATTTAAAACTGACATTAGCACCAAAACATTTTGAAGGATTAGCTTCACTTTTAGTTGTGCAAACGATAAAAAGTTGGAAAACATTACCCTTTACCAGTTAAGACTTTGAAGGTAGAGTAATTCAACCCTGACCAGAGGTCAACAGGCCATTTGTTGATAGCATGTAAACTGCTCAGATTTCTAGAAAGAGATTGGGAGCTATCTACTGATTGCATTTGGAGACTAGAGAGCTGCTTTGTCGGGAGTGAACATTCAGGTCAGACTCAGGTCCCTGCGATCTTAGGGATTTGTAAATTGTATAATCAATGACAACACAAGTACTATTTCCTTCTTGTATTTGCAGTATAAACAAAAGCAAATGAGACTTCCGCCACCGCACCCCTCTTCTGGTGCCTTTTCACCGCCTTGAAAAGCTGGAAGCCAGAAACACAATTCATCCAGTTTTTTTTTTTCTTTTTTCCATGAAAATATCTCTTGATATTTACAGAGCAGGTATCCAAGAGATAAGCCAGCAGTATTGATTTAGATGCCCCAGGGCTGTTAACTGAAGGAGAACTGTCAGGTCTCTGTGACTTCTGAAAGAGGTCATGGCCATATATCCCTAAGGAAGGGAAGAGTACTATTAGCAAAGATGTGCTTCCAAGCTTTGGAATGAGGGAGCAAAACCCTACTCCCATCCCTGTAAAGCAGACATATATTTTTGTATTTTTTATAGGTGGATTCAGTGCAGACCACGAACCCCCCTGGCCACACTGAGGAATCGTGTAAAATGAATGTATGTGCTCGTAAGTGAAATACATGTGATGTTCCAACTCAGTGTGTTGGATCCTAATAGACCTGGATTTGTCTTCTGTAAAAAGAAATTGATTCCCATGGCGCAGGACCACTAGCTGATTAAAATGAAGCTCTGATTTAGAAGAAAAAAAATGGCTTTAAATTAAAATCTCCGGAAAAAAAAAAAAAATAATCGAACTATACTTTGCAAACAACTGAAAAAAATATCAAACTTTCAATATGGAATAAAGGAGGGATGTGAGAGTTTTTTAATCTTATCAATAACTGTGGAGAAACAAAGTCAGATATCATCATACTCAGGAGTATGAAAAGAAGAACAGGAAATCCTTTCTCTTCAGCTTGCACTTGAATGGACTCCAGCAAAGAGCGGAGACATGTATCCTGTTAGTGTTTATAGTTAATAACGTGGAGATTTAGCATAGATATGATTGCACTTGCCTTGCTGGAACTAATTGGATTCATTATGCAGAGATCACCTGAACCAGTGCTAGATCAACAAAGAAAATGGAAATGTATACCTCAGGACTGAGTTCTCAGAAGATTAGACTGATACAACTGTCAATCAGGGAATGTGAGAAACTCGTGGACATGAGAGAAAACAAAATTTAGGTCATTGCGATACTTGTTGAAACATAATTTCTTATGGTGTAAAAGCAAAAGACAGATGGCAGTATATGTCACAGACATTTTACACGATTGCTGATTGGATTTAGGGTAAACCCCATAAATGTTCAAGGAATGTATGGCCATTATGTGAATAGGAAACTGGCCTTTAAATGTGCGGTCCTATGCATTTATATATGCAAAAGAGGGCATTTTTACTTTATTAAGGATGAATTGCATGCAGGAAGTACCTCTTTGCATTATTATTTTTTTTTTCTCAATTGACACTATAAATGTAAAGTCTTAACTTTTGGATGGATGTGAGTGTATGTGTGTGTGTGTATATGCATGTGTGTAAGTGGAAGGCTGTAAAATGTAATGATTGGCATTTGCACTTTGGGCTCTTACCTAGAATGTAAAGAGGTAAACTGTCTTAAGCCATTCATATGTATTATAATCATTATTAAAGATTATTATTCACAACGGAAGCAATGCTAAAATAGGATGACTACTGCAAAGACTCTCCAATTAAATAGAATATTTATGGCAATTGAGCTGTTTAAATGGAAATGGTGCCAATGTCTGTAAATAATGAGGGTAGGCTCCTGCGAAATCAGTTTGAAGCCAGTTGGAAAGTTCTACTATGCTCCTTCAGGCTACTTCACTCAGTGACAAGGATGTGAATCATGGATGAGCTTATGGAAGAGATTTGAGAAATATTTGTGTGCTAACTATAACTTTTTAATCTACCAATAAGTTACATGTATTTTTAAAAAAACCTTTCTTCAACTTAAATTATATAAATAATCATAAATTAACCTAGATAAGACAGTGAATATTTAACACAAATTGATATATTTTTTTGTAGTCAGCATGTGCCATAATAATCTTGAAACTACTGTTCTTTGGTATTTGTATTCATTTCTCTTTATCTTGCTGGTTAACTTTATAGTTGAAATTTTTACCTCTTCTTTCTATGTGACAATCAGCTGAAGTTGGTACTCTACATTATTACAGGGATTTTTGTCTTTATTTATGCTAGTATAATCAATTATAAGTCTACAAACTGTATAATTCTATTGTATTGAATATTTTTTTCTGTGATGAAAATAATAATAAAAGAACCTACTTTATAAAGTGCCTATATTTTGTATTTTAAGAGTATCTTAAAACAATGGGACATAAAATGTGTTCATGTTGCTGGGTTTTAAAATACATTCTCCACACATCTGTACAATTTTTTTTTTCTTTTCTTTTTTTTTTCATACTTTTTTTTTTTTATTGCTTGAAGTATTACAAAGGGTATTACATATGTGTCCTTTTTATCCCCCCGCCCTACACAGTCCCCCAGCCTCCCTTATCCCCCAGTGTCTTATGTCCATTGGTTATGCTTATATGCATGCATACAAGTCCTTTGGTACATCTGTACAATTTGAGAGTGAAGCATTTAGCCACTTAAGATAAAGAGAGAAGGTTGGACAGCCCTAGCAGTTTTGGTTCAATGGACAGACTGTGGGCCAGAGGACTGAAGGGTCCCAGGTTTGATTCCAGTACCTCAGTTCTCTCACATCAGTGTTCCTCTATCTGTGCCTCCCCTTCCCCTTTCCACTCTCAAAAGAAAAAAAAAAATCCATGGAAAAATATCATCAGGTGAGGATTAGCAACAAAAGAAAAAAAAAGGAAAGAGAAGGTTGAACAGAAAATTGCGAGAGTGTGTGGAGAAAAGCACCCTGAACTCTGCCAGGAATCTTTTATTATTATTATTCTTTACTGTTGAAAGTATTACATGTGTCTCCTTCTACCCTCATTGACCTCTCCCAGCCCGCTGTGCCAGGAGTCTGGATGGTAAACTTTGCTCTGTCTCTCAACAGCAAGACCCAAAGATACCTGTGTTCTCAGGTGTTCTTCTCCCTCTTTCATAAGTGATAGGTTTGAACTGAACTATCAATTTTAAGGTCATTTAAATTCTTAACTTCTAAGATTTTGATAACTTTGAAATATTGCAATGTGATATTCAATACTGGTTATGTTAATAATCAATACTGGTCATCTGTATTAAGAGAATTCCACATTGTTTTTGATTGAAATAGACCCAATCTCAATGCATGCCCCAAGACCAGGGGAGCATAGAAATATACAGTTGTTACTGTTCCATTCTTGGTTTGACTTAATGGGATATGTATTGAGGTATCAATAATCACGTTCTGGGATCAATGGGTCCCTCTTAGTTAATTGAGCCAAGGAGCCCCTCCGTATAAAATGCTTCAATTTGTTACTGAAGAAACCTTTTTGTTCTGCATGGTGTTGAATGCATCCCTGGCAGAGTATTAGAGTGTGAGAACCAGTTTTTCTTGCTCTTTACCCCCCAAGGATTGATCAGCACATGAAGGTCTCTGTGACTTCAAAGGCATTTCTGGACTTGGATCACCCTGGTAGTGTTCAGAGGAGGAAACTCTAGCCCCTGATGTTTATTGCTGTGGGCTCTTTCATCTAATAGTAATTCTCTTCTTAGAAGAAGCAACAAGCAGAGGAGTCTTGCGACTATTACAATTTCATGATTAATGTTTAGTAGCAAAGTGCCTCACACAGAAAAACAGTACTTTTACTTTAGTTTCCTGCAACTACTCCAGCTGGGAAAGGTCAGAGAAACAGCAGGAAGCAAAATGAAAGCATATATATTAAGTAGATTTTTTTTTTTTAATCCTTGCAACATTCTGACTTGCAAAATAGTGTCACTTTCTAAGTCACAGGGGTGTCATAGGTGATCATCAGGGATCCTTATTTAGGTCATTGGTCACACCAACCATTTTTTTTTTTTCATTTAGGTGAACTTCTGGCCATTTATGGAATCGATTTAGATCCTAAATTTCAATTTTGTCATTATATTAATTTACTTTACAAGATTAGAAATTTAAGTGGGAGAATTGCAGACTTTCACCTACCAAGCTTCTCCCATGCCCACTATCCCTAAATAAGACTCCTACTCTTGCCTCTGTACATTTTTTAAAAAAAAAGAAGAATGGACTTGCCTCAAGTAGGTCCCCCCCTTATTTGTGGGGGATCAGTTCCAAGATCATTAGTGGTGGACTCCTGAGACCCTGTGGATGGTATGGATAGTACCAAATTTACATATATATGTAATTATATATGTATTTGGTATTATATGGTATATGGTATTATGTATATATGGTATATATATATATGTATATATGTGGTATTATATATGTGTATATATTATATATATATATATATACATACATACAGCTTTTCCCCTCACATACATACTTGTGACAAAATTTAATTTATAAATTAGAAGACACACGATATTAACATTGATAATAATAAAATATACTATAATAAAAGTTATATAAGGGTGGAATTTCTCTCTCTCTCTCTCTCTCTCTCTCTCTCTCTCTCTCTCTCTCTCTCTCTTTCTCTCTCATAACCAACAGGGCTACTAAGTGATGAATGGGAGGGTGGCATTTACAGTGTGGACGTGCTGGACAAAGGGTTGATTTATTTAATAGTTATATCAACCTCATGAGACTGATACTATTATTGTCATGACAACCACTCAATTTACAGATGAGGAAAATGAGACACAGAGTTTAGGTAAATTTGCAAAGTTCCAGAGCTAGCAGGGGGTAGAGCTGGGCGTTGAGTCCCGCCACTCTGGTTTCAGAGGCTGCACTTGACAGGTGAGCCATAGAACTGTCATTTTGAACCCTATTATAGGTCAGGGGTGCAAGTTAGGTTCTGAAACTATTTGGGGGTGCAGAGATAAATTTTGCATTTCCTTACATCGCACATCTATGAGCCTGAGCGAGGCAGATTCAGCACAAACCAGATGAGAGAGGTATTCTGATGTTTTGGTGCACAGTGTTGCAATTTGTGACAGAAGGTCTCTTTTAAACTATACATTGGAGAAGAGAAATTCTTTCCTAACTTACTGGTTTTGCAGGCTGAAAATATGTTACTATAAATATGTACTATTTGCATCATTTTTTTTTTTTTTGGTAAATATATTTTTATTGATTTCAGAGAGGAAGGGAGATAGAAACGTCAATGATGAGAAAGAATCATTGATTGTCTGCCTCCTGCATGCCCCACACTGGTGATCAAGCCCATAATCTGGGCTTGTGCCCTGACCGAGAATTGAACTGTGACCTCCTGGTTCATAGCTCGACACTCAACCACTGAGCCATGCTGGCTGGGCTGCATCAGTTAAAAAAAAATTAAGACTGCTGCTGGAATCGGGGTGGACTGAGGAAAATGGCAACTGCATTCTTTGAGCAGAGAGAGCTTACAGTCAAATGGGAATTCCAGCCATGCAGGGTAATTATTCCAATGCCGTGTGCTAAATGACAAGGTGTCACAGTGGTTAAGAGTACCCTGTCTGGAATCCAGACTGCCTGGCTTACCCTTACAAATTGAGTGACCTTTGGACAAATTACATCTCTCTGCCTCTCTTTGTCATTTGTAATATGATGTTAATAACAACTATAGTTTATAAATTAGTTGTGATTATTAAACAAGGTTCATCCAGGCAGCGTGTGCATGACATAACAAGAACTTGGCAAATGCTGGCGCGTATTAATTTTCTTTCTTAATTCTTGCTTATATAATTGACATATGAGTAGAGTGTAGAGATGCTCATGGGCCAAAATAAGCTGAACATCACTGTCAAAAGTGAAATAAAAGGCACCTCCCAGAAGAGGTAACACTATGCCCTCAATATTCTGCATATAGTATGGCATGAAACTCAGCAAATTGTGCAGGTACAGCTTCTCTGGAGAGAGTCATCAGTTTCTGGTCTGCTCCAATTCAAACCTGGGAGCTCTGAGAGCTGTAATTTTTTCAGGTATAGATAAGGGAAGGGGAACTGTGAGAGTGGAAGTCAAAACTTTGTCACAATTCAATGATGAAAGTTTCTAAAATGTCAAAGAACAGGTTTTGAAGATCACTGAATCCACAATCATAAAGGAATACAATTTTCTCCCAGTATTAATAGTTTAAAAATTGTGCAATGTAAGAATAATTACTTGTCCAATTATCATAATACTAAAGATAAAGCTGATTATGCTAATAACCCACAAATAAGTCTTGTTGTTCTTGCAAATATTTAATACATATTTATTATATATGACGAGGGCTCTATTTTCATTCTTCATTAAGCAGAAAATATGCTGCAATTATTAGATGATAATTTAAATATGTGAAATATAAGTAAATATCTGATGAATTGAACTGGATAAAATTTAATGTCTAGAAATAAAGTGGCTTTTATTTTAAACATAATAATTGTTTAGTTAAGTGTATTTGAGAGGACAAAACAAAGAACCATTCAAAATGCTCAGTTTTGCCTCCTGAAACTTACTTTTTTGGATGGAATATATTGAATAATAACTGTGAGTGTGGAAAATGTAGGCCTTAGAAATGGCTCTGTGTGCTTGGGAATACATAGCAATGCTTGTGAAAACATGAGACAATTATATTGTCACTTCGCATCACAGATTAGTGACTGAGCATTTGAAAAGAAACAAAGGCAACTCCAGGTTTTTAAGAGGTCATAAAGTTTCAATAATTTCTACATTTTTTATGAAAGACCTAGCTACTCTCTATTTTATAGATGTAAATACCACCTGAATAACTATGTTAGGCTGCTTTTTGTGGATTTCTGATGAGGAGTTAAATGCATGTGATTAAAAGTGAATATCTTCCTCATCTGTGTCTTTAGATGTTAGGGGAACATGAACATTTCCTATGTGAAGAGATTGGAGTTCTGAGATAAGGCACAGCTCAGCCTGTTTTCTAATTGCCGCTGCCCAGTTGTGTCAGGGAGGATTCTGTGTCAGTGGCAGCTGAGGGGAACCTGGGTCTCTCATCTTTCCTCTTCTCTCTGTGTCCAGCTGTGAAAGGCGGGTCAGGAAAGATTTTTTTTCTCCCCGATGTGTCAGACCCAGGAAAGAAGCAGACATGTGGTATGTGCATTTTAGAGAGATCAGAAACCAGCTGCCTCCTGGTAATACATTTCACGTGAATTCTAACTTTCTGCTGCAATTCAAATCTACTGGCTGACTTTTTAATCCCCCTGCATATTTATTATATAAAAGCCTGCCATGTTTTTTAAGCAAAATTTAAACTTGATTGTAACTGAAAAATAAATTGTGTTAAGAAGGACACTGGTGCCCAGCTGGCATGGCTCAGTGGTTGAGCATCAACTTATGAACCAGGAGGTCACAGTTCAATTCCCGGTCAGGGCACATGCCTGGGTTGCAGGCTTGATCCCTAGTGTAGGGTGTGCAGGAGGCAGCCAATCAGTGATACTCTCCCATCATTGATGTTTCTGTCTCTCTTTCCCTCTCCCTGCAATCAATAAAAACATATATATATATTTTTTTAAAAAAGGAAGACACTGGTGATATTAAGAAAACAATTTATCACATGAGCCTTTTAATAAAAATCCTTTGATAAGTAGACATTTAAATGCCTTGATTGTTTTTAGATAGAAAAGTTTGTGAAAATGTTTATGAGGATGACTTCCAATGAGTTCTACCTTAAGGAAAGTTGTATTCAAATGAATACTAAGAATTCTGTAAGGGTCTTTTTGTCTTTCAGTAACCCATTTTTAATCCTCAGAAGAAAAGCAATACTTATCTTGCACCAGAGCTCCTCGGTAATCATGTGCTCTTATCATCTGAGATTAACATTTGGATTAAAGAGCATGATTAGAGGATTCTAAATTAGTGGTTACCAAGCTGAAATGACGCAGAAGTTAACACAAAGTAATACAGCAATCTATTTCATGCAGTCTGTTCCTTACACCGGTTAATTAGCAGTTCAATTAGCATGATGTTTCTTGTTGTGACCTAAGCCACTGTACTCCCAATGGGTCTAATGGAGACAATGGAAAAAAAAAAAAGCTTCAGAATTGTTGATGGTTGTGTCACATGCCACCAGAATTAAAAATAATTCTCCATGTTAAAGTAAGAGATCATATATGAAAGTATATGTAATACTTTCCACACTAAAGATAAAAAAAGAGATCATGTATATCCTTTTTATTGAATTCAGAACAGATTTTCTTAAAAAAGGCATTTTTATGATATGAATTACTTCCAACAATTAAAAGAATATCAAATAGCTCTATGTCCTATTATGTTAAATTAACTACATTTTAATTCCAAGTGACTATCAATAAATGACTAAAGGATTCACTTAGATAAAACAGAAGCACATGATTTTGAGAGAAAACATGAAAGACATGTATTAGGGCGATCATATTTTTGACTATATAATGTGATTCATAGGGTTCTATTTAGGGCCATTGAAATGACTTACAAAGGACTGCATTTTGGAAAGCCACAATGGGACTCTGCCTTGGACAGGCCTGAGGAAAAGAACTACGCATCTTAGAAATAATGTAACAAGTGCATGCCATGAAAGGGTCCCTCATCCCTGTGTCCCTCCCCAGTGGGCACATATTCAGATGGTGGGTTCGTCTTTATTTTATGAAACGGACGTTTCTGCTGAGCCGGACAGTCATCTGCCGCAGATTGCCCCTGCCTTTCACAGCAGCATAAAGGATGGATGGCCCCAGTAGTTCTTGGCTGTTGGGCTATAAAACACAGCACACCTTCTGGAGGTGTTTTTCTCTGCCTTTTGCACAGCTGACAAATCAGGCCATGCAAAGAAATAAAATATTTTAAGGATCTGACTAATTTCCCAAGATTTTGTGAAGCTTTCTTTCCCGGTCTCTGAAATCTGTCGGCTTCCTACGCCACGGCTCTGTAATTAGGCTATTCGTTTCCTTCGAGTTTGAATACTACAGTAGGTCCAGAGGGCTCTTTTTTCCTTTCAAACATTGCTCTGTAGCCTCTTTTGGCTGTTAATGTATGGATGCCATTTGGAGCATAACTGGTTATTATGTTGCTCACAGATATTTTATTGTACACAGAGCCGAGTATTTGTGGAAATCTAAAGTCACTGTTATGCAAAATCTTACAAAGAGAAAACTGTTTAAGTTTTAATTTTTTTTTTCCTCTTGACTTTTCCCTGGCCTAAAACATCAATTCAAATTGTTCCCTTTTAATTTAGTAGATATTTTTTGGCAAGTGGTATAGCAAGTATGTAAAAACTATAAATTTTTCATTAATAGTATGTAATCAATTGTAAGTAATATTTTCTAAAATAAGGATAAATTTGAATTTGTGATAAAAAATAATTCAGTAAACATTTCTGCCAGGACGAACACAAAGTTGTGTGACACCTAAGCTTTCTTTTTAGTTTGGTGGTATTGTATCTTCAGGGAATCAGAAGGTGGCAATTACATTTTTGATTTAGTAGTTGCCCGATAATAATCTAATCTGAGAGTGATCTTTCCGTTTAAATACATTTACCAAGTATTTGAATGACTGCATTAGTCCTCATGTGGATTGTCTGTGAAAATACATGTGTTGAAGATACATATAATTCATAAATTAAAAGTTGAAGTGTTCAGAGTAATGATTATGGGCTCATCTTTGAAACTTTGGGAAAGGTACTTAACTTCTCCTGTATTTAAATGAAGATAATAGTCTCACGCCATTATTAAGAAAGTGGATGAATTAATATGTGATCACCCAATAAGTTAATATAGATTAATATGTACCACTTAGAGAAACTGCCTAGCACAATGGAGCAAGCATAAATAACAGCCATTATTAAAGAAAGAGTCAGAAATGAGACACAGGTCACCTAGACAGTCACTAGCTGACGTGTGTTTCAGAAGCAGCGGGAATGCAATAGAGACGGGGGCCTGCCATGTAGCAGGTGTCTCTAAGTGCTATCCGCCATTAAAAACAGACAAGTGTGTTTGCCAAAGGTCTCACACTAGTCCTGAGTGAGGTAGGGGATGAACTACAGGTGTGTCTGATTTTAAATACTGCTTTCCTCAAAGCTTTACAGGCATCTCAACTTGATGTTAGAACGGTTTATTGGGCTATAGACTGCACAGGCTTTATAAGTAGGCTTTCTGTTTAGCATGTCTTTGAAAAGTATTTTTGGAATTACTTCGAAAATACAGACATGCTTATAAAACAAGATAGTATTTATAAATGAAAACATCATAAAAATGATCCATTGTCAATGCATACTTTGAGCTGTTTTCATGAGTATTCCTTTGAATTTAGAAACTATTCATTAGAACAAACACCGAGAACTATGTAAGAGGTTTCTTTATTTTCTAGTAGACTTCAGCTTGGTAATTAGGTAAGCTCATATTATCACCTTCACTTCCATTTTCTTTGAATATTTGTAATTATGGTAGTGAAAGGTGCCTGGCTTTTGTGGCTGTGGGAAGTACCTTCCACATGGTGACCTCCCCCTTTTGGCAATCCCTACATCATTTGTGTTGCCATTCAGTTTTAACTGTGAGGTTCGGGAATGTTTTACTTTAGTTTTCTACAAATATTTTGCAGCAATTTTTTCCTATTAACTGATTTAAAAGATATGTTATAGTTGGATCTTTTATTTTTTTTTTAAATTTTAAAATATATCTTTATTGATTTTAGAGAGAAGAGAGAGAGAGTTAGAAACATCAGTGTTGAAAGAGAATCATTGATCAGCTACCTCCTGCATGATTGGGGGTATCAAACCCAAAACCTAGGCATGTGCCCTGACTGGGAATCGAACCATGACCCCCTGGTTCATAGGCCAATGCTCTATCTCTGAGCCACCTCGGCCAGGCTAATTGGATCTTTAGTTTGACTACTTTCATGTAGGTGGTTGTAAAGCCTAGCATTGTCCTTCAGTAGCTACTATTACTTACTGTTTAGATGAATTTGAAATTGATATGCTCCGATGACTTATTCCATTTACTGTACCATTTAGCAATATTGGATTATAAAATGTTTATTTTTAAAAAAGAACTTTGTCTCTCTTGATGTGCTGTTGGTAACTGATCAAGATTATGAAATAAAATAGATCATGGTTAAGCATGGAGAGCACAGTTGAACTGCTATTAAAGTTTGTGTATGAATTATATAAAATGGATCTAGGTATTATATTGAGGGTTAAGCATTCCATATACTGCTGCTCAAAAGTCTCGGCAGGACAGAACAACCTGCTTCTGTTTAGGCCATGCTCAGGAACATCTGATGCTTGTTTATTTCTAATAAATGAATGTCGAATTCCTTAATTAAAATCGTCTTCCTCTGACTCTAATTTCACTGTCCCAAATTTTACTTCCCATTCTTCCTTTTCATGAACTCTATGCTCCAGCTAAGCCTGGTTACTTTTGAGTGACTTGACCTGTTTCACACTTTCCCACCAGTGTATCTTCACCCATATTGTTATCTCCGCCAGAAATTCTCAGTGCTTCTAATTCTACATGAGTGAATCCCACCTCCCTTGATTCTTTTTTTTTTTTAATATATTTTATTGATTTTTTACAGAGAGGAAGGGAGAGAGATAGAGAGTTAGAAACATCGATGAGAGAGGAACATCGATCAGCTGCCTCCTGCACATCTCCTACTGGGGATGTGCCCGCAACCCAGGTACATGCCCTTGACCGGAATCGAACCTGGGACCCTTCAGTCCACAAGCCGACGCTCTATCCACCGAGCCAAACCGGTTTCGGCCTCCCTTGATTCTTATTTTATTAAACTTTTCCTGATTACCAAGTTATCAGTGCTAATTTAGTCATTTTATCTGTATAATTTTATGGTACCTCGAGCTTCTTCAGTGATGGAATTTTTTAGGCAAGTGAGTATATATGCGTATTATTTACTTGTTACACTATCATCTCTTAACTGGGAAAGATCCAAGTATGATTCATAATCACCTTCTCCCCCAGCTCTTAAAAAAGTGCTTTGCTTATAGTAGATTAGCTGCTCACTAAATGACTATTGAATTAATTTGATGCTATAAATGGGAATTTTATGTGGTTCTCTAGATCATTCAATAAAATGTATGAATGTTAGTCATTCAATAAATATTTATTGAGAGTTTATTCCTGCAATAGATTAGGTGCTGGGGAGATTGCATTCCTACAAAATGTTAAATGCTGGGTGTCACAGATGAGGTGATATGCATATATTTATATACACATTTATCACAAATCATGTGAGCTCTGCCAGAGCTTGCATTTTTCTGTATTACTCAGAATCTACTCTATTGCAGGAATTCTATTGTTTCCAAAAAAAAGAGGTGTTATCCAGATGTGGTAACTACATGATGCCAAGAGTAAAGGGTCTGGTGGATGACAAGTGGGTGGTGAGGTAGGATGGTTTAGAGCAGGGGTGGGCAAACTTTTTGACTCGAGGGCCACAATGGGTTCTTAAACTGGACCGGAGGGCCGGAACAAAAGCATGGATGGAGTGTTTGTGTGAACTAATATAAATTCAAAGTAAACATCATTACATAAAAGGGTACGGTCTTTTTTTTTTTTTTAGTTTTATTCATTTCAAACGGGCCGGATCCGGCCCGCGGGCCGTAGTTTGCCCACGGCTGGTTTAGAGGGAGGCAGGAAAACAGATCAGACTGTATAGGTTGTTAGATTCCATGTTAAGAAGATGTAACTTGATCCGGGAAGAAATGGGAATCAGGCAGCAGAGGTGTGTAGAGACAGGGAAGTGGATGCCCCGATTTGTTAGAGGAGTAACTTGCCAATCACTGAGAAGGAAGAAACACCCCTACAGGGATTTGGATTACACTTTAACTGAGCCATATTTCTCTTAGATTTGGAATTCTGTGCCTTTAGTGGCCACACTTTATGTGAAGTAAGAAGTAGTAGAGACAACTGCTCTCTTTGGTCATTTTTTGGCACCCATAAAGTGCTCTGTACTAGAGATTTATTTCATTAGGAGCGGAATTTGTATGATTAATAACAAAAGAAATACATATTAATACATGATTCCTAACTTTTATAGACATGGAAGAATTCTTTGAATATGGGATTCACTTCCACTTAAACTATTGACAAGTGGTGATATGTTGGAGATAGGATACAAAGCATGATTTTTAAAAAAATATTTTTATTTATTTCAGAGAGAAAGGGAGAGGGAGAGAGAGATAGAGACATCAATGATGAGAGAGAATCATTGATCAGTTGCCTCTTGCATGCCCCACATGGAGGATTGAATCTGCAGCCCTGCTATGTGCCCTGACCTGGAATCGAACCATGACCTTCTGGTTAATAAATTGATGCTCAACCAATGAGCCACACTGATCTGGCACAAAGCATGATTTTAATGTTAAATTCCTTTGCTCTCACACTGACTGTCAAAAGAGACGTTCTTTGATGTTAAGCTATGATCTCAAATAAAGTCATGCTCAGGGGGCTATCTTGAGGCTGAAGGCTAGAGTCATTACTCATCAAGTTCATGGCATCCCATTTCTACCTCTATCATTATCTGAACTACTCAAGCGATCAGCTGATTTTTATTTCAGACCTATGCAGAAGGATTTCCATAGTATAGCACATTATTAAAGCATTTACCCTGATTTTACTTTTTGTGCTTCATGGTTTAAAAACAAACAAAAAAACAAACAAATTTATGCCACATACAGTGTGGATATGATTTTTATGGTCCTGTAGTTTGTAGGACTCACTGAGTCCTTTCGAAAAAATAAAGCTATTTCTAGGATTTCATTTGTAGTAAGACAGTTCTGGCAGTTCTGTGACAGTGAAATTTTAAGGAACATCAAGATTGAAGGCACAGTCTGTGGAATTAACTCTGTTTTTTCTTTTTTCTCTTTTAATTCCAACTAAAAGATATTCTAACAGATTGGATTCTTTCTACTTACCTGTCTTCTGTCTGAGCTTTGACTTGCAACCAAGGAAATTCAGCTTTAATCTGTTAGAGCTGGAAGGGCCCATAGCATTGCCAAGGGCTAGCTAGTGTTTCAAGAATTTAGAACCCCTAGTGTATGAATAGTGATTAATGTGCGGTATTTATATTGTTAAATTTCCCAAGTAAGATGTCCTATAAAGTTTTCCCGTGTTGTTGAAACAAATCATTCTTGATATTCTATATAATGAAGAGATTACACATACCGTAACTATGCAAAATATCTAACCCATGACTCTGTAGATAAATATCCACATTCATAATACACAATTTTGAAAATGTTTTAAAGTGTTCAAAATGTTTTATGCTTTATAATAAACTTTATGTAAAATCCTATGTAAATCATATTCAGTATACTTTATTATATAATAACTTGTGAATTGTACTTTTGTTTGAAATTTTTGTTTTCGATAGTTTTCAGAAGGAATACCATCATGCCTTTAATGTTGCTGTTACCTATGGTGTGATAATTTAATTTTATTTTTCTAATGGAAAGAGTTCAATGTTTTCTTATAAATACTCACTAAGAAATCAAAATTTTCTTATTGATATTATTATGAAAAGGAACAATCTCTGATTGAATATGATTTAGGATTTTCTCAATGCTTGATTTGCCAAATCTGATTATATTTCCTATTGATATCATAAGTCAGGCATATTAGGAATACTAATGCCAGTCTTGAGTCATGTACTGACTAGCTAAAGTATTAGCTAGTGAAGTATAAAAGTGTTGGGTTATTTTGTATGCGCACACATACATCTAAACATATATGCTTATTATAGTGACTATTTTAAAATAAACACTCTTCACATATGTACTTTACATATATCTTATTCATATATATTTACATATTTCAGATGTATTTTTCTTTTCTGAAGATGACCAGATGGAAACAATTTCTCAACAGTAATTATTGAATATCTGCTTTAACCCAGACACTGTGTTTGAGGCTGGGAATATAAACCTGGAAAAGATACTATCTATGCTTTCAAGGAACTTGTTACCTAGAGAGTCGGATATGTTATAAATACTATAGGGTGACAGAGATAAAGAAGGAAAATGAAGACATTTGGGAAAAGTTTAATGATTCAACAAGCTTTTGAGTTGGACTTTGTAATAAAGTTTACTTATTCTAAGGAGGAAAAAAGAGGCATTTCAACTAGAGACAGAAATCGTGAGCAGAGTAATGAAAGCATCAAAGTACATCGTGTACTTGGTAAAAGGCATGTGATCCAGTGCGGTTAGAAGACGACATGGAATGAGTGACTCGATATGAACTGGAAAGAGCAAGTAGATCCAGCCTTGAATTGCATGCTTATGAGTCTAGGTTTATCCTATAAGCATTTGGAAGTCACTGAAAGCTTTCAAGCAAGGGAATAATGCAGTCAGTGCTTTAGGATGATTCTGTTGGTAGAGAGCCGTTTGTAGTTAAAGTACTAGAGAAAGGGACTTGTCAGGGGACTAGAGTATCTGGGAAAATCTGATCATGTGATTCGGATTCTTGTCCTTGGAGACAGATTGAAGACATATGGGCAGAAGGGTATGAAATATTTGGTAGGGGGTTGGGGAAGAAAGAAGAACAAAAATAGGAGTGAAAAAATAAGTTTGTTTCAGATTTCAGTTTTGAACATTTAAAAAAATATATAGGATTTGGGATGTTTGAGATTAAGATTGGGAAAGGAAATAATTAAGCAATATATAATTTCTGATATGACTCCATGTAAGGAGATGAGTTCCCTAAGGAATATATAGAAAGAGGAAAAGCAGAAGGTGTGAGAGGACTAGTCTTGGTGAGCCATGGGGAAGATAACATAAAAGAAGAGCCAAAGAAGTAAATGTAGAATCTGGTCAAAAGAAAAAAATTGAAAATATTTTGGTAGGAATGGAGTAGACATACTAATAATAACAATATCAAAAACAATAATAACAGCAAAAATTGACTTCACTCTTACTAAGCAATAGATTTTGCACTAAAATATTATATAGATTATCTCATTTAACCCTCATAATAAAAATTATTTTCATGTAATAGAAATAATTTACAACAATATTTTATTTTTATTTTATTTTATGGGCTCTGTTTCTTTATTGAAGCATGTATTAAATAAATAGTTTTTTAAATGAATTTTTTTATTTTTCAATTAGTGTATAATATTATATTAGTTTCAAGTGTACAACCCAGTGATTAGACATTTATATAACTGATGATGTGATCACTGGGATAAATCTAATACCCACCTGACACCATATATAGTTATTTAAATATTATTGACTATAGTCCCTATGCTGTACGTAACCTTACCATGACTATTCTGTAACTACCAATTTGTATTTCTTAATTCATTCACCTTTTTCACCCCTCATCCCACCCCTATACTATCGGGCAACCATCAAAATGTTCTCTGTATCTATGAGGGTGTTTCTATTCTGTTTGTTCATTTATTTTGTTTTTTAGATTCCACATATAACTGAAATTATCTGACATTTGTCTTTCTCTGTATGACTTATTTGACCCAGCACAATACCATCTAGGTCTGTCCATACTGTTCCAGATGGCAAAATTTTATTCCTTTTTAATGGCAGAGTTATATTCCATTGTATAAAAGCACCACTTATTCTTTATATACTTATCTATATGAACACCCAGGCTACTCCCATATTGTGGCTATTGTAAATGAACATATGACTATATTGTCTTTTCAATTTAGTGTTTTGATTTTCTTTGGGTAAATTCCCAGAAGTGGAATTGTTGGGTCCTTCTTTGTCTCTTGTGATAGCCTTTGTTTTAAGGTATATTTTGTCTGATATTTATTGCTACCCTGCTTTTTGTTTGTTTTCATTTTCATGAAATATATTTTCCATCCCTTTATTTTTAGTCTGTGTGACTGTTAGTAAGTTTGAAGTTGTCCCAGAGCCTCTGTAAACTATCCTCATTTTTTAATTTCTTTTTTGTTTTGCTGTTCTGATTTCTTTGTTTTCTTATCATCCAAATCTCTGATTTGATTCTCTGCTTCCTCTACTGTTGATTTCCTATAATGTATTCTTCATTTCAGTTATTGAATTCTTCATTTCAGACCGGTCCTTTTTTATGTTTTAGATCTCCGTATTTATGTTTTCCATCTCTTTCTTAAGTTCTCACTAAGTTCATCTAGTCTTCCCCTAAGTTCTTAGAGCATCCTTATAACCAGTGTTTTGAACTCTGCATCTTGTAGATTGTTTGTCTCCATTTTGTTTAATTCTTTTTCTGGAGTTTTGTTCTGTTCTTTCATTTGGAACTTTTTCTTTGTCTTCTCATTTTGGCTGCCTCCCTATGTTTGTTTCTATGTATTAGGTAGAGTTGGTAGATCTCCTGGGCTTGGGAGAGTGGCCTTATGTAGTAGGTGTTCTGTAGGGCCCAGTGTTGTAGCTTCTTCAGTCACCCCAGCAGGGCACTCCAGTTGTGCCCCCAACCATGTGGGCTGTGTATACCCTCCTGTTGTCATTGAGAATTGATTGATGTTGGCCTGTAAATGGGAGGGATTTACCCTTAGCCCCATCAGCTGTGAGGACTCACTGAGACCACCATGGAAGACCTACTGTGAAGGGGCTAACCTCACAGATCAGGTCTTATTTTAGCTGGGCTTTGATGCCCACTGAGTCCTCCCCTTGAGTGTGTCATTGGTGAAGGTAGTTGGGTGGTGCTTTGGCATGCTCGAAAACTGACCACCAGGTGCACTGGCTGTGGGCCTCCCAGGAGATGCAGGCCAAGATCAGCTGCCATGTGTGCCCTGCATGGGGCCACTTGTCATGAGCTACAAAGCGATCTACAGGTGGCTGCTACTTGTGCTGGGCTTGGAGGTGCCCAGGAGAGGCCAAGCTGAAAACCAAGGCTGGCTGCTGATAGTGTCAGGCCTCGGGCCACTTAGCAAGATGTACAAGGCATGCTGAGGCCAGTTGCTTGTTTGAGAGATTTTAGGAAAGTCCAAAGCAGGAGCAAAGAAATGTAATGATATGGAAAAGCCACAGAAAATGGCTTGGATTGGGCCCAAAAGTTGGGTGGGGTGGGATCTCAGGGATTCACCAGGGTGGAGTGAACAATGTGAGCCAGGTTGATGAACACTCAGATATGGTGCCCACCTGCTGGCTCTCTCTCTCTCTGTGTGTGTGTGTGTGTGTGTGTGTGTGTGTGTGTGTGAGAGCATGTCTCAGCAAAGGAACAATTACCTCTGCCAGCACTTCTGTCTGGGAGAAAGCTGCTCCTCCAGCCCTTGCCCTGTTGTCAGATATTTCATTTTCTCTGTCCCTGGTACCTTTCAAGCTACTGCCCCATTGCTGGAGCTCAGAGCAATTGAGTCTGAGTAAGTCCATGTAGGGACCTTTTAAGAACTGTCTGGAATTGTAATTTTGATGTTGTTGTGGGAGGATGTGAGTATGGCATTTACCCATACCTTACCTTTGCTGGAATGTAACAATATTTTAAATAAAAAGTAGCTTTGGGAACCAAAAGCTCACATGGTGGAGGATGAAGGAATATGCTCATGTGGAGGATGAGGGAATATGCTCAAGTAAGAGGGTAGAAGTCAATTCAGAGATTAGTAGAAATTGATAGATTATGTGCTGGAATGACTTAAACTCAATTATGTTAATTTATTTCATCACTGTGCTCCCTGTTTAGACTCCAGAAAGGTAATGCAGAAATGTCCTGTTGGGGTAACTTGTCAACCTTTTGTTAAGGAAAAGCAACACCCTTTGAATAAAATCTCACCAAACTAAATTCAGTGAGTGAAAGTAATTTGCTCAAAGGAAACGGGCATTTTTAAAAGTGACCCATGCATTCCCAATTTAAATGTGAGGGAGCAAAATACCTGGCCCAAATTTAGACAGTCAGTAAGTGAATGAACTCAAATGAAAGCTAAACTCTAGCATTCAGATTAAGAAAATTGAATAATGAGGAAAGACTCTTTTATATAGCATTTTTAGTAGAGTCATTAGAATGGTGGTCAGGTAAAATTACATCATGTGTCATGGAACCAGTTTTAAGTAATCAGAGCTATTGAATGAAAGGGGCTTTGCCAAGAATTTTTTGCAGGAAAGAAAAGAAAACGGCAATTTGATGGTGGAAGAGGTGAAGAAATATATATATATATTACAAACCAGGGAAATTCAGATAGGCTTGTAGATGGAAAGAAAGTGAGAGGTTGAACAGAAGAGAGAAAGCACATTGATAAAACAAGATGTTGACAGAGGCAGGAAGGAGTGGAATAAAAAGTTAGATGGACAAAAGAATAAGGATTCTTCTTTTGAGATGCAAAATGAAGTTTTGATGAGTAAAGATACAGATAAATTTGGAGATGTAGAGGAGGGAAGCAGAGGGAGTTCAAGCCTGATAGCCTCAATGTTTTCAGCAGTAGGAGGTAGAATCATGTGTTGAAATTGAGGGCAATGAGGGTAAGAATTGGGAATCTGAGGAAGGTGTGGTGGGAACAGCTGCTGTGTGGAATGGGAAGACCAGCCAAGTAGGAGTGAGTAATAGGTTGCTAAGCAGCTCTGAGAGTTCAGCTAACATCAGAAATCATATATTTGTAGCAGAATCAATCAGTGTGGTTATTCAATTTTCTTAGTAACTCTTGGCAGCCCAGGAGGAGGAGGAGAACAAACAGATGGTAGGATTGATTTGGTAATGGGATTGGCAAGGTAGGTGTGAGAGAAGGTCAAAGAATGTAGGAATCTGTTTCACTCAAGGAAGTGTGTTATCAGGGGGATCAAAATTAGGAGGAGGTGGCAATCAACCCAGGAAGGATTGGAGACTGCAGGAAACAGGAAGGGCAAAGCAATGGAGGGCATCAGCCTTTGAAACCTAGGACAGTTTTTGCGACCATGAGTGAATGGGATGGGGGTATGGAAAGGGGGTTTTCACAATTCTGGATAATATAGTAGAGCGCTTTTTATTTACAAACAGCCCATTTTTGTATCCATGGGTGTGGATTGCCAAAGCTGAATGGAAGCGATTGTCACTGGAATATAGGAGGGAAAGAATTTTGAGGGTAAATAGATGAATGAGTCATCTAAGTCATCTAGAATAGTGACCAGTGATAGACGAAAGGGAGAAAAAAGTCAGCTTTCAAATTCTTCAAATGAATTGAAGAAGTACTTACTTGTAGATGACAAGCCGCTAGAAGAGAGTTAGTTTGATTGTTTAGGCTTGATAGATATAAAGGCCTAATATAGGCCTAGATATAGATAAGGCCTTATCGAACTAAGATAATAAAAGTGTTCCAGAGTTGGGAGGAGAGGTGCAAGAAAACATCCCTTTTTATATTTATGTAGTAAAACCTATCTGAATAGAACTCAAAACTCATTATAAGCAATTCCCATGTACTAGTAAAAGTTACGTTTGCAACCCCAATTAACTCTTTACAATCACTTCAGATCTGAATGTGAAATCTGGCTCTCTATATGTAATCTGAAACCACAAACATTATCTATCTGGATCCTGATTTTAAAGATATGATAGAGCAAGTTTCTGACTAAATATTACATTGCCAGGCCTAATCCAGCACATATTGTCACAGTCATCATATGTTTGGAACAAAGAAAATTTGTTAATTACTGGCAGGCTTTCAAAATCCCAATTGATAGAGAGGACCATGACAGAGGCTTTGTGATCTTAAATATTTTATAAATCCCAAAGTGAGATGCTTAAATAGAGGCTAAATTTTTGTAGACTCTTGAGCAATAGAGGTCTCAACTCAGTTTCTGTTTTCCTGAAAGAGCAAAAACATGTGCAGTCAGCGGGCTGTCTAGGGAGCCGGCAGTGACAGGGGCGGCTTCTTTTCTTAGCTGGTGTAGGAGGAAGAGGTGGGCACGTAGGTACATCAATATGTGTTGGTGTCTGTAAAAGATGAGTGAGATCCAAATACATACAAAGGCTGTAGGATGGATAGAGGAGATGGCAGTACTGATTAAATAAACATATTGAAAGGGGGTTCAATGCAATGATCAGTTATTGATTCCAGAGAGAGAATACAATTGATAAATTCCACATATGACAGAAAAGCCACTAAAATTGCATTCCCTAGTCTAAAATATTCAGTAGTTTTTCTTACGAATTTGGTAAGATGTTTGAAATACTGTTTTCTGCTTTTCTGTTGGCAAATAAAACCAAAAAACTTTTTCAGGGTATCCTGCTGAAAACTCCCTCTCTATCTCTCTAAGTCCCCCCCACCCCCCTTAACGATAACTTAGGCACAATTCCTAAAAGAACACCAGTTGGCTGATTTCCATCTGGCACTTTTTCCCTCTTATTTTCTTTTCTTTTTTTTTTTTTTAAATTTTTTTTTTTTAAATATATTTTATTGAATTTTTACAGAGAGGAAGAGAGAGAGATAGAGAGTCAGAAACATCGATGAGAGAGAAACATCAATCAGCCGCCTCCTGCACATCCCCCACTGGGGAAGTGCCCACAACCCAGGTACATGCCCTTGACCGGAATCGAACCCGGGACCTTTCAGTCCGCAGGCGGACGCTCTATCCACTGAGCCAAACCGGTTTCGGCCCCTCTTATTTTCACTGAAAAGTGTGGAGTCTATGCTATTTCTGAATAAATTTAGCTTTCAGTTCAACACCCATCTTCCCATTGTTTTTTTATATAAGCAGTTACCTCTTTTTTGTGGAAGTAATAAACATAACTCCAGGCTCTCACTGGGTAGAGTCAGATAAAAACAAATTATAGAAATAAGAGCTCACTAATTTCTAGTAATCTTTCGTAGGCTTGAGAATACAAATGTGTCATATGAAAAGTTCTGTCTGTGCAGAAGAATTGAATATTTCACACACAGATAATTAGAAAATTGCCAAGACATATGTTGGCTTTTTACAAACAATTTTGTATTTATTCTTTTGCAGATGATACCTAAAATTATCACGCTGCTGAATTATGAAAAAAACCTCTCAACCCGTTAGATGTTTTTTTTTTATCAGTGACTAATTGATACTATTTGTAACCCAGTTTATAAGCAAATAAAGCTCCCATATGGTAATTCTATTAATGGTTTCTATATTAAAATGGCTATTGGTCCTCAAAAAGAGAATACACAATTATGAAATATTCATATTTATGTCACTATTGAAAAGCTTACACATGTGTACGGAAAGTTAGTTTATCATCCTTTTCTTATCCTTTATTAAACCTATAAGATTTAAAAAAATTAAATTAGACTAATAATACAGTTATATATATTCAACAAAATGAAAAATTAAAGCAATTATCTAAGTAAATCAAGGCAACAAAGAAACATTCATAATGAATAATTTGGATAGCAGTGTCAACTCCCCCGGCCACACCCTGCCTCCAGCTGTCTTTGCTGCCCACTGTAGAATTTATAGGTCTTATATGCACGGGTCTTGCCACTGAAAAGGGAGAAAGGGAAATGCTAGTCCTGATCTTGTTATTTGAAAACTCCTTGACGTTGAGCAAAACTCTGCATGTCTCTGAGACTCCGTTTCTGTGGTGGTCAAGTGTGAGAAATTTCTCTGCCAGTCTTTAGTGCTGTTACAAAGAAATGTTTTGAATGTGACAATGTTTTGTAAAAGTAAGTCCCCCACAGGAGGCAGAGAGAGCTGTCACAGGAGCAGGCTTCTGAAATAGAACAAGCTTTATCACCCCCCAACTGAAATATCTTATCTCTGAGGAGAGAGAATATGCAGAAGTGCTCTAGTGTTGCCTTCCTCTGAGCCTTGGTCCCTTGGAGCTTTGTGAGAATTCACTAACCTTGCATCTCCTGCTCCCCTCCTGTCTTGGATACCCCAGTGACACTCTCTGTTTTCCCAAGTCCAGCTTTCATTAAATTTTTAATGGGTATGTCCTTCCCATATTCTCTAAACCTTATTCTCAGTACTCTCTCCTTTTCGTTCCCTCATATAATGAAGGGAAAACATTATTCATCTAATTTATTTTGAGAGAATAACATTAAGGCTACTTACATTTTGCGTGTTATTGTAAAAGCTGTAGTGACTAGCAGGTGAGCTGATGAATTAAATTTTTCAACTAAGTAAACATGCGCATATTAAATTCTCTAACTGTCATAAATATAATCAGGCCTTTAATTAAGAAATGAAGGAAACATAATTCTAAGCATCATGAGGATATATTGGGCTTCTGGTGGTTAACACATCTAGGGAGATGAGTAACTCAATCAGAATGCCATACTTTAGCCCTATCTTGCGTAGAACTGTTACCAATCTATCATAGTGAGCATATAGGAGACCCATGGGAAAGAAAAGTGTATGCCCTTTATATGGCAGGCCATAGCATCATCTTCGAACTTAAAAAATACCAGCCTCTCCTATGAAAAACCAGTTTGACTGTCAGCTAATAAAATCTATATTTTTAAATATGGAGAAGAAATGTAGTGTTTAACAACTCCCCTTTCCCATTTGTTGCATATTTATTTGTAACTGAAATTTTTAAAGGGGAAGCAGACAGGTTTAATAAAAATTGGACTATTCATTTGGACTGTCACTCACTGGTGATTTTTCAAAAATTCCATCCATCTTTGGATTCCTTCAAATAAATGTAATTTATTCACTCAGGAAAATATTGAGTTATCAAAACATTGTGCTAAAGACAGGAACTGTCAGGCTGTATAAGGCACAATCCCTGTCTTCAAAAAGTTTATAGTCTGGTAAGGGAAACAGAAAGACAATGTGATATGACTAATATTGCACCCTATTGTGTAGAGGAGAGGCACTGAACTCATGCTTAGGGAGCAAAGAGGTTGCTTCAAGGAAGTAAATTTTACCTTGGCCACAGCGTTTTTTAAGTGATATACATAGATTTATCTATGTTTGCAGTTATAAAATTTTGAATATATATATACATATATATGTGTGTGTGTGTGTATATATATATAACTTTTTAGATTTGGATAAGCAAGTGTACTTTTATGTCACAGTTTCTTATTACCTATTTTTACATGTAGATAACATTTCCTTACATTATCTATAGGTAATGTTTATGTGTAAATATCTATATTTACATATAGGTAATGTAGGTATATTAAATAGTTAATATACCTATATTATGTGTATATATATGAAATCAAATAGCATTGTAAACACACTTTGGGCTTTTTAAAAATTATGCCTTTCCAAAATTTTTTTTTTTTGTATACAGATATTTGTTTATCTTTCATCTTCCTCCCTTCCTAGCACATTTTTTTAAATATATTTTTTATTGATTAAGATATTACATATGTGTCTTTATCCCCACATTATCCCCACCCCCTGCTCATGCCCTCACCCCCCCACCCCCACCCCATTGTCCGTGTCCATTGGTTAGGCCTATATGCTTGCATATAAGTCCTTTGGTTGGTCTCTCCCCCTTACCCCCACCCTTCCCTCCAAGGCCCGACAGTCCAATCAATTCCTCTCTGTCTCTGGATCAGTCCTTGTTCATCAGTGTATGTTGATCATTATATTCCACAAATAAGTGAGATCATGTGGTATTTATCGTTCATTGACTGGCTTATTTCACTTAGAATAATGATCTCCAGTTCCATCCATGCTGTGGCAAATGGTAAGAGTTCCTTCTTTTTTACAGCAGCATAATATTCCATTGTGTAGATGTACCACAATTTTCTAATCCATTCATCTGTTGATGGGCACTTAGGTTGTTTCCAAATCTTAGCTATGGTGAATTGTGCTGCTATGAACATAGGGATGCATATATCTTTTCTGATTGGTGTTTGTGGTTTCTTGGGATATATTCCTAGAAGTGGGATCACTGTGTCAAATGGGAGTTCCATTTTTAACTTTTTGAGGAAACTCCATACTGTCTTCCATAGTGGCTGCACCGTGTGCATTCCCACCAGCAGTGCACAAGTGTTCCTTTTTCTCCGCATCCTCTCCAGCACTTGTCATTTGCTGATTTGTTGATGATAGCCATTCTGACAGGTGTGAGATGGTACCTCATTGTTGTTTTGATTTGCATCTCTCGGATGATTAGTGACTTTGAGCATGTTTTCATATGTCTCTTGGCTTTCTGGATGTCCTCTTCTGAAAAATGTCTATTTATGTCCATTGCCCATTTTTTGATTAGATTGTTTATCTTCCTTTTGTTAAGTTGTAAGAGTTCCCTATAAATGTTGGAGATGAGGCCCTTATCAGAGATAACATTGGCAAATATGTTTTCCCATGCAGTGGGGGTTCTTGTTGTTTTTGCCTTTCCAAAATTTGCTGTAGTTTAATGCCAGATTCACAGTAAAAATTTCATTATTCATCATATGGATTTCTTTTGCTGGCTCATTTAGTTATGATTTTCTTTCATTTATTTTAGTCTTCAATGAATTGTTTTAAAACTGTGAAATGCACCATCAACTTTATTTACTCTTCCTGCTCTGAACATTATTGTTGGTGGTATTTTTCACGTTGTACTGGCTTAAAAAAATGTATTTCCTGCCCTAACTAGTTTGATTTAGTGGATAGAGTGCTGGTCCACAGACTGAAGGGTCTGAGTTTTGATTCCCGTCAAGAGCTTGTACCTTAGTTGCAGGCTCGATCCCAGGCCTTGGTCGGGGCACGTGCAGGAAGCAATTAATAGATGTGTCTCTCTCACATTGATGTTTCTCTCTTTCCTTCTCTCCCCCTCTCTCCACTCTCTCTAAAAAGCAATGAAAAAATATCATCGGGTGAGGATTAACAAGAAAAAAAAATGTATTTCCTTTACCTAGTTAATTTTTTCTCAAAAAATTTGTATGAGGAGGTTCCCCTTTGTATTGCCAATCTCTGTTGACTTTTGTTCACCATTCATTGCACTACTGCTTAATAGCTGGTACAAAGACACATGGAGACAAATGGCTCACATCTCACCTTCTTGTGAAAGATGGCTAGGCCTTATAATATTGAATTAACTTTGTATAATTTATTAACTAAATGTATTCTTTAGGTTTTGGAATATGTTACTAGCTCCTCACATTTAATTAAGAGTAGATTAATTATTTTCCTTTTCATTATTTTTATTAAAACAAATATGTTAATTAAGACTCATAAATTTTAAAAAAGGAATCATAAATTTAACATTTATTATACACATATTACATTTGATGTGACATAAATGCAAAAAAGTGTATAAGATTATCCATGTGTTGGGTGAACATGGAGAATACAGCTCTGAGACAAATTAATAAGCACAAAATAAATAGCAATATATAAATTATAAGAAAAATAAAGCTAAATTGTGAGCTATATGATGAAAACCATACATAGATACAGTATGTTCATTTAAAAAAATCTTTATTGTTGAAAGTATTACATATATCCCCTTTTACCACCATTGATACCTTCTAGCCTGCCCCTCTTTCCTCCCCCAATGCCATAGGCCTTCACCACACTGTTGTCTAAGTTCATTGGTTATGCATATACGCATACAAGTTCTTTGGTTGATCTCTTCCCACCCATCCACCCCTGCCTTCCCTCTGAGATTCCACAGTCTGTTCCATGCTTTCATGTCTCTGGATCTATTTCGTTCATCAGTTTCTTTTATTCATTAGATTCCACATATGAGTTAGATCATGTGATACCTTTCTTTCTCTGACTGGCTTATTTCATTTAGTATAGTACTCTCCAGCTCTTACTCTTTGAGACAACATGGAGGGATCAGCATGTTCATTTTTCTATGTTTGCATGTGTATATAAAATATAATGAAAAATTCAAAAGGAAATATATTTAGTATCTCACTGGAGATAAAACTTTGAGAAAAAGTGTTTGCACCAATGCAAGTGAATTTATTCAATAAATTACTGACTGGATCTCTAAATTACAAGGGTACACTCCTCCAGTGAGGCTCACTGTCAATTGTTTATCATTAATGTGCAGTGTTTTATAGCTCAGGTGTTTTGTTTATCCTCTTTTGTTTGTCTTTATGGTAAACTCAGAAAAATACATTCAGTTAAATTTGAGCAAATGGTCTTCAAATGTATCTTAAAATATATTGTACACATTTAAAGAAATTCAAACAATGTTAGGTTTTCTCTTGAGTTTTTATTAAATGCTGCTAGCAGCATATTTTGCTTTAAGATATATTTTCAGTTTTAAAATCCCTAAAATTCTTCTCTCCTGCAGTGATTGACTTTGTAGAGGAACGTTTAAAGAGGAATTCAAATTTAAAAGGTACAATTTGAAGCACATTTTCTTGTTAAGTTTTGACGCTGACCTTTTAAAATATGTGAGCAGGGATTTTTCTTTTTAATTATGTTGCTTATTTGAAATTAAATCTATATTATAATTCTTCACAAAATAAGGTATATTTTTAATGAAATTTATTTTACTTCTCTTAGATTTTAGGAGTGCAAAGTGCAAAATCTTAGGAGAATTCAGAATTATTTTGAGACATTTTTTTCATCACTTCATTTAGACAGTGGAAAACATCATATTTGCTCTCCATACAGTGATTATATATTGTACAAAAATGTATGCCTGCCTTTCAAAATATGTTGTGTGTTTTTTTCTTGCTGGAATTTTTAAAATTAAATAATTGGGTGACATTGGTTAGTAAGATTATATAGGTTTCAAATGTACAATTCTATGATCCATCATCTGTATATTGTATTGTATGTTTACCACCGAAAGTCAAATCTCTTTCCCTCACCATATAGTTGACCCCTTTTACCTTTTATTACTTCCCCCTCGCCTTCATTTCCTTCTGGTAACCACCATACTGTTGCCAGTGTCTATAAGTTTTGTTTGTCTTGCTGGTTCATTAGTTCTTTTCAGTTTTATTTCTCACATATCCTGAAATCATATGGTTCTTGACCTTTTCCACCTGATTTATTTCACTTAGCATGATATTCTCAAGATCCATTCATGTTGTTGCAAATGGCAGCATTTCCTATCTTCTTATGGTTGAGTAGAATTCCATTGTGTACATGTACCACATCTTCTTTATCCAATCATCCATCAAAGGACACTTTGGTTGTTTCCATGTCTTGGTCACTGCAAATAATGCTGCATTGATCATAGGGGTACATTTATCTTTACAAATAAATGTTTTCAAAATTTTCAGGTAGATACACTAAAGAGGGGTGCTGGTAATAGGGTAACTCTTAATTTTTTGAGGAACCTCCATACTATTTTCCATAGTGGCTGTGCAGTTTACATTTCCACCAGCAGTCAGTGAGAGAGACGTTTTATTAAGTGAATTTATTAAGTGGATCTCACTATAAAGAATTAGAAGAGAAGAAATATACAGATGGGTGAGGCATTTATCAGAAGTAACTGGAGGAAAGGACATTTTTAGAGTTTCTCTCCAGTCTTTTTATGAAGGCCTTTTGCTTCCATTCAAAACAGAAGAACCCCATTAGTAGGCTTCCTGATGAGTTAGCTTAGCACTCTATTCCTACATCACTTTGTCAGAAATTCAGTGAACAAACCAATAGAGTATAGATTGGCCATATCAAGGCAAGTTCTTGACAGTCTTACCATTCTTAGGTTATTTGATTATTTGGCTGGGCAATATCTATTTTGAGAAATTCAAAGAAAAATAAATCCTCAAGTAAGACTAGGGCAGCTGTGATATAAGAGAAGAAAATGGGATCTAGAATTAGACACGTGACTTTGAATCAATGCCTAATATCTAATTGCTATGGGACCTTAGATAGGTCATCCAACACCTCAAAGCCTCCGTTGTTTCGTCTCCATCTACTTTATAGCATGTTATGAGGGTTCAATGAAATATGGTTTCTTAGTCTCTATTCAGTGCTAAAAAGTTGTAGATTCTATACGTTTTAGCATGCCAAGTTCTTACATTGTTTTAATATTTTAAAAAATAGTCTTTGGCCTTAGTTTAATTATTAGTGGGTCCTAAGACAATAGAGACTGTATTATGCATTAAACATTTGGATTTTAAGTTTTTTTTTATTTCTTGGCACATATCTTTTCCATAAATTTCACTTAGTAAGTTAAGTAGGTATAGAATAATATATGTCAGAATGATGTAAAGCAAATGAAGTGTTAGGGACTTAGGTAATTTGTTAAAGAATGTATATTTTTGATCACCAATGGGTTTTCCCTTCCAATATGACTATTTGTACTGTACAAAAATTAACTGGTCAGTGATTGTGTTTTTCAGGATGTTGTGAATTATTGTTAAAGGGCTTTCATTGTTTTTGTTTCTGTACTGGGGCACACATATCATTGTATGGTTTGATTTAATTTTCTGTCATCTCCTTTGCATGGAGTGACTAAAGACTCTTAATTTGCCTCTCTGCTTCTAACCCTGGCCCCTATAATAGTCTACTTTTAAAACTGTAGTCAGAGTATTCCTTGTAAAATATAATTCAAATTACTCCTCTGTTCAGAAGCCTCCAGTCACTTCCCATCTCACTTCAAGTTAAGGCCAAAAGCTGCAGGACCCTGCATGATCTCTGACTTTATTATGTATCTCTAAGGACATCTCCGACCACATCCCTCTCACTCATTCAGCCTTAGTCACTCTTGTCTCTTCTGCTCTTGCAACAAGGCCAGATCCACTTCCTGCTCAGAATATTTAAATCTGCTCTGCTTTCTGGGATGTTTCTACCTTAGTTTTCCTTCTGGTCTTTTAGAAGTGAGGACTTCCTGACCACCCTATTTCAAATAGCATCTAAACACCCCACTTCTCTTCTCTTCCCCTCAGTCCCACTTGGGATATGTATGTATGTATGTGTGTGTGTATGTACATATAATGTGTGTGTGTATATTTGTGTCTGTGTGACATACCGATTTATTTGGCTTATTTCTCTCTCACCCATTAGAATGCAAGTTTCATGAGATTAGGGATTAAAAATATATATATATTTTTTTACTTCTGTATCCATTTACATATCACAGTACCTAGCCAAGAAGTAGTACCAATTAATAGCTGTTCTATTGAATAGGGAAATTACTTAATGTTTTGGGTTATCTACATAAGCACATTTCAGCTCAAGGCTTTGGAATCCACAAACTGAGCCTTTCCCCCTCCCATAATATGGAACTGGCTGGTGTTTACTCCTAATCACCAAATGATTTCCTTTTGCAGTGAGAGACCAGCACTTACCCATTCCAGTAAATTAATTCCATGTAAATGAATATGTAGTCAGATATCCATAGTAAGCATCAGATTTGCCCCATAGAACTAGAAAATTAAGACTTCTTTACTGATAAAGACTTAAGGGCTCACCTGTCTAATGGCCCTGCTTCAGGCATGCTCACTCTTCCTGGGAGAGTTTGAAGTAGAATCTAGAGCACCAAGTCCCCAGGGCATTGCTCTTTCCCGTATGTGTAGTAGATGGTCCCAGGAAACCAGCCCTGAAGGATTATTAACATGACTAACACATAAGCATGACAAGACCTGGGAACTCAAGGATTACTGACACAAAAGATTACAACATAGAGGCCAATGCTGAGAGTAATCATCTCTCTTCTCCTACGCTTACAGTTCTACAATGTCATCTTATTAATTCTCACTGTAATTATTCCTATTCCTAACCATTTCGGTTTTTCATCTCCTGGCTGGCAAGGGAAGGGCACTTTTCAGAGTACAACATTCCTGTTGTTGCAGGATGAGACAGGTGGTTGAGCTGTGGCCCACAGAACACAGAACATTGATGAGTGCTATTTTTCTTAAGATCGTGTGTTTCTTGATCTCTTTTTAAAAAAATATATTTTATTGATTTTTTACAGAGAGGAAGGGAGAGGGATAGAGAGTTAGAAACATGGATGAGAGAGAAACATCGATCAGCTGCCTCCTACACACCCCCTACTAGGGATGTGCCCACAACCAAGGTATATGCCCTTGACCGGAATCGAACCTGGGACCTTTCAGTCTGCAGGCCCAATGCTCTATCCACTGAGCCAAACCGGTTAGGGCTGTTTCTTGATCTCTTTAAGGGCAGAAGAGTCATGCCTCATAATGGGGGAGGACTTTGAGGAATTTCCCATCATACATACCAAGACCTTCAATGTAACTGTGTCTTCTAGGGAGGAAAAATCAGTATCATGCGGATAAAAAGTGGTGATGGGAAACTGGGTCTGGCTGTCATTGCTGCTGTTTTGAAATTAGAGGTTTAACTGGTTGGGCGGAGCAGGGCTGCTTTCTCTAGATCATTTAGATATGCCCTGATTTAAATGTCCTACACGAGGACTCTATTTAACTATAGATATATACTTCTTCATTCTCTTCGGATCTGATAATGTTTGGGTAAATTGTGTGATTAATTAAGTGCAGATGGTTTTGTGCTTGTACAGGAATTTTACATTGTTAGGGGGAAATTGAATAGAAAAAGTAAAAATAGACTCCATTGCCGTTTAGTAAGGACAAGTTAAATAATTCATCTTCAGATTGTCTATCCCTGCCATTAATTTGATGGGGGTGTTCTGTTATGATAGTTCCTTAAATAATTAAGTTAAGGTTGGTTATGAAATCATTTGTTTGATGGATTTTTCTCAGATAATTTTCAATATGCAGGACTTTTCTCTGGCAAGGTATGGTGAATAGATTCCTATAATCGGACTTGACAAAAGAGCTCATCTGCTTTGGAACGTAAGTCCTCTAGAAAATGATATTAAAGATTTTTGGAAAGGGATGAATATGGGTAATGGGACCTCTTCTGTCTTGAAGACAGCTCAGAGGAGATGGCATCTCATGCACAAGTTCTAAATAAAGCCTGGGTAAAGACAGAGAGTGTATGAAATATACCCGGTCCTTTAAGGGCGCTTCAAGTATGTTAATGGCATCTTGAATTTTCGTAAAACCAGTGACCAGACAATAAGGGGAATAAAAGAGTTCTAATAGGTCAAGATTTAACATTTGAAATAATACCCTTGGACTTTTTTCAATGAAAAGTTTTAGGGAGCTTGATGATAAGAATATCTTTTTGTTATTTTTTTAAAAAGCACAGCCCAGAATGCAGAAAAGTAGAGAATATAATATGAATACTTTCAAAACAGGCCTGAAGTTTCAAAACAAGTAATAAAGTAAAATACATTTTTTGTTGAGAGAATGTCCTCACATTTAAAAAGCCCCAGAAGGTCTGTGAGTTTCTAATTTATTTGTTTTCACACTTTGACTCAGGCATTTAAAAAAATGAAAACAGTCTTTTGGCACCCTCTAGGAATATGTAAAATGTGACATATTACTCTGAATGATTCTTTATATTTGTGTAAGTTCTACCTCTGAGAAAATAGTGTGTTCTACGAAGGGTGGTATATTTGACCAGTGCAAGTCCATGAAGAACCATATGGGCAGCGATAAATCATATTCAAATGGATTTAAAAACAGTAATATATTATTCTATGAAAAACTCAACTGTGGCAAAAAAAAAAAAAAACAACCTCACGGAAACTTACTTTAAGTAAACAACAGTAGCTTCCTTTATAAAGAATTAAGAAGTTCTGAAAATATGTAAGTTATAGCCAACACACCAACATATGTTATATAAAATGACTGTCAGAATATAGAATATGCAGTCCATCTAGGAGCAAATGGTGTTGGGTGGAGCAACACAGTTTAATACAAATGTGAACATTTTGTTTTACATGTGATCTGCTGATTATTTGGCACATTTGCAAAAACACAATAGATTACTGGGACTTAATGGAGATGATACATGGAGAAAATGCAGTATTTACCACAAGGAGCTACAGTAAAAAAAAAGTTGGGAGGTTGTTATTGAGTTCTGTGGGGTACGTTGAGGACACGTTCTCACCACTGATATTACAACTGAATGCTTTCCTATGCCTCATTTCAAAAAACTGGACTAATGGCTTACCTTTTGAGAGTGTAGCATCACCACAATATACAGCATTTCAAGAGTACTTGTCATGAGCCAGGCATTTGTGCTATGGACTTTGTAGGATAGGTACTGTTCTTTGACCATTTTACAGATGGAGGAACTGAGGCTTAGAAGCTTAAGTAGCTTGTCCATTGGCCTTGGAGCTAGTAAATGACAACACTGGATTCAAACTCAGGTCCGTCTAATTTTAAGGACAAAGTCTTTACCACCCTGTCAATGTTCCCTTTACAGAAAAATCACCAAAAGAGATTACATTTTCAGCCAAGTCCTGGTGTCAAATAAGTTTCAACCATTTCCTGGTGTTTGGGGGCTCCCAGAGGAACTGATATGCAGGGAAAGAGGTTGGCCCGGTTTGGATATCAGAGTAAAAGGGGATGTGCAGTTAGTTCCATAGTTGACTGATGGTATTGGGCTGCCATAACTTGGCACAATGTCCAGAAAATACAAAGAGGCTGAACTGGTTCTGGGATGAAGCAAGGGATTGTGGCAAGGTCTAATTCAGACGCCGGGCAAAGATAGCCGCGCTCACTCAAGGTTTCCTACCGCAGAGGCGGGCCTGAAATAGATAGAAGGAAGCATCCCTCTGTTGTAAATGCACTTGTCTTCTTAAACAAAGGGATGCCCTTGCTGCTTCATGGGTTTCCTTCATAATGTCCAGTGACAAATGGCCTGGGTTCGCGGACGCCCAGGATGTCCCATGTACGACGCTGTCCACATGACGGGTGAATCGCCCGAATGTGAGGCTTTTTATTTAAACCCAAAGCCATCCTTCTGTGTACATGTTATTGTGTCTAGGAATATTCAGTTGCAATGGCTTCTGCATACTGATGTAACCAGAATAGAAGCCGTGGGAAGGATAAAATGTGCATCCCAGAGGCACTGTTCAGAGCCTTCTGAGCTTTGTTCCTCGGTGCTCGGTGTTTATTAACGGTTAAATTAAGAGTTGGATAAGTTGAGGTAAGGCCCATCACATAACAGCAGAGTAACTGGTGGTAGCAAAGGGTCGCTATCGCAGATATAGGGCGATAACATAGATAGAGTTCTTAAAGGGCAGGCTGGTAACCCAAGCTTTGCCTCCAGCTTTCAGGCCTGATTAATTAAACTCCTTGGTAGTGAGGTCATGGGAGTGTTTCCCCCCCCCCCCCCGCCCCCAACCTAAGCAAATTCATTTTTAAAGAGCCTTTCCATTTATTTACAGGAATCGTCTATTGTTTAATTTCACTTTAACTCAAAATAATGGGTCATTTTGAAGCCATGCCTAATGGAGGGCCGGATACGGTTAATGTTTTACAGTGCAGGCCAGCAAATGCTAGGCTGGGACTGTCACGTGCTGCAGCCCCAAACATGTTCCCATTGTTGTGTTGCATTAAAGAGCCACAGCCTGGCCCCGACTAACAGTGGAGTGGGCTGTGTAAAAGGTCGGGTGTTGTGTTTTCATCTTTTGTTTGTGTTATTTTCCCAGCTGATCAGTGGTACTGTAAGCTTTAAATAGCTACTCTGCATTCCTCTGGGGCTGTTGTACGCATTTGTATGAATCCATCCTGGGCTCCTGATTATGTGCTTCTACCTCTTTATAGTAAATATTCACATTTTTCAGTTAGGCATTTCAGTACACGGCTTGGTACAAGCATCGGTCCTGGCTGTGGTCATTGCCCAAGGACTGTCCTTTATTACAGAATGCAACTGTGGGGAGTGCTGGGGAGCAGAGGACCCTATGCGTGGGGGTTTTAGGACCCTGGTGTGATTCCTGGTCTAGCTCCCTGTTTTCTAGAGAACCTGCATGAGCCTCAGTCTCCAGTGGTAAGAGAAGCCTTTAAAAGTAAAGTATAGAATAAATTCTCTTAAAAGCAACAGCATTCTTTACATGCATTATCCTCTTCATTTGCCTGGCTTTACATGCCACACAGGAGTAAGAAGAAAAAAGGAACATATGTACAAAATAACAACGATAGAAGCTTGGATGTCATAGCCTATGACAATGCAGGCATTTCTAGAAATGAACTTTGGACGGATAGTAGTATGGTGAAGAGTTTGGTCAGAGCGTGTGATACATATACTAAAACATGGAGATTGTTTTTCTTGTGCAAGTTTTGGGGCATTCTTGTATTTCCTAGATTTGATAACTTGGGTAGCTGAACTTTTAGCTGGAAAAAAATGGCGAGGCATGATTTGGGTATTCTGATTCCTCTCCTTCTGCTGTTGTTGCTACCTTCTCATCCCTTTCCCTCTGATGCTCCTGTCCTTGGCCGCTTTTCGTAGCTTGATGAACCGAAGCAATAATGGTTCCATTAGTTGCAGCAAATCTGCTGAGCTTGCTTTTCGAGGCGAGCATGTCGTCACCAGCACTTTTTTTGCAGTTCCTTATTAGTGTGTGTCCTTTCCTGACTGCAGGAGCCTTCACCTGGAATTAAACCTTTTCTGCTAGCCCTGTCTTACTCTGTGCAAAATGATTACTGTCCATGATGCCATCTTCCTGCTGACAGCCAGATACTGCTGAGATGACAATAAAGTCCCTGCCCATTTAAATAGGATGCTACCTGGTTGTACTGGGAGCTTTGATAGCGAGAACCATTTGAAGAAATGCCTTTCAGAGAACAGAAAGAGACAGAGGCTCCTTGAAATTATATTATGGAAACACCTGGTCCTTATTAGATAGATGATATCAGGAGCTGGACTCTGGGTGTTTAGAGTAGTTGAAAATCTAACATACTCCCATGATCCCAGAACCGGATGGGCTGACTCAGAACCGGTCTCAGAGGGCCGCCTCTGCAGAGTGAGAAGCACTCAGCCGAGAGCAAGAATGTTCAAGTTCTCTAATTTTAGGGTTACCATTTACACCTCACTCCAAAAGTGTGCTTTTCTTGTGGTGCTCAGCAAAAACAGTTTCCTTTTATTCTTCAGCAAATTTGGAGTAAAGAACCCAGAATCTTAAAGGCCAGTAAGTTGGCAGGGTTTTAGAGAAACATCAGTCCGATTAAAGGCAGAGCCCTCTTGAGGGCTGTGTGTCTGACAGTGTGCAATTAAATTATGTTTCTTCTTGGCCTGGCCAGGTGGCTCAGTTGGTGGGACCATCATCCCATGCACCAAAAGGTTGTGGGTTCAATCCCAGGTTGGGGCGTGTATGGGAGGCAACCGATAGATGTTTCTCTCTCTCTCTCCCTCTCTCTCTCTCTCCCCCCTCCCCATCCTCTCTCTCTAAAAATCCATTAAAACATATTGTTGGGTGAGAATTAAAAAAATTATGTTCCTTCTTTTCTTCCCTCATATTCATGCTTTCTCCTCCATCGCTTGGGACATATTTCTCTTTTAGCTCTACTTTGAGATAGCCTTAGGAACTTTCATTATTTTTTCTCTAGGTCATTGCCCACCAAAGGATGGACAAAATGGCACTACATGTTCTGAAATTTGATTTAACATTTTTTCTGGGAGACTTCAGATTTGTGGTTGTGGTATTATGCTTAAAGACAGTGAAGGCGATTCAAAGGCATTTTTTCCTTAAAACATAAATGATAATCAAATATTCTGTGTGCTAGTATGAATGGTATACCTTGACTTTGAAATTCACAGATGAAACTCCCAAGCTTATCATAACTTTGTTAATAGAGATAGATGCCAAGTGTTACTGAAGCATAAAGTAGTGAGATTTTGCCTTGCCTTGGAGGAGGGGTCTACCCCAGGGAAGAGAAAGGTATTCGACCATGACCATTGGTAACATTTTGTCAGGCAGAAAGAATGAAGAAACCACACAGACACAGTGTAGGAGCATGAAAATGGTTTTGAACTGTGAACATGCTGTTGTCCTTGAGGTGGCAGACGCTTAGGGCAGAATATTAGGGAAAATACTGGGATGAAAGGTAGATTGGAGCTAGCTGAAAACCATGAAAAGGTGTTTTGACTTTATTCTGCAGGAGATAGGAAGTCACCAATAGCTTATTTGATATTTGAATTATAGGAAAATCATGCTGTCAGCAAATGGGGTTGGGACAGTGGTCAGCAAACTCATTAGTCAACAGAGCCAAATATCAACAGTACAACGATTGAAATTTCTTTTGAGAGCCAAATTGTTTAAACTTAAACTATATAGGTAGGTACATTGTTATTAACTTAATTAGAGTACTCTTAAGGCTTAGGAAGAGCCACACTCAAGGGGCCAAAGAGCCGCATGTGGCTCGCGAGCCGCAGTTTGCCGACCACTGGGTTGGGAGGACAAAAATCAGTGGCAAAGAGGCTGGCGTAAGGTGTAGGAGACAGGTGATGAGCAACCTGACAAAGCAAGGGGCACTGGGGAAGGAGGGAAAGGAGGAGACACAGGAGGCACATGTGAAGATGAATAGACATGGGTATGCGGGTTCATGAAGGCAAAGACAGCCATGTGGTTCCCGCCTTGGACAATGGAGCTGAGGGCGATGACAGTTCTGGGATGAAGAATGCCGCCTGTGACACGAGGTGAGATCCCCAGCATATTTCTCTTTCGGCTTCGGCCTCATTGAATCATGTCTTGGTTTATGGACAAGGCCTGCTATTTCCGTGATCCGCTTTTCAATGTTGACTTTGAGAATCTGGGACGTGGACCAAAAGATAATCAATGTGATTACGCTTTGGTGTAATGCAGTACCGTTTCTATTTTGCACTTTACAGAATGTTTTTCTAGAACTAAACTTTCAGCCTGTTTTCTCTTTTCTGCTGTTAGCTTCCCTCCCTTAGCGGGCTGCCCGGGAACCTTTAGGAATCCTAAGATTGATCAGTGCCACATTAAAATTTAAGGAACCACTTCATCAGAGCCATATGCTGCCTTTCCTGAGGACTGCCAGCAGAGCAGGAAACGAAAACATGTCAGATCGGCATTGTTGTTCCTGCTAAACGGGCGCTTTCTCCACATGGTGGTCTCCGGTCACTGCTTCCCTATCAAAACACGCGCGGCAACCACAAGAGTCACAACTTCATGAGGGATTTTGAGAGTGAGCTACAGTGGTTCCAATCCTTGGGTCAATTTGAACATATCAAAAGATATTAATGTGCTTTCGTATGACTATTTCCTTCCTTGTTTCTAAACTCTAAAATGGCTAGTCAGAGTAGGCCAAGCACTGACTGGCTTTTTAACTGAATATTTAATAAGCTAGAATGGCTGCCAGTACCTTAAAAGAGGAGGGAACATGACTTAGATACATGTAGAATTTTCTTTAAATTTGGCTTCTGGGTTTTATTTGGCTGAGAAGCGTTTTTTCCTTCTGTCTTCAGTCCTCCCCATCCTTCCTCTCGCCTTCCTTCCTTCCTTCCCCTTCGAGCTTTGCTGCATCCTTCTCATTATTCATGCCCAAAAGAAGGCCTCACTCCAGCTGACCATTCTTTAAGACCTAATGGCAAATCTGGAGCTCTCCTCCATTTGATAACCTCATTAAAGTCACGCAGCACTTCCATTTATTAATTTATTTATTCCCAGGACCTATATTGAGTTTGGTATCATAAATATTCATTGGGGATTTTGAGGAAGGGCCGCAGGCCTGATAGAAAGTCAGTGCATTGTGCCATTTTGCGGCTGGTATTCTCTGGGACAAGGATAATTCACGCAGATAAAGCAAATGCACTGAACATTGATACAGACTTGAAGCAGTGCCTTATAGGAGTAAATGTGTGCTTTTAAACAATGCATCACAATAATGCATTTTGTCAATAACCCATCATTAGTGCATATCTAGTATATTAAAAGCCATTCCGAAGCTTACCCCCAGCATGCTCCACTTTAGGCAATTATGATCTGTAGTATCACTCTTGGAAATAACAACTAGGAAGTTTCTGGTTTTGGGCCTGTACCCAGAAGTGGATATAGCGGTACCTTTTCCAAGAACATCTAGAGATTTCCAATGGATTCCATTGTTGCAGACCATACTGTTGGAAAGAGGCTGTCCTCTGGGAAGTATTAGAGGCACTGCAATCAGCCTTTTTACTATTCTCAGGAAATTTTCACTTTCATCTTGACTTCACAGTGCTACTCTGGATTTTCTCTTATGGGTCCCACCTCCAACAGTCAATGTCTATATAAAAAATGCAAATTTTTAAAAAAGCATTTCTACTTTAAGATTAGAAACATACAAAAAAAGAAAAAAAAGAGTATCAATGTATGCAACCCAAATAAAGCTATAGTTAAATTTTACTTATATGTTTATTGATTTTTAATATATACCTTACTTCCTTGTAGAAAGCCTACAAAGCAATGTACATGTTTACATATCTATGGTGCTTACCTTGTGCCCACTATTATTTTGTTTTATTTAGTCCTCACCACTTTAGTAAGTAGGTACTAGAATTCCCATTTGAAAGGTAAGGCAACTGAGGCTCATAGAGGTTAAGTAATTTTTCTCAAAACTCACAGCTAGTACCACTCACAGGGTTGACCTGGGGCACAAACCCATCTCCTTCAGGGCAGCAGTATCCATGTTTCCAAAAGTACAAAAAATATTCATATAGGACTGTAAGGTTATTTTTTAATAATTTTGGGAATGCTAAGTATAGAAAGAATAGTCATGGAACAGGAGTTATCTGGGTGTCATCCACTCAGAAATAAGAAATAAAAGGATAATTAAACTGGATGGATATCTGTGTCTTTAAGCATGAAATATTAAATGCATATCTGTTGAATTTTTAAAGTTAAAACGTTATCACTTACATTATACTCACTGGCCGTCAATCTCTATGCCCATCTGTATATCTAGTGCACATCCGTTGGGTGCAGACCAGTGCCCTGGAGTGGCCGGGGGGTGGGGGGGGGGGAGGCCAGGGGGGAAGATTGTAGGATAGAATATGGTCTGTATTTGTAAGAAGCCTACAGTCTAGTCTAGTGTCTCATAGATGTAAACTCTGCAAAGTTCTTGGAGGAGGTGTTTAGAATCAAGTTATTAAAGGAGCAGTCCACGCACATCCTTGTGAAGTTGGCAGAGCGTAGTTGTGAAGAACGGTTAAAAATGTACGTTTTGGTGTCAGACTTCGGGCATTTACCGTCCAGCTTCATCACTTACTAGCTTGCTATTCCTGGAAATTCCTTAATCTACCTCTGCTTCCATTGATTTATTTGTAAAATACAAGTAACAAATTCAAGCCACTTATATGATTATTTGATGAACACAGTGTAGCACTTTCCCTGTGCTGTGTAGCGTGCTGAATATTTTACAAATAATAAGTTATTGAGTTCCCCAAAGAACTAGGTAGGTGCTGTTATTGTTAGTATTGAGAGGATAAAAAGAGTTTATATGTATAAAGTATTTAGAGCAATGGCTGGCACATAGTAGGTATTCAGTAAACAGAATCCTTAGAAAAGAAGACGAAAAAGATGTTGGAGACAGATGTCATGTGCACAAGCTATAGACAAGAGCTAATACTTGATCTATATTTTTGCTGAAGCTATAATCATGAATTTGGTTCTGGTGACCAATAAAGGGAATTTTTGAATGGAATGTAGTACAACGAGATTCTTCATTTCCATTGCCAACATATGAAATGTGTTCGGTTATTCACATGTTTGTGGCTTAAAAGCAACACCGTTTATCTCATGAATACTCCTCTTTTTTGTTAAGTAGGGAATATACATTGTAAGAATACATTTATTCATCATGGAGTCTTATCGTGATATGAAAAAAAGTCACGAAAAACATGTGGTTCATAAACATGAGTGTTTTTCTGAACTAACTTTTGTGGAGGGAGAAATAAAAACTGGTTCTCTGGGTTCACTTTTCTCTGCCCACAACTCCCTGTCTTGCCTGTGTGATACTATGGCTGCCCAAGACATTTTCTAGTTGACCCGTCAGAAGGCTCTATTTATGATTTACTTTTGCCTTGACCCTGAGTTGTTTATTACCCTAGATATTAATAGCAACATTTAATCAATACTGTTGTACTCATTCATAATAGACTTTTGCCTGTATTTTATAAAAGCTTCTAATGGTCTCAAAGCCTTGAGAATGCTTTTTGCATATTGCTGTTATTGGCATGCTGTTGTTGTTTTTTACCCCACTCAACTAACCTGGACATGAAGGTTGATGCCTGGGATTAATCCAGGTCTAACCCATATACATGTGCAACGTGGTTTGTTGTCATCTTTTGAACAGGAGCAATCTATCCAGTTGTCATTTTGTTCTGTGTTTAGTGCTGGAGAAGAAGGGAATTTGGAAGAGCTCTTGTTGGGGTTTGCATGTGAAGACACCTAGAGGACTCGGCCCAGGGAACACGTTAGAGGCAGAAAGAATGAAATGGTTCTAGTTGTATAACTCAACACTTCATTTCGCAGGCGTTGACTCAATGTGTAATGTAAATGAAATGCATATAAGCATATGATGATAGATAACTGTCCCTTTATTTTCCTGGTTACCAAATAAGTAAAAATGCAGAAGTAGACAATAAACCAGGGAAACAAATGGTATGGATCAGCAGAGAGGAAGTTGAGGGGTGGTTTTAGACATTTCCCAAGTAATGAAATGGAAAGTGTAAACGAATCTGGAAGCTAAAATCTCTACTTATAAAACAGATTTTGCCCTTTAGAAGCAAAATGGCTGGTGTATACAGTATCATTGTATCAGTATTTAGAATTGTCAACCTGAGCCCACAGATACAGCTACCTTTCATGAAACAATTGTCAGCTGTAATGAATTGGTGTCCATAAAGTACTTCTGTAAATGCCAACTGTTAAAAAAAATATGCTTAGAACTCTCTTAGAGTAATACAGGGTAATTCTTCTACCCCAAGGTATCTAGACTGAAATCTTATCACATGTCATTATTTTAAAAAGATCAGAAAAATACAATACTATTAATCTTGGATTTCAATAAACCGGGAGAAAAAGAACCAAGTAATTCCCATGATCCACAGTTTTTAGAAATATGGCTATTAAAATGCAGGGACCTTTATTATCTTATTGCACACAGTTTGCTCTAAAATGGAAGAGAGATGGAAATACCTTGATGATATATTGTCATGTGGATCACTTTATGGCCAGCATTTTTTATGATAGGACAGTGTTTCATTGACACCCTGTTATTTATTGAACAGCAGGGCAAGTAGGCTAGTCAATCATGGTTGCATGTCTAGCCAATCAAGATCTGCCTTGGTTTTGTGAAGTGCTAATTTTTAAAACTTATTTATTCTGCTTTCTTTCATTTTTCTTTTATCAGTATCTATTTTATATCAATCTTTTAAAATAGATTCTCATCTCCAAACATTTTAAAATGCTCTGCATGCCACATCCAATTCAACTAAGACACCTAAATGCACATTATTTAAATTAAATATGAATGCTTTGAAAAGTGTGTACTTATATCATAATTGCTTAAAACTACATTTACACATTATGTACCTTATAGTTTTGAATCTTGTCAATGTATGCAAGAACCAAAGTTAGGCTTTAAAAAAAAGCAAAATAAATTATTCACATCACATACATCTATACATCTGATAGTGTAATTAGCAATCAAATGTTCTACATATGGTGATGTAATACAGACATTATAATTTTGTACATCCTGCTGTTGATGGATTTAGGTACCACATTTTGCACATTTTCTATTTCATTACTTGGGACTGAAAAAAAGACAAAAATAAAATAACATGTTTTCTTTATTTTAGTTCCTTTTTAATCATCCTTCACGCTCCTTTTGCTTTCCTTCCGTGTCTGGCTCTCATTTCCCCAGTTTAGATAGAACTTGTTTTTCTTCATTTATCTTTACGCTTTCCTGCTCTGTGGCTCTAACACTAATAACAATAGAAATCTTGGACCCGGATCTGGGGGAATTTTGGAGGTCACTGAGGTTATGTCTCTGCTTTCAGTTAGCGTTCTAGCCCTTCCAGAATGAGAATTATTTATGCTTTTCTCAACATTGGCACACATTTCTTGCATTTTTCAAGTCATGTCTCATTTAATTTTTCTAAAAGCTTTATGTATTCTAACATTAACAGCTCTAGTTTAAATAACAGTTCTCTAATTCTTATTTCTTCATAATGCCTCCAAGTTCTCACTACTTTCTTCCACTTCGACTCATTCCATTCTTTTCATTGAATTGGTAGATGTATCTCTGGTAGATAAAGTAAAAGTCTAATCAGTTTTAGCAGAGTGAAAGCATTTCATCAAAAGAATTTTTCTGAAAAGTTGTATGCTCAGACATCCCACTAGCTAGCAATTTCCCATCAATGGTCTTATGTTAGTGTTTATGCTTTTCTTTACTCTCCTGTGCATTGCTGGCTCTCTAGTAATCTATTCTGTTAATCTGTGGTGTGTCACGTCTTCTCCAGCTGGTCAGATTTTATTTGTCATATGCTTTACCCATGAAATTCCTATGCAATTAAAAATACAAAAACAGTAAGAACTGCAGTGTATTCATATGAGCTATGTTTCTGCTCTATGTCACCATCTTCAGAATTACTCAAAAAGAGAAGAAGACAAGAAAAGGAAGGAAATGGGATATGGACTTAATTATTCACAGAATTGTCTTCAGATTTTAATCTTGGTATTTAGTAGTTTGGGGACAAAAATCTCTTCTATAAGACAGGTATAGCAACTATTCGGAGTCATGTAAGTTTTAAACTGAATGAGATAGCATTTGTAAGGTTCTGGGCACACGTTCCTGGCACAGTGATGGGGTCATGGGTATCTGTATGCCAACAGATTTAAAAAAGAACACATTTTCTTTCATCACTTAAATATTTGATGAGACTATTCTTCATTGATTAAAACTGAAATGAAACAAAGAAGACACAAGGGCCTCTACTTACTGTGCACACCCTCCTCTGTGAGGCTGACCCCAAAGCAGGAAGAGATGCGTTAGAATCACATTTAGCTACAGTTTACCCAGCAAATGGTAGGCTGATGTAAGGCCTACTTTCCTTATCAGCTAAAGAAACAAAGTCTCATCGGTAAAATGGACACGAAACACTTCTGTATGTGGTCATTATTGATATGTACACAGCCATCAATTAAACATTTTGTCATGCTCTGCTAGGCAAGTGTTCTCTCTGCTAATGGTTTCTGTTACTAGAATTAAAATTGTAAGGATGGTTCATATTTTAGATATCTTATAGTTTTCATAATTTTGTATTTTTAATGTGTGACCCTTCATTGAAATATAGCCACATATGAATTAGTACTTAAGTGATGTATCATTTGAGTCAACCCCCAAAGTGACCCGTTAAAGCTGTCTTGAAACTCACACATGACTAAGTGGGATGTTAAATATATAGATATATTTTAAAAATACAAATGTATTCACACCAGGAAGTGAGCTCAGCATCACAGGTTGCTGCAGAATTGTGAGCTTTGTGTTGCTGTGGGTGAATGAAACTGGGTTTCAGGTAGAAAGGCTAAAACCTGTAATAACGTAAATATAGATCCTGTGACTCCACTATTGAAGAATTTTATCTCACTTAGGCATCCACATGCAGCATGCATGGTATCTAATATTTAGGTTCCTGAAGAGTTTCTTTTCTTTTACACTATAGGACCAGATATGTGTATTCTCAAATCAAATAACTTGTGAACACAGACAGATTCTCAGTTAATGCGATGTTATATTAACCGGTAGTAGTGAAGCCTGTTGCTCTTTCATTGTTCAAACTGTGATCAGAAAGTTCTAATGATGGGTGGTCATGAGCCTGGATTCCTGACTCAGATCTTACAATCCATTTCTGCCAACACGAAAGTAGTGCCTATCTCATGACATTGTTAGGCATGAATAAAATAAATGTGTAGCCAGACCGCATTGTGTGTGTTAGTGTGTGTATATGCATGCATGCATGCGTGTGTATGCTTAAAAAGCCATTCATTCATTCATTCATTCATTCATTCATATGAAGAAACATTGATGGGTCTGCCATGTGCCATTCATTGCCTAGACACTGGATATGCAGATATGAACAAGGACATCCCTAGTCCCTTTCCGGCAGGCTGTTCCTTTTTGGTAAATAAGATCAGTACATTAACCATCAACTAACAAGATAATGAAGCAGTAAATTCATTATAGTAGGACCAGGGTGGAGGGTCAAAATTCTCAGTCCAGGTCGAGGAAGGCAGGCTACTTTTATTTTCTACTGTGATATCTCTTTAGCTGGAAAGTAGGAGCTCAGTTGGCATCTAGCGTAAGGGCAGATTCCTCTCTGGCTTCAAAGAGAGCAGCGTGCATCTGTGAAGGTATTTACTTATAAACAGCTTCATTACCTTAAGGACAGGAATGTTCAGTACTCAAAAGTCTATTTGGAATATGTAAGTGAGTGTGTGCTTATGTGTTTGCACACACACATGTGTATGCACAGGCATATGTATGTAGATGTTATATTAATCTACTAAGGTAGCTGTAACAAATTACTAACAACTGTTCATGTTAAAACATCCCAGATGTATTATTTTTCAACCCTGAATGAGTCTCAGTGGGCTAAAATGAAGGCTCTGGCAGGGTGGCATTCCTTTCTGGAGACTCTAAGGCAGGACCTGCTCTCTTGCCTTCACCAGCCTCTAGAGCAGTGATGGGGAACCTTTTGAGCTCGGCGTGTCAGCATTTTGAAAAACCCTAACTTAACTCTGGTGCCGTGCCACATATAGAAATTTTTTGATATTTGCAACTATAGTAAAACAAAGATTTATATTTTTGATATTTATTTTATATATTTAAACGCCATTTAACAAAGAAAAATCAGCCAAAAAAATGAGTTCGCGTTTCACCTCTGACACGCGTGTCATAGGTTCACCATCACTGCTCTAGAGTCTGGCTACATTTCTTGCCTGCAGCCCCCATCCATCTTTCAAAGTCAGCAATGGCCAGGAGAGGTAACTTGGAAGGCATCACTCTGGCCAAGGTCAATTTGCCAAGGTTACATGTTGGTCTGAAGGAGAGACAGGATTTGAACCAGAGGAGCTCTGAACCACTTCAATGTCCTGCTTCTTTGACATAATCTGAGATAATTTATTCTTAAATCTGTCTTTTTTACAACTATCTCTGCCACTGATACACCATTACCTTTCACTGAGGGCTTGTTGAACTGAATTATATTAGATGCTCTTTGGTAAAAATACTCATTTCATTTTTCAACTAATAGAGATGAAAGTTAAAAAAAAACCCAACACACAGAAAACCTTGAATCTCTTCCAAGACATTTGTTCAGATAAAACAAACTCAGCTTTTTTTCCTTTGCATAATCATATGTCAGAGGATATTCCCTTGTCAAGGTCCATTATTTATTACATATTAGTTAGATTATACAGCAAAATATTCTGGCAAGATTTGATAAGACTATGCCAAGCAGTATTTCACCACTCTCCTAATTTATTCTTTAAAAACTTAAACTTTAGAAATGGTGGTTTTAGAGAAATCCATTAATGCAATTACTTTAAGTGTAATTGCATGTATACTCAATAGGGTGAGAAATAGATAAGCCATGTACAATAATAAACCAGAAGAGTAGGAAGAGCGGTTGAGTTTGTTGGTTGTTAATCTTTAAATCAATTTCAGATGCATGTTTCCAGGTCTTCTATGTACCATATGCTAGGCTGTGTGAGGGAGATTTGTAACAATTTCATTAGTAACACTAAAAGGACATCCTTAGGGAGCACAAGAGTTCAGTGGGGTGGGAGAGGCAATCAGATGGAGGTCTCCTCAGAAAGATCCAATCAGATGGAGTTCTCCTCAGAAAGATCCAATCAGATGGAGGTCTCCTCAGAAAGATCCAATCAGATGGAGGTCTCCTCAGAAAGATCCAATCAGATAGAGGTCTCTCAGCAGGGTCTGGAAGGGAGGGCACAGTAAGAGTCTGAGGTCAGGATTTGGACATTTTAATATTTATTCTACAAACATGGGTAACCCTTGGCAGCTCGCAGCCATTCCATATCCTCATTTCACCATCTGTAAAGTGGGGATAATAATAAAGGCTTTACCTACTTTATGATATGAAATAAGTATTGAATGGATCCATGAATATGAATACATCATGAATTATTTTTTAAAGGATGTGGAAGAAGGTATTAAATGAAGCTGTTTTTCTTGGAGTGAGTATAATTCCAAACAAGACATAGGCAATAAAATTATACAATATGAAAAAAGAAAGCTTATTTCACATTAAGCACAGCTATATTATTTTACTCCTTATTTTACTACTTTACACAATCCATATTTGGTTGCCTCAAATAGTTATTGGACCAAAACAAAAAGACTGAAGATGTTAGCAGGGCTAATTTATTCCAGTCCTTAATTCGCTATTTTATATAATCTATATTTTGTTGACTCACATAGTTAATAGAGAAGCCAAACATGAAGCTAACTTATTTGATTCATTTCATCACTTAACTGGGCATTCTGTAAGGTATTGCCAGTAATGCAGAGCTGAATAAGGTAAGATGTAGCCTCCACCTTTACAGAGAGCACAGTTTACTGGTAATAACAGGGATAAAATGCGTGCATATGAGACCAAATGTATTCAAGTGCCATATAATAGCTGTAGAGATTCATAGGAGGAAGTAAGCATAGGAAACGGAAAACTATATAACTGACATTCTGTGTTTTATATAATTCTCATGGCAAGAAGAAAACACGGTTTAAAATCAAGCAGTGTGGAAGAAATAGAAAGTGTAGAGGAAGGTATTACCATTTGATTGAAAAGCCTGTGATTTTTATAAGGAATAACCGAGCTCCTCAGGAGATGGTGTGTGTCAGTGACTCTCCTTCATAGCCACAGTCACTGTGCTTTATGAAAACATGAATTTTTCTCCTGAAAGTTTTATTGTGAAGAGTAATAGCTTTGAAAACATGATCCATATGTAGGTCCAGGAATAAAATAATATTATGATAAAAACCTGTAGCCTGGAGGTTATGGTCATGGAAAAAATAAAAGGTCTGCCTGCCTCTAACTGGTTCAGATCATTTCAAGATGGTATTGCAATATCTATAGATTTCAAACACCAGAGATAAGATCCCCTAAAGCAGCGGTTCTCAACCTGTGGGTCGCGACCCCTTTGGGGGTCGAACGACTCTTTCACAGGGGTCGCCTAAGACCATAGGAAAACACATATAATTACATATTGTTTTGTGATTAATCCCTATGCTTGAATTATGTTCAATTTGTAACAATGAAATTGGGGGTCACCACAACATGAGGAACTGTATTAAAGGGCCGCGGCATTAGGAAAGTTGAGAACCACTGCCCTAAAGAATACACCCATTTACATTATTGTGACCTCTGATGCTTGTCAAAATGACTGTCTAACTTGACTAGCTGGGCGGGGTGTCTTGGAGCTCCTTATGGCTGACTCACTTGAAGCTACTGGCTAGCCCAGTAGGGAATTCCAGGTTCCACCTTGAGACACAAGTAAAACATTTAACAATGAGAAGCTAGCTTTTGGTTGCCAGTATTTTTGAAAAAGAAAGTACCAAGTGACTGACACACTGAGTGTAGAGTGGTTTGGGATATAAGAACTGGATCTTTTTTTTTTTTTTAAACTGTGATTGAAAAGCCTGTGATTTTTATAAGGAATAACCAAGCTGCATTGTCAATTGCATAGTAAGTGGTATAACAAGGATTTCAGGAACAAATATGCTCCCCTAAGCACTGGATTATAACTGTGCAGACATTCTTAGAATTACTCGGGGCCAAAGGCTTTGTTCCTGCTGGCCACCTGCAGCGAGCGGTAATGCCCTTTTACAGTTCTATGGAGGCCCCGCGTGGACGTCTGACTTGACATTGGACACTGCTAAGAGGAGACAAGCATGCAGAGAGAGAGAGTGATTAATGTAAACCCTTTTGCAACCAGCCAGAGGCTTAAGGAATTCTTTTCGGCAGCATTCCAGAGATAATTGCCCACCATTTGATTTAGGAAAGTGTTAAGTGATTAAAAAACAAACAAACAAAAAACACAAGGTAAATTGTGACACACTAGAGGTTGGTATGACACAAGGAAGGAAATAAGAAAACAAAATGGAAAACGGGGGGTGAACAAGACTATGTGAGTCTGTAGAGTCTTAGAGGGAGGGTGGGGTTCACTTTACAATGTTTTTTAGGTTGATAAACTCAAAGGTTTTATGCAATGTCTCCTTTCTAGTCTGGCAACCTTACATGAATGAATTCTCTGACAAGGAACCATTTTATAAGTAGAATCTAATACACTTGCCAGATGAGAATATATTTTCTTCAATTTCTACAAATTACTTCTCACTCTGTTATTAATGCCTCTATAAATAAACCCGTAAGAGAAGACATTAAACAAAGTGCATACTTTAAAAATAATTGATTAGGGATACGTTTAACATTATTGTGTTTGAATCCATTACTGTCTTATATGAGACCAATTCTGTTCCGATTTGGCATCCACAATCCACAAGAGCATCTCAGCTTCCAAAATAGTGTAGCCAAACCTCCCCTCCATCATGCTGGGGCTGGGGGCGAGGGGGGGATAATCGACTTCGGCTGTGCCCAGAATGCCTGGGCGCTCCATATGGCCTATTTTCCACTGGCAAGTTCGCCCTTAAAGTCTTAGGGGATTCCGCTACATATGCGTAAGTATTATAAATTAATGTTCTAATGCGCTTGGAGGCCAGTGCTGAATGAATGGCAGGCAAAATGAGAAGAAAAAGAAAAACATTTTTTTAATGAAACTATAAGCATGTGGTTCTCCCCGGGCCCTGAAATTAGGAGTTGGAAGAGACTTTATCCTTCCTTTTCTGGAACGAACTCTTAGGAGATGTATGGAAATTAGGCGGTTTCTTGATACCTTAGCTCTTACAGAAGTGGTTGTAATCATTCCAGTTAAACTCCTTGCCTCATCCTTAACCTATCGCCATTTTTCAAACACATTTTAAAAGTTTTTTTTTTTTTGCAGTTTTAAATAAAAACAGAAAATGCGTTAGCCACATGGAAGTGATCTATCAGCAGGCTCATTGAAAGAAAGCACACATTTAACAAGCCAGTTCCTGGCTTTCTCTTTGGCAGAGAAGCCCAGGCAGCCCTTGAATCCTCTTTTCCCCCTTCCTTCCTCCTACCCTTCCTTCTTTTTATTCTTATTTTTCAGATTCCTTTTCTTCCTATGCTCCCTGGATCTGCAAAGCACGATGGATCTTATTTTCTGATGCAGAACAGTGACTTACATTACAAATAATTCCAGAAAGGGCGACCAAATAAACAGAGTCTAGCATCCAGGATTTCACTCTCAAATAAGGGCCAACCTTTCTTGCAGATCAATTCACCACTCACACATTTAGAAATCTAATAGTAATTCATGGACTGTTGAGCCAAGCATCCCTTCTTTCCTCTCTCCCTCCCTCCCTCCTTCTCTCCTTCCTTTTGGGTAGGAAAGTAATACACAAATAGACAGACTGACTACAGTCAAGTAACAATAGAATGCTGGTGCTGAAAGGGAACTCTGAATTCACATCATTGTATAATTATTATATAGTATACATAGTATTTTGGAATTACTCTATATGTAGTAATTGCTACATATTATACACTATGTATGATTGCTATATATAATATAACCAATTAATTACTAAATATTTTTATTATAATTATTACTAGAGGCCCGGTGCACAAAAATTTGTGCACTCAGGGGGGGAGGGGGGGGTCCCTCAGCCCGGCCTGTGCCCTCTCGCAGTCTGGGACCCCTCGGAAGATAATGCCCCGCTGGCTTAGGCCTGCTCCTGGCTGGCAGAGGGCAGGCCCAATCCCTAGGTGCAGCCCCTGGTCGGGCTCAGAGCAGGGCTGATTGGGGAGTTGGGGCGCCTTCCCCTGTCATGCACAGAGCAGGGCAGATCAGGAGGTTGTGATGCCACCCTCAGTCATGCTCAGGGTAGGGCCGATTGGGGGGTTGGGGCACCGCCCCCTGTCACACTCAAGGCAGGGTCGATGGGGAGCTTGCGGGGCCACCCCCTGTCACGCACAGAGCAGGGCCCATCAGGGGGGTTGGGCCTCCGTACCCGGTCACGCACAGAGCAGGGCCCATCAGGGGGTTGGGGAGCTCCCTCCTGTCACGCACAGAGCAGGGCCGATCAGGGGGTTGGGGCGCCGGCACTGTCACACTCAGGGCAGGGCCGATGGGGAGGTTATGGCTCTACCCCATCACACACAGAGCAGGGCCCGGGGCGGGGGGGGGGGGGGGGGTTGGGGCGCCGCACCCTGTCACACACAGAGCAGGGATGATCAGGGGGGTTGGGGCTCCATACCCTGTCACACACAGAGCAGGGTCAATCAGGGGGTTGGGGAGCTCCCCCCTGTCATGCACAGAGCAGGGCCGATCAGGGGGTTGAGGAGCTCCCCGCTGTCACTCACAGAGTAGTGCCAATAGGGGAATTGGGGCACCGCCCCCTGTCACATTCAGGGCAGGGCAGATCAGAGGGTTGAGGCTCCGCCCTCTATCACCCACAGAGCAGGGCCAATCAGGGGGTTGGGGAGCTCCCCCCTGTCATGCACAGAGCAGGGCCGATCAGGGGGTTGGGGCGCCGCCACTGTCACACTCAGGGCAGGGCCGATGGGGAGGTTATGGCTCTACCCCATCACACACAGAGCAGGGCCCATGGGGGGGGGGGGGTTGGGGCGCCACACCCTGTCACACACAGAGCAGGGTCAATCAGGGGGTTGGGGAGCTCCCCCCTGTCATGCACAGAGCAGGGCCGATCAGGGGGTTGAGGAGCTCCCCCCTGTCACTCACAGAGTAGTGCCAATAGGGGAATTGGGGCACCGTCCCCTGTCACACTCAGGGCAGGGAGGATCAGAGGGTTGGGGCTCCGCCCTCTATCACCCACAGAGCAGGGCCAATCAGGGGGTTGGGGCGCTGCCACTGTTACACTCAGGGCAGGGCTGATGGGGAGGTTATGGCTCTACCCCATCACACACAGAGCAGCACCCGTGGGGGGGGGGGGTGTTGGGGCGCCACCCTCTATCACCCACAGAGCAGGGCCGATCAGGGGGTTGAGGTGCCGCACCCTGTCACACACAGAGCCGCAGGGCGATCAGGGGGTTGGGGAGCTCCCCCCTATCAGGCACAGAGCAGTGCTGATCAGGGGTTTGGGGTGCCTTCCCCTGTCACGAACATAGCAAGGCCGATAGGGAGGTTGTGGCCCTGCCCCCTGTCACACACAGAGCCGCAGGACGATCAGGGGGTTTGGGCGCTGCCCCCTGTCACGCTGATCCCAGTGCCGGGAGGCCTCACGGCTCTGCTGAGCCTGGTGCTGGGAGATATATTACCCTTTTACTATATAGCATAGAGGCCTGGTGCACGGGTGGGGGCCGGCTGGTTTGTCCTGAAGGGTGTCCTGGATCAGGGTGGAGGTCCCCACTGGGGTGCCTGGCCAGTCTGGGTGAGGGGCTGAGGGCTGTTTTCAGGCCGATTGAAGCTCCCAACTGCTCCTTTTTTTCTTTTTTTTTTTATTCTGGGCCAGCTTTAGCTCTGAGGCTCCAGCTCTGAGGCCTCTGCTGCTGCTGAAAGCAGGTATCTGGTTTGTTTCGGTTCTATAATTGAAACAATGTATAACTCCAGCTCTGAGATCCCGGCTCACTGAAAGCAGGTTTCTGGGGTTTTGTTTAGCTTCTGTATTTGTTACAATGTTTTTTAAACTGCAAGCTCAGAGGCCGGCAGGGCAGGCGGGGAACATTGGAGTCCTCCATCACTGAAGCAAGCAAGCCTCATGTTTGCTTCCAGTTGCCTGGCTGCCGGCCGCCATCTTGGCTGGCAGTTAATTTGCATATCTTGCTGATTAGCCAATGGGAAGGGTAGCGGTCATACGCCAATTACCATGTTTCTCTTTTATTAGATAGGATAATTCATTAGCAGAGATTGTTTCACATAAAGGAAAAAGAAGGGGTCAAGTGGAACTTAAGTTCAAGTCTTGAGACTTCTTGAGTTTCATTTCCTCGCCTGAATAATGAGGTTAGCTCTTCATGCTTTATATGGCTGTTGTGTGAACCGAAAGCCATAAAACATGCTAACACCTGAAATAGTGTCTGGCTCCTAGAAATGCTTAGTAAATGGCAGCTAATATTATCTCATACAAGTCAAGTAACAATCACTAGTTTTAGTCCATTCTTCTGGGGGCAGTGAGGGTGATTTTTGTTTTCTGTCACAGAAACTGTGATGAGGGAAATGTAACACTTACTCAAGGTCACCCAATAAGTCACTCACTATCATTAGGACTTAAGGATTTTCAGCTTCACTGTCTGATTTCAGTCCATTAGGCCACAGAGTCATCAAAACGAACCGGAAAAGAACACCATCAAAAAGCAAAAGTAACAAAATCAAAGGATCCCGAAGCACGATTGTACTAAAAGCCATCTGCTATCTTCGTCCACATTCTCAACCCTCTTGAAATGTTATTTGTGAAGCCTTAAAAGGCTTGACTGGAAACCTTCATGTCTTTTTAAAGATACAGTATATCTATTGCTGACTCATGCATGCTGAATTAAGAATTGTAATATAGATTTTACAATATACATCAGAGAGATGCCAATACTTTTTACATTGCCAAAGCCCTTAGGCTTTTGCTGTAGGTAAAGAAGCTGTATGATTAGCCAAGCAAATATTTGTTGCTACGGTGGTAATGATGATGATGATGATGATGAGAGAGAGAGGGAGAGAGAGAGAGAGAGAGAGAGAGAAGGAGAGAGAGAGAGAGAGAGAGAGAGAGAGAGAGAGAGAGAGAGAGAAGAAATTTGGGTATTTAAGTGTGTTTGGAGGAGTAGAGATAGTTAAACCAAAATATTTGCTATGTTTAAATTATGGTAAATACTGGTAAGCTATTATTTCAGTTCATTTTTTTTTATACCCAGTGCTCTTTCAGCCTGCTAAAATATCTGTGCCATGATCAGGTGCAAGAAAATAGAGGCAAACTTGCTGTCTTAGCATTTCCACTTGACTTTGTTGCCTTGTCTGCCTGCCTTGCTGTGAGGAATGCCCTCATTCTTCCTTCTCCCCTCCTCATTTGGGCTTGGCAGGAACTCTTGCGCTCAGCACCAGTGTGTAACCTTACACTCGCTCGCTTAAGTGGCTGATCTCATTCTTCCTTTATGTGGTTTGTGAGATTTTTCTCCTCTGTGGTTTATTACTTCCTTTTACCAATCTGTAGATTTGCCTCTCCCACTGTACTTCTGTTATTGTGTTATCCTTTAAAAATTAAACAATAGTACTCAAAACATAAAGCCTTTTTAATAGCAGTTGGGGGGCAGATATGTTAGTATGTGAGGAATCGGGAGGGAAAAGAATGGGTTTCTCCTAGCATTCCAAAGCCCCAAGGAAGCAGAGGGCAGATTCTTGAGTTAGCTTCCACTTGTCCTATTTCTGAGGAGCACAGCAAAATTTTGTGTCTTTTTGCAGATATTTTAAGAGATGGCAAAACAGGGAAGCAAACCAAAGTCATCACAAAAGGCTCCCAGTGTCGCCCCAGCCATCTGCATATAGTTCACAGAACTCTTCTGTTTATGTGTGAGTCCTGGAGTGTGTAAAGCCAGCCCCTCGCTGTAAAAGGACATACAGTTGCTCTCGTATCATTTCTTTGGCCCTTTTTTTCCTCCCAAATCAAGAGTTTGCTTTCGCATATCGAGGGAAACACTGCCACACATAAGGACCTGGTTTTAGGGAATTCAAATTCCTTCAGTAAAACATTTCAAATGACAACCAGAAATACACTTAAAACATGGGAGAAGAGATTTAAATAAATGCAACTGGCCTTGATATGTATATGCTGAAATACTGCACCTGCCAAGAAATAATTCAGAATGGTTCTAATGTACCCTGAAAAAACACACAATTAAATTGAAGAAACATGGATTTTCTAAAATTTGGTTCTTTTCAGGATAATTTTTGATTAAGACAGGCACAGAGGAAGATTATGAAAAAGTCATATATCTTACCTTAAGCTGTAGCAATTTGCTTCCTAGTACGATTTTTCAAGAGCTTTATAGGGGAAATGGTTCCTCAAATTTCCTCATGATATAATGAGTTCAAAGAGCTAAATTGTTTATACATTAAAAAAGTAAATGTTCTGCGGCTCTGTGCTCGATCTTTCTAGTTAAGAAGAACATTGTTTTGGCGGCCAGTGACTTCCTTGCTGTGTTTTAGTTTAATCTATCTAAAACATTACCCTCCAGACATTCTAAAAAAAAGTTGTTTTTCTGACATGATGGGATTTTATGATCTCTTTGAAACATTTTTAGCCTTAAGCACTAAACACAAATAGAAGGGAGTAGGTGATAGCTTACATGTTTGACCTCTAAATGTGGGTTTGGAGTTAACTCCCCCCCCCCCCCCCCCGCAATATGTGAAAATGTAATTTGGAACATATACCCAGGAAAATAAGAATATAAGCAAATGCCACACAGATCCAGGTCAGGATGATCCAACTCTAAGTTCTCTTTGTATCTTTATAATTTCCAGGGGGTCTTGGCTAATGTCTGGGGATAGATAGTGTATATACAAAGGAGATGTTACTATCCACAGAAAAGTAGGAAGCAAGATTAATATTCTCCAGAGTTTTCTAATGCCAGACAGAAAAATCTTTCTATCTGTACACTTAAGACTTTACTCTAGGGGAGGTATCAGCATGTAAATAAATGCCCTTTAGGAATGCAGAGTCTGAGAACAGTTTCATTGAGCCTTGGAGGGAGAAAGACAAAGGCCACTGGCCACAGGAGTTGACTGTAAGGGTGAGGGGAGAGCTTGATGTAGAAACAAACTTGACAATAATAAAAAATGGGCTTTGCCTTGTTGCCTCTGCTTGTAGCAATAATCCCAGCTATCTAGAATATGTTAGCAAGAGATATAAACCCATTGGGAATGATTCTTTATCACTTGTAATATTTTATATCGCGTTCTCTATACTAGATCGGGAACCCAGAAATAACCTGCCCATGAGCGCAGACATTTATCAAACATATAGAAACACATAATTAAAACATTAAAATCCATGTCATAGGATGGCCAACTGTCTTTTTCTCTGGGGATCATTTCTCTTTTTATTCATTCTGATGATAACATATCCACCTCTTTTGAAACATTTTTTTTTTTTTTACATTTGCAATTGGTTCTTCCTCTGTGGGATTTATTATCCTTTCTCTATACCGGATTTTAAGTTCTTATAATGGAAGTGACCATGAATATTTATATTCACCAGTGTGTCTGCAGCACATGTGAGCATCCCAATAAATACCTTTTTGAATGGGTGAATGTATGGATGAGTGAAGGAATAAATGAGGTTATGTACAAGGTGACGGGGTACACTTTGTGTAGAAGATGAGGTTGGAGGGGAACAGGTGGGGGAGGCAGGATCTGGAATACCGGAGGTATTAGCTCATGTTCTCCAGGATTCAATGGGAGAATTTTAGCAGGAATGTGACACAATAAGATTGATGAGTTAGCAGGACCACTGTGAAGGTAAAATGGAGGAAGGCTCACAGAGACAGCAGCATGGAGCACACTGGATAGTGTGCCTGCAGTAATTTTGAAGCACTTTTTTTTTTAATAGTACCTACTACTTCCTAATATTTGCTTACTTATGTGTTTATTATCTATCAACCTCTGTTTATCCACCCAAGAGAGAAGAGATAGTTTGTCTTTCTCATTTAATGCTATAGCCCCAGCAATTACAACTACCAGCATAAGGTAGGGCTTCCATGAATGTTAATTGAATAAACAAATGAATGATTTCTAAGAACTTGAGCAGAGTTAGGGAGCAGTTTTTAAGTGACAGCTGAGCTATATATTACATTTTTTTTCTGTCTATGCTTTTCCTGGGTATTAACCTTTTTGATCTACTTCCTTTGTGTGTGTGTGCATGGGTGGCGGGGGGCGGGGGGTGCAGTCTGTGACTTTAAATAGAGTGAACAAAGTCTGTTGGTTGAGGATGTAGCAATTGTTCAGACTGTCAGATTTTATGATTTCTGTCTTCACCTTTGTCAGCATGTGTTCTATTAGACATGAGCCAAACAAACATAAACAAAAGCCTCGCCGAGCTCATTTTAACACATAATCTAAAGAACTAGCCTGCTCTCACAGCCCCCTCGGTTCTGTCCTTTAGAGATGTGCGATTCATTCCTGCTAGAATTGCAGTTTACCTTTTCATCAAGAAGAGAATAGCCTCTTCTTCGCAGTACAAGATTCCATTTAAGTAAATTTACATAGACGGCACATCTCCTAGGGGCAAGAAGATACTTCCCGGTGTCTAGGCATTTATAAGTCTTTCAAAACCTCAGGAAGAAATCCACAGTCATGATGTCCTGTGGGTCTTTATGGTAAAAGAAGTCATAGTATCCAGGAGCAAATAAGTGATTTTGATAACTAAATTCTATTTTCCTATTAAAATTATTACACCATATGATTATCTTGTCTTTAATTTCTAGGAGTTTCCTTAACTGGGAAGTTGGGAAAATTAGTTTATTTACATATCATGGCTTGTTTTGAGGCTCCATTGAGGACAGTTTCTAAGTACTGGGTACATGTATGTAGCATGTGGGTATATTTATTAGCTCTTACTAAATAAGTACATATAAATTAAACATGGACAATACGATTTGAAAAACTAGCAATCTGTGTAGAGTTTTCCTGAATCTAGTGGTACCAAAAAACAAACAAAAAAAACCCCCCCTCAGTTTATCATTGCAAAATTGCCACTATGGGAGTAACAAAAGGTATGATCAGGAATTGAATTTTTTTTCTTACATACTTAGCTACAATTATCAGTAAAATAAGCTTTTCAAATATTTGCACTTTTATCGATCATCTGTGAACTCTGTGGATTCCAGTGTATACTGACTTTCATCGTCTACTTTCTATTTCATACTAGACCTTTCCAAATTTTTTAAGAGCCTAACCTTTACATTGTTTCTAAGGTAGGTGGAAAATGAAAGCATTTGGAAAGAAGTTATGGCAACACAGAGCCATGTTTTCTTCCCCAAATCAAGTATTCTTATAAGTCATATTATTTGTCATATGTGTGTGATTATATAAGTAGATAATATGCATTTATATCTAATGCAATATATATGTGTGTTATATATATGTATATATTTACATATATCCATCTTTGTTTTTAAAAGAATTTGAGTATGTATACTGAATTTGCATATTAATCAAATTAACAAACTTCTTCTACAGTGGTGATGGGAGTATTTAAAAAAAGTGCTGGTGAATGCAACTCATGACTAACATTCAGTCATTAGAATTGCGCTCATCATAGTTAAAATCAGGTGGGACTAGCAAGCCACTTCTCTTCTATGTTTTGATGGGGAATGAAGTAAGAAGCATAGCTGGTGTTCTTAAAAATCTGTGTTTGACTTTGGTTACTAAAACTGCATCTCAGACTGTGAAGGGTCTCCCCTACACCCCCACCTTTACTTTTCACCTACCAGGGACACCAATACCACTAGTCTTCAGGAGAGTTTTGTAGCTAGTCATTACTTTATCAGTGAGGTCTTTCTAAAGAGCTTAAATACTTAAGTGATTTCTCTCAGAGCAGTAATGGTGAATTATGTGGTACTCTAATTGTGCTATTAGTTTATCTAAGCTAAAATGCAATCTACTTAATTTGAGGCTTTTATTACAACATTGGTCTCAAAAGGTGAAATACATTAAAAACATATTGGCTCTTTTACCAGGAGGCTAACCTTTTCAGATTCTGTATTTGATGGAAATGGTCTCTTTAGTATTCACCTTGAATGTGAGTGTGAGATGTTTACTTTGACACAAATGTAACTTGGAAAATTTGGGATGCTTGCTTAATACTTATTCACCTGTTAGCATTTGTGGAGTCAAAATTTCCCTTCTTTCAGTAAAACTAATCCAACTTCATGATGCATGTAATTAATATGTGTATTTACTATGTAATTATACCATTTACATGTGTGTGCTTAAAACTTGAAGACACAAGTCTGTGCGTTGAAAAGGAAATAATGACTAGGCAGAGCACAGAGGATTGTTAGGTCAGCAAAACTCTTCCATATGATACTTTAATTATAGCTATATGCCATTATACATTTGTCAAAATCCATAAAATATACAATACGGAGAGTGAACCCTGTGGTCTTTAGGGGATAATGATGTGTCAGTGCAGGTTCATTGTAGGCTGTTGATGGTGTAAGAGGTAGGGCAGGAGGTAGATGGAACTCTCTATACTTTCTGCTCAATTTGCAGTGAGTGTAATACTGCTCTAAAAAATAACCTTTTTATAAAAAGAGGAAAAACCATTCTGTGTAAAGTTAAAATGGATTGGGATGGTTTACCATCCATGCTATTTGAATACTGTGAAATTAGAAATTGATTGACTAAACCCTATGTAAAAAGTGCTTTAGAAACACTGTATCTTTAAAGTTTACTGTTTATTTTAGAATTATCTTTTAAATGATAGTCTAATTAGAAGATACAGCATTTATCAGCACACTGAAAATATACGCCTGGATATCTAGAGCAGGGTTCCTTGACCTCAGCATTATTGACATTTTGAGACAGAAAATTTGTAGGACATTTAGCAGCATCCTTGCTATCTATCCATTAGATGACAATAGTGCCAGACAAGTTGGGAAAATAAAAAATATCTTTAGTCTAGCCGGTGTTGCTCAGCGGTTGAGCATTGACCTATGAACCAGGAGGTCACAGTTCGATTCTCAGTCAGGGCACATGCCTAGGTTGTGGGTTCCATCCCCAATGTGGGGCATGCGGGAGGCAGCCGATCAATGATTCTCTCTCATCATTGATGTTTTTATCCCTCTCTCCCTCTCCTTTCCTCTCTAAAATCAATAAACTGTATTTAAAAAAGTATCTCTAGATATTGCCAAATTCACCAATGGGGAAATTGCTCTCTATTGAGAATTATTGTTTGCAAGGTAAATGTGCACAACTATATTTTATTGTTGTTCAAATTACATGCTGTATAGCCATAGCTGGTTTTGCTCAGTGGATAGAGCATTGGCCTACGGACTGACGGGTCCCAGGTTCAGTTCTGGTCAAGGGCACGGGTTCTGGGCACGGGTTCTGGGCTCAATCCCCAGGAGGGGGCGTGCAGGAGGCAGCTGATCAATGATTCTCTCTCATCATTGATGTTTCTATCTCTCTCTTCCTCTCCCTTCCTCTCTGAAATCAATACAAATATATTTTAAAAATACATGACATATATATGTGTGTGCGTGTGTTTAACCACCTACTTCTGTATGTAGAAATCAGGTTTTTATTTATTTTTTAAAAAAATATATTTTATTCATTTTTTACGGAGAAGAAGGCAGAGGGATAAAGAGTTAGAAACATCGATGAGAGAGAAACATTGATTAGCTGCCTCCTGCACGCCCCCCACTGGGGATGTGCCCGCAACCAAGGTACATGCCCTTGACCGGAATCGAACCTGGGACCCTTCAGTCCGCAGGCCGATGCTAGTCTTAGCCACTGAGCCAGACCGGTTAGGGCAGAAATCAGGTTTTTAAAAGACAAGAATGCAGAAGTAAAAAACAACAACACTTTTTTAACCTGGTTCATAATTTCCAAGGCTACTCAAGATTGTGTGCTTCTAACTCTCTTTCCCATGTGGTGGATTGACGATGGACGGATGTAGATTTGCAATCTCCTGCTCAAAGAACAGGCAAAATAACTCCTGTCAGTTGTTTCCGCTTTCTGCATTAAGGGCTGATTCAAACTAGTCATGCCCCAGGCCTCCCCTGTGCGTGCTTCCCACCAGAAGGCTTCAGATAAACATTTGGCTGAAACATCTTTACAGGACTCATCCAGCTGTCCTGTGAAGTAACTGTTGCCCACACCCACATGCATTAATGTATGTCTCGCCAAGATGTTTATTTGCCTTCCCATAGACAAAGGCACAAGGCAAATAGGAATAGTACCCTGTTAGATGATCACTTCTTTAGCCAAGCAAGCGAAGTTGGAAGTTTTCTATGATAAGGTACATGGCAAACCTTTTATTTATTTATTTTTTAAGAAAAAGAAGGATGGAAATTGTTAACTAACATTTGCTAAAAATCCTAAAATTACAGTATGATTTTTATTTCCATTTGGATAATTACATTATATATTTTACAAAGAGTTTTTCCATTTTTTTTTAATCTTATCTCCTAACCCTATCCTCTTGCCCACATTTCTTTACTTTATTCATATTTGTTACTAGTATTGCATCTCTGAACACAGTACTATATTAATGTGAGCTTCAGATTTAGAGCTGACACTGTTAGAGGCAGCATATTACTTTAAAATAGTTTTCCAGAGAAAAAATGCAAGCCTGTCTTAATTTTGCAGCTATTAATATATATTTAATGAATTATCTTGACATATGCCAACTCTGTCTTTAATGAGCAACACTATTTTCACTCCCATAAAATATACATCCAATCAATTGTATATAAATGGATTATTTACATGCGCTATAAGTGCAAATTTATGCAATCATATTGCCTTCTTCACACAAATGCCTTCTAAAATAGTTTTAGTTGATGCGTCAGTGGCAATCTGAAATCTTTACTAGAATATAAAATTTGGCAGGTAGCTAACAATTGCAGGTATCTAATCCTTTTTAGATACAGTTGAAAACTTGAAGTATTCTGTATAAACAATTATATGATGCAATTTGAAATGAAAAACTGGTGATATGTTATTAGGTAATTCTCTGAATAATTGTAGTTTAATGTGTATTTTGCATAGTGCTAGAATACTGAATGTTGATTTTTGAGCATTTTTAAAGATTTCTGTAGAAAAAGCATCCCTTCCTTTTTTATGTATTTTTTTTTTTCCTTTTCAGATGAGGACAGATGCAATGAAGTCTGTGTGCCTAAATGAAACTATTAAAAAAACCACACTTGACTAAATTAGTCTGTCATAATATAACACTACTAGCTTTCAGTAGAATTGAAAAGAAGTGGCTGTGGTTCAGAGGCCTTTCTTTCTATTGTTCTGCTAAATCACTCCCAAAGTTCAGTTTGTATTCCAACAGTAGCATTTAAGACAGCATAGTTAAGAATCTCTTAACATTTCCATTTACAACCTCCCCCTCCTTCTAACATTTTCTTTATTGATTTTAGGATGTTTCATGGTAACAGCTTATCAGCAGTTACAGCCAATGACCTAAATATGCAATTAAAATTGTACCATCCTAGCTAAGTGATAAACTGGCCCTCACTATGGGGCTTTGGAAATACTATTTTCTTTTCTCAAGACCTCTTCTTATTACTAATTATAAAATAGAAAAGCACACCACTGAGGGTGAACCCTTTAGAGAAATCATGTTAGGTTCTCCATAGATTTTAAAATGAAGCTGTTTAAACATTCTTTTGCCTTGTTAATAACACTTACTAACCTTTAACATTCCAACTAAAATCCTTCGTTTATTTGTAGTTTGCAGGTGGGAAAAAGTAGCACCAGGATGTCTATGTTTCAATATGGCATGTATTGAAAACTGCCATACAAGAGAGCATGCCTTTCAAGAAAAGGAGGTTTTTTGGCAATCATGTTCAGAGGACTGAACCCCAAAGACTGTACTTTGGGGAAATCGTAGACTTTTATAATAGTTTCAAAACTATTAGTTCAACTTTTGTAATTTAGAGTTGAAGTGATTTCCTCTAGATCACATAGATAATCAGATCACAATATGAGCTTCCTGATTCTCAATACAGGCAGAGGAACTCCAATGCTTTGTCCATTTCCCATTACTTCGGCTCCTTTTTTAAAAAAATATGTATTTATTGATTGATTTTATGTTTTTATTGATTTTAGAGAGAGGGGAAGGGAGTAGGATAGAGAGAAACATCGATGAGAGAGAAACATTGATTGGCTACCTACAGCACTCACCCTACTGGGGATGGAGCCACAACCTGGGCATGTGCCCTGACCGGGAATTGGACTTCTTACCTTTTGGTATAGGCCAACACTCAAGCACTGAACCACCCTGGCTGGGCACTTTCAGCCTTCTCTCTAACTACCCAATGTACCATAAGACAGATCTTTAGCAAGTTTAAAGGATTCTGTTTTACTAATGGTAGAGACAAGGAGACTATAATATATGTGTGCGTGTGTGAATGTGTGTATGTTAGTTTCAGATGCATAACTTCTACTTATTCAGAATGAACTAACTACATAATTTCGTTAACTTATTTTCCTCTTCTGGGGTTTCATTTTCTTTGTGTGTAAACTATGCTGCTGCTGTTTGTTCTGAGAGATCTAATTCACTAAATCCAAGGCGTTGATCATTTTCTCCCACTAACCACCCCTCCCACATTGACCTCCTCCTCCTCAAGCCCCAAACCTCTGGAGGTCATTGTTCTTCCCCGCTCTTTCTTCTTGCCCTTCTATCCCCTGAATCCAAGGCAGAACATGTACTCCATTCTCTAGGAACATAGATGTGTCTGTGTTAGTCTGGGACCTAGATCTTTTTCTTTCTTCTTCTTCTAGTTTCCGGTCAAAATTGCTCTCTTGAAAGCTAACATTCTGTCCAGTCCATAGGTTTTGTCTATAACATTACTCTGCCTGTTGCATAATCTCTTTTGTTTTGCAAAAGAACCAGTCTTCTCCTCTTCCTTTGGCTACCCCTTCCCTTCCGGATTTTTTTATCTTTGTCATGCCTGGGTTTTCATGCAGTTCCCAGCTGTTTTCTCCAGACACCAGAAATTAACTCTTCTCAGATGATCCTGTTATTACAATTAAATTACTTATTATTATTATTGTTGTTGTTGTTGTTGTTGTTTTGGTGTGAAGACTTTACTTAAGAAGGTATTCTTGATGTATATACATGGAATTTGTGATTTGCAGTGTGTGGTTTCACCTTATCTCAGCGTCTGAGCTCAGTCTTTTTAAAAGGAATGGGAATGGGCTTTTAAACTGCAAGTTGATGGCTAAGCATGGAGTCTGCTTTGATATTGATTTTCCCTTCACTCTACCTTCAATTTAGTAACTGTTCTTCTCCTCATTCCTCTGACAAAGCCATAGACTATTTGTGCTAGAAATAGCTTTTGGGGATAATTTAGTCTCACCCTATATTCTGTAGGAGAAAACTAGATCCAAAGAGCCTAAGTGATTTGTTCTGAATCCATTCAGAAATCAGGCTTTTTTGTTGTTGTTCCTAGAATGTCTGATACTGAACACTTCCTAAATCTACATCTTTGCTTTATAACTGGTTGTTTAACTAGGTTGCTACTTTTGGCATTTATGTTTTCAGCATTACTTTCCTCTTTCTAAGCCTCTAAGGGACTGGAAGCCTTTGGGCACTTATCTCCAAACAGCAGCCTAGACTCATGCCCTCTGCTTGCTTGCTCCTAGCACCCAGACTTTACCTCCCTGTTTGGCTATCATTCTGGTAATTATATGTGGGGTCCATGAAGCCTTCTTGGCTTTCTCCCAATATCACTTGCCACTGTGCTTCTGATACCATGCTTCGGTCATTGACTTCCTGCAGTCTCTCCATTGCCTGCCCAAGAGGATTGTTATATATATCTGGTCTCTGGTGGAGATATTCAAGAACAACAAAGGAAACTTATCTGGAATTGCTTTATAAAGTAACTCTAGAATTGCTTTTGGAAATATGTAACCTTGTTTAGGATGAGGACCATGTTCTTTATGACCTTGAAATTTTCTTCAAATCTTATGAGATTGAGAAAGTAAATGTGGTGTGTGTGTCAAAGTACCACACAAGTGATTAAAAAATATGATGTCATTGGAGGGATTCCTTTGAAAGCATCTACACTAATAAAAGAGAAAAATGGTAATTGGCGTATGGCGATACCTTTTTCATTGGCTAATCAGGGCTATATGCAAATTAACTGCCAACTAAGATTGGCAGTTAACTGCCAACAAGATGGCGGTTAATTTGCATATGTAGGCACAATGCAGGGAGGCGAAAGGGAAAGCAGGAAGAAGCCCCCTGCCACTGACAGTGATCAGAAACCCAGGGGGGAGCTAAGAGCTGGGGGGCAGGGCAAAGGCGGCCCTGGGGCCGCCTTTGCCCTGCCCCCCAGCCATGATTGGAGAATCAGGCACCTTTGCCGCCCTGGCCAGTGATAGCAGGAAGTAGGGGTGGAGCCAGCGATGGGAGCTGGGCACGGTCGAAGCTGGCAGTCCCAGGAGCTAGGGGTCCCTTGCCTGGGCCCAAAGCGAAGCCCACGATCGCGGCGCCCCCCGCTGCCACTGCAGGTCCCCGCTGCCCGGGCCGGACGCTTAGGCCAGAGGCGTTAGGCCTGGGCAGGGGCGGAGCCTGCAACCGCAGGGAGCTGGGGGTCCCCTGCCCAGGCCTGACACCTCTGCCGGAGGCCTCAGGCCTGGTCAAGGGGCCGATCCGGTGATTGGTGATCGGAGGGTGATGAGGGTCAACTCCTCTGGCCGAGGCATCAGGCCTGGGTGGGGGGCGGAGCCGGGGATTGGGGGGATATGATGGTCCCCTTGCCCAGGCCTGAAGCCTGGGTCAGAGGCGCCAGGCTTGGGCGGGGGGTGGAGCAAGGGATCAGAGGGAGATGGGAGTCCCCTGCCCAAGCATGATTCCTGGGCCAGAGGCCTCAGGCCTGGGCAGGGGCCAGAGCCAGTGATCGGGGGGAGATGGGGGTCCCCTGTCCAAGCCTGACACCTCTGGCGGAGGCGTCAGGCCTGGGCAAGGGGCCGATCAGGCGATCGGAGGGTGATGGGGGTCAACGCCTGAGGGCTCCCAGTATGTGAGAGGGGGCAGGCTGGGCTGAGGGACACTCCCCCCCCACACACCCAGTGCATGAATTTCGTGCACCGGGCCCCTAGTTGTAATATAATGAGATAAGTTTGGGCCAAAGAATCAGATTCATTTCATTTGGACCCCAGTTTTCCCAAATACTAAATATGTGACCTTTGGAAAAGTTATGTGTTCAGTGCCAGAGTGAGATTTGCCAGGCTCTAAAAATCTTCATTTTTCACACACCAAGATATAAGACATTCTCTGTTTGACAGTGTTCATTTCACATTAATAAAGAAGAGTGTTCATGGTTTTCTGCTTTAAGCAGGAAGGACAAATGGATTTTATCTTACCTGAAGGTAAATGCTTGCAGACTAAATGTTTTAAGACTAAATAATTGAATATCTCTGAGCTTCAGTTGCCTCAGTTGTAATCTTCTTTAATAGAAAGGTAATATGCAAATTGACCTTAACAGCAGAATGACCGGTCGCTATGATACACACTGACCACCGGGGGCAGACACTTAACACAAGAGTTGCCCCCTGATGGTCAGTGCACTTCCACAGGGGGAGTGACGCTCAGCCAGCATAGTGGCTGGCCAGCACAGCAGTGGTGGCAGGAGCCTCTCTAGCCTCCACTGCAGTGCTAAGGATGTTTGACTAAATTAGTTGGACATTCCCTGAGGGCTCCCGGGCTGCCAGAGGGAGCAGGCCAGGCTGAGGGACACTTCCCAAGTGCACACATTTTCATGTACCAGGCCTCTAGTACTGAGATAAAGATAACTGTATGGCTAAAATAGGATCATGTATGTGAAAGATGTTTTTTAGAAATAGCGCTAACAGAACTATCCTTCTTCCTTCTCTCCATTCTAGGAAACTGAGTAAGATACTGATTTCTATAAATAATGATTATGTCTTAGTCTGTTTGGCTGCTATAACAAAATACCACAGACTGGGTAGCTTATAAACAACAGAAATTTATTTCTCACAGGTCTGGAGACTAGAAGTGTTTGGTGGTGTTACCATAGTTGGATGATGGCCCTCTTCTGGGTTGCATATTTCTCATTGCATCCTCATGTGGCAGAAAGGGCAAGGAAGCTCTCTGGGGTCTCTTTTATCCCATTCATCAGGGTGCCACCCCCATGACCTAATCACTCCCAAAGGCTGTGCCTCCTAACACCATCACCTCGGGTGTTAAGATTCCAAAATATGAATTTCGGAAGGACACAAACATTGAGAATATAGCAGATTATCATTAATTTGTTGTCAGAGTGTATTGTACCTAGGAAAGAGGTTTGTTGATGAGAGGAATCAATAAAATATGCGAAACTGCCATTTTATGCTCTGCTATTTTATGTTGTTTACTTCAACAAAACACCTAAGAATAGTGTTTTCCTGTCTAAAAAGGGTTGTGATGTAAGCATCTCTATTTCTGGCTCAGGGAGCTGAGTGTCTTTGTGCCATTTTAATGCTTTATATTTCAGAGGCCTTGAAAAATATACGTAAAGTTAGCAAGTTATAGAGTCACATTGCATTCAATGAAGACCATTTACTTATATAGAAATAAATACAGATGCATGTACTATGCAATTTATCAATGTGTCAATGTCAGAGAAGCAAAAGATATGGGTATATATGTGGGAGATGGGGGATTAGACGATAGGGGACATTATTTTTCCAGATCTGAGGTCATAGCCCAAGCCACTAAGGGCTTCAGATCTATTAGGGGAGAATCTGTCCTTTAGCAACACTGCTCCATTTTATCATTCAGAATCCTAAACTATCTTTAGGCACTCCTTCAAGGAATCTCAAGTTACTAATATGTTAACCCAAACAGTGGTGGAGTAGAAAAAAATCTCTTGACGATCAAATCAAACTGCACTACTTCATAATCTTTATTGAATCATAATAGTCCTTCTGGAACGTGCCTGAAGGAGGAAGCACTTTAAACCCTTGCATATGAAACACTTATTTAATGATATTGTGCCCTCCAAATCCTAATTCCTTACCTCTTAGTATTCCACTTGCTCTAGACTGGGGTCTGGGGCTAAGGTGGAGCAATTCTAGAAACTGACATGGCACTGTCAGAGCTAAAATTTAAACTCAGGTCAATCTCAAGAAAAACAACAACAATAATCTCAGTTCAAGAATGTTGATACAACCTCACTGAGTGTTTCTTATTTATGCTCTTACTGTTTATCAGCGATGGCAAATGGGTTTCATTCCACCCCTTGCTTCGTAAGGATTGATGGGTACTGGCTTGCCTCCTGGAGTGCCACCTAGAGAAGAGGTTCATGGTAGACCCATGTTACTGGGAAAGTGACATGATTGATTCGAGACCTACCTTGTAATGGGATGGGGAGGATGCTTGCCAGTATTTGCCATTTCTGGTTTAGAAAGAAAATGTCTACGAGCTTGGTGAATATTGGGTATTTAAGAAATATTTCTCTTCCATTTATTAGTACCTCTTCTGGGTATAGCCACAAGGGCCCCTTACAGTGGACCGCTGACCTGCGTTCAGCAATGTCCAAGGGAAAGTCTCAGAGGCAGGTTGGGGTGTTAGGCAGGAAACCAGATACCGGAAGTCTTCTATGTATCCCACTGCCTTGGCCCCCAACAGGACTCCTTCAAGTTTTACACATTTATATTCATTTTTAACGAAGCACATGAGGATATTCATAAAAGGTGGCATATTTTCTGGAATATGTGAAGTAACATAAAGCTGCATTTTCTTGTGTATTTATTACCATGTCACAGCATGCCCAAGGTATTCAGGATAGATATCCAGGGTAAATGAGGATATGTTTTACTCTTCTATTAACATCCTTTTTTTTTTTTCTACTTAAAGTTAAAAGTCGCTTTTTTAAAGTTAAAAGTATAACTGCCAAATCAGCAAGGGTTTTTTTTTTTTTTTTTTTTTTTTTTTTGCCATTGTGTACTCAAAAGCCTATTTTCCCTCTGAGTAGCTCTGGAAGAATGGGCTCCTAAGGGACCAGATTAATCAAATTTAAAAGCAAATGTAAATTTAAATCAACCATGGAGCCCTGCTGTACAGCAATTAACATTTCAAGGTAAAATGAAATGTGATGATAATAAATACTGGTTCTATGGCTGAATTGGAAACATATCCTGTTTCATGGTGTATTTGGGCAGAGAATAGAAATATGAAGGGGAAACCATTATTAACATACTAGTGTTGACATGTCAAGATATAATTGAAACTTGGTTACAACTTCTATTTAAACAAATCTCAACTTCTGTACCTCCTCCTCTAGATAAGAGGTTGTTTTTTTTTTTTTTTAAATTTTGGCACTTTTGACATCTTGAACTGTATATTTTTTTTCCTTAGGGGCTCCCCTGTGCATTGTGGGCCACATCCCTGGCCTCTACCCACCAGATGCTAGTAGCAACTCATCTCCTCCCACTCTTGGCAGTTGTGACACTAAAAATGCCTCCATATACCAAGCAGTGATTTGGGCATGAGGAGAACTGGGTTATCACTCACTAGCTCTACCATTCACTAACTGTCAAAATTTTTGTGGTTACTTATTCTCCCTGGACCAGGTTTCAACTTAAATAAGTGAAGGTTTCAAATAGTCTGATTCAGTTCTAAAACTGGTTTGATCTTTTTATCACTTTCTTAATGAAATAAAACAAACAAAAAAACCCCAACAACAATGTTCCAGAGACAGAAGGTCCTTGAGGAAGGTCCTATGGGTTTAGTCAGAAAAGGTTGTGAAGATTTGCACTAACATTGTGCAGCAAAAACAAAATGAATGGAGCCATGCATATTCTTTATGAATGGTGCCCAGGAGACTGAATTCTTACAGTTGTTCTTGGTTAGCATGGAAATCTGGGAACAGTGGAAGGGACAGTGGAAGGTGGTGGGAGGTGTGAGGGGGTAAGTAATACATTTCTAGAAGCATTCATGCAGTAAGGAATTACCTTCATGCAATGCGTATTCTTTTTAAAGCTATTTTTATATAAAACATAGCTTTAGACATATAATAGTTTTCATTTTTCAGATTAGGATCCCTGTGGTTCTGAATCAAAGGGCTCACCTTAAGTCATGATCTAGCGTTGGTCTTGGCTCGAGCTTCTTTTCTTTCCTTCTGCTCAAGGAGTGGAGGTGAGGCACTTTCCTTCTGAAGCCAGAGGCTCATTGGTCATTTTCGATGCCCACACAATCTGCTGTGGTGGCATTTCTGGGTCTGCTGACAGGGACAGGAAGCCGAACGCTGGTGAAGAGCCTGTGCCAAGGCAGCACTACTGCTGGATAACGGAGATTCTAATTTAATCAGCCCGAGTTAGGAAAAGGACAATGTATATGGAAGCCTTCCAAAGATGTTTGATTTGTTATTCTCAAACAAAAAATCGAGGTAGCTCTGCTTCTTCATTTATGGTTGGGTTTTGACATGTGTCTTAACTCTTGTCCTGTCCGAAGACAGCCGTGGTCCCTTGTCCCTTAGTCAGACTCTCCAGCAGGCATGTGCCGCGCACACTTGGCGTGGCTGTGACTAACACTGTGGCAGGCCAGTGGGCACTGTTGCTTCTGGCGGCAAACTCTTCCTTCCTGCCTGATAAGAAACCACTTTTCCTGGAAGTTATCCTTCATCACCAGTCAAATGAGCTTCTCTTGAAACCTGGCTGCTCTGTAACCTGCTGCTACCACCTCATTGCATTGGCATCACATAGGGTCATGTATCATCACTGCGAGTTGATGTCAGGACATCTGTTACATAGGAAGATCTTCTGCTCTCTGGCATACAGATTCTGTTAGTAAACTTGGTCATACAAGGGAATTGACACAGGCATAGTCCGACCCTGCTCCTTTTCTTGTTACAGAGCTAGGGGACAGGTATTTTATTATACACTTATTCACTCTGCATAGGTCAGAACCATGAAATTTGAGAATCCTTCATTTGAGGCACTCAAGCCATTTGGGAGATTAAATCGACATTGTGCTTTAATCTGCCGGACGGCCGTTGCTATCAGTCACATGTCGAATCTGTCGGCATTGTTAATGTAAGGGGCACAGTCTGGGTACTCATCAGCGGAATTCAGTGACAAGTAATTTTATTGAAGGTCCAAGAGAGAACTTAACCCTCTTGATTTTTTTCTTTTGAACCCATTTTCTTACTTTTGATGGAGCGAGGACGTTTTTAGAAAATACTGTTCTCTGTTGGTTTTAAACAAAATGGTTCTCACACCTAAATTTAGTTCATCTGAGAGGTTATGCCAAGAAGAAGTAACAGATTACCGAAGGAAAGAAAAAAGAAAGTGATTTTACAAAATTGAAAGCATTCTATCTTGTGCTAAATTCCTATTTTTAGAGTAATCCTTTGGTGTATTTATATTTTGTTTTTGAACTGTTCCCCCATCAGGGATACACAGGAGTTTTATTCATCCTTGATATTGCTTGAACTAACTTTTCATAACAGAATATGTTCTCTTTCTCTTTTAGGTTGAGAATTTATGCAGGTAACAGGAGAAATATAGATTAAACTTTGAGCTTCTTAAATAATTCAGGATTATAAGATGTTACTGAATCTCAGAAGTCAGATATTAAAAATGGAATTCACATTCTGCAGTTGTCATACCAATATAAACTTGATCACAATTTTTTATATTTATAAAATATCAAATTTCATATATATATATATATATATATATATATATATATATATATATATATATATATATATCAATGTTTAGGGAACTATAGTAAGTGAATTGCAGGTCATTTTACAAGTACCCACTGTACTCTGATATATATATTTTAAACCAGTATAAACCGGGACTATAATTTACTCACATAATAAGATTAAACAGAGGTGAATATATGCAGTGTACTAAAAATATGAGTTTTATGACTCTCAGATCCACATTTTTACCACTACAAAGAAAAATAATTAGATTTACTTTCTGCAAACAAAATCCTGTGATATTTGACTGTGAAAGTTTACATCTAGCTCTTTACTTAGAATAATTTGGGAATTTTTAAAAATCTTCAATGACTCCACTCTGTCAGGCACTTCAGTTGTTGAGGGAGAGCAGTGTTGGTGAGTCAATGTGAAGGTTGAACTAGGAGGTAATGACACTCATTCTGAAATCAGAAAGCACGCTTAACGGTGACGCTTGAATGAAACCTTTTCAAAACCGCTGTCAAAACACAACTTTTTTCCTCCTCTTGTTTGAATCTCCTGGCAACCTTGCTACCTTTTACAGCGACTTCCCTTTTGGGGTGTGTTGTCTGAATGCCTTTCATTTAATGGCATATTTTAGAAATCTAATTTGGCTGTCTGCTTCAGATCAGCAATGCTGTGGAAACGTAACCATTTTAGACTGTCTGGATGCTGTTTTCATCAAGGCATCCCATTATTATTGGGGGTGACATGAGGGAGTTATCTCCCCTCGCGCAGAGCATCTTCTTTGTTGAAGAGCACAACCCCTTCACCTTTGTAAAGGATGTGGTTTCACAAAGTTCACTTTTTATGCGGAGCTGTTTTCTATTATAATTTTAGTTTATGTCTGTCTGCAGTGCTTCCTGCAAAACTTAACCAGGTTTCCTCGTGTCAGTAAAGATGCCTGGGTTATGATAGGTGTTCTCTGGAGCTTCTTTTTCAGCACATCAGAGTTGGAGTCCAGATACCTCCTTTTAGAGACCGGGAGCTGAAACAGGCTGTTGGGCTGAGTAGCGGCTTGATTATGAATATCCTGACACTTCATCACTGTGTTTTTCCTCTTCCCCATCCTGTCATTTTCCCCAGTCTTATCTTTGTCAGAACTATATTTTGCAACCCTCTATTTATTTTAGCTCCTTCGTTCTGGATCACTTCTCTGCTACGTTGGATCAGAGCACCGATGTGTCTTCTGCTCTGTGCCCTGATTCATTTGGCCTGAGGTCTACCATGAACGATCCAGTTCATTATCAAAGCAGCATTATTGCTTTTATAAAAATGATGCATATTTGGGTACAAATTTAAAATGATACAGAATTGAATAAAGACAATGCTAAAAATAAATGAATTGCACCAATCATTCAAACCCATGGTTAAAAATTTGGTAAATATACCTTCAGTCACATCTCTGAACAAAGATTTATTTATTCAATTACATATGAATTTTCGTCTGCATTCAGTTATACCATAATATTTCACCAATAATGCCCGAGGTTGCCATTTTCTATAACACAGCTAATACAGATCTTTGTCAATTTAAATTTTTTTTACTATTCTGATCTGCATGAAAAATAAGTCTTTTTTTTCTTAACTCAGCAGAAGTCTGTAAATCACCTTTTCATGTTTTTTTTTTAATCTTTATATCTGTTGGTACAGCCATGTCCTTCTTTTGGTCCTAACTTATTTGTTAAATCTCTTATCTATCTATCTATACTCCATATGCAATATTTTGCAAATATTTTTCTTAGTTTTGAAGAAATTTTCTAACTTGCTATGTGTTTTTACATTGTTGTTTCAGTTTGTGTGTATTTTGTTTTATGTCTTTTGATACCAGAAATTTTCCTTTGTAGTGAAGATAAACTTATTATTTGAAACCATGCAAGTAATTACTGGAACTAAATTCAGAGGTAGGCCTGTAGGTAAGCAGGTTAATAGGAAGTAATACCACACATTATTCTGCAGAAATAAGTAATATTGCTAATACCTCAGTAGCAAGGATAGGGCCTTTTATTGGGCAAGAGTGGCCCAAGTGTATGTAACCGAGATAATTAGCTGCTTACTGATTTCCTGCCATTGGGTTAGCATCCCTTGGGCATTCAGTTCTTCACCTTGTTTTGGTGCTGACACTCCACAGGAAGCTGTGTGGGTGTGTGTTTCTGGTTGTTGTTTTGTTTTTTTACCTTAAGTATGCCCTGTCCTGTGTGAGAGTAATTTCTGAGCTGAATATATTAAATTCCTGTCTTGAATTTTTCCAACTTGCCATATGCCATTTGATCATTGAATCGTGGAAATAAGCTCATTTGCCTGGAGGAATTCTGTGTTGTCTGTAGGATGGTTGCCACAGATAAGTTTGCACAACAGAGTTAATGTTCTCTGTATTTCGTATTGAGCCCTTCAACTTATGACTGTTATGCTTACTACCAATATTTTTTTCTTTCTTTCCTTTTCTCCTTTTGTTCTTTACTGTTGCTTCTCATATAGGGAGGTTGTTTGTTTTGTTTTTAATGTACTGCATTTCTTTTTATGATTTTGTATTTGCCTAGCCAAAACTCTGCTTCATTTTTAGCTCCATCAAACACCAATGAAATATTGAATGCTACATAACAAGGATGTGAAGAGTCAATGTGTAATAATGATTCAGCATTTAAAAGATTTCATTAATTTTTTTGGTTATAATTAGGAGATCACATTGACTCAGATGAAGCCAATAATATGTCTAGCATTTGTCTACTGACCCTCTGAGTGTGCAATATTTTCAAAACAATAGCTTTTAATTTAATTCCCCTGTAGGTACAGTGGAAAGGGCTCTGATTCTTTAGAGGGCAAAATTAATCCTTGTCAGCAAAGGAAAAAAAATTGATAATGGAAAGGAAACTAAGATTCAACAGGATTTTGCTTCTAAGACATATAGGAAAGACTGAGTGAAGCTCATTGAGAAGTAAGATAAGGAAGGCTCAGTGAGTGGGTACTTTGAACACAAATTCAAAGGGAAAACCAATAAAAAGTAACTTTTTAGTGAAAACGTGATTGAAAGTAGGGATCTTTTACATTTCTTGGAGGATAGATACTAAAATTAGTGAATGGAATGAGAATTAGCATTTGTTGGAGAATTACCATGCATTCAATTCTTTTCAAGGACAAACATCAATAAGACAATGGATTCCTAGGGCTCTAAAAGGTGGCTCTCACTTATCTCCTTTTACAGCTGAGGAAATCTGAGGCCAAATCTGAGGTCAAATACATTGCAATGTGCTCAGTTAGTATTTGGAGCAACATGTCTCGCTGGCTTCAAAAGCAGGACCTTTCTGTCTCCAGTTAGCATCTTAGAAAGAAGAGCATTCCCCAGGAGAACAAATGTATCTGATGAGCCCTCTGATTGACAAAACACATACTACAGAATAGGAAACAAATCTCTTTGAGCTACCCCAAGAAAGTGGAGTAGAGGGAATATGGGTAGTTATAAAATTTATGCATGATTATGTAGTTTTCTTGTTTGCTTCCTTGTTTTAGTATCACCTGTATTTTCAAATTGGAAAGTTTCAAGTTAAATTCCTAAAATATGCTTGTCTACTCATGGCAATTGTGAGGTCATGCATTATTCCTTACATATTTGGGAGTCTATGTAAATGGGCACAGACTGTTCTGATGTTCTGCTTATCTGCCCAGCACCATCTCTTTCCAAGTGACTACCTTCTTTCTCAATCTGCCCCAGGCCCCCAACCAGCATCATCTGCTCTTTTTTTAATGTTTAAATTGTAAGATGATGAAATATGTATTAAAATTTTATGTAAAAATAAGTATGAATGTACTAGGATACTTTTTAATCTTTCAAATGTTAACATGTGATCCTTTCACACTATCAGATGCAGGCTAATTTCAGTTTGATCATTAGGGTTTAGGCTCATGGAGGAAAGAAACATCGTATGCTTGTCTGAATCTCCAGCACCCAGTATGTTGTTTTCTGATTTAAATGGAATCATTCGATACTGTGTGAATAAGACAGTTTTCTGTATCTAACTATTTTAAAAAGCTCTTGTGATCTACATATTTTATAATTTATTAAACATAGTGGGTTTGAATAGACTTTTGAAATCTGTGGCTAGAAGATCTTAATTTCTGATCATTAAAAAAAAGGTGATTGCAGGAGAGAGAGAGATTGATTTTGATTCATGGGTTATCTACTGAATCAGTTGTATTGCACGACAACCTCACCTTATACACTAAAATGCTGTTCTTTGAATGTGAGGATGATGCTTCTAATGAGTCAACAGCAGCATTACACAATATTGAGTTGTTTTTCCCATAGAGGTAATTATTTTTCTCTGATTCACCCCACTCTCTTGGTTCTGATTCCCTAGGGATATACTACATGCAGGTGTGATGTGACTCACCAGGTCAGATCCTCTTAGCAGTAGATCTGAGCCATTAATACATGAATGATTTTTGTCTGTATGTTAGGTTATAATAATCACTTCAGCAAAATAGCTATATGTCCATATGATACTGTAAAAGCAACAAGAGAAAATAAAGAAAAAAATTTCCATTTTTTGCTATGTAGCCCTTATTTTATTACCTACCATTTGAAGGACTTAGAATAGATGATTTGTGACTACACTCAAATTCTTAAAATTTATGGTTCATAAGTTCAGTGTAGTTAAACTAATGAATTAATTCCTACATATTAATTCCTCACATAGTACTATATTTTAAAATACTTTAGGAAATTTTTGTTTTTGTTTTTTTGGTTGTTGTTTAGAAAATAAACTCAATGCTATGAATATATGTGCATATCAAAATAACATTACAGGAATTATTGGTATATTTTCTTTTTAAAAAAATATATATTTTTATTGATTTCAAAGAAGAAGGGGAAGGGAGAGTGAGGGATAGAAACATCAGTGTTGAGAGAGAACCATTGATTGGCTGCCTCCTGCATGCCCCACACTGGGGATGGAGCCCACAATCCAGGCATGTGCCCTGACCAGGAATTGAACTGTGACCTCCGGGTTCATAGGCCAATGCTCAACCACTCAGCCGTGCCAGCCAGGCAATTGGTATAGTTTCAATGGTAGAAAATATTTTATTCAGCCAGAGCTTATGTCTAAGTTACAGAAAAGTAGATTATTTTGTGTGTTTACTACTTGACATCTTCTTTTCAAAGTTAAACTTCTTATTTATTTTTTCCCTTGTTGTTTCAAATGATGTTATGTATAAATTCTAAGCATGAATAAATATAATCCTAGTAAGGGCACATGAAGGAATATTCTTATCTGTCTTCCAATAAAGCTGAAAAGGTCCATGGAAATGATAGCCGTTAAGCCTTCACTTTATGGTTGAAGAGACTGAGTTTGAGATCAATGTTGTCCTGCTAGTTAAGTTCCCAGGTCCTCTGACTTTTACTCTTTTGTTCTCCAGCCAATCCACAATACATTTCTTTTTAAACTGGAAAATAAGAATAAGGTGTTGATGACGATTAGCACTTAAACCCAACGGAAATTCCTGGTGGTGATACAAGCCAAAAATTGTTCTTTGCTCTCCAGGAATTTCAGAGAGAAAAGCCAACAGTGTGAAATTCTCTGTAGCTTAACATATTTCCTTTATAAGACCCAGAATTGCCAGAATCATGTTATTCTTCCCACAGAGAACATGCTTGCCATCAGCAATCTACACCTCACAATGTATAAAATCATGCTGAGGAATTAGGTGAGATCTATTCATATAAGCAGACATATTTATGTAAGCAGGCCTGGCCATTGTGAAATGTAGAAATCTGTCTCTGAAGGGGTCCTTCTTTGAAGTGTATGCACAGGGAGATGTCACAGAATTAGATTTCAGAAATGGTAGTAGCCCTAGTCCAGTGTTTTCATCGAGAGGGTATCTTGTGCTGATTGCAGTTATCCTTTTAGGGTTTGCTGCCTCTGCCGAATCTTTAGTTACTGCAGGTTTTAAATACACTGAGCTTGCCTTTGCTCCCTTTTCTCAGTAGCTTCTCTAAACTAAACAACAAAAGGGTCATAAGTGAGATTAGGTGGAACGTCACTTGATTTAGTCTTTCTTATATGAAAGGGAAATATTTGTTCTCTTGGCATTCTGATGTCTGCAGCACTACATTTTAAAAGGTTTAAGATGGTACCATAAGGTGATTTACTGTAGCTCTGATCCACACAATTGTGGACACATAATTTGGATCGTGAGAATTTACTGCCCACAGTGAGTTAAAGGAATGAAAAAAAAAATGATTTCCCGGTTCTATACAACAGACAAATGCTAAAGTAAAATAAATTCTTTCCCATTTATTAAAACTGGTTTAGGGAAGTTTTGTGGCATGAAAGCTTTAACATTACCAATAAATGTCTCCCTTTGCAATTTCAAAGCTGTCTTCAAGTTCATATGTGTCCTGGGATCATAGTGCCACTAAGGGAAATTGGACTTTTGCCTGGTGGTTATGGAATAAATTCTCCTTGCTCCAAAATTTTATGGGATGAAGAACATAGTGCATTGGTTTCCTGCCCAGAAAATAATGCCTCATTCTCTGTGAAGTTAGCTATTGTATATTTGGTAACCCCAAACCATTGTATGTGGCTCTGATACAGTGGTTCTCACTCAGGGCTTGTTATACCCCCAGGCAAACATTTGGCAATGTTTGGAGACATTTTTGGTTGTCACATCCAGGGGTGGAGCTATTGGCATCAAGTAGGTGGAGGACATGAATACTGCTCAGCATCCTAAAGTACGCAAGCCAGGTTCCCGCAAGAAAGAATTATCCAGCCCAAAATGTCACCCCTGCTCTAATGTTTATCACATGTGTCTCACCTCTTCTGGTTTGTAAGGTTTTTACTGGGCTAGGACTAGTCTTCTGCCTCCTGACATATCCTCCATGTGACAGGTGTCCCATGACTATTGAATGGTGAATGACTCAAATGTAAGTCTGACTGTGGTTGTTACCTGTGTACTTTTTCTCTATGTACTCACCGGTGAGGTTCAGAAATTGTTGTTTAAACTTCTGTGTTGACATTGTGCACACAAAAATCGCACGTAACTTAAGTGTACAGGTCAATAAGTCATCAGAAAATGAACACATCAATATACTTACCTCATAGATCATCAAGTAAATGTGGCCAGCATCCCATAATTATATGTTTCCCAAGCATCACTTCCTAGCTCCTCTCCACTGGTAGCTGCCATCTTCATTTCTAACATGAATTCCCTTGTTTTCTGGCTCAGAATCACATCATATTTAGGAGATTCATCCAAGTTGTGTATAGCTGTAAGATGTCCATTTTCATTGCTAAATAGTATTTCATTGGATTAATATATCACATTTTTATTCATTTACTTCTGGATGGATATCTTGACTGTTTCTAGTGTTTAGCCATTACGGTTACTATGATTGATAAACATTCTTGTGTATGCCTTTTGGTATGTACATGCACACATTTTGGAGGGTGTATACTGGAAAATGAAGTTATTAGATCATAAGGAAATGCATATGTTCAATTTTTAATATGTAAGAGACGTGATCATACTGAAAGATAGGAAAATAATCTTTTTTTTTCCTAGTTCATCACAGGTAGAATTTACCAGGTATCTGTTGTTACTTGCAATAAAACTAACCTCTAGCATCAGTGACTATGGGAGAAATTTAATTATGTTAGAGGCTCATGCTTTGTTTTATTATCTTCATGGGCTTCTGTTGTTTTAAGCTTTCCTGATTCTGTTATGATAATATAGGTTTAGTCACAGTGACTGGATTTCATAACAGCTAATATTAAAAAGGGACATTTATCTCATTATTTGATTTATGTCTGTTACCCCTCCCCACAACACACATATCTTCACTATGCTCAATTTACCTATATTATTTTTATTGTTTAAAGTATTACATATGTCTCCTTTTCCCCCATAAACCCGTCCCCGGCCACTCCCAACCCCCACGATATGCCCCCACCACCCCAGTGTCCATGTCCATGGTTATGCTTATATGCATGCATGCAAGCAAATTACCTATTGATATTCTGTTTTGAACCTTTTGTTCATATGTGTATCTATTGTTTCTTTCCCCTCATTTTCCTTATTCAAATAATCTTTATTCCATTACTTCATAGTAGTTTCTTTTCCAATTGTACACTGCTTCTACAGTGACATAATATCAGCATGTGATATTTACTTGGGTACAGAGAGAGGGATCATTTTGAATAGCCAGTGTTTAATTTTATAACTATTTAGTAGTGGGGCTTGGACCATCACTGAGATTATAACTCATAGTCACAAGCTTCTTTCAATTAAGTATTAGGTATTAAATAAAAAGATATGGAAATGACAAAGGAATTATTAAGTTTCTAAGAGTTTGCTATAGATGACCATAATCTCTGGTAACCAGAAAAATACTTAATTGTAGTAGAAAATATGCCTTTTTCATATGGACACTTTTCACTGCTTTGAGCAATTACAGGTGTAAAATATTTTCAGGTATATAGAACACACAAACACACACACACAATTTATATTGACACCAGAAGAAGAACTTCTGGAAGAGAAACAGAAGTACAGAACTGATTTTTGTTTTCTATTTTAGTGTGTGAGTGTGTGAGTGTGTGAGTGTGTGTGTGAGTGTGTGTGTGTGTGAGTGTGTGAGTGTGTGTGTGTGTGAGTGTGTGAGTGTGTGTGTGTGTGTGTGTGTGTGTGAGTGTGTGTGAGTGTGTGAGTGTGTGTGTGGAGGATGGTAGTGATGAAGATAAAACACGCTAGGATTGTATACTGAGAGTTGTTTTCTTTCATAGCTGATGTTGAGACCTAGCTATTCAAACAAATTAATTCCCATTGCTATGGGGCTCTGAAGAGAATCATCCAAATCAAATTCACATAGAAAAGTAGAAGGAAGCACAAAGAGTATAAAAATAGTTTTAAAAATTTCCCATAATGTGAGTGCTAGTGTGTTTCCTTTCAATAGCAGTTCCACTAACAATTTCATATTTGCCACCACTTTTAGTCTAGAACAGAGCTAGGGAATAAAATCCATTCTAAATGCCAGCTTTCTTCACTCCATGATCATTACAGGGAACACTATTTTGAGAACATGTCTGAGGCCAACTGCAGATTTATTAAGAAGGAGTGGCGGTGAGCTTGCCAAGTATGTGCCATCTAGCTGGAGACTGAGAAACCCCGTGCTTCAGTTTCATTCCTCCGTCTCTGCATGGGTTTCTCACAGCATCTGAAACTGAGCAGACTCAACCCGGAACCCCTGGTCCTCCCCTCGACTGCTTCCCTGACACCTTTTGTGTCTCAGAATGAGGGACCACTGTCCATTCCATTCTTCATACCTGAAACGGGGGTCATCCCTGCTAGTTCTTCTGTTCTTATCCTACTTTGAATTAATCTCCAAGTCCTATAGAATTCACCTCTCAAAATGATCCCAAATCTATCCTTTCTCTACATTGTTCCTGCATTCACTCCAGTACTGACCTTTATTGCCTACCTCCTATCTGTGCTGCTATGAAAGTGTTCATCATGATCTCCTAAAGTTACATGCACTTTCAAATCCATTCATAATCCAAGCAGGAGCCTGGGTGATCTTAAAATACAAATCTGGTCACACCTCTGTCCTGTGGAAAGCCCTCAGACATGCTCCTTTGCCCACAGGTTAAAGGTGAGAATCTGCAAGATGGCCTACTAGGTCAGGCATGGCTTGATCTTCAGCTACTTCCCAGAACTGAATTCGGCTTCTTCTTCACAAAATCACTTCCCATCATCCCCATTGGCTGTGCAGGTATTAAGCAATACTAGCTTCCTTCTCTCGGATCATTCAAGCAGGCTATTATTCTATCTCCCTGAAAATCTCTTCACATTCATTTCATTTTCTTTGAAATCTCTTCCTTCCCTTTGGAAACCAGCTTAAATGTCAGGGAAGCTTTTCCTGGTAACTCAAGTGAAAATTTCCCAAGTACATATGCCTACATTTTCTTGCAGTCTTTATTCTATTTTATACAATTGCAATTAAATTCTAATCTGCTTCTTTATTCAAGGTCTGAATTAGTCTCCTTGTGCTGCTGTACAAAATTACTACCGACGTAACGACCTAAAACTATTCAGATTTATTATTTTACAGCTCTATGGGTCAGAAGTCCAGAATGTTCTCACGGACCTGAAATCGGGGTGTCAGCAGGACTGCATTTCTTTCTGGAGGCTCCAGGGAAGAATCCATGTTTTGCCTTTCCAGCGTTTAGAGGCTGCCTGCATTCCTATTGGTGTCCCCCTTCCACCTTCAGAGCCAACAACAGCCAATCAAGTGTTTCTCCTGATGGCATCTCTCAGGTCCTGATACTTCTGCCACCCCCTTTCCCATTTAAGGGCCCATATGATTACTTTGGGCCCACCTGGATAATCCAGGATCATCTACCAACATCAGGGTCAGCCGATTAGAAACATTTATTCTATCTGCAACCCCAATTCCCCTTGACATGTAACATAACATAATCACAGGTGTCAGGGGTTAGAACATGGACGCTATGTGGGACCATTCTTCTGACTCCAATCAGGTCTGTCTCAACAGTGAATTTTAAGCTCCCTGAGGGCAGGAACCATCTTGGCTTGTGTAATGCTAGGTCTCCAATGCCGAACATATTGCTCAGGACAGTGTAGCATTCTGTATTTGTTGGATGAAAGAATGAATTGATAAAGTGTAATTATTATCAGTTATAAATGGCAATAGAGACAGGAGTGGGGAATAGGCAGCCTACTAATTATGTTACATCAAACTATTACGGAAGGGAATAGATTAATTGTTTGAACCTCTTTATCCAAGTCATCTCGTATTCTTTGGGAATTAAAAAAAAAACACAAGTGCTGCATTTTATTTTGGGATGCTTGCTAGTTCTCTCCAGCCCCCACCAGAATGAATTTCATAATTATGTATTCTGTACAGGAATATCAACATAAATGTGCTTTCCTGAAGCATGCAGCTGCTATCACCAAGGCTGACTGTAACTCAGACATATGCTGGGTGGAAGCAGATAAGTTTGGAATTAGTTTTGATGGGTAATCCACAAAACAGCGAGACCACATGCCAGTAATCAAGAATTCACTGCAATTACTTTAATCTGTAATCGGCTCAACACAGTACACGAAAGACTGGCAGAGGAATTCTGCAACCAGAGAGGAAGTTGGTTAATTATTCCAAGACCATCTCTTTGTTCCCATATTGATTTTGAATTGTATGACCTTTCTATTCATCCCTTTATATATTTATTCACTCAGTGGAATGCATTAATTACAATAGGAGCATATGAATTACACTGGAAATGAAACATGCCTCTCCTACTAAGAGACAGACATGTAAATAAACCTATAAGTGCAATATTAATCCTCTTCCTTTATTAAAAAAGAGGAAGTTGTAAACTCATAATAAACAGTTACTATGAGAAAGTTCTTTAAATTTTATATTAGAAAGACAAATTATTGGAAAACACACACATACACACAAATTCACACAGATGCATAATGTTGTTGCCAAGGGAACCAGCTTAGTTTACTGAGGAAAACAATGAGGTTTAATTTGATTTTTTTTGTTCCTGAATCTATAGGTTATAGACTCTAGACTAAACGTAAATGGATGGCAGACTGTTTATTGAACAATAAAGTCAATCTATAAAAATTAGGTGTTTTTATTCTTTTGAAATAGTTGTCTTAGACTGTGAATAAAAACGTTTGCATTTTCAAAGTTGGGCTGAGCAAACTCTTGCTGCTGTTCCACATTTCTTGTTACCAAGATACCGTGGTTTCATCCAACGTGTAAACATCTCAGCACGTGCAGAAGTTCTTACAGGCTGGATTAGGATGAAGTCTTTCAAATGCCATTTAATATGGTCAATGGGTTTTTTATTTTCAAACAGCCATGTTTAGACACAGAATGAGAGAGCTAACCTTTGAGAGAAACATGCATGGAAAAAACTTCAGGAATTTCGTATGATTAGAAGTTTACCATAAGTTAGCCCTGAGTGTAGCTTTCACAACAAAATGAGCTCATGTGATTTTAGAGGTCTTGGTTAAGATTATAGCAAATGAACAATAGGAGCCAACCAATGGTCCCTCATGGGTCAGACCCTGCTGGTTGTATTCTTGTTGGAAGAGGTCATTGAGAGGACATGATTATAAGCTAGAGCCGGGTGCCTACAGCTCCTACTGTGGGAGCCATTTGCAAGGAGTTAGCCTTGAGAGAGCCATTTGTTTTTGATACCATCTGGACAGTGTATGTGACTGAACCCAGATAAGGCCTCTATACAAAGTTTCAAGATTTTGGCTGGAGGGTGAAATACCTGTCTCTAGGCCTCCCAAGATAAGCCTCATGTATACGTGCCCTTGCTCTATGGCAGTGATGGCGAACCTATGACACGCGTGTCAGAGGTGACACACGAACTCATTTTTTTGGTTGATTTTTCTTTGTTAAATGGCATTTAAATATATAACATAAATATCAAAAATATAAATCTTTGTTTTACTATGGTTGCAAAGATCAAAAAATTTCTATGTGTGACACGGCACCAGAGGTAAGTTAGGGTTTTTCAAAATGCTGACACGCCGAGCTCAAAAGGTTCGCCATCACTGCTCTATGTAGTGGCCTGCCTCTTTCTTTGCTCTTTCTCTGCCTTCCATGTTTGGGGTGTGTGTGTGTGTGTGTGTGTGTGTGTGTGTGTGTGTCTTCAGGTAGTTTCAAATATCACCCAGGAAGGTCCTGAGGTCTCAAGCCAATAATTATGCTTATTTGTAGGCATCTCAGATAACAAGTGACATAATATACTTAAGCATTAGAATAATTTCTAAAAGGTCAGCATGGTGAAAGGGTCAGGCAAAGAAAGGTTAAAGATATCAATACTCTTTTATTTGGGAAATATAAGACTTGGGATATTTGTGAGATTTCACTTTTTTTCATTTTTGTTGAATTTATTGGGGTGACACTGGTTAACAAAATTACACAGATTTCAGGTGCACAATTCTATAATACATCATCTGTACACTGTATTGTGTGTTCACCATCCTAAAGTCAAGTTTCCATCCATCACCATTTATCCCCTCTATACCATCTTCCACCTCCCCCCAACCCAATCCTCCTCCCGGCAATCATTTTTAAATTTCAAATATTTGAAAATTACTCATGTTCAGGAGTAATTAGATTGTAGAACTCAGTACAGTAATGGGAAGTTACAGGAAGGGTAGTTCTGATTAGTATTAAAACATTCAAAAAATGAAATGGGCATGCTGACTAGTAGTGAGTGCCATCCCTTAGGGATCTTAAACAGAGGCTGGGCTATCATTTGGTAGATGTTCAATGACTCTTACAGAGCAGAAGATTTGAGCATCTGCACAATGGTTGCTTTAACTATATTAAGCATCAACTTGTAACCGTGTAGTACTGTAATAGTTCATGAGACCATCATTGAAGGTAACAGTAATTTATAAATACTCTGAATGATTTACAATGTCATCATATTTTCAAGAAAATGACCTTAGAAAACTTCATAACAAATAACTGATAGAAATGCACATCCTGCTGTCTGTCCAACATTGCCAGTATTCTCTGGTGATGAATACTTGACTCTTAAGTTAGGGACCAGTTGAAGTAGTTGACATCGTTGTAGAATCTGTTGTCTGAAAACTATGTGTTATTCGACCCTTGAGTCACACTTGCATGGAAAGATCATCACAGCCAGGAAGGAAGGTTGAAACTAAGATGACTAAGATACTATCTTCTCACTCACTTTTGGGGCAGCCTATTCATGGAGTAGAACATGTTGTACATGGTCTAGTCACTGTCTGTTTTTTTTCTCCTCCCCCCACCCCCCAGACAGAACCTGTCTAGTTAAATTCCCGTTTGTTAAGTGGAAATATATGACTCCACTCTTGTCTTTTCAGAGCTTGGTTATGAGTCATTAATCTTGAGCTATTTCTGCTCAACATCACATGGCTTCTTCTAGTTCCTTCCTTCATTCTCACTGCTTTACTTGGTAAAATGAATGGTGCTGGTGTTTCCATGTAAAGAACTGTATAAGGATGTTTAACTTAATTTATTTATAGGCTGGTAGTGAGGGGTGGTCTGAGAAGTTTAATTTCACTTATTACCTAACAGGTTTACTTATTACCCAATCAATCTACATCATTTTGCCAAATTCCCTAAGCTTTCCCAAGAAAGACATGTTATCATGAACATTTTAAACCTACCGTATTACCAGATGTTTAATGAGTATGCGTTAGACGAGACTGAAACAAACTAAGGTCTGTTTGACCCCAAGGTTCACATGGTTTTCGGGACACAGGACGGCCTGCCTTATTTGACTCAGACATTTTCCTGGAGGCAGTTTCAGCCAGATCACTCTAACGTGAGAGCAGACTCATTCCAGCTTCTAACTTTTCTGTTCCGTCTCTCAGGCTGCATTTCTGTGCAATGAAGTGAATGGATATTTTCGCTTCCATGGTTTTTCTGGGCAGTCATTTGCTTTCTAGCCATGACCATAAAAGGAAAATGCTTTCCACAAATAGTATCATGGGCTCAAAAGTATTGTTCCTTTGGATGTATTTTTGCTTCTTTCTCTGAAATCCTTACATGGAAAACTGGAATAAGGCAACAGTTTACAGAGAACCAGGGCTGGCAAAGGACAGATGAAGCCCTCCAACAACCAGTACAGATTTTCTGCATGGGGATAGGGCAGCAAGCTTGCTGTTGTTGGGTTTTTTGTTTGTTTGTTTTGTTTTGTTTTCCCTCCAGAAGACAGAGCCAGACAGAAGGGGAAACAAGAAAGAAAAATAATCCTACCCTGAAGTGTGAGTTAAAACCAAGATTCATGGGGAAGAAATGGCACATTTCTTCCTAACACCTTCCCTTGCTACCGTCTAGATGGAGTTAGAGATCTGTTTGCCTAGGGTGATGAGATCAAATTGATATGTCAGCCTAGGCTTTCCGTGCCGGCCCATAGATCAGAGCTCCCTGTGGCTTTCCAGAAGCACGAACCACAGACTGAGAGTTATTGCTGCTTTGAACTCTCTGTTCTGATTTGATTCAGTTATCCCGTGTAGAATTAGCCTCTTTGTGTTAAGGTAGTGAAAGGTGGGGCTGGAGGTGAAGGGCCAATTTCATATTTCCCAAAGGCTTCCCTCCAGGAAATGGTTTGATTTTTAAAGAAATACTGCAAGCAGAGAGAAGATAAGTCAGGTTTGTGATATGCTTTGTGGTTATCTACAACATGTGTCATACACTCCAGGGCACCTAATGATAAAATAATTGTTTGACAAGAGTTATACAATAGCCTCTTTTGATATGGCCCATGACATACCCAATAACTTATGCATGCATACTTTTTATGTGTGTGTGTGTGTGTGTGTGTGTTTACCTTCTGGGGTATCATCACCTAAGTTGTAAGGTCCTTGGGGGAAGAGAGGGAAGGTTTTATGCATCCGTGTATCCATCTGAAAGCCTGGCACAGAGCCTTTCTCCCGGTACGAGCCCACAGAGGGCTTGGTGATTCATCGGTATTGCCACTTTTCTTGTGAGAAAAGGGAAGACAGACTGCATGAGGTGATGTGGAATATGCCTATTTCCTCCTGTCACCCGTTTGGATCACCTGAGGGGAAAATAGCATTCATTTTTTCCAGTCTGATTGTAAGGCTCTTCAAAAGAGCTGTTTGAATTTCATCTCTAATGAAATTCTCATTTTGAGAAACTAACATATAGTTCCAGATTAGGATGCAGTTTAAAAACTTCAATGTACTTTTAATATACATTAAAATGTAGGTCTGTCAATCATGCGGGTGTTCCTATTGGGGGAATGTCACAAAACCTTTCCCTAAAAGAGGCTCAAATTCGAAGCCGTATTCTTTATTATTAATCGTTATTATTCTTCATTATGCATCTTGTAAAAATCCAGCATTTTCACTACTTTTCAGTAGTGCTGTCAGAAATGTCTTTTCAGTAGTGCTGACAGAAATAAAAATGCATGCACTAACTAGGACTTCAGTTAATGATACCAACTGTTATGAATATTCACTTTTTAAAGCTACCATTTCTGGAGAAATTTCTATATGCCAGGCAGGGTGCTAAGTGTTTTACATACATCACCTCATTTAATCCCTATTACAATGCTATTTTAAAGATGAAGAAATGGTGACTTAGGTTCATTTGCATGTTAAGATCATGCAAAATGGTACAGATTGCAAAACCCCCAATTTGAAACATTGTATTGTTGACTTAAGTTTCTTGTTGAATTGTCTCTGCCTCTTCCTGAGAACTTGGGAACAGGCATTGTATATTTTCTGATTTAGTTACTTTGACAAGGAACCTTCAGTGCTTTCCATTTTATCATGCTTATTCAAAGACTTCTGTTTGTGTGACAGCAGCAATTCCTTGTGCTTAATCCTCCCCTCCCCTTCTTTTGTGTCCTGTGTGCATTTAAACCATAAAACTAAATGATAAACCCTCTGATGGGAAAAAGAAAAACCTATGTTTATGTAAGTGTGACTAATGAAAGCCAGGATCTAATATCGAAAATTCTTGATCCCTAGCATAAGCCTGTGGTTTTAGAATCCAAGAAAACAAAAAACAATTTGTTCTTTTGAGACCCTTTTAAGTAGCTAGTTATTAATAATAGGAAAGGAGCAAAGGGAAGGCCAGAAATTATAGGCATGTCATTTGGGCAGCTTCACCAGGAAGCTGCAATTTTACACTCCCCAGGGTGGCAGAAGGAATCCAACAAAGGAAAGATAGATAAAGTTGGGATGACATAGGGAAGGTACTTGCTTATCAATCACACCTGAGGGATAGAGATAGTTGGCCACTGTAAACACAAGAACATTTGGGACTATATAATCCCCTAAATACAGAAGTTTGCCCTCTTGTGCTTTGGGGACTCTTGTTGCTTGTGTGTTCCTGGCTCACTCTTGGCTTCCTGGTATTCGCGCAGTGGAGTAATGGACTAAAGCTGGCCTGATGCTATATGGGACTATGCAATATGGAGTGGAAACTCTGCACTGGCTTTAATTTAAGCTGTATTAAAAGCCCAGCTACACTTCTATGACTGGGTAAAGGGAAATGTGACTTTGGAAACCCAGGGGTGTCATTCCACAGAAATAAGACTTCCTACTTACTATATTGCATCTTCCCATGTGAGTCTTAGAAAATTTCTTTGCTCGAGGAATCTCAAATCTCAAGAACTCCACCCCCAGCAGCAGCAGGGGGTGAGGGGAGAGGAGGCACACTCCCCACTGATAACACTTTTACTCAAGAGCAGATTCCATGTAAAGCTGTCAAGCTCAAAAGTGGCACCATGCGTCTATCTGCATAGACATAGGCTGACAGATGTTTTTGTCTGTAACTCTAGCCTTTTGATGTGTAGTGTGACTTCTACTCACAGATTTCTGTTTGGTTTTACTTTTGGAGGTTTTATCAATAAAAGTATTCCACCCATATGAAGAAGAATTAGTAAAGTGAAAAAGAGTGAATTAACAACCTACTAAATCAAAAGAAAATCCAAGATATTACCAAGATTTTTCCCCTCCAGCTAGTCACGGAGAACAACGGGAAAATCTTGGATTCCTTCTGTCAGAAAGCCCAGAAATATTCCAAGGTAGAGTGCCAATTCCATGGTGATAGCATAGCCACCAATTCTGCTGTAGCATACCGCCCCTGGGAAGATAAATCTGCAGTCTCATTAGGACTTATTACAAAAAAGAAGTTTGCAATCAAGGGCAAAGGAAATGTTATAAAAATTAATTAATAAATTGTAGGTTGGCCTATGCAAATTCAGAAAATAATCAAGTTGACTTTAACGAAAAGGAAGTAGACTGTCTCATTGGGAAAATGTTGCATTTGGCATGACATCTCCCTTTATTCAAGGTGGGCGCATGTTCTTCTGATTATAGATAGCCTCCTTGGCGCTGCAGGTTTAAAGACCCACCTTGACAGACACCGCTAAGTGTGTTACTCTGCCTAAGAAGAGCAGAAATAGCATCAGCAGATTTCCCTATTGCACCCAGAAAGATCACATTTTGGCATCACCAGGAAGCCATTGTTTGCAGGTGGGAGAGCTGTCTATGACTCACTCATCCTCACCTCTCTCTTTTTTAACCCTCACCCAAGGAGTGAGGATATATTTGGAAGTGAAGGAGGAGACGGGGAAAGAGAGAGAGAGAGAGAGAGAGAGAGAGAGAGAGAGAGAGAGAGAGAGAGAGAGAGAGAGAATGTGCCCCAACCCAGGGAGAGGATCTAACCTGCAATCCAGGTGTGTGTCCTTGACTGGGAATCAAACTTGAGACCTTCCGGTGCACAGGTCAATGCTCTAACCACTGAACACACTAGCCAGGGCTCATCCTCACCTCTTGTCTGACACTTAGTTATAAGCAGTCTTGGTGGGCATCACATTGATCTTTGAGCTATTTTTCTTTCCCACATGTCCAGGACTTTTAGTGATGCACATAAGTCCTATCACTAGATATTGTAATTCATAGTACCTGTAAGCATCCTCTGTCCAAAATTCTGAGAATTTACTTATTTTTTTGATCACCATATAGTAGTAGTTTGGATGTGCTCTCTTCGCGTATTTTATTTGGCTCCTCTACAGGTTTTGTGCCAGTGACAAATGTTGCTTGAATTTGGGTTATTATGCTCGTGAACTTTACATTGGTCATGTCCTTCCCCAATTGGTTTTAAAAATATTTATAGGACAATCACAATATATCACCTATGGGGAGTTCCAGTTCTAGAGATGGTGAGAAAGTTGATTTAGTGTTTAATCGTTCGTATACTTGATACAATGTTAGCTAAGAAAACATAAAAACATCCCAGGAGCTTAAGTTAATAGACGTTTACTTTTCTCTTACTCAAAGGCCAGTTGGCAGAGGGTAGGGCTTTATTCTACCTATATTTACAGGGCCCAGACTTCTTTCATCTTCTGGCTCCATCACCCCTGGGGCTTCTGAGCCATCTTGTAAACCCTCTGCATCCAGCCTGAAGAATGTGGTCTGCTTTCTTAGTTTCTTTGGCCACTTTCCTTCCACACATATTCTGTTGATGAGTATGAGGTACATGATCTTGATGAAAGCCAGTGGCTGCAGGGAAATGTAGTTTCTGGCTGAGTCTACCAAAGATAAGCAAATTGTTGATGGTCAGTCAGCAAGCAACCTGGAATAAAGTATTCAAAACAAGTAATTTAGTGCTGTCCTCTGTGTCTTCATATCCTAAAGAGCACTACAGTGGTTTCCTATGACCGATATAACAAAATACCACAAAATGGTTGCTCAAAGCAGCAGAAATTTATTTTTCACAGTTCTGGAGGCCAAAAGTCTGAAATTCAGTGACAGCAGGGCCATGATTCCTCTGAGACTCTGGGTAGAATCCTCCCTTGCCTCTTCCCAGCTTCTAGTGATGGCATTCAAGCCAATGACATTCTTGGCTTGCAGCTACGTTACTCTAATACAGCCGTGGGCAAACTACGGCCTGCGGGCCGGGGCCGGCCCATTTGAAATGAATAAAACAAACAAACGACCGTACCCTTTTATGTAATGATGTTTACTTTGAATTTATATTAGTTCACACAAACACTCCATCCATGCTTTTGTTCCGGCCCTCCGGTCCAGTTTAAGAACCCATTGTGGCCCTCGAGTCAAAAAGTTTGCCCACCCCTGCAGTCTATTATCTCTCTCCCTTATAGCAAGACATTCTCTTTCTATGTCTCTGCCTTCACCTGGTGTGTTTCTCTTCCTATAAGGACAGCAGTCATATTTCCCTAATCTTAACTTGGTTTCATCTGTACAGACTCTATCTTCCAAATAATGACACATTCAAAGGTGCCAGGTATTAAGACTTCAACATATTTTTGGGGAAATAATTTAACTCAACAGGAATGTTGAGCTATTTTGTTCCCTTTTTTAATTTTCTTAGCAATTTCTTTTCATTACTAAATTAACTACAAAGGATCTGATTTGGGAAATTCCAGACTGTGGATCAGCAAACTTTTTGTAAAGGTCCAGACAGCAAATCATTTTTGTTTTGTGGGCTATATTACTGTGTTACAATTACTCACCTCTGCCATTATAGCATGAAAATAGCCAGTCAATAGAAAATAAATGAGCATGGCTCATATAAGCTCCAATAAAACTTCATTTGCAAAAAACTGGTGGCAGACTGGATTTTGCCTATGGGTAGCAGTTTTCAGACCTCTGTGCTAGACTCTGATCCATTATAACTTGGATGTGAACATTGTGAAATGAATCCAGCTTGGAACTCAGACACACATAAATTCAAATTCCGGCCATCACTGCGTACTTGTGACCTTGAATGACTTAACCTCAGTAGGTGCCAGTATCTCATCAATAGAATGAGAACAATGCACATAAATCATCTACCTGGTGCTTAGCTCTTTGGAGGCATTCAAATGTAGCCATCTATATAGCTGTCTTCCTTTACGGAGGAAGTATAGAAAAATGGATATGAGCAAGAACTATGAAGCCAGACTGCCCCTTCCTGGTGTTTGATCTTGGGCAAGTTCCTTAATATCACTGTGCCTCATTATTCTCATCATTAAAATAGAAATAATGATAGTGTTTACCTTCTAGATTGCTTATGAGAATTCTAGAGAGTTAATACATGTAAAGCAATTAGACCAGTGCCTGGCACTTAATAAGCACTCAGTAAATTTTGCCTACTCCTATTGGCCATTATTGTTGTAATAGGCTTCTCTTGTTACTCAGCAATAGGATGCATTATTGAATTTTATTTTTGATGAATTTATGTCAGGGTGTGAACTAAATGAACACATGACAATTATCAGGTCTAAGCAATTTCTTTTTCTGATTTATTTGTTATATGGTAGGATGAAAGAATTGTTTTTTCTTTTATTCTCTATGCTATTTCTGCTCAATGAAGGAGGACAAAGGCATCAGACTGTTTCCGCAACCACTGTGTCCTCCAAACACACAATGCCTGAAATTTTTCACACATGGTACAATAAGACTTTAAAGGAAAATGGAATTCAATAAGTGAAATTTTTCTTCAGAGCTACTACTTTGGTATAAAATATTTATCTATTATAGCTGAGGCTTCGAATGACATTTAAAAATTATTTCAATTAAAAAATATATATTTCCTATATAATAAAAGAGTAATATGCAAATTAACCCTAACTCCATCACAAAAATGGAGGCGGCCACAGAGCTGGAGTGAGCAGGAGGCTTGAGTTGCCCCTGGCAATGGAGGAAGCCAAGTACCCGCCTGCCCTGGCCGGACCTGAGCTCCGCTCAAGGCTACGAAGTTTCAATTATAGAAGATAAATAAATCCCAGATACCTGCTTCCAGCCGGCATGGCCTCTGCTCAAGGAAGTGCTGGTTTCCAGGAAGCTTCTAGCCGGACCAAGGATACAAAGTTTCAATTATAGAAGTTAAATAAATCCCAGATACTTGTTTCCATCCCACGGACATGGCCAGCCTGAAAACGGCCATCAGCCCCTCAACCAGGCTGACCAGGCACCCCAGTGTGGATCCCCACTCTGAAGGGTGTGTGACCAGCCTGCAAACAGCCATCAGCCCCTCACCCAGGCTGGCCAGGCACCCCAGTGGGACCCCCACCCTGATCCGGGACACCCTTCAGGGCAAACCAGCTGGCCCCGACCTGTGCACCAGGCCTCTATCCTATATAATAAAAGGGTAATATGCAAATTGACCCTAACAGCAGAATGACTAGGAATGACTGGTCACTATGACACACACTGACCATCAGGGGGCAGACACTCAATGCAGAAGCTGCCCCCTGGTGGTCAGTGTGCTCCCACTGGGGAGCTCTGCTCAGCCGCAAGCCAGGCAGATGGCCGCCAGCACAGTGGTGGTGGCGGGAGCCTCTCCCGCTTTCTCAGCAGTGCTAAGGATGTCCAACTGCAGCTTAGGTCTGCTCCCCGCTGGCAAGCGGACATCCCCTGAGGGCTCCCGGGCTGCCAGAGGGATGTCTGACTGCCAGCTTAGGCCTGATCTCCTGGGGAACAGGCTTAAGCCAGCAGGTGGACATCCCCCGAGGGGTCCCAGACTGCGAGAGGGCACAGGTCAGGCTGAGGGGCCCCCCTCCACCCCCCGAGTGCACAAATTTTTGTGCACTGGGCCTCTAGTATATATATATGGATAAAAATTTGCTAATGTATACTTGGCAAGTTTTCATGGATATGTGGTGGAGATAAACCTCTTGCGTACTCATTTTCATTGGTTACATTAACGAAACTTAACAATTTTCAGAAACTTCCCTTGTTCTATTGGGAACAAATACGATTGAAGATTTATCAGAAGAATTAGAATAGTAATCTAGAATTAGAATAGTAGAACAGAAAATTGCTAATTAACTTTTGTTGTTAGTAACTTAAACATGTAAATTTAATTTGGAAACATGTTTCTAAATAATGAGAACTACTTGCAGATAACTAATTATGATGATCATCTAGCTAGGTTCTCACTTTCCTGAAAGTCAGAGGAAATGTCGGTCATATTTCCTATTGTTCAGTTGGTGGTTTTGAAGTTCAGTTTAAAATAGAATATTTTTATTTCTCTGTGTTGACTATGGCATGTGCTATGCCTCCATGTACATAGTACAAATGCCACCTGACACTGGTTTGAATAATTTCAAATCCATAGAAATATAGTTTTGTGTTTTTGTTACTTATTGATATTGGGAAGTCTGAATCACCTTGATAGTATTTGAAACCTCTCTATAATTTAATGGCTCAAAAACTTCCTAGTCGCTTCAGTTGGACTATGTTTAATTTTAAATAGTGGGCTTGAAAAATATATTACCATTGTTTATTTCATATAGAGACTTTGTGAATCTTTAATTATCTTCTCATGTTAATTATCTAAGTGATCCCTACTTTTCCACTCTAGTATTGCCGATTACTTAGCTAACTTGGCCTTATTAGAAAAATTAGCATTTGCTCCCCAGCTATAGTCCTTGGAGCTATTCATTATTATTATTATTATTACTAGAGGCCCAGTTCATGAAATTCGTGCATGGGAAGGGGTGTGTCCCAGAGCCCAGGCTGCTCCCTCTCCAATCTGGTACCCCTTGAGGGATATCTCACTGCCCATTTAGTCAGACATCCCTCTCACAATCCAGGACTGCTGGCTCCCAACTGCTTGCCTGCCTGATTGCCCCTAACTGCTTCTGCCTACCAGACTGATCACCCCCTAACCACTTCCCTGCCAGCCTGGTCAATGCCTAACTGCTCCCCTGCTGGCCTGATTGTCCCTAACTGCCCTCTCCTGCTGGCCTGGTTGCCCCTAACTGTCCTTCCCTGCAGACCTGGTAGCCCCTAACTGCCCTCCCCTGCTGGCCCAGTCACCACAAACTGCCCTCCTTTGCCAGCCTGGTTGCCCCTAACTGCCCTTCCCTGTAGGCCTGGTCAACCCTAACTGCCCTCCCCTGCTGGCCATCTTGTGGTGGCCATCTTGTGTCCACATGGGGTCGGCCATCTTGTGTGTTGGAGTGATGGTCAATTTGCATATTAATCTTTTATTAGATAGGATTATTATTATTATTATTTTACTGTGTCTCCTGCTTTTGCTTCTGGTAGCTTTCAGACTTGGTATAGCATACAAATTTCCCCACCCCGACCCATTTTGTCTGAATCCATATCCAGTAGATTTCTTTTTCAGTTTGGTGAGGTGTCCCCTCTCTCTGGATTATAGTATTTTCATTTGAGACTGTCTTAGTTTTCTAGGGCAGCTCTAATAAAGTACTCTACTTCTAAATAACAGAGATTTATGCTCTCATACTTCTGGAGACTAGATGTCCAAATTCAAGCATTAGTTCCTTCTGAGGGTTGCAAGGGAAGGAGCTATTCCAGGCTCCTCTCCTTGGCTTGTGTGACCATCTTTCTGTTCATATGGTATTCTCCCATATGCATATATCCCTGTGTCCAAACTTGCCTCTTTTATAAGCACAAGAGCCATACTGAATTAGGGTCCATCCTTCTGAGCTCACTGTGATTCGATTATACTCATAAAGACCCTATCTCCAAATATAGTCACAATTTGTGGCACTAGGTTAGGACTTCAACAAGTAGATTTTGAGGAGGCATTATTCAATCTGTAACACAGAAGCTTTAGAGAATTTCCCTTTTAATGTATAGATGAGAGACTAGAGAGTTTAATTGACTAGTCTAAGCTTATAATTCTGTTTGTGGTGGAATGAGAATAATCTCATTTTTGTACACTTTCCAGAGTATTCTGTTAACCTTTCCTCTAGATCAGTGGTTCTCAACCTGTGGGTTGCGACCCTTTAGGGGTTGAACGACCCTTTCACAGAGGTCACCTAAGACCATCGGAAAACACATGTATAATTACATATTGTTTTTGTGATTAATCACTATGCTTTAATTATGTTCAATTTGTAACAATGAAATTGGGGGCCACCACAACAGGAGGAACTGTATTAAAGGGTCGCGGCATTAGGAAGGTTGAGAACCACTGCTCTAGATGAATGCATCAGTCCATTTTAAACAAATAGACTGGTAGTTTCTCAGCACTTGGCTCAATCAGGTCCCTTTTAATTTATGTGAAAGTGATTGAGGTCCATCTGAATCTCTATCTACTCTGTTGTTTTTTAGCTTGAGGTTCTCAGTTAAGGAAAAATTAATTAGTCCAGCTTCTTTTGTATCTTCTACACATAGTTACCCATTCATCCATTCAGCAAAGATTTATTAAGAAGCCTTGTAGTGTTGGTACTGACTAGACACTAGGCTGTTAATTTCAACAGAATCTGTGAATGTTCCGTTCTGTCATGTGAGAGAGGGTGAAAATTAGTTTCACTGGTTTTAAGTAGTGTTCTCTTTAACAGTTGTATGCATAGTTTCTGAGGCTGGATTGTTCTCCAAATTGGATTTGTGACTGCTAACCAAGTATATCTGGAACATTCTTAAGCACTGATGGGTTTCCCATGATGTTGTGAAGGATGTCAGTCATATGAAATTAAAATACCTTCCCTATACCTCGTCCTTGGCTGCTCACATGTTTATCAGCCAGCAAAGGTTGCGGTAGGCATTAACAGCAACCTACAGTGTTAATATCCTTAACTTTTATCATCAGAATGGAAATTATTTACAGGCAAAGTTTCAATAAACATATGCCAAGTATATGATGTATTAAATGCATGTTTATTTACTTATTTTAGGATTAGCTCACATAGGATTGAGAAGCTAAAGCAACTGTTATTATTACCTTTTTATCTGTAAGATCCAAAACTGTTTTAAGTAAAAATGGTATAGATGATAATAGTGTAAATTCACGTTTATGTTTAATGCACTCAGAAAGATACTTTGTTATAATACAATGCATTTGTGTTATAATACAGCATGCAAATTTTGAGGTACATTTGTTAAGAGCTTTAGTTTAAAATTACTTTAGACCCCAGAGAACAGCTATTTACTTGAGAGGCATAAGGTGGAATGGTAAGTTGCTTACCTATGACATATATTTTGTAGTATATTCTTCACCAACCTGACAGATACGCATGCTTTTTTTTTTCATTTTCAATTGTTTTCCTCCATGAAAACTCTCCTTAAGGAATGATTAAGGGGCATTATGAAAATTTAAAGAAGTGTTTTATAGATGAGCAAGGGGTATTAGACTACTTAGGCTGTAAGGATAAAGTTAGACTAGGGCATACAGTTTTGGGAGGGTGGCAGGAATAGGGGACAAAAGCACACACAACTTGACAAGCCAGGGCTGAGCAGAAGTTGAACCAAAGTGTGGGGAGTTAATGCCTGTCAGTGAGGACAAGAACTCTCTATTTGGTGTCAAAATCAGGAAATAATTAGGGAAGAAATGTGAAAAGTGTCAGGAAGTGGTAAGAGTCTCATAAAAAGGAAATTACTCTGACACCTCATCATGTATTGATCAGTGAGAGATGAGCAATAAGAAGAGGAAGTCCTAGCTATCAAAGAAAAAAACATGCCTAAGGCAACATGCTTGTGCTTAATAATAATAAAATAAGGCTTGACCTGATAGAAACTAGGCAACAAGCCAATGATAGAGGCAGATCATAGATCCTCTGCCTTCTTCAGGACCTACTCTCTCCACCATTCGAGCACCCACACAAAATTTATATCTCTGATATTAGTGTTGGAATATTGCTTTGAACTCTATCCTATTTTTTTCCTTCATAATCTATTTTTCCTAAGATTTCATTGTTCTTACCTTTATGCTGGTTGCTACATGGTATTCAGTGGAAAATTTTAGTACATACAACTTTAGGCAAAATTTTCCTTTCTTAGACCATTTACATTGGAATCAATAAATGGAACGGCATCATGACTAACTCTTATCTGGATATAAAATTTGGTTTGTTAGTGAAGCCAAAATTTTGGAGAAAATATTTGTGTTTTTTTTTTTTTCCTTAATGGGAACTCTATATGTTTGTGGTGCTTATAGCAAAACAACCCAATATGAAAAAATGTGGGATGGGGAAGAGCTTATAACTGTGCTGTATTAATAGAAAAGTGGATGAGATCCATTCATCTACTGATGGGTACATAAAAAAAACACAAACTGTTCTACATTTACACAATGGAATACAATGCAGCTCTAAAAAAGAAGGGCCTCTTACCTTTTGAGACAGCATGGAGGGACCTGGAGATTATTATGCTAAGCAAAACAAGCCAGTCAGAGAGAGACAAGTATCACATGAGCTCATTTATATGTGGACTCTAATGAACAAAATAAACTGACCAAAAAAAAAAAAAAAAAAGATCCAGAGATATTGAAGCATGCAACAGACTGATGTATTTCAGAGGAAAAGGGGGGGGGGGTGTTAACCTATTAACTTATGTGCATATATGCATAGCTCATGGACAGACAATAGTGCGAGGAAGGCCTGGGGAGGGGGTGGGAGCAGGGTGCAGGGGGTCCGTGGATAGGGGGAAGGGAACATCTTTAATATTTTCAATAATACAAATAAATTAAAAAAAAGAGTGTGGACAAGAGCAGCAGATATTATAGTGATGCAATAGTTAGGATATACATTCAATTGTTATGAGATATAACATCAGTTTATATAAAAGTAAGAGTGTTATTTCTCTCTCACATAAAACCCATCATGCTGGTACAATGGCTAGTTCTGTGATATTAGGTCTAGGCTCCCCCCATTGTCTTGTTGTCTTGCTTCCCCACCCTTACTGGGTTGCTGTGGTGCTCATGGATCTCCATGACATCTGTATTTCAGCCAGTGGTAAGAGAGTAAATGACAAACGAAGTCACCTCTGGCCTTTTAGAAGCATAAGGCGATTTTCATCTCTCACTTCTGCCCACACGTTGTTGCCTCCAAATGAATCAAATGATCTGACCTGCCTGCAAGGGAGGTTGGGAAATGTGGCCTTTCTGACCTTCCAAGGGGTCTGTGTGATGGGCAAAGGGAGGATAGAATGGATATGGGAGGACAGCCAATGGCCCTGAGACAAACTGAGCTTTTGGATAGTGTGTAGAACAAGATGGAAGGAACCTGGGCATCAAAATGACCACCGGAAGCAGAGCAGTGCCAGCAGCTTGGATCACTCACCTCAAGACCTTGATATAAAACAAATAGATTTCTGATATTACATATTACTCTTGTTTCGTTTTTTGGTCCCTTTCTTGCCCCAGCAGCCTAGCCACCAGCCTCCTAACTAACTCAGTTAGATGGGGAAAAATATCAACAATATGTCTTTTAACAATATTTATTAAAATGTATTAAATGTTATAATAAAATTAGGAAATGAGAAAATTAAAACAACTAAACTAGGAGGGAGATGGGAATTTCTCTGCAAATCTGCAGCTAATAGCAAAAATACTTTCTTCCATTCCTTCTTCCGCTCCCCTCCCTTCCTTCTTTCTCTCCTGTGCTGGTTTTTTTCTTCAATAAATGTCTTAAAACAGTGATCTGACTCCAATTTCTAGACATAAAAACATGAAGAGTGATTATTTTTAAGTATTAAAATAACTGAATATGCATTAAGAGGAAATTTTCAATATAAAGTAATTAAAATTTTACAATTGTCATCACATTAGTCATACTTATGTGTTTTTGCACAATTTTGTCTTTGAGGCTGTATTCTTACCATTTGTGTGACAATATCTGTGAAAGTGTATTAATTGCTCTTCAAGGTTCAGGTCTATCTGTATTGCACTTAACTGTGATGCTTCTTGCATTTAATTCTCATTTGGGTTATGCTTCCTGGCAGGGTCCCTGATCACTGAACAATAAAGCAATTATTGCTCGATGATATGCAATATTGAGTAGGTTATGTCATGGTTAATTTTGCATATTCATAACCCTGCCACTTGCAGATGCTGACATTTTGCTGAAGCTGGTTTCCTACAAGATAATTCTGAAAACACACTAGCATCCCTTTTTCCACTGATTTGTTCTTTAAAACCAATGTTTATTTGCTTCTTTCTATTTAATAACATTTTTTTTTTTTTTTTAGATTATGGAACTCTTTGAAAATTTGGAAAAGCCTAGGACCCTTTCCCTGGGGGGGAAATCACCAAACACGTTTCTGGGGTATTTTGAATAGAACTCCAATGGTTAATAGATTTCCCTGAACCCCATTCATAGTTTCTACTTGGAATATAATGTTGGAAACCCCCGCTTATAACCAATACATTAGATTGACTCATGGAATGTTTAATGGAATGCCCTTTAGGAAATTCACAGCTTAGGATGAATTTTAACTTCTTTGCAAAATGTAATACCTAGTAATACTTAAAGAAAGCCCATCATGTTAACTAATTGTGGTAAAATATTCAGTGAAATGAGCTGGTTTATGCTTTTTCCAGTCAGGGTCTCTAATGTGTAAGTCATCATTGATCGTACAGAAAACACAATGCCACAAGAAAAATAGAAGCTTTTGAGTTTTCTATACAAGGTTTATATTGCAAAGGACGTTTCACATAGAAAGCTTAATTAAAACAGTATAAATAAAACTTTATGGGCAATTTTAAAGCAATATGTAAACCATGTGTAACTTTACAGGACACATAGGTTGCATCGTTGTGATTCATTGAAAAACAGTGAAATCAGTATTTGCATAGCTCAATGTAAATACCTCTGCATTGAATTTCTAATAAAGTTCTTTATCCACTGAGGTCTCAACTGCTTTGTGTCATACAACATAAAGCAAACAAAACTAACACAGGAACAAGAATTCCACCGCCTGAGAAGTTTATTTCCATTTTTCTCCATGAACTCAGACTTACACCTCTCAACTCCAAGACCATCAGATTAGCCCTATGAGTGTCTTGAGCAAGGTCCCTATGGATTAACAGGACATTTCCCCACCTGGAATGCTCACTGTGATATGGTTGATGGGAAAAAATGATTGGCCAGGCCTAAGTCCTGTTACACATTCTGGAGCCGTTGCTGGGACTACAGCATCGTCACAGGTCCAGGGAGCAGGAAAGGAGTGATTTAGCTCGCAACTCCAGTTCTTATACCAGAAGAAGGATGGATGCTGGGCAACCAAAAGAACAACTCTCCACACATGCATTAAAACATACATACATATTTACAACACCCAGAGACCACCAGAGAAGAATTTGTGCTAGCTCTCGCACCACTGGAGACAATTTGGCTGAATTCTATTTGTCTTCCACCACCATTTCTAGCTTTGTGACTACAGTTAGGTCTCTTAACAGCATTTTTGCATATCTGAAGGAGTCTTTTCATTTAAGAAATTACTTTGCCCAGAAAATTGAAAAGTACTTTCAATAAGTCACACCATCTGTTAAAACTGGCCAAAATAGAATCTTCATTGATGTGACTTGCCGGTTTCACCTTCACAATATTTTTAGCAGTGTTGCTTAACAATATCTTATCAGAACTAGTCATTAATTAAATTGATTAAATTGGGTTTTTATGCATTTTCTTGAGTTTAAAATGGGTTTCCCCCCCATTTATTTACTTATTCTTATTTTAACAATGCCAATATGCAAATGTGGGTCCCATATATAATAATTGATATCAAAACTTTTTTTTTTTTTTTTAACACCAAGAGCAGTTAGGGCCCAAAATGCAGAGAGGTGGACTTACAGGCCACTGATTGGGAACATGTCCTATTCTGGACATCAGAATTTGAGGCTGGATATGCTAGGAATGCTTATTATTATCTAATGCTTCAGAGGATGCTAGCTATAAACCATTTTTTTTTTCTTTGTACCGGTTGGTAAAATAAATAAAAGATGCACTTGGTGAATATACCATTTTGAGCTTTGGTCACGCGGGGAAATTAATCTTTCATGCGTGCCTTACTCTTTGAAGAGCGGAAAGGAGATAAGAACAAAGTAAGCTGTTGCATATGGAAGTCACTGCCTACCAATAGTTACAATTACTGGGGATTGAACTCATGCCAGGGGTTAGTAGGCAATGCTTCTTGGCTGGCACACCAAACATCTTTCTATATCTGTGGAGACCACCCCATTTCTCTGGAGTTTCATGTTTTCTGTTTGATCACCTGTGACTCTTATTGTCCACAAAACCAGCCAGGTTGGAGGGATATCCTCTGATCTCAAGGAGCTGTGATTTCTTTGTCAGTCTGATACATACTTTGCTTGTTGTCTCTCACTTTGCCATTCTTTTAGTCAGCATTAGATTCTTTCTATTAAACACACACACACACACACACATATCTTTCCCTTAAATGTTTCTCTAAATCACTGCACTGACTTTTGCCTAAATAGCCCAGAGTCCCACTGAGGTAATTAGAGAGGAGGAATTGTTATCTTCTCTTTTATAGAGGAAAAACTCAAGGAACATAAAATTTAATTGACGAACCAAGCCACTCAACTTGTTAGTGATGGCATAACCATCAAGCCAAATTCTCCTCGAACTACCTCCAATGTGAGACAGAGCAGAAAACTGCACACTACTCTCTCTAAATGCATATATATGTGAATGTGTCTGGACATATTTTTTTTTTCTTTTTCTTGAGGTAGTTTCAGAATATGTTTAGGTCTGAGCAGTTATTAAATCACGACCTCAGTAGTTTGGGTACCAATGCATATTGGTTTGACTGTTACACCAACATGGGGAATGTGATATGGTACTGTGTGTTCTAAAGTTTTTGATCGCTCCAGACATAGACATTAGGATGTACAATTTCTATAGCATTTAGTACACACATGCAATACTTTCGCCAAATAGTGTTTGCTTTCATTTCATGTGATGCACACTAATACTTCATTCTCCCTTCTCTTTTCTTCTCCTTTTTAAAATCCTGATCACAATCTACTACAATGATTTCATGACTGTTTAAATTGATGCAGCCTATAGTATGGAAAACACTGGTGTGGTGGAAAAACGATAGCTGTGATGTCAGGGAGATATGGTTTCAAATCCTCCTGGTTTTGCCATTTACTGACTGTGTGATTTTAAGTAATTGGCAAGACTCAGGTTTCTTGACTGTAATAGTAAGAATACTTTTCTCTTGGGTAGAAGTGAATATTAAGTCACGTGACTGTGAGAGTAGCTGGTATTCTTTAGTCTTTCCTGACATGTTGGTCCTGTTTCCATTTTCTTTCTCCTTTTATAACTTTTCATTTCTGTGGGAGGCAGGAGGAGAAATATTTTTCCCTGACTACCTCATTTTCTATTTATTTTAATATTATACATTAGATATGGTGGTTCTCTTTTTTTAAAACAAAAACTAAATACCATGACCTAAGCTTTAGGCACATGATGCAAATAATAGCTACTATTTTGAGTACTTTACTACTTGATAGACACTGCACACACTATTTTCATGAATTTTTACAGAGTTCATCCAAGATAGGTGCTATCCATTCCATATTCATATTTTACAGACAGAATGAGGCATGAAGTACAGTGCACAAGGTCATGGAAACAGAATCCAGGCTCAAGCAATCTGACTTTAGTTCAGATGAGACAATTAGCTGTTTTTTCTGTGTGCATGTGTCTCTCTTCCGTATGTTACTGAATACTTCTCAAATTATCTTTATATTCTAGGAGTCCAGAACAGTAGAATATAGTAAGCATTCAATAAATGGTTTATGCTGTCTCTAATACAACAAACCACATTGTCAAGTGCCAAATGCAATTTAGGGTTACAGCAGTAAGTACATATTCATCATCTCAAGTATACAGTGTTTTGCCACAATACTTCATCAAATACATAAGAAGAGGCATTCACTCCATTTTCCAGATTTTTTTCTCCATAATACATTAAGCAAATGTTATTATAATTTGGCCTAAGATAATTTTGATAATTTTATTTTCAGTAGTTTAGGTATGATATAAACTACAAAGGTGTGCAAATTCAATCTTACAAGTAAAGGTTTGTATGACAAAACATGTAGACAAATTAACTTGCATTCAATGAAATTTGTAAGCCTATATTAATGTAACATTTATCTGATTTTTATAATAGAAGCAACAGTGAGCCTTTTAAATATATGGATTAATATAATGGGCCCACTGTGATTTTAAAATCCTAACATTGAAAATATAATATTTTAAAACCCTAGCATTGAAAATACAATAAACATTTCTTCTGAAGTAGTCTTATAAAACACATACATGATCTGAAAAAGCCTAAATTTATATTCATAGAGGAGCATGCTGAACTTAACCACAAGAATTCAATCAGCAAAATCCAGGCTGAGATAATGCAGTAGCCAATCAATCAATCGATTATCTCTGTTTTTCTACAAAAAAATTAGCAAGACAAAGAGAGATAGAATACCCATAGATTAAAGAGAAAGAGCAATCAATTATCATGTTATCATGTATGGAACTTATTTAGATTCTATTTTAAAAACAGAACAAACCATTACATGTATGCAATGATTAGACATATGAACCCTGACTGGACTTTTTGATGGTATTAAGGAATTAGTATTAATTATTTAAGTGTGATAATGGTGTTGTGGTTTGGTTAAGATAGTTCATATTTTATAGATATGGTAGTAAAATATGGATGAAATGAAGTTGTGGCTGGGATTTTCTGCTAGCGTTTGGGAAGAAGGGAAGTGGATCCAAGAGTGGTTAGGGCAGGTTGCTCTTGGGATGCCAGTTATGGGGACTGGCCAATGTGTACATGGGAACTTATTTACTATTTTGTTGAATTTTGTGTATGTTTAAAAGTATCTATAGTGAAACAAGTTTGAGAACACTGTAGATTAACTTTAGTTCTATCCTTTAAATTGGCTTCAATTAATAACTTTAAAAGCAGCAGCACTTTAATCAAACATTTATGGGGTAGTTTGAAAGTAATCGAGTGTTCGATAAAATTAGTTAAACATGGTTGTGATATATAAAGGCAATATGTTTCACTACTTGTTTTTTATTTTTAATTTTATTTTTATGGTTTACACTGTTGTAGGCATCCCATTTCCCCCTCCTTTGTCCAGGTCCACCCAGCCCTCACCCCCTCTTCCCTCTGGCCATCACCACACTGTTGTCTGTGTCTATAGGTTATGCATCTATGTTCTTCAGCTTCTTTCATCCGGTCCCCCACTCCCTCCTGGCCTGTGACAGCTGTCAGTCTGTTCCATGTAGCTATGCCTCTGTGTCCACGATGTTTATCAGTTTATTTTGTTCATTAGATTCCACATATAAGTGAGATGATAAGGTATTTGTCCTTCTCTGACTGGTTTCACTACTGGTTTCTTTACAATAATAATTATAAGCTATGGCAAGTTGATCCTAGATCACATTACAACTTTTTTTTTGGAATTTGGAGAGAATTTTTATAGTGATGTTTAATAGCATGAGACTTGAAGATAATATTTTAATAAATTTCACAATGTTATAGTGCAAAAGAGGTAGAAAACCTGCTTTGTGCTCAGAAGCAGAGACAAAAATTGACCCTAACATTATTAAATGAAAAGTCTTAGAAGGCAGATAAACACATGAATAAGTAACTGCAAGGCAATAGGATAAGTACAATAGGGCTGTATATTGAACACAGGAGGATCGTGATCAATTCAACTTGGGTATCAGTGTAGACATCAAAGAAAATGTTATATGTTTTTGCTGTGTTCTATGTGCACCATTTGCTTATGGCAATAAATCACAAACTAAGATGATACTGTAAGCAAACTTTCCAAAATAAAAACTTTAGAATAAAATTTGCCATTGACCAGTATTTATAGGGATCTCTTTGAAAACATAGTAAATGAAAATCACTGTAAAAGAGAGTTATAATTTGTATGCCAAGTGTGTCTCATTTTCATTTAATGCAATTCATACTCATTTAATTTGAAGGATTCTGAAGCTGAGGTGATAGAAAAAAGGTCGTGCATACTTAATATACTTTCATTTTAATTGCATGCTTAACATAAATACCTTAGACTACTACTTGATTTATAGAGCACTTTGTTTTATGTGTCTGCTAAAAGATGGAATTGCATTAGATTTCATCATTTTTTATTTTTCTTGATCATGGTATAGTCAATACCAACTGCTGAAAATCAAATATTTTGAGTACTTAAATATATGATCAACGTTTTTCCTGTGCCTATTTGAGAATCTCTTAAAAGAGTTCATCTATTTTGATGCATGTTCATGGAGTTCAAGTAACCAGTTTATATTAGTTTTCAAAGTCAGAGGGAAAAAAGAATCAATATTCTGATAGATTTCTTGGAAAAATGGCATGCATATGATATTTATATTGAAGTGTATTGCACCAACATGTTTTTGAAGAGAAATCATGCTAATATTAAGGATGTATTTAACACCTTATATTTACCTAGTGTAATACATGATATAGTAAGGTTTTGTAATATCTAAGTGAAGTAACTAATATCACAAAATAGGCCTTTTTTGGTTGTTAATCCTCACCCAAGGATACTTTTCCATTGATTTTTAGAGAGAGTGGATAGGAGTGGGAGAGACAGACAGAGAGAGAAACATTGATGTGAGGGAGTCACATCGATTGGTTGCCTCCTGCATGCATATGAACCAGGGTTGGGGCTTGTGCCTGTAACCGAGGTATGTGCTCTTGGCCACAAGTAAATCTGGGACCCTTCTGTCTGCGAGCCTACACTCTATCCACTGAGCTGAAACTGGTTAGGATGGCTTTCTTTTCTTTTTTCTTTTATCATTATTGTATCAGCCCAGGTAAATGGAAGCATACTGAATGAAGCAGCATGGACAGAATGTTCCCCAAGGTTAAGTGCAAGGCTCCCAGTAGGTGCTCCATATATGCTTGATGGAAAATGAAAGCTCTCAGTGTGGTCATATGAGATTATAGTTCCTACATCCTCTGCCTGCATTTTTAAAATCACCTTCACCAGCCCTGTTTAAATGAGAAAGAGACCTATAATCACCAACTGTCATTTGAATCATCTATTAACCCCTCTCTAGTCATTAAAATAGTTAATGGGTTTCTAAGTGAGTTTAATCTCATGATATAGTAAACAATTATATCTATCTTAACATGAATAGGATAATACATTGATTACATTCTGGAGGCACATTAACTGTGTTGAGCCACTCAGGGAATTGGAACAGACTCATTATTAAATGGACTTGAAAACGTTGCTTGTCTCTGGAAGGATATAGATTCTATTGCTGTAATTTCAGATTTTACTTTTTTAACAGGCTTTGTGGTACAAACATATCATGCCTGATTTTGACCAGAGAGCCATTTACTGAATATCAATATGTAGAATAATTTATATAATTAGAACACCAGGTTAGAGGTGGATTTGGGGAAGGATTGGTTAGAATCTTGGTGTCCCTAAGGCAGTGGTTCTCGAACGACCCTTTCACAGGGATCGCCTAAGACCATCGGAAAACACATATATAATTACATATTGTTTTTGTGATTAATCACTATGCTTTAATTATGTTCAATTTGTAACAATGAAAATATATCCTGCATATCAGATATTTACATTATGATTCATAACAGTAGCAAAATTACAGTTATGAAGTAGCAACAAAAATAATTTTATGGTTGGGGTCACCACAACATGAAGAACTGTATTAAAGGGTCGCAGCATTAGGAAGGTTGAGAACCACTGCTCTAATGGCATTCCCCTCCCCCTTTCACTACATCATAAACTACTTCTGGCTAAATTCAGTTCTATTTGCATTTTGGACTGTAAACTCGGTGTGTCTAGAGAGCATTTAATTTACAATTAAGTTATATGGGTTTGAACAGATACTAAATTCTTGCTGTGAAATTGGAAACTAGACAAAATATAAAATGTTATTTGTTGAAATGTTATTTATTCCAATGCAGCTTAATTGCTTCTGTTGGTTGGAATGGCTATTCCAATGCTGAACAGACTCCCAGTGCTTTGTTTCTGCCAATTTCTCTCCCCCCTTGGGTTCCAACACACAATGATGATAAAAAAAACAAATCTCTATTTTATAAACGTTATCAACTACCTTCTACTTTGAATATATATTACAGACCTCATCACTGGAGCAAGGAATGGTTCTTTTTTCCTTTTTGTTCTTATAGATGATAAGTGATTTAGACAGTAATTTAATGAATTAGATACAGTAAAATAACACTAATTCAGACTAATTGTGTGGAAAATTGTAATGAAGTGAAAAATTTGATAAAGAAGTTCCAAATAAAGTTTTATTTATTTATTCAAAATAGTTACCATAACTTGTATTAATACCTAATTATACTGACTTCATATACTATATTTTTCAAAGCAAAACCATGTGAATTATTTACAGTTACCATTTATCTTTATAGTTATTTGGACACCATCCTGCCTTGAACCATGACCAAACATTTCCCACATCTCTCCTGCCCCCTGCCAGTCCTTTATTTTCACCACTAAATTGCCTCACAAACTTCTTTTTAAGAGATAATGCAAATATTTAAAGGGCTTGAAGATAAGAGATTTGAAAAATTATTCTCTCATTTGTTGCTTGATTCATTCAACAGTATTTGGTAAGTGCTGCAGTCTACTAAATCATAAGTGGTTCAGTGACTTCAAATATTTTCTATGTCTACGATGAATTGTTTATGGAATATTTTAAGATTATTATAGAGGAATTTCAGGTATAAATATTTCTTAATCTACATAATGATCTAAAATTATTAATATACAATCACTGATTCATATAAATATTATAATAAGATCATTCAGAGGTATTTGATTTGGATATTAGTTGGATATATTTGTATTGATTAAGACTTTTAAAAGAGAGAGACTTTTGTAATTCCTAAATTCCTTAACAGAAGCTGTGTGAGTTAATAATTTTGTTCTTGATGATAGAGTATATATAATCAGTCAAGCTAAATTAATTAAAACACATAGCTGTTTTCCTCTGAAATAAGTCATATGTTGTCCATATTAGACACAAATAAAATGAGTTGTATGTACTTTTCTGTAGTGATATCACCACAGGAAAGGGAATACAATTGCTTCCAGTTTTATTTGAGAACCGTTTCAAATTTTAGCCAATTAGTCCAATATCTATGCTTCTTAGGCCATAATGGGAAATATCTTTAGAGCTCAGTATAGTCAGCTCTCAGCCCTGTAATGTTCTTCTTTACCGATGCATCTCCCCAGTCCACTGGAAATGTGTCTCTTTCACCCCAAAGGTACATTTGTAATTGAACCCTAATAAAAAAATTGAGAAGTTAAGTTTTCCAATTTTCAGTAAGATAAGTATACAATAAAATTAGAGTTTGGTTAAATTTGGTTTAACATGTTCCTATTTTCTAACCATAAAAGTAGCGTCAGGTGAAAAAACTCTGCATAAAATAAATCATAAATTGCATTTGAGAGAGTTGTTGTTTTTTGTGTTTCTTTTTCCATTAAAAATTTGGTGATTGTTCAGCTGAACATTGACAGCTGTACAAAACCGGAAGGAGTTAAAATCGAAAAGTGAAATCTGAAGAGTTTTTAATTTATTCCTGGCATTTGGGGCCTCAGTTTATTCATCTGTTAAATATAGTGCCAGGTATGGAATTGAGTCAGATGTAAGGTGGGCTCCAGTTTTGGTTACAGCAGAAGAGACACATACAGGAGCAAGAAGGCGGAAGATGTCAGGAAAGGTGAGATTGACTGTACCTGAAGGCAGTTTTTACCTTTATAGGGCATAGTAATTCTAGGGATCAGAATCACCCAAGTTGCTTAGAAAGTGCACATTCCTGACTCCTATCGTAGAAGTACTAAATTTATATCTTGGGGTAGAGGTGGGGCTGAAATCTCCATTTCATTTTTAACAAATGTCACTGTTTATCATGTTGTAATTAAGACCCAGTAATGGGTCATAAAATCAATTTAGTGTATATTAACCAGCATTTTTAAATTAGAGGATGGAATGGGACAGAATATGTATATGCGCATGTGTGTGTATGTATATAATAAAGTACACTGCATTAGTGAAGTAAAGGAAAATTTTGTTTTATGAAACTTCCCTTCTGTGTGTGTATATATAGGATAGGAATGCAAAATTTAGTTATTATTATCCTATATAATAAAAGCCTAATATGCTAAGTGCCCGACTGTTCGACCATTCAACCAGTCGCTTTGACACACACTGACCACCAGGGGGCAGATGCGCCAACCAGTAGATTAGCTTGCTGCTGGGGTCTGGCCCAATCAGGACTGGGTGAAACAGGCCAGACATGCCCTGGAGCCCTCCCGTGAGCCCCTCCCTGGACCTGATCGTGCACCATTGGGGTCCCTCGGCCTGGCCTGCGGGATAAGGATAGCGCTGAAACCCGCTCTCCTACATCCCCCAAGGGGTCCAGGATTGTGAGAAGGTGCAGGCCAGGCCGAGGGACCCCACCAGTGCATGAATCCGTGCACTGGGCCTCTAGTTAGTAGTAATAAAAGAGAAAAAAAAAGTACCTTTGAGCACCTCTACCCCAGAGTTCTCTTACACTGTAGGTTTGAGAATGACTATGTAGAGCAATGCAGATTCTCAGGCATTCCAATCCCATTCACTTTGAACATTACTAAGCTCACATTATTAAAGAAAAGCCTTCAGAATGTTGCATTATTTCAGATTTTTAAAGGATAAAATTGTCCTTATTTTTACTTTTCTGACAGATTTACTTTGTGTGTATGCTCTTTTTTATTGTTGTTTCCGTTTAAGCCCCCATTCTTAATTTCCCACGCCTTTATTATGCCTACTGCATTAAAGCTGTATTACAAGGTGTAGGTCCTCCTGAGCCTACCCTGTGTGAAGTTGGATATTGCTCATCTGCTGCTTCGTTCACTTGAGCCTTTCACCCAGTGGGAGTCAGGAGCAAGTCTTCTGGGAAAAGGCTGACTCCTCTGGCATTTTCCAAGATGGCCTCCTTTGGATTTGCCTCTGCTGTTGACTCCATCCTTTGAAATCTGTCTTAACTTTCCCCAGAATCTTTCTAGAGTAGAAACCACTTGCCTATGACTCTAATACCCTGCCATATATTTTTTTAAATATATTTTTAAAAACATATTTTTAATATATTTCACAGAGGAAGGGAGAGGGAGTGAGAGACAGAAACATCATTGATAAGAGAGAATCATGGATTGGCTGCCTCCTGCATGCCCCCTACTGGGGATTGAGCCTGCTACCCTGGCATATGCCCTTGACCAGAATTGAAGCCGGGACCCTTTAATCCACAGGCCGACTCTCTATCCACTGAGCCAAACCGGCTAGGACTATCCTGCCATCTTAACCCAACTCTTAACTACATCCGTCTGTTTGTCTATGAGGGTGGGCAGAGCAATGAATGACTGCAATTCTTGGAATCACTTCTTAGAAAAACAACATTTCCTGATAATGGGTGGGCATGACTGTCACTTTATTGCCAGCTATAATGATCATTTCATTATTAGCCACAATACTGTCAATGTTAATAACAATTGTAATAATAATACAACAAATAATATGCTCAGTGTTTTACAGGGTTTATATCAGTGATTCCAATTTTCAGTGTGAATCACAATGATCTGTTTGTTGCTTTTTTCCTAAACAAGCAGATTCTCTGAATGCAGAATTAGGGAGCTTTTCAATAGTTAATACTGTCCCTCGTGTACAAGTGATTGTCATTCACACAAATATTAGGACTCACTGGATTGCCTAACTTGAAATCTCTTAGCTGTACTCTGATATAAGTACTCCTAGTTTCCCTTCATATTAGAGCTTAGGATAGACTTAGAGGAAATATCCTGTTTTAAATCATAGAGATTCTCACTGGTAAAGCTACTGTGAGCAAAGGAGGTATCCAAGAAATGGTTTGGAATGCAAGTGAAATGAGAAAGCTTAGATATCAACTGCCAATCCAGTGTTATTTCCAGTTGAAGGAAAAATAGGTGAAGTATTTATCACTTAATTCAATCTCCTGTCTCAAAATCCTCTCAATCTTTCGCTATTCAAATCTCAAAATTTTCACCACTCATGAAAAGTTTTCTTAAAAATATCAAGCATTTAAATTTGGTTAAGATGCTGTATTATCTAACACACCATCTAGACGGCAGTGCACAGATACGCTGGTTATCACCACCATGGGTACCCACAAATCGGTACAGGGAAGTCACAGGACAGAGGAAGGGGAATTTGTCCTAGAGGCTTGATGCAATATGTCAGTAGAATGACTTAAATGCTAACAGGAGGAAGAGGTGACAAAGGCATGGTTTTAGAAATGCTTGATAATGCTACCTAGTGATGCCCTTATATCTAGGATTTCCTACTTTTAAAGGAAGGACTGGGATATTATATGGAAATAAAGTCAGGAATAGCAATACACATTTTTAACCTGATGGTGAAAACAGTTATGCAGATTCTAAGGCATTACAATCACATCCACTTTGAACATTACTAAGTTCACTTTATTTTAAAAAGAAATCCTCAGAGTGCTGCATTATTTCAGATTTTTAAAGGATAAAATTGTCCTTATTTTGACTTTTCTGACAGATCTATTTTGTGTGTATGCAAATCAGTCAAACATGACTAATTGTTAATTGAGGAGCAACATAAAACACCCAACTCATTTTTTTCCAAAGTAGATAAAATGAATGATAAGGCACATTCATTTTAAGTTTTTATGTAATTGTTTTCAAAATGTAGGTGATCTACTTCCAAAAGGATTGGAGATGTTTTATGATAAAATGCATTTATATAATGAGATTATTAAAATAGAAATGGTACCTCAAAAACCACACAGAGAGAAGAAGAATAAGTAAATTTATCTTCTGCGTTTAGTTTTATAAATACATGATGATTGAGCACTGAGACTTCTGGCAGCCTGGCAGATTGAAATTAGGAAGATTTTTCATTTTATTTTAGGATCAGAGTGGATTTTCAACCCTGCTGACATAGATACTGCACTCTATCCCAAAATAATTTTGGGATGTGTTCCAAGCATCCATATTCTTTAAGTTTCCCAGGTAATTCAGATATGCAAGCAGAGTTGAGGAACAGCTGACCTGTGTAAAACAAAGCCAGAGGATTTATTGGACTTTAAGAAAACAAATTGAGCACTTGTGATCAAAGGTGACTACATATCTTTTCCTCTACACTTGGCTTAAAGGCAACAGCAAACTACAGATAATGTCCAGTGGCATTTAAATCTGAATGTGTAATTTTTCAGCCGAAGGAACCTTTGAAAATCCTCTGGCAGAAGTGGCTAAAATAATTGGCGTTATTTACCTGAGTGAGGACTTGTTCTGCCAGCCTTTACTTTTAAATAAGCCGGTCTGTGCTAGAATACAGTTTAGTTATACCAGCGCTCTTGTCAATATATGCAGAAGTCTTATTGTCCATCAACAGCTCAGGGTTCAATCAAGGTGAAGCTGTTTCTTGATGAGTAAGAACCGGGCTGTGGATGACTCACTAAGCAACTGTGTGATTTCGGGCAAGTTTCTTCCATGGGCATTGGTTTCTTCATTTACCCCATAGTGCTCCTGTGACAATTAAATAAGCTTAGAATGGACACATAGTAAGCAATCAATGAGTCTCAGGGAATATCACTTGCATTTTAAGTACAGACACTATCAACTATATCATTAAGGAGGCTTTGCCTTCTTGCAATATGTTCTGGAAAATGACTGCTACCTATTACTGACCACCCCCTAGAAAGGTTTTTATCTGCTGATCAGTTGTTGCAGTGTGCAAGCCCCTTGCTCAGCCACGGGTTTCTGTAGGGTCCTCTGTCAGACTGGGTGAAGGTAATAAACACCATCTTTAGTTAATTCACAACCTGCCAATATAAGCAATTGTCATTCAAAAAACTGAAGTTAAGCACAAAAAAGCCATGCCAGGACAATTTTGTTTCCCCCGGAATACAAGATTTAACTTAATGACATGGTTTATTGTTCATGTTATTTCTTAGTACGTAGCATGCATATAATGAGATCTAAGGTGCAGAAGCACCTTAGAGTCAAACATTTTAATAGACTGTGATGAATTTCAGCAACTATGGGTGCCCAAAATGTTATCATTTTAGTGCTTTTAAAGTGAAAACTAAATCTCAATTAAGTTATAGGTACAAAATGGTCATGTATATAAACTTATGTGTGTGTGTGGTGGTGGTGGTGGGGAAGAGGCTTAAAAAAGTCATAAGGTAAAAACCCCAAAAGAAAGGAATAAAAAATATATTATTTTAGATATGGCTCCCTACATATCTTTTGAATATGAAATATAAACAGGTTTAGAAAGCCAAATAGTAGTGGTGGTAATAAAATATTATTGTGCTGTGATGTTATTGCCTCGTGGATTTACTTGTTTTTCTCTCATATTCCAAACTGTCCCTTTCCTGTAAGCCTAAGAATTCAACCTTTTTTTCCTCAAGGGGACAATAAATGAAATGAGTTGCTTTTGTGGCACTTAATATTGGAATAATATGTGGGAATATTAGATAATTTCAGTTACATTTTCAAATTATGGCTGAAAATAAATCCTGGATTTCTGCAAATACAATATTAGTTATCTGATAAGAGGGGACAGGAATATAAATTTGAAGTGCTTTTCCTCTATGGATAGGTGGATACAGACCTAGTCCACTTCATTTTTTGTCTTGTTTTACTTGTTATTCATATTGTCACTGTCCTAAATGAATAATGAATATGAAAATAAGGTTATAAGGACTATTTTAACATCTCTACACTTATTAAACACTTTCAACATCAAATAAAGCAACACAATACATTTAAGTTCTTTCTAGAATAGGTGTAATTATTAGAATCACATGCTAGTTCTCAATGCTATACAGTGGAGTGACCCAGAAATGGAACACAAATTTAAATTTGAATGATGCTTCTAACCTCTTTTATAAATGTAAAGCCTAAACCCAAATGATTTATTTCTCTTTCCTCCCTACCATACCCAGGCTCCATGCCTACTGTATAAGTTTTCTATTGCTGCTGTACAAATTACCAAGAACCTAATGGCTTAAAGCTATGCTAATTTGTTGCCTTACAGTGTTTGAGGTCAGAAACCCAAAATGGGTCTAGCTGGGCTAATATCAAGGTGTCTGCTATGGAGGCTTTAGAGCAATGATTTTCAACCAGTGTGCTGCAAAAATTTTTGAAAATATGTAGTACCTGACTATTTAGTCAGAGGCACTGTTCTCTTTTCCCAAATTTTTTAAAAAAATGACAATAACCAACACAATAGCCTTCTGGTGTGAATGCCCTGTCTTAAAACATCCTATATAATAAAGAGCTAATATGCAAATGGTCATAACACCCTCATGCCCTCATGCAAGGGCTGCACCCCCCTCCCTGGCGCTGGGCCAGGGGACCTGAGGCTGCACCTCCCGCCCTGGTGCCGGGCCAGGGGACCTGAGGCTGTGCTGGGGGCCCTGAGGCTGCACCCCCTGCCCTGTGGGGCTTGGCAGGGGTGGGGCCAGCCAGTCTGGGTCTCTCACAATTTTGAGGCACATGCAGGTGGGTGGGGACTTGACTGTGGGTCCCATGGCGTGCCCCAGACTCTGACAGGAGGGAGATATTCATATACATTTTACTAATTTTCTTTCATCTCTAACACTTCTATTATAGAGAAAGGGCAAATAGCAATATTAAAATATTTCCTCTAATTAATTCCCTTTTAATGTGCACGAATTTCATGCACCGGGCCACTAGTAAACATATAAGTCACACAATAGAGTTGCATCTTACTGGTCATGGCTCATACGTAATAAGGTTTCCTCTGAATGCTTAATTCTAGGTACCAGAAATCCTTACATACAAGTATAGGCACCTGCTTTTTTAAAAAGTCACTTTGGAGCAAATAGGGTAGGAATTGCTATTATTACTATTATTTTTGTAAATCAATAAAAATTATACCTATTTTTTGTCAGATCAGCAAAAAATATATTTTTGGTGTGCCCCAGAATTTTAATAACTAGTTTATGTGTGCCATGAGATGAAAAAGGTTGAAAATCACTGCTCTAGAGGAATATCTGCTCCCTTCCCTTCACTGCCTTTCATAGCTTCTTGAGGACACTGATCCTCCTTGGCATGTGTCCTCTTCCTCTCTCTTCAAAGCTTGTGAAGGTGAATACAGTTCCGACAATATATTGCTCTAACCTGGTTCTTTGCCTCCCCCTTTTACTTTGAAGAACCCTTTCAATGGCATTGGGCCTACCCAGATAACCTAATATAAGGTCAGTTGATTAGCAAATTCTATCTGCAATCTTAAACATCTCTTTATATGTAAGGTCACCTATTCACTAGTTCCAGAAATTGGGATGTGGACACCATTGGAGTCTATTATTCCTCTATGAATCCCACTTTCTCTGAGTTTTTTGGACTCACTTGACTTGTACTAAGGAATGGACATTAGCATATACAGGGCATTTGAATACATTTTTTTTTTCCTTGTGGACATGGTAGCTTTCTTTTCAATGAAGTGCAGATAAGTAAGATAAAACCAGTGAGCCAGGAGTGATGGCAGAGGATATGGGTTTGCCTGGGTAGCAGAAGCTTTACCTGTATATCAGAAGACTCTTGCTCAACAGTTAGGTTAACTTACTTACATGGTTAAATGCTTAAGTGACACTTCACAGACAGACTCTATTTGTCTGTCTTGATTCCTGTCAGACATTTTAATCCAACCAGACCAGAGAAACTGCTTAAGTATAGAAACCTCTATTCCATAGAATATGGAAAGCTCAAAGTTTTTTTTTTGTTTTTAAATATATTTTTAATTCATTTCAGAGAGGAAGGAGGAGGGAGAGAGAGATAGAAACATCCTATATAATAAAAGGTTAATATGCAAATTATCCCTTCAACCGGGACTTCAACTGCCTGCTACCCCTCCCCCTGGCTGGCCCGGCCTGATCGGCCCCAAACGGGGTAGGCTGGCCAGACCCCTTCCCTGCATGAATTCGTGCACTGGCTTCTAGTCAATGATAAAAGAGAATCATTGATCAGCTGCCTCCTCCATGCCCCACACTGAGGATCCAGCCTGCAACCCAGCCCAACCAGAATCGAACTGTGACCTCCTGGTTCACAGGTCAATGCTCAACCACTGAGCCACGCCAGCCAAGCAGAAAAGCTGAATGTTTTTAAATGTACTAGTTTATAGTTGCCTAAATAGATTCACCAGTGCAGTTCAGAGGAAGTGCCAAAAAAAGAAGAAAGAAAGAAAGAAAGAAAGAAAGAAAGAAAGAAAGAAAGAAAGAAAGAAAGAAAGAAAGAAAAGAAAAGAAAAGAAAAGAAAAGAAAAGAAAAGAAAAGAAAAGAAAAGAAAAGAAAGAGGGAGGGAGGGAGGGAGGGAGGGAGGAAGGAAGGAAGGAAGGAAGGAAGGAAGGAAGGAAGGAAGGAAGGAAGGAAGGAAGGAAGAGGGAGGGAGGGAGGAAGGAAGGAAGGAAGGAAGGAAGGAAGGAAAAAAAGAAAGAAAGAAAGAAAGAAAGAAAGAAAGAAAGAAAGAAAGAAAGAGAGAGAGAGAGAGAGAGGGAGGGAGGGAGGGAGGGAGGAAGGAAGGAAGGAAGGAAGGAAGGAAGGAAGGAAGGAAGGAAGGAAGGAAGGAAGGAAGGAAGGAAGAAGCATCTTTTGAGTGGATCCTAAAATGAACATTTCTTTTTCATTCATTTCAGTATGGGAGGTGCTTATGAAGCAGGCGCCTACCTGCGCTGCTAAGCTTCTGTGCATCTTAGAAGGTAGCTTTTAAAAGGTGATTTTATGTCCTTCTTATTTTTGTTTATTCGTTCATTTCGTGGTGTTTAGTAGTTGGGAACCTGGGCAGTCCTATAGGAGTTCCACTTGGTTTCAGCATTGCACCTTGGACGGCAGCAGATCAACTCCAGCCGCGTAGTTTAAGACGCAGGTTTATCGACCTCATTCAGCTGCTTCTGGAACTCAGTGTGCAGGAGCAGTCATGCAAAGCAACCGAGCGGCGGGCGAACTGAGCTTTTGATGATTATCACAATAGCAAAAAGAAAAAAAAAAGGGAAAAGAAATCCTTGCTTGTATTCTGTGAGTGCTTTTGTATAAATTTACCCTTGCCCAAGGGAGCTTAATGCTTGAATTTTCAGCATGTAGATTTTCGGCACAGTGGTAGGCACAAAGCAAGTGCTTAATAAGTCTTTGTTGGGTTGAATGTTATTGTGAAGATAGTCTTTTTCTCATTAGTTGCCTGTCAATATTGGTTTTTTCCTGACCAGGACTCCCTCTGCCTTCCTGTTTTTCTGTGCATGTAAACATAGAAACTTACAAGGGACTGTGTAGGGTCTAAAATGAATTGGGAGATGAAATCCAGTCATGGCCCAGCATGCTTTCACCACTGTATTTCCTGCCAACCTCGCTAACCTCTGCTATTAGAATCACGGAGTTGAGAGATGAATGCGGTCTCACAGCCTCCATGAACTCAATGAACAGTTTTATGTTAATTGAGTCAAAGAAGGAATCACAGAGCAGGTGGTTTCAGAGGATAGGGAAGATTTAGATGAACCTATTCCAGGGAGCTGGCATTGAGAAATGTCTTTACTTTTCCACAGAGATGGTAAGCCTGAGGGTACCTCACCATCTTGATAACTTTTCATTAAGGTAGTTAGCTAAAATGTTTGATTATTGTGCAAATTTTAGTTCACGATCTTTGTTTTATGAGTAAATACATTCCAGTATGCATTAATATTTACAATGCCTTGCAATGTACTAAGGAATTTCTTAATGGGTGAACAGTCAACTTTAAAATTATTGATTTCAACCATTTAGCCCCTGATCCAATGCACTTGTATTCTTCGTTTCAGAGAGTTATGGAACTGGAAAAGATATTAAATATCATCCACTATAACACCTTCATTTTAAAGTTGAAGGTGCTATAGCTGAAACATTGATCTTTTCCCTAGATTTCATACTGAATATTAGAGCCATTGCTTGAATCCAAGTCTCCAGATTCCCCTGTTCAGATTTGTTTCCAAAAAGGATAAGAAACATCAAAATGTGTTAATAGGTGACAATTGAATCTAAATTATTTTTAAGGTACTGTCATTGAAAGAGGAGCATAATGGAGAAACACTGTTTATAAGGACTTTATATTTTAGTTGAAAAACCCACATAACATTTAAAAATGTGAATAAAATGGAAAAGTTGTAATTTTTACATTTGATTTTTTTATAATTTTATATGGTTGAAACAAATTAAAAAATAATGTTTCACAGAGTGGGAAAATTATATGAAATTTAAAAACATTAGATTAAAAAAATTAAAAAAAATAAAAACGTTAGATAAGTTTTATTGGAACATGGCCATGCTTATTCAATTTTGCATCTTTAATGACAGTTGAGTAGCTGAGTTTGAGTAGTTGTAGCACAGAGCTATGACCTACCAAGCCTAAACTATTTACTTTCTCATACTTCACAGAAAAATTTTGCCAATTCTGAACTAATTTTAAAAGAAGTTAGCACAAAGAGCAAAAACTAGATCGAATAATTATGTCCACAATATAGAGGATCCACAATTTGTGTTTTAGAGCATACCTACTTTTACTGTTTTCAGGGAAAAAAAGTGTTTGCACACATTTACTAAGAATTTTAAGCTTTGGCCATCCCTCCCCCCCCACCCCCCACAATATTTTTCATTATGGGGAAGATATAAGAATCCCATTTGTATTTAAGGCTAAAGTAGCTATTGCTGTTGTTTAAACATTGAAATTTTTTATTTTTTTCTCATTTGCGAAATCAGAATATTAATATAACCCACGTGGGGATGGTATGAGAAGTGACAACATAAATAAAATGAAGAGCCTTTTCCTGGGACATAGTAGTTACTATTTTAATACTGTCTTCACTGTTCTTTGCAATATTAAATAGCTTCTGATTTAATATTGAACTGGACTAAGAACTAAGAAGTATCACCTGCATTTGTAGTTTCTAAAGTACAACTGTGAACAAATGTGTCAAAATATAATTACATACAAGGCAACAGAAATAAAGTCATTTAACTTCTCCTTCCCCAAATTAGTGTTTTAATTAATCCAAATGTCTCAACATGCTTCTTTTTAATGTTCTTTCATCTGCTATTGACTTGAAAGAAAGAAAGGCAGTTTGAAGTAAGGAAGAACCTTGAGATGTTAGCAAAGGTAGACGCCCTCAAAGTTAAAAGACCCGATTAAGGTTTGTTTGAAGGTTCTGCCAGACATATTCCAACTAATGCACTATGGAATCCGAGATATGTTTGTTCAGTAGCCTCTGAGACGGGTTGAAAATGTTTGCAGGGTAATCAAGGAGCAGTTCCCTCGCAGGGGAAGAGCTCAGAGTCTTAGCTCCTCTTTAAACATAAAATGCAGCCCTCCTTCTAGTCCTGCAATGTTCTGCCCACGACTGTTTCAGGGCTTTATGACTGACAAAGAGAGTCATTAGAAGTCTGTTTGATAGACATAACTAAGTGAATTGGAAAAAATAAAAAAGCCTTTTCAGCCCATTTGGAAATAATTGATGCGACTGAGACAGCTGTATGTGAGTTCCAGATAAGGGGATTTATGGAGAAACTATTGAAGCTAAAAAGGAAGGTGCACACTTAAAGGTCCCAATAAAGTTGTCTGTAAGACACAGAGCAGTATTCAACAGGGAAGGAGATTTAACCTGAAGCTCTTTCCTGTGGCTTCCTTCGGGTCCTATCCTCTTGCAAATAAAATCGCTGTAAATGCAGTGTCACTAGGTTATAAGAAATGGATTCCAAGGGAAAAATGTCTGTACTCTCACCTTCATACTGGTTTCTCTTTTACTGTAAGTATTGTGTATTATATGATACTCCCAAAAGTTCAGCTATTTTATGTTTCCTCTTCTCAAATTAGCCACTTCCCTGTGAGAGAAAGCAATCCATTTTTATTGTGCAGATTGTAACTTAGAGGATTTTGCTAATGATGGTAGACAAAGGGCAAATATTTTAAAGCATTTAAAATATTTTAAAGTATGTCTGTTTATGGGACATAATATTTGCTTTTATGGTGTGATGTTTACCTTTGAATCTAACAATTAAGAATGGATAAAAATAGAGGTATTATTGTTTACTTTTAGTATGCAACTGATCTCTATTGCTTTTCCTAGCAACTGCAAATGAACTTAGTGATAACTTTAAAAAAATAGTACTTGGAAATGTTATAATGTTTGGCAATGCTTGTATTCCAAAAACAGAATAACATATTGCTGCTAATTTTAAAATTAATTTCCTGAACGGTGCAGATTGTATGTAGTATATGTTATTATATCAGCACTTTCAGAAAAGAAGGGTGATCATATGGTTCTCTAAAATTAGAAAAAAAAAATTAATGATATTGCAAGATAAAATACCAAAATGAGGCACTTGTGATAGTTGTAGTTCAGTTGGACATCAGCTTTTTAGATATTTTTAAAAAATCACTTTTTAGAAAATGGTTCAGTCCTCTAATGAATTTGAAATGTGAGAATTTAACTTCCCTTGAGCCCTCTGAATAAGAGCAGGAGGAGATCTGGCTGCTAGGACCTACCTGAGTGACCTCTAAGCTCTTATAATGCCCAGATGTAGGTTTACTGTTTGGTAACTTACATTATCAATCACGGAGGTGCAGTTTAAAAAGTAAATAAGTAAATCAAATGCTCACCACATTGTCCTTTCATAAATGCCAGCTTTATTCCTGTAATCCAAATGTATTCTAGCTCCCCTCCTCATCTAAGCAGCCTGTCTTTCTCCTGGTCCCAAGTTCCCCAGGGTACTGGTTTTAACATCTGTCCACTTTTTTCAGAAAAAATTATTAATGAGCAAATGCATTTATTGAGTATGAAACCTTGTATACCCCACAGCACCCAACTTAAAAATATTCTATTTGCTATGTTTGACCTTTCAAGGCTATGAGGTTAATTTTATATGGAAACTAGAGGCCTGGTGCAAAAATTCGTGCATGGGTGGGTCTGGCTGGCCTGCCCGATTGGGGCTGATTGATCAGCCAGGCTGGCCATGGGGATGGGACATGGGAGGTTGGCCGGCCAGCCCTTCCCACTGGGCGAACTCCCTGTGGAGGAGCCAATTTGCATATTAGCCTTTTATTATATAGGATGATTATTGCAGTCACACATCCCTACCTTGGGGTCACCAGAATTTCTAGTGAGGAGGGAGGACGGGAAGAGGCAGCCTCAGGACCACCCATGGCTTGAGTGCAAGAATAGAAGACAGAGGTCCTCTCCATTAACACCTTTGCCCAACTCCTCATATGACCCATAACTTTTCAGGAAATAAATCAAATAAAATTATATTAAGAGTGAAGAGGAGAAACTAAGATGGCGGCATAGGGAAACACCGAAATTGCTGCCTCCTACAACAACTTCAAAACACAATAAAAAGACAAAACGGACATCATCCAGAACTTGCAGGAAGGCTGGCGGAGTGGAAATTCAACAACGAGAAGGAAAGAGAAAAGCACATTGAGGGTCAGGAGCTGCCGAAGTAAAGTGCAAAGGTACGGAGGCTTGAGAGTGCGCGGAAAGGGGCTGGTACCTGAGGACGCGGCTGTCTTTTTGAATCGGGAGGGAGTCACAAGCTTCTGACTGCTCTGAACTCCGGTTCCGGGAAGTCTCTGGGGACCCAGGACTCATACGGGGAGAAACTGGACTGTCTGGCAGTGGGCAAAACTCGGAACTCGAGGGCGGCTTTCCCTCAGAAGTGCTTGCAGCAATTAAATTATCAGGACACTGAGACGCGTGGCCCCTTAGGGCAGGGCTGAGAATCTGCCATAGTTCCTTGCTCCGCCCTTTGATTCCCTGAGACCCCGCCCCACCCAGCTGCTGCAGAGGCTTTTGCATATGAATGCCCTGCCCTCTGCAACCTGAAAATTACCTAACAAACTGCAGCTGGGCCACAGACCCAGAACTTCCAAGAGAAGGCCCAAGGCCCCACAGCAGCCTGCATTGCTTCACAGCTGGGCCTCATCAGGGCACCTCCAAACTCCAAAAAAGAAAGGGGAATCTGCAGTTCTCTTCATAGCTCCTGCTGGGTAACCTCCAAGAGCCAGTGTACCCAGTGGTCAGAGGGGGACCATCCGTATTACAACTCCTCAGATCCATAAGGGACACACCCAGGGGGCAGACGCAGTGAGCACCAAAGCCCCACAGAAGCAAGTCTTGCCCCAGAAGGGTGTCTTCAGCACAGAAGTTCTCCCACTGCAGACATAGCCGATTCTCACTGCCAACTGGCCTGGAGGTCAATTCCTCCCAGTGATCCTACAACAATCAAGGCATAACTACAACAAGACTGTGCACAAAGCCCACAAGGGGGTGCACCAAGAGTGTCCACCTCAGGTAACGGGGGAGGCTGAGCCACTGGGCCCTACAGGACACCTAGCACACAAAACCACTCTACCAACACAGGGAAGCATAAAAAATGCGGAGACAAAGAAACAGGTCACAAATGACAGAAATGGAGGAAAGCAAATGACTGTTTATAGAGTTCAAGGCCACATTTATAAGGTTTTTCAAGAATTTAATGGAAACCGCCGATAAATTTAGTGAGACCCTCAAGAAATCTAGTGAGACCCTCGAGGATATGAAAAAAAAAGGATCAACTAGAAATTAAGCATACACTGACTGAAATAAAGACTATTATACAGAGATCCAACAGCAGACAAGAGGATCCCAAGAATCAAGTCAAAGATTTGAAATACAAAGAAACAAAAAATATCCAACAGGAAAAGAAAAAAGAAAAAAGATTCCAAAAATATGAAGATAGTGTAAGGAGCCTCTGGGACAACTTCAAGTGTACCAACATCACAATTATAGGGATACCAGAAGAAGAGAAAGAGCAAGATATTGAAAACCTATTTGAAGAAATAATGACAGAAAACTTCCCCTACCTGGTGAAAGAAATAGACTTACAAGTCCAGGAAGCGCAGAGAACCCCAAACAAAAGGAACCCAAAGAGGACCACACCAAGACACATCATAATTAAAATGCCAAGAGCAAAAGACAAAGAGAGAATCTTAAAAGCAGCAAGAGAAAGAAAGTCAGTTACCTACAAGGGAGTACCCATACGACTGTCAGCTGATTTCGCAACAGAAACCATGCAGGCCAGAAGAGAGTAGCAAGAAATATTCAAAGTGATGAATAGCAAGAACCTACAACCAAGATTACTTTATCCAGCAAAGCTATCATTCAGAATAGAAGGTCAGATAAAGAGCTTCACAGATAAGAAAAAGCTAAAGGAGTTCATTACCACCAAACCAGCATTACATGAAATGCTGAAAGGTATTCTTTAAGAAGAGGAAGAAGAAAAAGGTACTCTTACCATTTGCCACAGCATGATGGAACTGGAGAGCGGATAAATACCACATGATCTCACTCATTTGTGGAATATAATGAACAACATAAACTGATGAACAAGGACTGATCCAGAGATGGAGAGGCATTGATTGGACTGTCGGGCCTTGGAGGGAAGGTAGAGGAGGGTGGGGGTAAGGGGAAAATATCAACCAAAGGACTTATATGCAAGCATATAGGCCTAACCAATGGACACGGATAACGGGGGGGGGGGGGGTGAGGGCATGAGTGGGGCGGGGGTGTAGGGGGTAACGTGGGGATAAGGACACATATGTAATATCTTAATCAATAAAAAAATATTAAAAAAAAGAGAGTGAAGAATGCTGGTTCCCAGGCTACGGTGGTTTAAATTAGTGTCAACTCTAATGCATTTCCATCATTTGGGGACTGGAATATTCCAGTGATTGTATATTATGGGGAGTTATCTTTTAATATATTTGTACTAACCTGTAAAATATCTGGGAAGTTCTCATAGTGGGGTGTGTCTTGAAGTTAGTCTCCAATGTGTCATAATGGAATAAAAAACTAGTTGAGAAATGATATTCTAAAATAATCAAATATAGAAATGTGAATGCTTAGTAAGTAATTGGATTCAAATAGCTTTTGAAAAATTTGTGTTAATATATGTGCATATTTGTTTTACAAACAAGTTGTATTTAAAACAATAAAAACAGTGCATTAATAGGAGTATTAGGTTTGAAATTTCATATGATTTTTAAAAATTCTATTTAAAAGCACTGTGAATTACTGGGAAAATAATATGTATTTCTTATATTTTAAAAAAATAAACCTAAAACATAGTGGGAAATAGTTCTAGTTATGTAGCTGTATAGCTGTGGCCTGAGGTATAATGCCTTTTATAGTATATGTCTTTGAGGGAGCTTAAGGCTCTTTTTATAAACTATCTCATTATTTCTCAGGGAATTTAAGTTCCTAAGGGGCAGATATTATTATCTCTATTTTACAGACCCTGAGCCTAAGGCATAAGAACCAAGGGTCAGCTAACTTGTGTGAGGTCAATAGGGAATCAATAGAGTTATTTGGGATAGAATCTTTTTCTGTTATTTCTAATGTACATTTTTTCCTCATTAAACACACACATACACACATGCCCCATGCATGAGTTTCCTCGTCGCATATGCTATTTACCTTGCCTCTGTGATTTTATTTTTTATTTTATTTCTGTTTTAATTCTATTAATTCCCAACCACCTTATGTTATAAGCACCCCTTTTTGCTTGCATCTTCAAATACTTACCTTGAAGCACATTTTTAATACCACAAAGAAAGACAAAAAATATAGATAAATTAAACTGTTAACACAAATCTTTTTCTTTTTCTTTTTTTAAATTAAAGATAGTTGGACTCTTTTTAAAAAATATATGTATTTTTATTGATTTCAGAGAGGAGAGAGAGATAAAAACATCAATGATGAGAGAAAACCATTGATCAGCTGCCTCCTACACAAAGGGGACTGAGCCCTCAACCGGCATTTGCCCTGACTGGGAATCAAACCGTGACATCCTGGTTCATAGGTCGACGCTCAAGCACTGTGCCACGCCAGCTGGGAATAAATCTTTTTCTTTTAACTGTGACCCCACTTCTCTTATATGTCCCATTTTTAAATTAACAATCCATCTCCAATTTCTCCTTTTTTCCATATATTTACATTTTGGTCTTTTACTTCCTTTGGTCTAATCTATGATTGTTCTGCAGAGTTTAGAGATTTTATCGCCACAGTGACCTTCTAATGGATGAATCCAATGGACATGTGGTAGTCAGCATTCTTCTCCATGTCTCTGATGCTTTTGAACGTAGAAGATTTTCTTTCTTTTTAGAAATGATGTCTTCCTTGGCTTCTGAGTTTCCAAAGCGACCTGGTTTTCTTACACACCCTAATTTTTATTATTTGATGCTGGCTCCAACTATGGAATCTATAATCGGAGCTCCAATCCCTATTATCTATCAAACTTCGTTTAGAGTTCTCAAACCACAAATCTCTCCTTTGCAATGCCTACCCTAAGCTCCCAAGCATCTTTTTGTACCTCTATTTTATTGAAAACTTGGTCATATTATGTTTTGTCTGTCTTTATATAGCTATAAGGTTTAATTTCTTAAATGTGTAGAAGCATTGTTGGAACATCCTTGGAAACTATAATGTATACACAATAAATGTAGGTATCATGATTTAATGACTGAATCTAATCAGCCACACTGCCCATTCTCACTACTGTTTCTTCATAGTTCACCCTTTTTAACATAATCTTCTGCCTTCAATAGTTCTTTAAGCCCTTTTCTGTAAGAAATTGCCAGATTATCTTTAACTTCACCCTTCTAATTACATCATTCATTTGCCTAAATGAAATCATTGACTTCTGCTTCCTTCTGTTTATAATTCTCACACATATCCCACTCAGAATTTTTGGAATGATCTTCTTGGAGATCTTTTCCTTTCATAACTCATTTCATTTTCAAACACATCTTCACAGTTTCAAAGAGCTGGAAGGCCGACACTCTTCCTCACGCTCTTCTTATCTTGCCTCTTTTAGAAGGACCAGTTTGCCTGTGTAGGACGTGAAATTATTATCATAAACAGAAAAATACAAAGCTCAGACACCTCAGGTCACTAGAAGTCTTCCTGTCAATACTTTTGCATCTCGAGATGGAACAATGATTCTACTACCTCTTGAGGGAACTCTGTGGACACTTAGGGGGCCAGCTAGTTTCCTGGGTCAGTTTACTGTTTTTTTATCCTCTTCCCATATGTTCTCTCAGTTGTAGAGTTTCTCCTTACTCTGTTTGCCTTCTCATCATCTGGGGAGATATTATAAACCACTGATATCCAGTCCCACAATGAATGCTGATTTCATTGTGTGACTGTTATTGGCATTATATTTTTTCACTAGTGCTCTGGGTCGCTCTAAGCTACATCGTGGTTTAAGAATTACCATGTAAACCACTCTAATTCAGAATATCAGTAATTAACAAGGTGACAGTTATTCATACTGCAAACTCATTCTTTCTGTCACACAGTCGACGAATTACTTTACATTTTTGGTTTCAATATTTCTGGAATATAAAAATAATAGGAATTCTGTGTTATAAGTTTTTATTTTTCTGTAAAAGTTGTCTTCTCAATAGACCTAACCTGATGATGAAGGATGATAAAATATTTGACTATCTATCATCTCCCTATCCATCTATCAATCTATGTAAATTTACATGTCTGATTGACTATTGATATTAAAGCTTAACTTTTGCAGAATTCAGGATTTAGTATTCTGTACTAATTTGGTTCACATTACCAACTTGAAAATCTTGCCACAGTAATTTTAATTATTAAAAATTATCAAAATAAGGTTTAAGGGATAGTAATACAAATTGATATTGTACTCTGCAGTTTTAATGGGATCTGTTATAAAACAGATAGAAATGATTGATGGGTAGTTTGTGATCCATTGGGCGATACTCTACTTTAAATTTTTATTGTGAATTATTTTTCATTCAGATATTATTTTAAGTAAAACATTTTATACTAAAGAAAGCATTCATGAGTATAAGTATTTTTAGAATATATATTGATCTGTGTATTTTAAAATTAAAACATTTTTCATCATTGAATTTAATATGGAATCTAAAATATTTCATGGAGATTAAAGTGTTCACATTCAAAATAAGGCAGGCAATTAATAAAATAAAATGCACAGATAGATTCATTGCAGTTATTGTATGACACATTATAGAAAAATGATTATTTTGCACATTTGTCGTTGCAAACATACCTATCACCCGTTTCTCTGCTATCCTATCAACTTTGGTGGAACCAGTGTATAGACAACCCACCGTTGGCCTGTTTCCTACTTTTGTATGAAAATGAAACATCATTTCTTAAGATTTCTTATTCATTTTCCTTTGGTCAATGTATAACTATAAACTATGTATTTTCTTACATATTTTGAATATCTTGCATTAGTAAAGGCTGATTCTAAAAGATCTGAGACTCATTAAAATAGACTTAGATATTGCCTCGTCTTGAAGTGACAATATATCTCCATGACCCTCGGTGTTTTTCCTAAATTTAACCTTGTCATTAAAATATCATCGTTCAGCAGAATATACTTTGGTGAGTATCTTCTGTGTGCAGAGCAATGTGGTTTGAGGAAACTGTCAGTGGTCTCATTTCCAAGGTGAGACTACAGACATAAAACATATCACAGAGAGTCTGCAGTCAACAGGGAGTGATAAATGAAAATAAAAGAAAATATGTACACATAAGGTAAAGCATCATAAATATAAAGAGGTTTCACAGTCTCACAACTGCAAATAAATATAAGAATTATTAATAAAATAAGGATAATATTTCTGTAGGGTATATTTTCATACATTTTGGCCCATGCTTGTACTAGAAGTATTTTATAATTGTTTTAAAATACTTCAGTCCCAGTTCAGGGAAACATTATGAAGAGAATGTGCTTTAAATGTTTTCCCATTTCCCATGTAGTTATTTGTCCTATACAATCACTATAAAATCTTTTTCATTCTGGTAAAAATCAGACTTTGCACATGCAAATGTCACAAGATGACTGCCCCCATATCGTCACAAGATGGCTGCTACAAGATAGCCAGCAAGGGAGGGCAGTTATGGGTGAACAGGCCAGCAGGAGAGGGCAGTTGGGGGCGATTGGGCCAGCAGGGGAAGGCAGTTGGGGGTGACCGGGCCTACAGGTGAGGGCAGTTGGGCGGGAGGGGACAGGCCAGCAGGGGGAAGCAGTTGGGGATGACCAGGCCAGCAGGGGAGGGGTTAGGGGGCAATCAGGCTGGCAGGCAGAAATGGTTAGGGGCAATCAGGCAGGAAAGTGATTGGGAGCCAGCAGTCCTGGATTGTGAAAGGGATGTCCAACTGCCGGACATTCTATGGGATTGGGCCTAAACCGGTAGTCAAACATCCCCTAAGGGATCCCAGATTGGAGAGGGTGCAGGCTGGGCTGAGGAACACCTCCCTCCCCCAGTGGACAAATTCCATGCAACAGTCCTCTGGTTCAAGTTATAAAAGTGGAAAAAATGTTCTTTAACTTTCTCACTATTTTCTGGCAGGATTCATTTTATACTTTATATGAGAAAGAAATGTGTGTTACAGGTTTAAAAGTCTATATATTTATGCAATTTTCAAACCACATAAGAGCTTCAAACCCAACTATTGCCATGAATAACCTCAGACATGTATTACAGAATCTTTTCATATTGCCCTCCCCCCATGCCCCAGATATTATGTACGTAACCCTGTCAATGGATGGCATTAGTTTGTTTCCTTAATGAACCTACATTTTTTATTTTGTAGTTACAATAATGTGTAAATTCCATGTATAGTAAATCTTCAGTCCAGCCAATGTCAGTATCATTGCAAATTGTGGGGTCCAATTAGATAAAGATTTGCAACATTTTAAAAATCCAGTCTAAAGGCTGTACATGATGTTACTCTTTTAGAACAAATTATAGTCATAAAAAGCACATGTAATTAAATTTTTAGTTCATTTTCCATTCCCTGATTAAGAAAACTTTTATCTATTATTTCAATACTACCCTCAAAATTTCAAGGTCAATAGGTAATTTGTTTAATATGAATGAAGTAAGAAATATATTCCTATTTTCTAGCAACTGCATTTGAATTCCTACTCATCAGCTGTACCTTTAATAGTTTAAGTCATCTGCCAGAACACATATTTTTAAACCATTAGATCATATGGAAAATGTATTTAAAATGAAGTCTTCTTACAATGTATTAATTAAATATTTATTGCTTTCTCAAACCACTGGCTCTTGTTTTTATAGAGTCCATTTGTGAAAAACATATTTGAAGTGAAGACTACAGAATAGATAAAGATTGAATAAATGGGACTAACATAGATTTAAATGTGTGTTTTAGTGAAATTGCTGTTTTCTAATCTCTGTTTCAGAAAGGAAATTTTCAGGTTGTCCATAATAAAATCTAAGTTCTAGGTAGGCATTGCCTCAGAAAATAAGGAGTTAACCAAACAGATTTCATCATATCATGTTAACCATTTTATATTGAATGAGTTGTCAGTAGACCGTAATGTATGTAATTTATGTATTTTTAATAAGATCATTGACTATCTTCTACCTTAGTGACATTCAGAATCTTTTCTTTTACAGCCATTTCGTAGAGTGACGTTTTCTGTTGTGAGTCAGCCTCAGGACCCACATCAGGGGTCACTGCAGAGTTGCTATGACAGCGGGCTGGAGGAGTCAGAAACACCAAGCAGTAAGAGTTCATCAGGGCCAAGACTGGGTGCCCTTCCACTCCCAGAGGACAACTATGAGAGGACCACGCCGGATGGCAGTGTTGGTGAGGCAGAGCATATGGAAAATGGTAGGGGCAAACACAACATCCACACACATAATCACGCTAGCGAGCCGTAATCAGTAGCCTCGTGAAGGTCAGTCTAAACCCAAAATAAAACAGCTGACACTAAAACCCTTCTATTTGAAATCATAAATATTTCCTAAAGTGAATGCTAAGTAAGGGAACATAACTGTATAGGTAAAATTCACCATTGTTAAGACAGCCTGTCAGAAATAAACAGTTACAAATAAAAGTAGTATCTGTTATGAAAAAAAAAACTAAATCAGTGCATAATACTGAAATGAGAGCAATTTGAGAAAGATCATGTGTTATTGTTTTCTTCTATTCATTTTTGTCATGCAACTATTTCTTCAATTGCAACTGTCCAGTCTTAGTGAAAGGAAATGACAGTCAACACACTTGCTCTACTCTTTCTTCTCCTAGACATTTAGAAAAGCATTTCAAACCTTTCTTCAATGATAGCTGATATAGAGTCAAGAAGGAGAATGGTATTGTTCTTGAAAGTATATTGTAAATGCTATTAGAATTCCCCTCTCACTTAAGTATATGATTTTTCTCACTTTTGTGTAAGGAAATGGGAGGAAAACAAATGATAGTACTCTATTTCTCTTTCTGTTGTGAGATGATTCCCATAATTACCACAACAATTGGCCTTATGCACATTTTTCTCCAAGTTACCGAATTATGATTGCGAATAGTACCTATAAAAGTTTATGCATTCATTTATGTTCCCAAAGACAATGAGGTGATTTATTTTTTGGATTTCAGGTTCTGAGTAAATGCCTGAGGAATAGGTTTATGTCTAATAATGGAATGGTGAATTTCTTACTAAGTTTATTATTATTTCAAGTATAAAAAGAGATTATATGTAGGGGAAGTAAGGGGAATCACAAACATTTTATCTCATGAAAACTGGAAATTAATTTTTTTTATCATTTCATCCCCCAAGTGAAATAAGACATTCTTTTTGTTACATAGCAGTTTCTTTAGTGATGATATGCAAATAGAATATATTAATGCAGAAGAAACTGATTTATTTCTAGAGTTTTAACTATTAATATTAAAATTCAGCACTAGAGAGTGATATATCAAAAGTGACCCCAAGTGAAATTATTGCTAAACTAAACAAGGTTAAATAATTATTTTTCCACATTGCTATCTGGGTGAGAAGATATGATGTCAGGGTCTGATTCTTGATAATCCCTCCTGATTAATTTAGAATTTAAATGGCATTTTGCCTTATGGCTATAAAGGCATGCTTATCTGTGTGTATGGTGGTGTGTGCTTATGTTGATGGGAGTTTGATATGATCTTTAAGAATTAACTTTAGTGATTTTGAAATAAGTATAAACATATTTGATATGCATTGGAGTGCTGATGAATATATGTTTAAGGCAAATATGTTTGAAATGCTTTGCACAAAAGTAAAAATTAAATTTAAAACACTGTAATAATATTTTACATATGCACATGCAAGCATGCACACACCCAGGAAGGCAGGATTAATTGATTTAAGGGCATTACTATATGCGTGATTACCTTTTGATGATACGATATAATTTTGTTTTTAAAAGTACTTGTCTCACCATAAACAACAATGAATAATTAAGTATTTTTATGTCAGCTATATTAATAGAAAAACTTTGTATCATTGGCATTATGATCACACTTTAATGTGTGTGTATATATATATATATATATATATATATATATATATATATATATTTTAGTTTAAGTGATCCAGTGCCTTCAAAATAAGAAGGAAATGATTAATAATAAACAACATTACAATATGACAAACATGTAATGATTACTTTTAATAAACATGCATGCCATGGAAAGTTAAACAGATGAGCCTGTTAAGAGACTAGAAAGTTTCCTAAGAAACATTTCCCAAAGAAGGCTCTTAGTTATTTTTTATAACCATGTTTTTAGTCTTGGCAATAGTAAGGACCATCATAATATGACTGATTTTTCCTGACTTTGTATGTGACTGACACTTGAAATTCAGAGTTTACATAACAATTTGTAATCGGCTAGCTGTGATTCATGTTAGCCCTGCTCTGTAGGTAATGGCAGAAGGAGGAGAAGGAGATGTGATTCACTTTGGGTGATCTGAATGTAGCCCTTGACATTTGAATAAGGGTTTGGTCAGGTCCAAGTTTTCAGACCAGCTATAAAATGCAATTGTATTGCTTGCATTCTGGTAATTTCATTTTCAATTTTAATGGGTCATTCTGACATAAATAGAATTGGGATTGAAACCTGTCAAGTATTCATTTGTCATATTTAATTGGAATCCAGGTAATCGGCAGTGTCTTGCTTGGTTAGGTTTTAATCAGGATTTGTATTGGATTTTCCATGAAAATATCATTTTGGATGCTGTCCTAGTTTCTAATTATTATTACCTCAAATATTTTCCTTGAATTTTAACCTATGTGAAACTATGCAGTTATAACATGGTTTTGTATAAACTTTCATTGTAAAATTTAGAAGGTAATTTTCAGTACAATGATATACAACATTCTAACACTCCAATGTCATAATGTAACTGACTATAAGTTGGGGTGGCTAATAATAAAAATAAGTTTTCACAGATGCTACAGTAAGGATACAACTAATCACAGGAAAATGTAAATAGATAGGCAGTGAAATGCAAATGTTTTACAAAAGCCTTTGTCTGGTTTCTATACTTTAGCATAATAAATAAAATTCCATTAAGAAGACGTGTGGGTTAACTCTTTATATAACAAGCTTTACCTTATATTCCAACCCACATTAGTGACAGATGCCAAATGAGATTTTCTCTTATTAGCTTAGGGAAGAAAATGCACTCTAAAATATAATTTCTTAAAAACTGATCTAATAATTAGAATGAGACCCACTAATTTGATAAATCCAAATTTGGGGTACTTACATTCATCCCATGGGTTTCTGGAAATAAATAATGGAAATTATTCCATTAAAAAAATTTTAAAACCCTTATGAAATATACATGAAAAAGATTACTAATATAGTTTTGTTCCTTTTACATTAATTATTATCAATATTATGATTATTCAAATTGATCCTTTGATAAGACTGGTGGAAACTGGTTATTTATTATTTTATTAAAATACATTTAGTGGAATCAAATATTTGAAAATATGGAATTCAAGGTGGGAAGTTGAGGATAAAATATTTGAAGATGAAATGTTAAAATAAAACCTACAGTAATGAATTGATAATTGAAGTGAAAACCAAATATTAGGTTTGAAAACATGATCACATTAAGGGCAGGCATTGGTTGTGCAAAAGCTTGCCCTGCTCTTAATTACATAGGAGCCTTCACACTTTCCCTTGGAGTGGTATTTCACAATTTCTTTAGGTCTATTGTATATATTTATCTTGGCCCCTGCTTTCATGCCATGGTCTCTTTACTCTTCCCAAAGTACCCCCTGAATCATACTTGCAAGGCTATCTTGTCTTTGCTATTTATGACTTGAGCAGATGTATTATTTAACAACTCAAATATAAAAAATGTTCCACTTGACCGCTAATTCCAGTTTTGCCATTAGGATTGTGTAGGTCACTTTCTCCATCTGGGTCTGCTTCTGGTCATCTAATAAGGCAATTAACTCAATTAACTCTAAAATCTTAGCCAGAACCAGCAATCTACAATTCTCTCCTCGCATCCAATTACTCTCTGGAACAGAAAGAGACCTTTGGGTCTCTTAGCGAGATGGCGAGCAAATTTGATAATATGTGTTAATGTGGGCAGGGCAAAGGTAATTCTAGGGCCTTCCTTGCAACCCATATACCATATGCATCTTATAGAAGATAAATCAAAGTAGTGGACTGAGTGCAGTGATATGATTTCTAGCCTTATGGGGAGCAAGGTTGGTACCACCATAAGCCAAGGTGGGAGGTAGTTTTGGAGCCTCCTTCAAATCACACTGTACAAGAGCCAACTGTAGATCTGATCTAGCCCTGGGTGCAATATCCTTAAAATATATTAATTATGATTAAATGATCTCTCGGTAGAATAAGCACATTTACTTTTTTATTTTCTTGACAATGAGTGTAAACTTTGGTTAGAGTAAGAGTGATCAAAGGGTGGAAAACAGTATGTATTTTTCTCTAGGTAAAATTACAAGTAGTTTAACATAAAATTAAATAAAACCAGGAAAATAGCAGTTGATCCATGGGGAAAATTTTTTAAATGTTAAATTTGGCCACTCTAAATGCCTGAATAATTTTATGCCTCTTGATTCTCTCAGATATTTAAGAAATAATTTTGATTTGTATATATTGATATTTTTTTAATTCCCCACTTCCAAACTTTCTCTGCTTTTCCAGACTTATATAAGCTATACTTAATTGTTGCTTCATTCATTCTCACGCCACATGCTTTAACTAGTGTTTAGATTACAGTGCCCCTTGAAGGTTAAAACATGTTACAGTCCACCACAAACCCATTAGGTATCTGCCATGCACTTTTCACCTTGTTTTCAGAAATAAATGGCTGTCTACATGAAATATTATTTGAGAATGAACCACCGTTTTTATATGACTATAGGTAATGAGCATACAGATGAAAGTCATATCTTTTTGTGAGATAAAGGGACTTCTCTCTCTCTAGTTTCCTCCCACCCACCCAATTTTCAGCAGTCACCTGTAAGCTACTGTCATCCAGTCACTGTCGGCTTGTGCTGTTTTCAATTTAGATTGAAATATGTGGCACGGCTGCCGCTCTATCTTCCCAGAGATGCTCATGCGCTTGTTAATGTTGCAAACATAATACCACGAAACAAATGCTCCGCAACATTTTTTCTGGAGGAAGAGACTAACGTTCCTAGGAAAGGATTCATTTTCGTGGCTCTGCATGTCACCATGTCACTCTAGTTGCCGGTGTCTGACGGAGGCCGCACCTTCTGCTTTCCCAGCCACCTGTGAAATGGCCCCTATCCCCAAGTGTCCTCCAGAAGTCCACACGCCCTCACTCAGGAGATCCCTGCTTACTCCCACTTCTTCAGATTTATTAGAGAGGAGCAGTGATTATAAAGACTGTCTCTGCACCGGGTTTCAGTCAATGCAGATGTCTACAGCAGCTTTCCAGCAAAATGAGCTGCACAATCTAAAAGGAGCTAAAGGAGATTTTAGTTCCAGAGGAGAGGCAATGTTGTGGACAGAATGCAGTGGTTTAAAACCAGGCTTTGAAATCTGATGATATCAGTTTGAATCCTGATTTCTCCTCTTACTAATAATGTAATTCCCTGACCTCTCTTAGCCCCACTTTTTTCAATAAGTCATAGAATGATTGTGGAAGAAACTAAATAGGATAATAGCACCCAATAATTTATAAGTATAACAGCAGCGATAATTTCATGATATCAATGGCTGATACAATTATTTACTACTATTATTTAAATAATGGTAAATGATTGTGATTATTACTTACTGGTTGGATTGGACATAACACAGTGGCTTCCTCATCAAAACGTTATAAAATGTTTAGTCTTGCAAAGAAAGCATCCTGTAATTACTGGTAAGGATGACATTCTGACCTTGAACACCTTTTGCTGAACTTCTCATTTTTGTAGGTTGACAAGGGCAACCACCAGGAGCAATGCCCTTTAAACATATAAAGGACCTAAAATGAGGGGAAGAAAGAATTCTATCTTCTAGCAGCACATCAACCCAACTCTGTGCTCTTTTTCATTCTGGGTGGATGAAGCCATTATTATCTTCCCACATTCCCTATTCTCTTTTTTAAAAAACGGTTTTACATTTTACACCTAGCATTCCAGTTGAATGAGTGTTGGTCAGGTGTACATTTCCTTTGAACTGCTGCAAAATGTTCACACTGATGAGGAAAACAAGCTGAAAGAAACAGTCCAATTAGTATGCTCACCGAACTCTCAGCCCTTTCTTTTTTAATCTCAGTATTAATAATTAACACTAATAAAACATATGGCCATATTACCCTTTTTATTCTAATTAGACCCTTTAAAACTAAATCACTCTGCTGAACCTTCTGACATTTGAGGACAGAATGAGCGCTCATCAAATCTCAAAGTGACTTTGGAGGTCAGTTAGTGGGTTTGTTGCCTCCAGACTCTCAAAGCATTCGCTTATCTCGATTTTAATACACTTATTGAATAATGCATTCTATGTTTAGCTTCCTATTTAGTTAAGGTGTTATCCCCATATTTTCCACATAGCTTTTTGCTTATAGGTTGTATGTACTTCTTCCTTGGATTTTTTTCTAGATTTGTGTATAAAATACTTGATGTTGCTGAAACATGACACTCTTAAGCATCTTTTAGGTGATAAAGAAACTCTGGAACTTGGGTTTTATAGTGTAGTTAGCACTCAACCTCAGAGGTGAGTCTACTTACTGAGAAACTGTTTCATCTCAATATTCTTCTTTTAGGGTAAAACACTCTCTTCTTACCTTTTCTATTGAATGTTTTTTTTTTTTTTGGTAAGAAAAGCTTTCTTTAGTAAAGCAAAGCAGAATAATATCTCTTGTTTAATGGAATGATTATATGGTGACAAAGCTGTGGTTATTCACTTTGATTCAACAAGCATGCATTGAAAATAAAATATATCCGAGGTTCTCTGAGGAAGTTGAAGTAACGAGAAATAATTCAGCTTTCGAGGTGGCAGTCCTTATGTCCGGGAGATACAACCTTGTAGAGAGTTCACTATGATATGAAAAAGAGAAAGCTCATTAGAGAAGATTAGAGTGGTATGCAGTACAGAGAAGGGAGAGGAAATTATATAGACGAAACAATTGTAAATGTTTTTATTGAAATTTGACATTTAGTAAGTAACATTTTGGGCTGAAAGAAGGCTATGAAATGTTACGTATTTCCTACATCATATCCTCTCTTTTTACCTATCTTCAACATAGTTTTAAGAAAATTATTAAATTGGCTTGGAGGCTTCATGGTAAACTAAATTAAGTCAAATTATTTGTTTTGTTTTGAGTTGAGTTTGTTTATTTTCTATACCTTCCCTTTTTTGTGCTAAATATAATTAGTTTTTTAAAAAAAGCTCCAGAATTTATCATTGATGAAATCGGCAGCAGGTGCTGAATCTAAGTCTAAACTACAGAACAGGTTAGTTGTATGTCTCTTTTCTCTCCTTGTTTATAAATATAATTTCTAAAATATCTGCTTTAAATTAGGCCTTTCAAACATAATAGGAGTCTGTGAATAATCTTTTGAAGTTATTGTTTTCTTTTCAGAAGACCAATTGTCTTACTCAAATTAAATAGATGATTAGATTAGGGTTGATTGCATTATATTAAGCTTATTTTTTTAAAGCTATTTATTCCTTGTGTCTGGTTACAAATTGTTTTTCTAATTGCTATCTCAAGATGTAAGTTATGTTTCTGGGTATTTGTCTTTATGTTACATGCCCTTTCTAGCTGAAATATAGACAATAGTTTGCCTTGTTTTAAAATCTTATTCCTGATGAATTTTCCTTAATCTATGCCAGGGGTGGGCAAACTTTTTGACTCGAGGGCCACAATGGGTTCTTAAACTGGACCGGAGGGCCGGAACAAAAGCATGGATGGAGTGTTTGTGTGAACTAATATAAATTCAAAGTAAACATCATTACATAAAAGGGTACGGTCTTTTATTTCAATAGTTTTATTCATTTCAAACGGGCCGAATCCCCGTAGTTTGCCCACGGCTGATCTATGCAAATAGATTTATTGATGTTACTCTCATTATCTTGTATGCCTTCTTATTACTATCCAGAAAGTATACTATGTTTATTACAAAAGGAGACAATATTTGAAATGCATGAAAATTTAAATGCTCCTTAGAAACAGATTTTCAACTGCTAAAATATGGCAATCTTAAAAGAAACTAATTTTATTACTGTATATTAAAATGAAATCTGTGACATGTGCTATAAAATATTTTGGTAATAGAAAGGTAGTAGAATACTGTCCTGCTGTTTAAAAATTGTCTACTCATTCATTTCTCTTGCAAAGTATTCATTCTTTGACTTTATTTCTTATCTGAACTAGTCAGCATCTACATAGAGGAAGTAATTGGAGGACCCACATAAATCTGAGAGGTTTGTTTCTCTGAGGCTGCATTCCTGAACCTCAGTGAACTAGACTGAATCATGCATATTGTTCCTGTTCAGTTTGAGGCTGCATTTCACTAACCCAGCATTTGTAGCAAAAGGTCATAGCAGCCATAGATGAAATTTTATACAATGAACAGAGAATTTGCACTATTATCAGAATTCATTAAGTTCAATAACCATTTGTTGAGTATTTTACTCTATGCAAATTCCCATGGAGGATCCAAAGGTGAGGGAGTCATGCTCTCTGCCTTCTATGCATTTTAGTATTGCGGTGGAGAATGAGATGTACAGAATTAGATGTTTGAAAGTAAAGGCATACGAGGCCTTCTACAGATTAAATGATGCTACAGCCAGAGGAAGATATGGGTAGCAGATATGAAGAATTGTAGCCAAGTCTTGAAGGATGGATAAGGAGATATTTGATAAAGAGAAATATGGGTAAGATTATAGAGAATCATGAGTGATGCCAACAATAGCAACCTGGGGGGGGGGGGGGGGGAGGCGGGGAACTTATTGGTGCTATTGACAACCTGGGAAAAATAGAAGAATACCACATTTCCAGGAGAATGTATCTGATTAAGGCATGTGGGCTTTAAGGTACCTTTAAACATTCAGGTGACATCTAACAAGTGATTGAAAATATACATTTGAAACTTGAGAGTACAAAGAGTAGCAGAAATATAGCTTTAAAATCATTAGCACCCTGGGGATTATGAAATCTTGGGAACAAATAAGATAGTTAATTCAGCACATGATACCAGAAAAGAGATCATGTTCAACAGAGTATGTGAAAACAATACTGAACTATAAGAGAATATTGGAGAAGTAAGTTTTGGGGCTGGGAAGAATATTTTAAAAAATGTGGCCAGCTAAGGAGGGATTTAGAATTAGAAAACTAGTGGTTATCAAATGCCCAGTGATGCAGAGATGGAGGGAAAGTTGTAGAAACATGATTGTACAGCCATTGATTAATGAAGAGAAATAGGAGGCCTAGTTGGGAGCGATATTGCCTTTACATGCTGTGTCTCCCATTGTACTGTACTTAGTAGTATGAGAGCAGGATCTTTGCCTTGTTCACCATAGCATGATACATCTGGAATAATCCCTACACACAGGTGTCTAAAAACATTGCTGAATTTAGTTATAAGGGCCAGAAGACCAATGTTGCAGATAAAGATTCAGTAGACTTGAGACAACTGAAAAAGCCAACGACCAGGAAATGTAGTGTAAGAATATACTTGAGCATTTCTTTTTCCGGTCAACAAATCCATTATAATGTCATTATCAGAGACATGGGCATGGTTGCATCCCTTGATATCTATATTAATGAATTTCCTAAGCATCTTATAAGCCCTTTGTTAAATAGTGTCTGACTAATTGCATTTTTGGTAAGATCCAGTAATTGATAATAGTGTCCTGGTCATTGCAAAAAAAAAAAATTTGTTTGTGATTAAAGAATAGTACCATTGCCCTAACTGGTTTGGCTTAGTGGATAGAGCGTCGGCCTGTGGACTGAAGGGTCCCAGGTTCGATTCCAGTCAAGGGCATGTACCTTGGTTGTGGGCACATCCCCAGTAGGGGGTGTGCAGGAGGCAGCTGATCGATGTTTCTCTCCTATCAATGTTTCTAACTCTCTATCCCTCTCCCTTCCTCTCTGTAAAAAAATCAATAAAATATATTTTAAAAAAAGAATAGTACTGTAATATTGCTAGCAATTGCTAGTAACTATGCAAATAGATATACTTGGAAACAGAAAATAATGAAATTAGAATTTGCATGAAAAATGAATTTAAATGCTATAGGACAAGATCTGTCAAATTCCAGTCGATTTTAAATGTAAAAGAATCACAGAAATGCAGTGCCAAAGATGTTTACCACAGCTAGTACACCTTGCAAGGGAACAAATCCCTCCAAATATATTATGCGCAGACATACTGATAATGATTTGTCAGTCAGATGTCACTTTTGATGTTGTTTTTATCTGAGGAAAGACAACCATCAATGTCACATGAATTTATTCTCTTTTCTCTGTGTCCATTGTTGCATACTAGGAATTACAAGTAGAAGGAATTATATTGATAAAACTTGTCTTCTAGCCCAAGATAATTTAACCAATTGCTAGGTAATAATTTCCAAATAAAAATGTATCTACTATTTAATCATGTATACATTTATATGGTTCATCAAAAATCTCTTGACATGTCTATTTTCAGGCTGAACTGTCCCATGTCCTGGAATATTGAATGGAATGTATGGAGATGTAGTGCATGCCAAGAAAGGACTACCTATCTAGTTTCCAAGTGGCCTCCAGGAGGTACCTGGAAATTTTTTTTTTTTTTTCTAGATCCAAAATTCACTATTTCATCAGTGTGCCGAATGTACAGAGCCAAGGCCAATTCTCAACAACATTATAAAATCCTGAAATATTAGCGAATTACATTTTAAACGGGAGACTATTCCATTCAAGAAATAGGAGAGTCCCTTTTTCCTCTCCAAGGCAATACTCTGTATCTCTAAGGAGACCCAAGGAAAATGTACCTCTTCAAAGACTGCCTGGTAAGGATGGAATCAGAAGAGGGACTTCTTCAGCCAGACCCAGTGAGGCTGGATGAGATCTGCTGAAACGAATGCACCATTGATTGAGATCATCTCCTGGAAACAGATTGCTGTGGCTTCCTAGATTCATGGCCTCTTTCAGTCCTGGGTACTAACTTCAATCCTGTGTCTCTAACTTGTGCTTATTGTTTGTTTTCTCTTTTCTTTAAGGATATTGAAATCTTGGGAACAAATAAGATAGTTAATTCAGCATATGATACCAGAGAAGAGAAATTATCTTTTAAAATTATTTTTTAAGGATATTGCATATTCTTTTTTTATATATGTTTTTATTGATTTTTAGAGAGAGTGGCAGGAAGAGGGAGAGTTAGAAACATCAATGATGAGAGAGAAACATCATTGATCAGCTGCCCTCTGCACTCTCCCCACTGGGGACCAAACCCACAACCTGGGCATGCGCCTTGACCGGGTAATTGAACCACTGACCTCTTGGTTCCTGGGTCAATGCTCAACCACTGAGCCACATCCTGCCAGGCTCATATTCTTTTTTTAAGAGATGATTTTCTTAGCATCAGCTCTAGGCATGCTTCTATGGCTACCTTTCTTGCCTCCGGTCATTCTGTAAGGTGTCTTTGCATCACCTAAACATTCATCAATTATCCATCATTTTTGTTGTTTACCACACAGAGTTACCAGCTCTTCTCTTGAGTGCATAATAGACACTCAAAGCTGTATGTCAAAAACATCTCCCAGACAGATGCGTAGTTTTAAAAATCATTTATATAGCTCTCATTTTGCAAATAATTCTCACTCCATCTTCAATTACACAAATACTTGAGGAAATTGAATTTAGGGCCTAGTCCTTATTCTTTACTTTCATTTTGATCGAGGCCATGTTAGCCATTCATCATCTTTGAAATGGTGATTGGAAGCAACTTGTTGACGCAGAAACCATATTTTATCAGAGTTTCCCCCTTAAGCTTTCTGCCATTTATTCAGTGGGATCAATTATATTCAGCCTTCACTAGTTCTTTGAAAATTCAATTTTGAAAGGCACTTCTAGTTTCCTGGACAACATTGGTTCATCTCTTTCTCCCAGAATAATGAAGATCTAAAATCTAATTCTCATCTATTTCAGCCCCAGACTGTTTATATCTCCTTTTGTGAAATCAAATCCACATGCTTTTTCTTTTGCAGCCCATGTCTGAGTATTACATGTCCCGAGGATCAAGTAGCTATCAAATTAGTTCCATCAGTTGTCCGTGATTTTAGAGGTCTTCATGTGTGTTTTTCTTAAGTTACCACATTTGATTTCAGAGCACAAAGTACAGGATTCTGATCTGATTACTTAGCCTTTGTTTTGTGTGTGTGTGTGTGTGTGTGTGTGTGTGTGTGTGTGTGTGTGTTCGAAGTTTTGAAAACAGCAGGAACTTTATATAACTCTTCTTTACCCTAATGAAAACTTCCGAGTTTCTCTGATGATCATTTCATTTCTGAAGATCATTTCATTTCTGAAGGGGGATTAGAGGCTGTCCACGATTGAGTCTGAGGTTTCATATTTTTTCTTTATTTTATTCATTCTAATAACTTTACTCCTTTGCCACTCCCACCTTCATCCCATGCACATTTTCTTGCTCATAATACCTTTTCTATTTTGAAGATCAAGTAATTCATTTTCTCTACCAAAAGTCATTATATTTGGATCTTTTCAACAATGAAGTTTCTATATTCCTTTTTGGACACATTTAAGAAAAGTCTGTTCTATAATTTCTTGGTTTTAAAATGTCCTTCTTAGATCTAACTTAATTGTGCTGTGTTGTAGTATATAATATAATATGTAGATTTGCAAAAAAAGTTGACGTCAGAAGATTGGGTTCTAGGTCAAGCTCCATCACATCTTCAGGATGGAAACCTGGGAACAATTCTCATAATATTTCCCTTACTTATAAAATGGGAATAATAATGATAATAATCACTACCATATGCAGTGGTTTGCAACCTTGCTAATGCAGCGACCCTTTAATACAGTTCCTCATGTTGTGATGACCCCCAACCATAAAATTATTTTCATCGCTACTTCATAACTGTAATTTTGCTACTGTTATGAATCGTAATGTAAATATCTGATATGCTATATGTGTTTTCTGATGGTCGCGACCCACAGGTTGAGAACCGCTGCTTTAAGGATTACGTATTTTGCAATTATACATAATATATATTTTTTAGGTACTTAGCATTTACTAAAATTATATCAAATTACTATTGTGCTATTTACATTTATTTATAGATACTTTTAAAGCCCTCTGGTTCTACAGTTCCTTTTTTCCACATTAAATCACAGAGTTTGTAATATTTATTAAATGCATGATTGCTTGCCTACAAAAATGTTCACTGGCTGTCCCTAGAACTTGCCATAGAGGTAAGTTGTTTCTTGGCTTCCTTTGAATTTCTTATTGGTTTCTAAGGTTAAGAGCACATGGCCCTCTATTTCCTGAGAAGATTGTCAATATTTATAGCAAATATAATTCTGTGAAAACCATAGACAAAGAATACATATTAATAGATTCACATTTCTTTTCTGCAGCTAAATGCTTTCTTTCTTCAAGAGGCCTGGACATATTTTTCTGAATTTATTGTTAAGGAGAAGTAAATGATAGAACCCAGTAATTCACAGAGATATCTATCCCATAAATATTAAAAATCATTCCTTGCCCTAGCTCAGTGATGGTGAACCTATGACATGCGTGTCAGAGGTGACACGCGAACTCATTTTTTTTGGTTGATTTTTCTTTGTTAAATGGCATTTAAATATGTAAAATAAATATCAAAAATATAAGTCTTTGTTTTACTATGGTTGCAAATATCAAAAAATTTCTATATGTGACACGGCACCAGAGTTAAGTTAGGGTTTTTCAAAATGCTGACACGCCGAGCTCAAAAGGTTCGCCATCACTGCCCTAGCTGGTTTGGATCAGTGGACAGAGTGTCAGCCTGGGGACTGAAGAGTCCCAGGTTTGGTTCCGGTCAAGGGCACATGCCCAGATTGTGGGCTCGGTGCAGCCAATCAATGATTCTCTCTCATCACTGATGTTTCTATCTCTCTTCCTCTCTCTCCCCCTTCCTCTCTCAAATCAATAAAAACATGTATATTTTTTAAAAAGATCATTCATTGCCCAGTAGTAGAGCAATTCCTAAAAGGCTGATTATAGACGACTCTCAAATATTCATGGCAGTAAGATAAGCCCTGTAAAGGCAATCAATCGCCGATCACATAGTGTAGACTCTGCCAGGTAGGCACCAATTCATAGCTCTTATTCGCATCGCCTCTTAAACTGCCAATTAAGCCAAATATATTTGTAAATCCAGAAATGAATTTTTGTGGGGTATCTGGGATAATTTTCGGTACACAGTGTGAAGCACCCCAATTACAATACAATTCAAACATAAAGGCTGAAGGGACTTAAAAGAGAGCAAGTCGTCATGAACTAGCTCTCATGTAAGAGACAAAAGAATTTTAGACATACTCACTCCCTGTCACACATATAGAAGAGAAGGACCAGAAAAGAGCAACAGAGCCTACAGAGGAGCTTATCAAAAAGGCTTACTAGAATGATGAAATAGCATCTTTACTAAGTCTCTAAAAATAAATTATAAAAAGGTAAGGGAAAGTTGAACTAATAACCTTATACTTTTATGGTACATTAATGCTAACCTGAGGGTTCTACATATTAATTTCCTTTATAGAAACATTCTGAGGAGGATAATATTTTCTGTATATTACAGATGATGAAAATGAGAAGATACGTAAAATTTTGGTTAATATCTGATTACACTAATCAGTGTCTAATATATAGTAGCTGTCATTTATTCTTGTTTTGTTGCTATTAGGCTTAGAGGAGCTATATTTGCATAACTACTCAAAGCCTATTGAAAATCTGTTGTAGCCATTATAATAATTTATATTTTAAAAAATGTCTTTAAGTAGAAAAAAATTAGGTTTTATTTCATATGTAGTAGAAGCACTAATTTATTATGTAGTTTTGAGAAAATCATTGATCTCTTGTCTCCTTGTGTAAGGCAGGCAATAATTCATTCCCTACCTACTTTCAAGAGATATTCCTCTTTTTATCTGTATGAGTTATAAAACAATGCATTTTTTGTTATTTTGTTAAACCCATGCTTTACTCCATCAACAAGAACCACTCTAAATTGTGGTTTGACATAAATGTTGATACCTGGGAAATAGTCAAGCATTCATATCACAAAAATCTGAAAGAGGCTAATGGGTCTTTTTTCCTTCAGAATAACAGCATAATAGACTCAATACCATGAGTTTCATTATATGCCATTTAGTTTGAAGCGGCATAACTTATCGACATTCAGTGTGGACTTACTGTACAGCATACCTGTAATAGGGTAAGAATTAATTCCATGTGCTTTCTTCACTGGTTAAACTTAATAGTTATATTCCTTGTGCCTCTATTTCATTGGTAGTGCATTCTACACACACACACACACACACACACACACACACACACACACACACCTTCATGGTATCCTTCTGCCAAGGTTGGGAAGGTGCTTCACTCTATGGGATGGCCCATATAAGAACATACAGTGCTAGAAGCCTGGTTCTGGAGTTGGTCCCATGACTTTCAAAGACGGCAGAAACAAAGCAATTAACTTTTAAATTATGCACACCATTCAATAAAGCAAGCACTAAAAGATGTTCAACAGCTTAATACTTGTAATATTGTCTCAGTAATGTTGGAAATTTCAAAATAAGAAAGAAACTTAAGCTCAGTGTGCAAATCTAGTGATTTTGTTTTGCAAATTTCCTCTCTATAGGACAAATATAGAAAAGTACTTATATACTCCTATCACTACCTTCAAACCCATTAGATTGTGCTAAATAATATGATTTTTATAATATAGGATCAAATTAGAGAACATTTTAGCTACTTGGAGACTTGAGCACACATTTTAACTGCAATGCAAACCTCCTTGCCTCTCTAGGAAATACGTATTTTAATTATGCCTATCAGTTGATCTGAATTACTGAATTTGCTCAAACTTGCTTAAGAATAATAAGCTTCCCTTCAGACAGTAACACATTAAAATAAATTGGAAAAGAATTTTGAAATCACTGGCATAAACAAGTTAAAGGGCATCTCCATCATCTGCACAAAAGAATTTCCAACTTGCTTATTCTCAAGTATTATGTCTTGTTACATTCTTTAGTAGCCAGAAGAAGATAGCCCTTACAAAGGTAGATTGATGGATGGCTCAATCAGTGCTAGCATTAACATATTATAATTTGTTTTTCATATTAAATTAATTTGACATGGAACCACTTCATTTATTGGGAAACACACATGCAGGAAAGATGATGCACGTTTCAGCATGGGATGAAGTAAAAAACACCTGTGTTCACTGAGAAGTGCCATATTTAGCTTGCTAATAATTGACCTAGTTATTAAGCGAGTGAAAGTCCTTGTCTGGTCTGCTGTGTGTTTGTAATTATCATGTATATATTTCAGCTCAGTGCCAAGGCCTTTGCTTCCTTCCTTGGGAAGAAGGCATGGCATTTCTGAAGTGGTTAAGGGAGCTCTCTTGGCCCATTCAATAGGGGAGAAAAGATCAGAAGGCATAATATAGCGACATGGAGAGATGCCTGCCTCTGAGCGCTTTTCACTTTCGCAGCTTGAGAAATATTGCTATATGTTATTGCTCAGACACGTCTCTTTTCTAATGAAGGTTACTAGTCATTGATTCCAAAGAGCACAAGGATCCATTATAATATTTTTTGCGCTTCATTTAGCTAGTGTCCTTATTGATTGGACTTCATGAACTATCTGTACTTGGTATGCTTTCTTAAACAATTTTGAGAGCAAATGTTTTATTTGATGGTTTAGCATGTGGAGAATAAGACCTCCCAGTTACTGTACGTTTTGGATGCTCATTCTGAAATTTATGAGCAAAGTGTGAAAAGATTCAGCATTGCTCACCTGGAAGCACACACATGTACACATTTGTGGTAGGCTGGTCTGAGAAGGATAAAGCACAGCTCAGAAATAATTGGAGTTATAAATTAACTACTCTGCCATAAAAAGGAAGAAAATTTTACCCTTTGTGACAGCATGGATGGACCTGGACAGTATTATGCTAAGTAAAATAAGCCAGTAGGAGAAAAATAAGTATCAGATGATTTCACTCAGATGTGGAATTTAATGAACAGACGCTACTACCAAGCAAAATAGAGCCAGACTCATAGATAGAGAACAGGCAGACAGCTCTGGGGTAGAGGGTGGGGTGGGGAAGATGGGGGATTGAGCAAATAAAAAAAAGAGAGAGGGAACTCATGGACATAGACAACAGTGTGGTGATTGTAGGAATGGAGGAGGTGGGTGGGGGATAAGAAGGCATAGAGGGGATAAATGATAATGGAAAAAATAAAATAATCAAGTATTAAAAATTATGCCTGCAGAAGGATTTTATTTTGGAGATGTCCTACAAATTAAAGTCAATAGTTTCATCAGTTGCAAACTTAACAGCCTCTTACCGTATAGAGACTTTATATCATAAACATAACACTTTGAATATTAAAGCAGGCTTTATTAAATTGCAAATAGAAAATTTGTCATACATGTGCTTTTAACATTTGGATCACTTTCCCTCATTATTTAACATGCCAAACTGGAATTCAATATAATCCTTTAAGTAAAATAGTACCAAAAAGAGTGTAAGGTTATCTTAAGGCTATAGTTTTCAAATGCCTTCTATTGCTTTATTTCACCTCAAGAATTACACGCATATGTACATTTTTACACTATAGATTCATGGAATCATTGATTCAGTTAAACCAGCCATGTGATCAGTATCCTATATAATAAAAGGCTAACATGCAAATTGTCCTCTCGACCGGGAGTTCGACCAAGGGGCGAGGCCAGCCAACCAGCCACCCATGGCCCCTCCACCCCCAACTGCCCCCTTCCCCCCTGATCAGGGTCGGGACTGGCCGGACCCCACCTGTGCACGAATTCATGCACCGGGCCTCTGTTTTAAAATATTGCTTCAAGATTATTTCACCAGATTGTGCAAATATTTCATCATTTCAAAATATCTCTTGCACCTGAAGGTCTGGTTTCCTTACGAGGGATTTTGCTTTTTAATGTAAGCCTAAAAGTCCCTGGGAGCACTTAGACTTGGCACTGCTAACATGTAGCGACGGGTCTCAACAAGAAATTCTGTGCCCTGAGATTGTTGCTGAAGGAGGTGGCATTTCAAATTTCTGTTAAAAATGTATGATAATCTGATGTAAATGCACCGGTTATTTATAATAACAACTTCAGTATTGTGGTACAGTGGACTTTTCATTCTCGTTCTCTCTGCACTGGAACCCAGCCATCGCTCTGTTGTTGGCTTCTGCAGTGTTTATTATAATGAAATCCCTCTTTTACTAAACCTCGTAAACCTTCATGGAGGCAATCTAAGATACACCCTACTGATAGCCAATGCATTCTCTTTAATAGTGACTAGTATTCCTGTAAGACTTCCGCAGAGTTATATTCCTTTAGAGTGAAGGGTTTTAGGTTGAAAATCGTGTTTATTTACTTATTTATTCATGTCATTGAACAGTCTCACTGCTATGACTAAGAAAACTGCTCCATAAAATACTTGGTAATGTAAGTGTGCGAATGAGAGTTATATATATGGTGATTTATTAAATTTATGGCTTGTAGGAGCATGCCTGTCTCTATAAAGGAATCTAATAGACACATTGGAGAATATTCTAGTAATGCCTTATAAAAATGGGATGCTGTTGCAATTTGAAATCTCACATGGATGAACCATCGTAGAGGTTTGCCTTTGGCATCTCTGATCATGCGTGGCCTGGCTTTGCAAATCTCAATTTGATGTAAGAAAATTTAGAATACGCATTTATTTTGAAAATACATGCTGCTACATAGAATGTAACCTTCCATGGGCATAGCTGCTTTTGATTATTTCTTACCTGTTTCTTTTATTGGCAAGAAATGGAAGGGTCGATTCAGAGTACGAAGTTTAATCTAGTTCTTGTTAAAGGAAAAACAAAGCAAGGTTGATGAGTACAAGCCTGGAATTTGAGACCAGTGATTATCCCAGAATGAGAAATATTGGGGTGTAGACAAGAGGGACTCAGGGCTATAACCAATGGTAGAAAATAGGTCTAACCTCTTTCTTCATCTCTCAGGAATTAATCTTTAAAAAATTTTGATCACATTCTAAAGAGTGATTATTTTTTGTCTTGAACTTTTAAAAAGTTTTTATCATCACCCTTTCTGAACTGATTTTGGTTGAAACTCTATCGAGAAATTAACTGTATTTGGTTGGTAAAGTTCTAATTTAAAAAAGGTGATTTTAGGATTCTTTCTTTAATGAACCCCCATTAATCGATTAAATATTTAAGACTTAAAATAGTTTAGCTGCACAATGTACAATTTATAAAGTTATATTTTTTATAAAAAATATACAAGAGCATAATACAAAAGCATTTCTTGAGCATCATGCACAAATAGAGTATGCCAAGACCAAGATTTAGTTTTCTTTTATGTAATATTATTCAAATAAACTTAGCTATTATTTTTTACAATGGAATTCATGTAGCATATGGCTTATTTTCAAGTCTCCCTCCCACCCAAGGAATGTATTACTTAACTTACATATAAAAGAGCATATATGTTGGAAGTGGGGGAAGAACTACTTTTTCACATATATTAGCAGGCCCATATGCTGTTTATTACATTTGATGCTAGTCAACCAATTCCGACAGCTGATTGAAATAAAAAGAAATCAGCAATTTTGTGGAAGTATGAAAACATGTACACATGTACCACTCTGATGCAGTTTTATCATCTGTCAGATTTCTCAATAGCATACCATATTTTATAGGCTTGAAATAAAACATGATGAATTCATACATACATAATGAAATAAGATATATGCTTCGAGGAAATAACATTACCCAAAGTTGACATTTTAGTTCATGTAATTTAAATGATAGTATGGAGAAAGGTGTTCTCGTGTAGTAACTGAATTCCAACTTAGAGCAACTGCTTATCTCTTTGGCTGTACAAGAATATGTTGAGAAGAAAATAATACCACAAAGAAAGTTTGACTAAGCGTCTGGGATGTTTTATAGTAAGAGAACTTGTGTTTTAAATGTAAATTAAAATACATGAACTAAGAACAGTGTGCACAGTATTTCAACTGGAGGATAGGGTGAACAGACTGTTTTACTTTCCTTCTATTCTACATTTCTATGAATAAATGTTTCTTGAGGTTCAAAATTATAAATAACAGTGCAGCGTGGAGTTATTTCAACTTTACAATGAGGATCATTTTGTTTTCATTTGCTTAAACTCAAAATGGCTTTGTGTAGCTTCTGCTGCTCTTATTTAAGACTGAAGCATTTTTGACAAAAACATGTTTCCCAATTGTGAGTAGATTATTACATTTATGTTTCTAAATTCACTCAGAATTGACAACTGTTGTTTGATTTGACTAAATTAGAAGATGCTATAGTTGATACTAAGAGAAGGGAGGTAGCAAAAAAAAATTGTAAAGAGAAACATCAGTGAAGAACCTGTAAGTGAACTGTACTCTAAAAAAGGATTGTTAAATAGGGAAATTTTATCTGAGCTTTATCACCAGAAGTTGATGACTATGTCCTACCCTCACACATGTGCACACATACATGATACCAGAAAATGAAGGTAAAAATTTTCATGTAATATTTAATTTCCACTATGAGGACATTCATTAGTCAGGCCTAGGTGATGAGTGCTGAGTGGAGTTAGACACTTGTCTATTTAGAGATAGAACTTTAATCTCTGTGTTTACAAGGTCAGGGTGTGAGAGGTTATAAAGTGAAGAGCTTGGTTTAATTTTTATGCCATGTAATTTTTACAACAAAATTTTCTTGAAAATAACTTCTTGAAAATAATTATTTGTATGTGTACAGTATGGAATGGGACATGTATTTATTTGTTAATTAAATATCTTGCCTATTAGACTTTATGCTTCATGAGAACAGAGACTGTGTTTTCATATTTATTATATCCCCAGTTACTAGGGCAGTGCCTGGTGTAGAGTAGATGCTCAGTAAATACTTGCTGAATTAATTAAAGAATAAGTTACTATCCTCTGGGTCCAACATCCCCCCATAACTTCCACCTTGGCTTTTATGCTTTATTTTCTTTGCTTGCTCCTCTGATAACTTAGTGTAGGTTGAATTGTGGTGTTCGAGAAATTAGCCAAAATGGTTACTATGAAGCACGCAGTATCATAAAATGAACAGGCAAATTGTAAACTCAGTGGAGTATTGCAGACTTTCTCACCTAAAATTCATACTGTTCTTACTGGTAATTGGTGTATTACCACAGTGAGTGTTTGTATATAAGACAGAATATTTAGTGTGTTTTATAAAATTCTCAACCTGGGTTTGAGGAACAGTGTATTTTACATTTCAAAACCATGCTTCTCAACGTAGTGTATTTTTATTCTCTGTGTGCTAATTGACAGAACTAAGGCGTATCAACAGAAAATCTTAATTTTGTAGTTGAGAAGTACTTCTTTTTAACATTCTCTCTATGAAGGTCTTTCTGCATCAAATATACCATCTGGCTGGCACAGACTTAGTATATGGAAAAATCATAACAGTCTCTGCCTACCATACTCTTAATAAAATTATTTTCCAGATAATTTGACATTGAGTAATAAACTTTGAGTCTACTAATTTTTAACTGCAGTGTGAGAATATTGCAGATGCTAGTTCAGGTTCTTAATACATTTCTTATACATTTCATATATATATATATATATATAATTTTTGTAGTCATTCATTCATTCATTACTATAATATATTTGAAATCCAATGTCAAAAAACACTTGAAAATTTAGGTGAAGGAAACCTCTATAAGCTGTTGAAGAAGTTGGTTAAATTTTTGTCTTAAGTAAATTTTCTACCATCCATGTTATTGTTTACACCAAGCATGTCAAACTTGTGGCCCAGCCAATATAACGGTATGTAAGAAACGTTTTTATAAAAATTTCTTAACTTAATTTTTACAATATCCTGTTTTACATAATTATTAATAACGGACTACAATGTTCGCTAATGACTGATTACTATAATCGTGTTGCATTTATTTCCCTTATACGCCTAACATGCAGGCGCACCATTTCTCTCCACTGATACTAGCAGCGGATATTTTAGCAACCGATTGCCATGTCATTAGTCTTGGACTGACTTGTTTGATGTGCGCAACAGGAAATATTTCGCTTTCGGAGAACAAGAAAAATAGGTTTATTTGCATTGCGCTTATTAATTTGTGCAGTTATTCAGTGTCTGGTAAGTTAATGTTCAAGAAAATTATTAATTTTATTAAAATGTTCTATTATTTTATGTTAATGATTACTCATTTAATTCAGCCCTTTGTATTCAGCATGTCTCTATCAAAATAAACCCATGTTTCTATGAAAATTGAAGCTTTTGTTTCTTTGAGGGCAACATAAACTTAAACCTTGTTTATTTGGCCCATGGTAGCCTTTGAGTTTGACATGCTTGCTTTACACATTTCATTCTGTGGGTTTGCTCAGTTCTGTAAAGAAGTGTTTTCTTTGGCATTTCTACGTTTATTTTATATTACTGTATTTGTGTTTTTAAAATTACTCATATCCACTCTAACTTCCATACTGATTCTACTTCATCACTGCCTTTTGCCTTCTTGCTTATATCTTCCATCTTCTTGCCCCACCTCACTGTACTTTATTTTCTCAGCATGAAAACTAATTCATTTTCCTGAAATATGCAATCAAAAAATATTACTCAGCGTTCTAATTAACAGCCACATGTGTAAGTACTTTATATATTTTATCTCAGTTAGTCTTCACAACATTCTTAATATGTAGAACTTATTAGCCAACAGGAGAGTAAATGGAAGCTCACAGACCTTAAGTGATTTGCTCAAAGTCATGCAGCCAATAAGTGACTGAGATGAGGTTTGAAGGAAATTTGTCAGATTAAGAAAAAGTGCTCTTTTACATCATGCTGTGTCTAGCCATGCTCTTCTCTTCCTGGAAAGGTCTTCTTTCATCTGCACCTCTTTCGATTCTTTCCTCGAAGTTTTTTTTTTGCAAGTATCACCTCTTTTGTGTAGCCTTTGCTGACAGCCCTTTCCTTAGCTCTTTGAATATTACAAATCTGTATTAGCATATATCATAGTATCACTCTTCTTGCATTTTATTTTTATTTTTTTAGTTTAAAAATATAACAATCCACAAAATAGTTTATTTATGTCAGCATAAAACGAATATGTTATGGTTGTTTTCAAAGACATTTGCAATTATTTTAAAAGTGTCTTAATTTTGCCAAAACCGGTTTGGCTCAGTGGATAGAGCGTCGGCCTGCGGACTGAAAGGTCCCAGGTTCGATTCTGGTCAAGGGCATATACCTGGGTTGCAGGCACATCCCCAGTAGGAGATGTGCAGGAGGCAGCTGATCGATGTTTCTCTCTCATCGATGTTTCTAGCTCTCTCTCTCCCTTCCTCTGTAAAAAATCAATAAAAATATATTTTTAAAAAAAGTATTAAAAAAATGTCTTAATTTTTAAAAAATTTTGAATATGATGAATATCAGTGATGATGTACCCCACACAAAAACAAAAGTGCTTTGGGTCTTCTATAGTTTTCAAAAACACAAAGAAGAGTTGAAACCCAAATATTTGAATAGTGCTGGCTAAAAAAAGTGTTCAGAACAGAGTTTAGCACAGATTGAGCACTCATTGAATATTTGATTAAGGTAACTGAAGAGTGAAATTGATATAACAGCCTTTATTTGCAGACTTACATGTGCTATATGAGACCTTGGGCTTTCCACAATTTTATCTATCACCTTATTCAAAAAATTATAAGTCAAGAAGAGAAGGAGCAAAACCCAAACTAAAATATACTTCTTAAAAATAATAAATGTAGAATATTAATTATATCAATTGAGTAAAATCATTAAGTAAAGTTAAATTTTTAAGTAAACATTACTCAATTCATTTGTCAGTAATAAACCAGGCACTTAGATAGGCTGTTAGTTTTTATAAAGGACATAGTGGATCAAGCTATTTAGCTATAAACCATAAGATTTTAAGAAAGCAGATTTGTAAAACATCAGAAATCTGAAAATAATTAAGCAAAGTATAGATCTGCTAGAAAGTTTTAAAAAGGTCTTCAATGCAACTAAATTTTGAAATTTTAATAAAATTGTCAGAGAAAATGATTTGTACATGTCTAATTGTCATTATGAAATTTAATTTTTAGTAGTCTGTAATATAAATAAAATCAACGAATACCTTTAGTTAAAGAGAAAAACACACACAATTTCATGATTTATTCTAGGATTAAGAAAACTTAAATTTCATATACTAGCATTAATACGTCCTACTTTAAATTTATAAATTAACCAAACTCAATTAAAATGTAATTTGGTATTAGTAGCTAAGGTTTACACTTAAATCCTTTATTATACTATTTCCTAACTTCCTCATTGTACAATCATTTTACTAAAGATGGTATCTGGTAGTATTAAATACTTTTACTTAGCTGATTTTTATTGTCATTAAGCTATGTAATACATACCTTTAAATCGCCTTCACATCTTAAGAATACAAAATTTGATGGGGTAGTAGATACCATAACCCTTACTAAAAGAGAGCTGAATAAAGGATTACCAGCTACCCTTTCATCTTAAGCCAGTTGATCCTTATTGATTAAAAAAGCTTCAGGTGGTGCCTACAACAATGACTCTTCCCCGCCACACACACCCATTTTCTGTTTTCTTTCTTTCTGTGGTCTCAGTAGTTAAATCCTGACCATTAACCTGCTTCAGGATGAGGACTTACATGATTGCATACTTTATAACTTTAAAATACTGTTTGTTCTTCACGAACAGTGAGTGAATGGGGCGATGTCAAATCTGCAATAGAGCCATATCCTGAGTGCTACGAACATGGAACACGAAGCATTCCTTCCTCTGCAGGTTTCAAATCCCACCTCTCCCTATTGTCACCAGAGCCCACCTCAATCCTCATGCCACAGTTAGCACAAACAAGCACGCCCCACCACACTCCAGCCCTGCTCATACTTACTATGATGCTAGCATTATATGATTATAATGCACTTTTGATAATTATCCAGCCACCATGAGCAAGAAGGAGAGTGAAAGAATCTGAACCATGCCCCTGCCTGGGGCATGGGCTCTCCAGGGGAATATACTGGCCTGTTCCTGTTCAGAAAACACCTGGATAAGAATGTGACCCAGACTTAGAGCTAAAAATATCTGTTTTCTAATTGCTAGAGAACATTTTTGTTCAAGAAGCACTTCACAAATAGGATAAGGAAAACAGTCCTGTTATCAGGAATGTTTGTGCCATGTAGTGATAGCCTTTCTTCATATATTCTTGCATGAGAAACGTCAGGTTCTGACAAAGGTTTACTGATATGCAGCAGAGGACAGAAGTCCCACTGCCTAATTCAGCTTCATATATATATATATATATATATATATATATATATATATATATGCCTGATATATATATATATATATATATATATATATATATATATATATATATATACTAGAGGAGGCCCAGTGCACGGATTCGTGCACCTGTGGTGTCCCTCAACCTGGCCTGCGGGATTGGGTTGAAACCGGTTCTCTGACATCCCCCAAGAGGTCCCAGATTAAGAGAGGGCAATTCTTAGGTGACGCACCCTGGAATTGGGCTCCCTCCTCTTTGGTTTCAGGTGCATCACCTGAGAACTGCAGCTGCCAAGTCACTGCAGGTCTGCAGCTCCTGTATTGAGCGTCTGCCCCCTGGTGGTCATTGCACATCATAGCTACTGTCAGATAGTCGCTTAGGCATCCTATATAATAAAAGCCTAATATTTTAAGTAACCGGTCATCTGGTCATCTGTTCAACCAATCAAAGCATATTATGTTAATGAGATGCTAAGGCTGCTCAACCATCAGGGGACAGAGAGTTGACTGGTTGACCAGTCGCTGTCATGTGCACTGACCACCATGGGGCAGACACTATGACCAGTAGGTTAGCTTGCTGCTGGGGTCTGGCCAATCAGGACTGAGCAAGACGAGCTGAACACATCCTCGAGCCCTCCCGCAGTCCCTCCCTGGCTGGCCAACCTCTCACATCACTCTCTGGCCCTAATCGGGCACCAGTGGGGTCCCTCGGCCTGGCCTGTGCCCTATTGCAATCCGGGACCCCACAGGGAATGTCAGAGAGATGGTTTTGGCCTGATCCTGCAGACCAGGCTGAGGGACCCCACTGGTACACGAATTTGTGTCCTGGGCCTCTGATATATATGAAATTCCTGCACTTAGAGGGGGGCGGTCCCTCAGCCCAGTCTGTGCCCTCTTGCAGTCCGGGATTCCTTGCTCCTTATTGCCTGCCTACTCGCTGCTCCTTATTACTCAACTCCCTGCTCCTTACTGCTGTCACAGAGGTGGGAGAGGCTCCCGCCACTGCACCTGCGCTCACCAGTCGTGAGCCCGACTTCTGGCTGAGCGGTGCTCCCCCTGTGGGAGTGCACTGACCGCCAGGGGACAGCTTCTGCATTGAGCATCTGCCCCCTGGTGGTCAGTGCGCATCACAGTGACTGGTCATTCTGGTCTTTCTGCCGTAAGAGTCGCTTAGGCTTTTATTATCTACTAGAGGCCCGGTGCACAAAAATTTGTGCACTCGGCAGGGAAGGGAGGGTCCCTCAGCCGGCCTGTGCCCTCTCGCAGTCTGGGACCCCTCGGGAGAAAACGCCCTGCTGGCTTAGGCCTGCTCCTGGGTGGCAGAGGGCAGGCCCAATCCCTAGGTGCAGCCCCTGGTCGAGCTCAGAGCAGGGCCAATTGGGGGGTTGGGGCACCGCCCCCTGTCACACTAAAGGCAGGGTCGATAGGGAGGTTGCGGCGCCACCCCAAGGCACGCACAAAGCAGGGCCAATCAAGGGGTTGGCGCGCTGCCCCCTGTCACGCACAGAGCAGGGCCCATCAGGGGAGTTGGGGCTCCGTACCCTGTCACGCACAGAGCAGTGTCGATCAGGGGGTTGGGGAGCTGTCACGCACAGAGCAGGACCCATCAGGGGAGTTGGGGCTCCGTACCCTGTCACGCACAGAGCAGGGTCCATCAGGGGGTTGAGGAGCTCCCCCCTTTCACTCACAGAGTAGGGCCGATTGGGGAGTTGGGGCACCGCCCCCTGTCACACACAGAGCAGGGCGGATCAGGGGGTTGAGGCACCGCCCTCTATCATCCACAGAGCAGGGCCAATCAGGGGGTTAGGGCGCCACCACTGTCACACTCAGGGCAGGGCCGATGGGGAGATTATGGCTCTACTCCATCACACACAGAGCAGGGCCCATGGGGTGGGGGAGGTTGGGGCGCCGCCCTCTATCACCCACAGAGCAGGGCCGATCAGGGGGTTGGGGTGCCGCCACTGTCACACTCAGGGCAGGGCCGATGGGGAGGTTATGGCTCTACCCTGTCACACACAGAGCAGGGCCCGTGGGGGGTGGTTGGGGCGCCGCACCCTGTCACACACAGAGCAGAGCTGATCAGGGGGTTGGGGCGCCACAGCCTGTCACACACAGAGCCACAGGGCGATCAGGGGGTTGGGGAGCTCCCCCGTATCAGACACAGAGCAGGGCTGATCAGGAAGTTGGGGCGCCTTCCCCTGTCATGAACAGAGCAGGGCAGATAGGGAGGTTTTGGCCCCGTCCCCTGTCACACACAGAGCCGCAGGGTGATCTGGGGGTGTGGGTGCTGTCCCCTGTCACGCTGATCCCGGTGCCGGGAGGCATATTGCCCTTTTACTATATAGGATAGAGGCCTGGTGCATGGGTAGGGCTGGCTGGTTTGCCCTGAAGGGTGTCCTGGATCAGGGTGCAGGTCCCCACTGGGGTGCCTGGCCAGCCTGGGTGAGGGGATGATGGCTGTTTGCAGCTGGTCACATACCCTTCAGGGTGGGGGTCCCCACTGGGGTGCCTGGCCAGTCTGGGTGAGGGGCTGAGGGCTGCTTTCAGGCTGATGGGTGACTGAAGTTCCCAACTGCTCCTTTTTTTCTTTTTCTTTTTATTCTTGGCCAGCTTTAGCTCTGACTCCAGCTCTGAGGCCTCTGCTGCTGAAAGCAAGTATCTGGTTTGTTTGGGTTCTATAATCGAAACAATGTATAACTCCAGCTCTGAGATCCCTGCTGCTGAAAGCAGGTTTCTGGGGTTTTGTTTAGCTTCTATATTTGTTACAATGTTTCAAACTGCAAGCTCAGAGGCCGGCAAGACAGGCGGGGAACGTTGGAGTCCTCCGTCACTGAAGCAAGCAAGCCTCATGTTAGCTTCCAGCTGCCTGGCTGCCGGCCGCCATCTTGGCTGGCAGTTAATTTGCATATCTCCCTGATTAGCCAATGGGAAGGGTAGCGGTCGTACGCTAATTACCATGTTTCTCTTTTATTAGATAGGACTAGTTGCCCAGTGCACAAAATTTATGCATGGGGGGGTGTCCCTCAGCCCTGCCTGCACCCTCTCCAATCTGGGACCCCTAGGGGGATGTCCGACTGCTGGTTTAGGCCCGATCCCAGGCCCTAAACCGGCAGTCGGACATCCCTCTCGCAATCCAGGACTGCTGGCTCTTAACCACTCATCTGCCTGCCTGCCTGATCGCCTCTAACCATTCTGCCTGCCAGCCTGCTTGCCCAAAACTGCCCCCTTCCCCAGCCTGATTGCCCCCAACTGACCCCCTGCCAACCTGCTTGCCCCCAACTGCCCCCCTGCTGGCCTGATTACCCCAACTGTCCCCCTGCCGGCCTACTTGCCCCCAACTGCCCCCCCTCCGCCGGCCTGCTTGCCTCCAACTAGCCGCCCCTCTTGGCCTGATCGCCCCTAATTGCCTCTGCCTCAGCCCCACCACCATGGCTTTGTTTGGAAGGACATCTGGAATATCTCCTGGTCTAATTAGCATATTAGTAAAAGGGTAATATGCTAATTAGACCAGGCAGCAGAACTACCTTCCAGATGAAGCCGTGGCAGTGAGGCCGCCTGAGGCAAAGGTGCTTAGGGGTGATCAATCAGGCAGGCAGAGTGGTTAGGGCAGTTCAGGCAGGCAGATAGGATAGCAGTTTGAGACAGCGGTCTCGGATTGCGAGAGGGATGTTTGACTGCCAGTTTAGGCCCGATCCTGCAGCAGTATTGGGCCTGAACCAGCAGTTGGATATCCCCTGAGGAGTTCTGGATTGTGAGAAGGTGCAGGCTGGGCTGAGGGACCCCCCCCCACCACCCCCGTGCATGAAATTTGTGCACTGGGACTCTAAATATATATATATATATACTTAAATATATTTTATTGATTTCAGAGAGGAAGGGAGAGGGAGAGAGAGATAGAAATATTAATGATGAGAGAGAATCATTGATTGGCTTCCTCCTGCACGCCCCGCACTGGGGATGGAGCCCACAAACCGGGCATGTGCCCTGACCAGGAATCGAATCTAGACCTCCTCATTCTTAGGTCGACGCTCAATCACTGAGCCACCCTGGCCAGGTGCTTTAGCACAATATATTGCTTGATGTGTCTCTTCTACATTTCATGGTGTGGCCTACTCTTCTTCCACCACACAATTTATTCCGGTTGGACAAAGTTCAGATGCATCAGCGCTCAACAACCTCCTCCCCACCACACTGCACTAGGTTGTGTCAGTTTCTCTTTCAACAAACTGTTTTCTTCCATCTTTCATCTGTATCCTACCCAGTTTGTTAAGAAGAAATTCACTGTCTTTTCAATGTTTACTCCCCTATTGCTTTTAACTTGCAGTCACTCCAAAATTTGACCTTTAGTTTTCCCCGACCTAAAGATTGGATTGCTTGAGGATACAAACCAAGCCTTTAGCAATTCAATTTGAAATTGTGTTCTCTGTGCCGTTTCCCTAAATCACACAGCTGTGAGCATCAATATCTTAACATCAGTATTTCTATCTTGATCATACATCTTTTCAAAAACAGGAACTAGATGAGACAGACATTGGAATGGACCGCTCTGGAACATTCTCTAAGATATCCCTGTTGTTTCAACTACATGACAAAGACTTTCAAATCCCTGTCTTTTTGGAAAACCAATCTCATAGAGACTCTATATTGCAATGCAGCTCAATAATAAGCACAAACAATCTTTCCATCTACTTTTTATTTTCACGTATCATATGGGCCATTTTCCCTTTCTTATCCAGGTGAAATCTAGCTCTTATTATTGTCCATAAACCAATATCTACAAAATGCCCCTTTTTGTACAGAGATTATTTTATTATTTTGACCTTTCAAATATGAAAAAAAAGCATTCACTTTTATTTCCCTTAATCCATAAAGTTTTATTCTCCACTCTCTGAATTCATGACTCTAAAATTTCACTTTAATCATTTTGGTTATCAGTCTGTGTTATTTCAATTATTTATAAGCTCATTTGTTTATGGGATCATTTTCTATTACTTATTACATCTTGATAAGTTATATTATTAATGTTCTTCTGTTTTGTGTTTATGTATTTATTTTCCAAATTTTCTCATCTGCTTATTTTTGTATCTCTCATATTGCAATGCTAATTTCCAAGTATATTATCTCATAATACTCTTCCCTTCCTAAAGTCAAAGGGATAATTTACCATATGTAAAATCCATAGGCTATTACAGACCCACATACCAAAAAATGCCATGTCATGCCACAGATTAAGAACATGTGGATTTTTTTTTTTTTTTTTTTTTTTTTTTTGCTTGTGAGATTCCCACTTTTGATTCTTCCAAAGACAAAGTGCTAACCACAAAATAATCACTTAGGAATATTTAAATGTAGGAATAATTAGATTTAATTTTTTAATCTTTGATATTACTGGAATATGTAGGTTTTCATTTTAGAGAGCAATTTAATTTTTAAAATATGATGTATAACAACAATTAATATTTTAAATGAAATACAAAATCAAAAAATGATAAGAAATAAAAAACTAAAGCTATAAAATAATATGTTCAACCATACAGAAATAATCAAATATGCTACTTTGATTTTGTTTCTTTTAATTCAACAGGTCTAAAGGTTGCATATACCTTCAACAATTTTTATGCTAATCTTTTATTATAACCAGTTAGTTTCCAAATTTCTCAATTCAAGGGCTGACTAATACTATTGTCTAAGCATTAGGTGGGTCATGTTAATTTAAACAGAGATGATGGCTAATAGCAAGCAGTGTGTCAAAGACCGGAGGGGTTGAGAAGTTGTAAGGTTTTGAGACTTGCTATCTAAACAGGATTAAGACAAAAACCTAAAGGATTATCATGCTCCAAATCCCAAAGATTCCTGTGATAGCTGCTTTTCTAAACATCAGGATTAGATAGAATCACATTCAGAAACAAGAATGCAAACTTGCCTTCAAGAAAATCTCTGTCTTTAGAAAAAAATTTCAAGAATGTCCAGCCCTTTTGTAAATAATACAGTAAGAGACATATTGGTGTTGGGGGTCAAAAAACATTTTTTCAACAGAAAAAAATTAATTTTCTCCTAATTCTATTTTTTACAATACTTGTTTTCATTTTTTTTTTTATTAAGACTTTATTTTTTTAGACCTGCTTTATTCACAACAAAATTGAGAGCAGGCACAGACATTTTCCATACTCCTCCCGCCTCCACACATGCGTAGCTTGCTCCAATACCAACAGCACCCACCACAGTGGAACACCTCTTTTCTTCTCAATAAAACATGCATCCATTTTTGTAAGTTTCTCTCTACTATCTATAAAAGCTTGTCTCAATAGTATAAAAAATCATTTTTCATCGGTAATTTTTATTTAAACAAACATGCAAAGTTAAAGATTTCTTAAACAATGAACACTGAAAGCAAAATTGGTAGTATTTGGTTTTCAGGTGTGGTATTGTTTTATACAATGATATTGTTCAAGCAATTGCTCACTATTAAAATTCAGATAATTTACTGTAATTATCAACTGTTTATTAAACATTTTCATTTTATTCTTTCCGTATAACTTTATATATTTTCTTTTGAAAACTTACATATAGTTGAGATTAAACCATGTCTACAAAAATATAATTAAAACATGAAGCTTTTTACAACTTCTATTAGTTTGTCCTCTTGCAGTCTATAAGGGTTCTACTAAATTTAGTTGTTTTTTTATTAAGTTAACAAGTTGAATTTACTTTGATATCAAAACTACATGCCCTTAGGAGAATGTAAAAAGGAAAGTGCATTGTGAGCCAGTTATATTGCAATTTGGTAGAAGCACATATAAGAAATGATAGAAATGCTACTGTGTTGGAGGAAAAAAAGGCATATACATACATATTTGGTATTGTTTATGTATAGTTTTTCTTAAATTTGAAAAAAAAAATCTATGCCCATATGTCAAAGTCCTGCCTTAAGCTACCCTGTTTAGTCAAAGAGCTTGAATAACATGGTAGCTCATTATGCTGTGCAGCCCCTGTCTCTCTAGACTTAGAAGATTATAGTCGTGAGGATATTCTGATTAACTTCTTTCAAAATATCTAATTTGTTTACAATCTCTTTGAAATTGATCTAGATGTTTTTTTTAAAAATAAAGAAAACAAGCTCAGGGTTTTTGGAAATTGTTTTGTTGGCAAGGTCTGTGGATGGACACCATTGCAGAGGGGCTGCTGATTTTCCCTTTACATATTTCCCCATCTCCCTCCCCCCAGGTGTTGCTGCCATCACTACCCTTCCCTTCCTTCCCTTTCCTCATGGCAAGACGCATGGAAGAAGAGTGCTGTTAAGGCCTCTCCATTAATCACCAGGTATGGCGGTTCTCACCAAGCAGTGCAGCTCTCCCTCTTCTGAGTTCTCTATTAATTGCCTCTTTTTCATTTGGAAGATGCATTTATCCACGACACAGAGCCTACTGATTTGGAAGTATTGTTCAACCTGAGTATATCTTTACATATCTCAGCATGCTCTGCATTTCATGATTTCTTGTTGTCGATTTATTTTTTAAATGTAAAGAGGACACATTAATTAAAGATATCCTTTTTAGAGAAGTGTATTATGACCTGTCCTCAACTAATTATGTAGGAAAGAAAGGGAAAGTGTATGTTTGTTTAATTTATACTGCTTTCAACATTCTTCAAACAATTGTTATAGAACATGGCTTTGAAAAATATAAAATGGGTTGTTTTATGAACTTTTAACTCAAATTTAATTATTATAACATTTAAATTTTCAAAAGCATGGCAAAAAATTGTAGGCACACCAATTATAATGCTTACTTATCTGGATTTAGAAAATTAGGTATAAGCCAGTTCAAATAAATCTAAATACCTACAAAGCCATGTCATTCAGATGTGAGAGCCAAATGTATGCTAATCTCTTTCTGTAATACTTTCTTTTGTGAACTCAGCTGGTGGTATTTGAAAGAGATGGAGGGAATGTTTCCTTCAGCCTTCCCATGATTACCTCTTTCAGGCTGCTACCTTTTGAAAGGAACTAGTCCTTCAGGGCTCAAACTCCAGCAGTCATCTATGTATATAAAAGCCCAGCAACCAAATGGTGGAACGACCAGAACGACTGGTCAACCAGTTGCTATGATGCACACTGACCACCAGGGTGCAGACGCTCAACACAGGAGCTGCCCCCCTGGTGGTCATTGCACTCCCACAGTGGGTATGCTGCTTGGCTGACCGGGATGAGCAGCACTCCCACAAAGGACCATTCTCTGCAGTCTATGACCCCTACCAGTGAATAAATCTGTGCCTCTAGTAACTTATAAAACATAAGCACTGAGTCATCACAGGGAAACACCCACATTCTTGATTTCCTTTTTCACTAGAGGAACTGGTTCTCCCAGTTCCTGCAGGGGCTTGTTTTGAGGATGTGTCAGGCTCTGCATTACATCCTGGTGACTTTTTCAGGATCTTGGAGGTTTGTGACTGGAACACTCACTACCTTTGGGCTAGAGAGATTATTGGCAGATGTCTTAAAAAAACAACAGTGTGTGTGTGTCTGTAGGCATGCATGTGTGTGGTGGTATTAATGTGGTGTTTTTTTTTATTTAAATAATAACATAATTAAGATTTGTTTGTGTAAAAAAAACAAAGCAAACTATTTTCATTTACATGCATTTTCATCAATGCTATCATTAACCCTTTAAGACTGGACAATTGCTCTTCATTAAGGAGTATGTGGCCTCTTAGCCAGTGAAGCTCTGAAATCATTGGTTGTCCTTCATAATCCTATTTCTACCCATGTTTCTAGTCTATATGTTATGCTTTCACTCCTGATGCACACTGTGCTCTGGCCTTTGTCCCTTTCTCAGTTGATGCACTCTTTTGTGTTTACAGGCCTTTGCATAGTTGGGCCTTCCGTGTGGAAAGTCTTTCCCGCTGGGTGTGTTTGGAAAACTTTACAATAGTAATAGCAGCAAACATGTACTAAGGGTTTACTGTGTGTCAGGCACAGTGTTAGTGAGCTGAATCTCCATTTTCTTCATCCACACAAAGGAAATGAGAGAAGTTATTACTACCCATATTTAATAGATAAAAATAAGGTTTAGGGAAATCTAATGTGGCTAACATCACAGAATTGACTGAAGTGGGGTGGGGTGGGCCTTGGGCAGCTTCTCCTGAATCCTCCCAAGCAAAGCTGGGTCTCACATTCATACTCAGTTCTGAGTTTCCAGAGCACAGCGATTTCCTCTCATCCTTTATGAACTTTTCTCTGTCCATAGTGCTTGTTACTCACTTATTCTGGAACACATGGATGCATGTTTACAAAGCATTTATCTTCTTTGCCCTGATTTGGTCCTTTTTCATCCATATTTCCCTCTACTCTGTGTTTATTCCCCTTGCCTTGTGGCTCTTGACAATTACTAGCTTCACAGGTGACTCAATATATTCTATTTAAAAAATAATTCATTATTTCTCCCAAAATTTATGGCCTGTAAGTAAAAACCAAGGAATTATGAATGACTGCATTTGAAGCAAAAAGATAATTTAAATTTTATGAAACTTATCAAATATAGTGGTCAAAAAGAAGCATAGGTATACTTATATTTCGTATGGAAAGAAGAAAATTTTAACAAATGTTACACAGTTTTGAGGAAAAGTAATTAGAGAAATTCTTTTTTACATTATTGGCAAATAAAGGAAATATGCATATAAAAACAATCTTATTGGTTTACACACAAGAAAAAAAAGGTGGAGAAGTAAAATATAGATGAGGAAAAAAAAGGACAAACCAAGAGGAAGAAAAATATATTTGAGAAAAAAATTTTGGAAAAGTGAATAAATAGAAAAGCAATACAAAATTGAAGGAAACATAATTGAAATCTATGGAAACTGTAAGGACTTTAAAAGAATATGAAATAAAACTTGGAAGGAAAAATCAATGTAGCTAGAGAAAAAGAAACTTATTTATGAGTTCATGTTTCCATTATTCTTAGAAAAACCTTTGAGGTAAAATGATTAGGAAAAGAAAGGGCAAGTTAAGATATGCTGATTTTGGAGAGCAAGATAAGGGCTTAAGAATTAATTTGGAGTTATGTATTTAGAACTAAAAAGGTGCCTGGAGAATACAGTTCAGACTGGGCTCGACAGAAAATTAGGATACAAGTCAAAATATTCCTCCCACCACACTCTCTACCAGGGTAATCACAGAATATACCAGTCAAACTGTAAATATAAGGATCATTTCATATCTATTTTTATTTATGTGGAATGCATAGAACAAATGTTTGCTCCATTAGTCATGGAATTTTAAGATCTGGTAGAGAGATATGGTCAAGCAGTCCCGTCTTTGGTTGTACATGTGTCTCTCATCATCATTACACGAATCTCTGCTTGAATAATCCGGTTGACACAAAATGCAGCGGTAGCTCACTCTATTTTGGAACATCTTTTAACTTCCAGGCTTTTTCTTATATCGGGTCAAAAATCTGCCTTCTTGTAACTTCAACTCATTTATCCTGGGTTTTCCCTTTGGGGAAACACAAAATAAGTTCTCTTTCTTTTCCAAATGAAAATACTTCCAAGACCTAAATTCAGACAGACACTCTGTCATGGTGTGTATATACAATGTCTCCTTATGCATTCTTTTCTGGGTTAACTGCCCCAGTCTTCCTCGTCGCTTTGTGCTATTTGGTTGTCAATCCTTTTAGCATTCATTTAGTGCAAAATGCTTTTCCATAAAAGGGATGGTGTTGTAATGTACCCCGCAAATCACAGAAGGACGCCTCAAGAAGTCGAATTAAAGAGTCACATTTATTGCAATCCGGGACTATGAGGGGGCATTCCCAAATCTCATAGCAATAAGATCGTGGCAAAACCAGACTTATATAGGCAAAAATCACAAAGGTATTGAATACATCCCAGGAATGTGGCACCTGGCTCCCAAAAAAGCAAAAGAATTAAGCATGTTAATTACAGTTTCAGGTCTCAGGGTCACTGAATTGACAGAAATACATTATCTAGAGTCCTTGGGTAACCTGGGTTAAACTTAGGCATGTTATCTAAATTACAGTTTTGGGTCTCGGATCACTGAGTTGATAGAAACACATTATCTGGAGCCCTCGGGTCTCCCGACCACTGAGTTGTCAGGACAATTTAGAGTAATTGTGCTGTCCTGGTCTCGGGACCACTGAGGCAGCTGGAACGCACCACCTGTGGCCACTAAAACAATTTAGGGTAATTGTGCTGTCCTGTTTCCAGGTACAGTAGAATGTGCTCTCTAAGACCAGTATGATAACAATCAATGGAATAGTCATTCAATCGATAAGGCATTCAATCGAATGGGATGACTTATACAATTTAGAAAATCAAAGTAACTTTTATATTGTTAAGCCAAACAACAGGGTTAGAGTTAAACTACAGTTTCCACCTGAAATGGTTGCTACCATACTTCAATGGGCTCCCCCACTTTATATTCTTATATTTGTTCAGTTTGAAGAACCCAGGAAATCCATTTTAAATACCTTCAGAGGAAAAAAAAAGGTACAGTTTATAATCACATATTGCTTCAATCTGAAGTAGTACATAATAGAAGTGTGATTTGGAAGTATATAGTATACTATATAAATAAAATAAACATAAGTCTGTATAAAAATGGGTGCAAAACATAGAAAAAAATGAATTAGCATTAAAAATAAAGGTAAAGATGAAGGTAAAATAATTTTTTAGTCTTTTCTTTGTATTTTTTAATTGAGTACCGATATTATATTCAATTATGTATTCAATTAGTTGGTGCCTGAGAAGGATTATTTCCTAAGAAGCCCATTCACTATTTTTACAAATTTGGCACTAAAAAAAAATCCTTAAGTGGAAAATAATATCAGGGGCAGTAAAAGAGATACAAAACCAAAGCAACATAAACCAAAAACTATTTTCTCAGTGCAAATTATTGACTTTGATGACTAACTGATAACATGTGCTCACACACGTTACAGGGAGGTCAGCTTTGCACAGAATAAGATTGAGAGATGTATGAAGTATGCCCTGTCAGATGTGGACTTTCCCTAATAGAAGTTACTGAAAAGTAAATCCATTATTTATGTGAACTCTTCCTTGATGCCAAATTGCTGTCAATGTCTTTTGGTGAGTCTTGTTTATGAGTAGTTTAAGGCACTCGCTCAGCGGCCCTGAATATCTGACTTTCAGTGAGCGCCCACACAGAATATATGGCCTTTTCTAGAACTGGGAAATTTATTTAATTTGCTGGCCCGGAATACCTTTTATGTCACATGCCTTTTCCCTGACCCTACTCAGCGTTTCCATTTCCAAATGTGCTAGGCATATTATGAACCTATGTAATCTTAACGAATGTCTTCCTTATGGTAATTAAAGTGCTTGACTTTGTACTCTCCAAAGCTCCGATGCTTACATAAATTCTTTCTCTGTGATACTGGATGTTGTTTTGTAAATTGTATGCATATATTCTCCCTATTCCTTCTGTAGATTACCTGCTCAAAGAAATGCCCCTTAGTTATTTGATATATGTAAGATTCCTAGGCAATATTCTTAACAACAAAACACTTCTATCTGCTTTGTCTATCAGTGCTATTGAAGAGATGTGCTATGTGCAACATGTCTAATTTACTACCTCTCACTCTGCCTTTTAGTGTCTTAGAAAGGGGAGTAAAATGCAGGAGGCGTGGATTAATCACTGTCCCTCTCACGGTCTCACTCACTTCACTAAAATGAGGGATTTGACTCGCTGGTTTTAAAAGTAACTTCCGAATATAGACAACTATATTCGGAATATATACAGAATATAGACAACTAGGAACTTTAGAAATTGGTATTTGTTTAGGTTTGCCAATAAAATATATTCAACCTCTCTGGGACATGATTTCCTCATGTGAACTATGGAGACCAAGCTATAATCAGGGATATAGTATTCAGTCATAATACATGTGGACTTATTTTTCTCTCTGGAGCTTTCTCTTTAGAAGGATTCTGAGAAGTAGCTTTGACCCAGTAGCATGGAGTGCTATGATAATGTCATCAATCACCTTTTATGTGCAGGCTTCTTGCATAATTTCTAAGAAGGCTTCTAATTCAAAAAAGGGAAAAATGATGCTTTTTCTTCTCTTTTGCTGTATATACATATACTTTAAAAAAAAAATATGTGTGAATCCAAGAAAATGGTTTCTCTAAGGAAGACAGGTTAAGGAAGAGACAGCAATTTGAGATATCGGAAGGATTTTAATGCAGAAGAGAGAGAAAGTATTTTACTCACTCTTTGTAATTTCTGAGGGCAGAACAAATGCCAGTAAGCTTAAATGGGAGAAAATTGCTTGATTATATGGATGAAACGTATTATTATAAGAAATGCTTAATAAAATCTGCTCCATAGAATAGTCTTGTTTTCTAAAGTCAGTATCACCAGTATCACTACAGATGTTAAAATTTAGATTGCTGGATAATTTCTCACAACCATTATTAAAGGAATTAATTTACAAGATAGCTAGTGAGACAAAATGAATTCCAACCTCAATTGACTGTGATTTCTTGATAATCATCAGACATAATAAGAGTGACAATGCTGTACTGGAATTTGGTGACATAATTCTCAGAGTTTTCATTGGACTTGGTGCTTGAGAATTTGTGACACAAGTCATGTAGTTGTTTGCCAGTGCTACGGTGTTTTAGTGCAAAGCTCTCATCTTATCAAAGCTATCCTTCTGAAGAGAAAGGCACCGATTTTCATTTGTGGAAGTAAACTCTACTCTTTACTCTGTCTGTTTTGAATGGTATTTTATTTTTTAATTAAATTATTTTCCAATTACAGTTGACATACAATATTATATTAGTTTCAGGTAGACAACAAAGTGATTAGACACAACTTACAAAGGGGTCCTCCCAATAAGTCTAGTACCCATCTGACCCCAAACATAGTTACTGTAATATTGACTGTATTCCTTAGGCTGTGCTTTATACCCCATGAATGTGTTTGTAAGTGGCAATCTGTACTTCTTAATCTCTTTCACCTTTTTCACTCATCCTCCCCAATCCTCCTCCTATCTGGCAACTACCCATTTGTTCTCTGTATCTATAAGGTTTTTTTTTCTGTTTTGTTTGTTCATTTGTTTTTTTAGATTCCACATATAATTAGAATCATATGTTATTTGTCTTTCTCTGTCTAACTTATTTCACTTAGCATAATACACTCTAGGTCCATCCATATTCCTGCAAATAGCAAGTTTTCATTCTTTTTTATGGGTGAGTAAATTCCATTGTAAATAGGCACCATTTGACTATCGAAGGGCACCTGGGTTACTTCCATATCTTAGCTCTTGTAAATAATGCTCCAGTGAACATAGGGGTGCACATATCTTTTTAAATTAGTGTTTTGGACTTCTTTTGGATAAATACTTGGAAGTAGAATTGCTGGGTAACATGGTAGTTCTATTTTTGATTTTTTGAGGGACCTCCATATGGTTTTTCATAGTGTCAGCACCAATTTGTAATACCAGCAGCAGTGCATTAGGGTTTCTTTTTCACCCCACCCTAGTCAACACTTGTTTGTGGATGTATTGATGTTAGCCATTCTGACAGGTGCTAGGTGATATCTCATTGCGGTTTTAATTAACATTTCTTTGATGATTAGTGACCTTGAACATCTTTTCATATGTCTATTGGCCATCTGTGTATCTGCTTTGGAGCAATGTCTGTTCAGATCCTCTGCCCATTTTTAACTGTATTGCTTTATTTTGCTGTTAAGATGTATACATTCTTTATATAGTTTGGATATTAACCCCTTGTGGGATGTATCATTGGTGAGTATCTTCTTCCATTCAGTAGATTGATGGTTTCCTTCACTGTGCAAAAACTCCTTAGTTTGATATAGTTCCCTTTGTGTGTTTTTTCTTTTGTTTTCCTTGTCCAAGAAGATATAGCCAAACAAATATTGCTAAGAACAATGTCAAAGAGTTTACTTTATGTATTTTCTTCTATGAGTTTTATGGTTTCAGGTCTTATATTTAAGTGTTTCATCCATTTTGGGTTTTTTATATATATGTTGTAAGAAAGTGGTCTAGTTTCATTTTTCTGCTTACATCTGTCCAGCTTTTCTCAACACCATTTATTGAAAAGACTATTATATTCTTGCCTTCTTTGTCATGGATTAATTTTACCATGTGGTGGGTTTATTTATGGGCGCTCCATTCTGTTCTATTGATCCATGTGTCTGTTTTTATGTCAGTATCATGCTGTTTTCATTACTACAGCCTTTTAGTATAGCGTAATCTCAGGTAGCCTGATTCCTCCACTTCATTTTTCTTTCCATATAAAAGTTAGGATTATTTGTGCTAATTCTGTGAAAAATGCCTTTGGTATTCTGATAGGAATTGCATTGAATCTATGGTTTGCTTTGGGTAGTATAGACATTTTAATAATGTTAATTATTCCTATCCATGAGCAGGATATATGCTCCCATTTATTTATTTGTTTCTTCTTCAGTATGTTATAGCTTTCTGAGTACAAGCCTTTCATCTCCTTTGTTAAATTTATTCTTACATATTCTGTTGTTTTTTAATGTTATTTTTCATTGTAGTGTGACTGACTAAATTTATTTTATTTATTTATTTTAAATATATTTCTATAGATTTCAGAGAGGAAGGGAGAGGAGAGGGCGAGAGAGATAGAATCATCAATGATGAGAGAGAATCATTGATTGCTGCCTCCTGCATGCCCCACACTGGGGATCCAGCCTGCAACCCGGGCATGTGCCCTTGACCAGAATCAAACCTGAGACCCTTCATTCTACAGGCCAACGCTCTATCCACTGAGCCAAACTGGATAGGGCATGACTAAATTTAAATTTATAAAAAATATGACTTGCAAAAATAACGTAATGAGTGATTGTTTTCAATGTATTAAGGTATAGAACATAAAGCATTCATTCACATACAGTCATAAATTGTTTTCTCTGGATGAGATTATGAAAATTTCTCATTTTAAAATTCAGTTTTAAAAAATGATGAGAAAGTGCCTTTCTTAAAAAGTAACTTTTTCAAGGTCATTCAGTTAGGGAGAGATCTGTGATCCAAGTTTCCTTAATCCCAGTCTGTGAGTAACCACATTTACTGCATTTTACTCTGTACGTTTGGATGCACCACTGATCTTAAATCAGGATAGAACAGAAAAGCAAACAAAACAATTTTATTGATAAAAAACAGAGACACACTAGGTGTTGTAGCCTGCTGTGCTCCTGGAAGGGAATGCAGGTTGGCACTGCTTTGTGAAGTTTACATTAAAACATTCTTTGCATCTGACTAACAAGTTCTGTCAGCAGCAAAACCAGACACAAAGATATTCCAACTTAAAATCAGGATCTGCATGATAAGATTGTATCACCACCATCTTGTGACTGGGGACACCCCAGTATGCAGCAGCCCAGAGTTGACATGGAGTAAGCAGGGCAAGTTACCAAAGGCTTCCACTCATAAGCATTAATCAGACTCAACCACCACTTTATAAGCTTGCCTGTCCACTCTAATCAGAACAACAGGCATCAATTAACTAAATAGAACATCTGATTATTTATTTACATTGAGAACAAAGAATGAGGTTGGGAGTGCTGATGGCTTTCCAAAGGTGTTTTGTGTAATATAAAGTTGCTTTCCAATTAAGCCCCATGCTATCAATGACTTTTTACTTGTTTCTGAACAAGTTCTCAAAATTACATTGTATATGATATGTCTTTAAATATGTGACTAACACAGGTTTTGCATAGTAAGTATTTTTTTTTTTTGTATATATCCATAAGACATTTTTTTTCCCAGGGGACTGAAGTTCTAATTTTATCATGAAAATCAATGGAAAAGTACTTTCTGCTAACACATTAACTTTCTTTACTGCAAACTCTGCTAGATCACATTAGGTTAGGGACCACTATCCAAACATTTTTGGCTTCAGTGGCAGTGAAAAAGGAAGCAGAAATCAAATTATTTGGTTATGTTTTATAGTAATTGAACTTATGAAAACTGTGGTTATGCCTTAGAGATTGAAAATATATGCTGGACTATGAGAGGTAGAGTGTTTTCCTATGAGACAGTAAAGAGAGGAAGAGATCAATTAAAACTAGGCGCAACAAACTACAGATGCATTGAAAGAATCAATGACTTAGAAGGTTATAGTTTTTCAAACATGCTAAACGTTCATTTGATTAGTTTGTTTGTTGCAGGACAAGGCATGCAAGTGAAATGGGAACACAGGAAAGTAAGAGTGAAGGAGATAGAAAGCTAATAGTACTCTGCCAGGCTGCTAAAGGGCTCTTCTTAGATGTCTGTCTTAACTGGGCAGATAGTCACTGCTTCAGATTTCCAGACTATGTTTCATTGATATGTAAATATGTAAATATAGCAACATTGATATGTAAATATGTAAATATAGCAACATATCAAATATAGTTCAAAGAATACAGAATCTATTTATGACCATCCAGGTTGCATTTAGAGTCATATCATGTCACCTAATAATAGACAGACATGTAAATTGACTGTCCCTCTGCTATGCTTACCAGCCAATCAGGAGAGTATGCAAATCAATCCAACAAAGATGGAGGTTAATTTGCATACGAGGCTCGAAGTGGCGGAGCGAAGACTGAAGGCTCCGGCCGGAGTGAAGGCCTGGGTCCCGGGTGCTGGAGGAAAACTAGGGCTCGCAGCCAGGGGAAGGGAAGGCCTATTGCACAAATCTCTTCATGCAATGGGCTTCTAGTATATTATATATCACAAAAAAAATGCATCCATGTATATCTATAATTCATTATTTTTAGAATTATAGAATAACTTTAGAAAGTGAAATATATTTTATGGAACATAAAATTCAGCTTTTAACAACTCTTTTTTAGTTTTTAGAATAATTATTCATGCATTTTTGACCAAGCATATTGAAAGTTCTTGGACAAAGTTATTTTAACAAAGTAAATGACTTCAATCTGAAGTGAAATGGAATACAACTGAAATAAATGATTATGGGACATCACCGTTCTTTAATAGTATACTGGTATAGTTCATTAAGAGCATATAGCATTTTGTATCTTACATTAAAAAAAAACCTTTAATTTATGAATTTAATTAAGATCAAGCACACAAAGAATTTCATACAATAAATCATTGCCATCATTAAAACAGCAACTAACAATAGATAAAAATCAAATTACCTCATTATCCATTTAAGAACAAATTTTTAGAAAAGAAAAAGTACCATGAACAGATAAGCCAAAAAAGTATTTTAAAATTATATTTTAGAAGTATATTACTAGGTAAATATATTTTCCAAACATAGCTATATTTGTTAACCATTTTATTTTAATGTAACTAATAAATAAAAGTGAACAGTAGTTGAAGGAGAGTTAGAGAAAGACAAGTATCACATCTCGCTTATGTGTGGGATCTAATAGACAAAATGAATTGATAAACAAAATAGATCCAGAGACATTGAAGCATGCAATAGACTGACATATTTCAGAGAGAAGGGGTGAGGGTTAAGAAGAGATTAACTGAGGAATGTATATGTGTATATGCGTAATCCATGGACATAGACAATACTGCAGTAAAGGCCTGGAGAGGGTGCAGGAGCAGGGTGGGGGAGTCAATGGGGGGGAGGGGGGGGGCGGAAAGGACATCTGTAATACTTTCAACAATAAAGATAAATTTTAAAAAATTCTTCAAGGAGATATCAATTATGTAAATGTTTCTTATATTTTATAGGTGGGGGAACCTCATTTCAATAGTGTGAGGACCAAAGCACGAGTTAGCAAAATTCGATGGTTCAGAAAGTTTAAGAAAGTAATGAATCTTCTACAATTTGGTCTAAAGCATCATTAACATTTTTCAAAGATGTCATTGCTCAGCATTGCAGTGGCTCTTCAATATACATTTGGCTTTTACCTCCAACAGCAGTTTATTTATGAGATTCAATAATGAGAATGACTATGTTTTTAAATTTTGCTCATAAATTGAGGGGCACTGAAAGGAACATTTTAGCAATAGGAAGGTTTTTTTAAGCCAAGGATTTATTATAAATAACTGAGATTTCAGAGTGGTTTGCTCTAAGGAAATATGTGATATATACAGCACCATTAGTAATTAAATTGATGAACTATTTTCAGGGCTCTTATAAAGTCCAAATGTCAGAAATATAAATTAGTTCATCTTATTGGATGAGTTATATCTCTTCAGGAAAAAAGTAGAATTAAATATTGTAACTGCTCATTGCTAAGCATATTTTGGAAAAGAAAAACATAAATTATTATTAAGGGTTACAGAGTTTACTTTGACATGGCTATCGTTTAGATGAAAACATGCTTCTTACAGTTGCATGATGTGTATATTACTTATTCTTTCAGAAGTCTGACAGCATTAAATCAATTTCAAGTGTTTGTGGGTTACTTTAGTGCCCATGATCCTGGCATCTACGGATTTACTTTGTTGATAATGAAACGCTTAGACAATTAAACTGAAAATAAAAGTTGCCTTTCCTCTGAAGCGGTTTACAGTGCTAAAAATGTGTGCCTTCATCTATTTCAGGAAGTGGTTCTTCCTTTCTTCCTTTCTTTCTTCCTTTCTTTCTTTCTTTCTTTCTTTCTTTCTTTCTTTCTTTCTTTCTTTCTTTCTTTCTTTCTTTCTTCTTTCTTTCTTTCTTTCTTTCGCACAAGTCCTAAATGAAAGCAGACATAGACATAATCTATCAGTAATTGGCTGTAAGAGCAAAGCACTTACACCAAATAGTCATCTATTTTGTCACCTGTAAAACGATGACATAGTAACATACATTAGGCTCCCAATAGTTCATGTATGCATTGTACAGATAGTTTGAAATAGAATGTAAGGGGAGGAGGATGAAAAAAACATGAAAAAAAGAAAGAAGGTAGGAGGAAGAAAGGAAGGAAGGAAAGGAGAAAGAAAATGTTCCTGCTGATTTATAAAAGGGTCAGTCCTCCAGTGCAATTTGGAGATGCAGCATCCAAGTAGAGATGGCATAGAGAATGGATATAATAAAATATTTTGCAGTTAAAAGTCAATCTCTATGTAGATGGCTTTGGAGAATAAATTGGCTATGGCTGGGTCATGTAACAGGGCATTATACAGACACACTAGTTAGACAGGACGTTTTGGTTAAGTGTAAGTGGAACTCCTTTGGCATAGCCACATTTGGGGGATATTTTTTTATGCAACTTTTACACAATGGTCATGGAAAAGCTCTGGTAAAGAAATTACAGGTTGTAAGTTTCATGCTGAATGTTAGAGGCACAATTCTTACACACGGGGCTGCTTATTTCAGAATAAAAGAAAATGAATCAGCCCAGCTGGCCTGGCTCAGTGGTTGAGGGTCAGCCTATGAACCAGGAGGTCATGGTTCAAGTCCCTGGTCAGGGCACATGTCCTGGTTGTGGGTTTAGTCCACAGTGTGGGGAGTGCAGGAGGCAGGCAATCAATGATTCTCTCTCGTCATTGATGTTTCCATCTCTATCTCCCTCTTCCTTTCTCTCTGAAATCAATAAAAATATATTTAAAAAAAAGAAAATGAATCAAGTATGGAAAATGTTGGGCTACAAATAGTTTAAAATATGGATAAACAGAAAAAAATAGTCATGAGACTAAAAATTAAATGAGACCTGTTAATTCTCAAATATCAGTTAATTAAAATATCATTTATCTTCCATTGTATCTTATTATGTTTCCCAGGATTTTCTGGATATTATTGGTACAAATCAACTTTGGTCACCAAGGGGACCTCTTCCATTTATCATGTGAACTTCAATTATATTCACATGTTTTAATACAACATAAAATGATAAACCTAAAATAGGACCATAGATTAAACCAACAATATCTGTACTGAGTTGAGGAAAAGGGAAATAATTTTTTTAAATGCTTTAATCTGAATAAACTGAGTTAGATCTCTTTTTGAATACAGATTTTTAAAATTTAGGGTTGATTCCACTAAAGAGTCTAGGTAACTAAAGTATTTGAATTAAGAAGAAGTAAGTCATAGTTTTTATTTGACACTGAAATGAGAACTTAGGGTTAATAGATAGGTCTTCTATGTGTATTATTTTCTCTTTCAACATTTCTTTTTCTCTTTCAACATTCCAATATAGTCCTTTTCCCACCCCCACCCTAACCCCATATTGTTCTTGTGATTTGAAAATCTAATCTTGGTGATTGCTCATTGTGTAAGATTGTCATCAATGCCCTTGCATACACTTATCTATTGATCTTCTGACCTAGTACCATCTCATTGCTTTTATTTCCATCTTTCTGCTACAAACAGAACCAAACTGATTCACCTGTCATAGCAGATATGGGTAAGCTGCCTGCAGATTCATTGGTCAAACAGAACATGCCCATAGGCGTTGTTTTGAATTTTGTCTCAATAACTTTAAAGCATTTTCTCTGGCCCAACTAATCTCTTCCACTCCTTTCCATCCACAAAGTAATCTATTTTCCAGTGTTGGCAATCTGCCTCTTTCCTCAATCAACACTCATACTTATCGTGTACACCTCTTCTGAGCTTGACATCAGCAAGATAATTCAGTTGAGCAAATTTATATTAGTTTGTGAATGACTCAAGTTGGTCTTGGAGGAAACAAACTATTTGAGCTGAATTCCTTGTTATGTTAAGATACAAAAATAGGGATATATGCAGTTAAAAAATGGTTAGTAGACAGTTATCTCTTTAATTGATAGAAATTCAGGAACAAAACAATGTGAAAATTTCTGTCATTGCAATAGGGAGTTATTATAGAACCAAAGATGTGTGCCAAGAAACATCACTTAGATTTGTTCAGGTGGATCAGCCTATCATTATATTTTCAAAGTATTTGTCCTCAAATTATTAAAAGCTACAGGGTTTATGTGTGTATGTGTGTGTGTGGGTATGTGTTTGTGGACTCATGTATTTTTGTTTTTTTTCAATTGAGTAGAAAGGTGGTCAGTTAATTGTAGTCATTCTATGTGAGTGGGAGTGAGAATCCTGAGATGCAGTGAGAGTCCTGACTGTATATTAGTACAGGATTTGTCTCAGTTGCTGTCCCTCTTGCTCATTATTTCTGCTGAAGTGACAACAGCTCAGCTGGGATTCACCGTGAAGGTAATAAGCCTGCAGACCAAGTTCTATTATTGTCAGTCTTCTAATCAGCTAAGGTACTCTTATCATTTACATTTCAGGCATTTATCAACCATGGGAAGTATGGGAAGTAGGGTATGTTACAGCTGTTGTCAGTGTGAGAAACACCAAGAGGAATGCCATCGGTCCACTATGAAGCCATCCTATGAAACTCCAACCTTAGCTAATGGTAGCTATAATCAGGAAGATCTGATAGGGGCTGACTCACAGATTCCTCTGGCTTTTGGCCTAAATCTAGTCAATCAAATATAAGGCTTCTAAGAATAAAAAACCAAGCCATATGTTAACTAAGCTTACATTTTGAGGCTTAAAATCATTAGAGCTTTTATATTCCTTTTTAATTTTTCTAAGTTGCTTTTCCAAGTATTATTTCCTGGATAATATTATTTTCCAAATGTTTGAATATAAGCACCCTATCAATATTTGAAATCCCTGAATTGTGAAGATGTCTTTCCAGTTCTTGGTATCTGTTTTAGACCAAATAATACATTTGCGTTGTTATATTATTATGTTCTTTTACAAAAATAATGGTAATTAAGTTAATCTAACAATAACAGTGTAAATTCATTCCTTTGTGCCCAATCCTGTGCTAGGTGCTAAACCAAATTGTTTCTCTCTCTCTCTTTTTAATATATATTTCTTTCTCAAATGGAGTGGCTGGATATTCCTGTGTTTTTCATAGTTCATAGATGGTAAATAGTACATGCAATGCATTTAAAAATGTATAGTACTTGCCAAATTTTAGTGGAATATCAGAAAGGAGAAAAAGAAGAAATAACACAACTAAGCAAGCGACCTACCCCCTTTTCTCATTTCCAGAATAATGTTTTCAATCTATGGAAATTTTGACATAAGTTAAAACCTCTCTCAACTCTGCAAACCAGACTTTGTTCAGAAGATCACTCTGAGTCTATGGATCACGACAGTATCAGAGGGGTCATATTTTCACATGGATGAACCATCCCAGGACAAATTCTACAATATATTAGACACAATCACGTTATCTTCCCATTCCAAATACATATGTCTTATTTTGTTCGCTTGATGTATCTTCAGTAAATGCATGTATTTTGGCTTTATAAGAAAATTTCCATTTTCCACTACCATTAAATTGTCTATGTATCATCTCATCCCAATAATGGTGTAAAGCCGAGTCTGCCCTGTGCGTCTCAGTGCATTTTCTTAGGGGAAAGTCTGCTTTACAGCTTTCGTTTGCCATCTGGGAAATGACAGACTGTATTAAGCTCCTTCGGTGGCAATCGTTATATTTATTTGGGGACTTACTGCATTTCATTTTTCATATCTTTGCATATGAGAACCTCAAATGTCCTTCTTTTCTTATCTCCCTGGGGTAGACAGAAATAGCAGAAGCTGTACAGCTTCAGAGCTTTGGACCATGTAAGTGGCAGGACTAGAAACACCAGCATATAACAGACTAAAGTGAAATTGTTCTACATGCGACTCCACTCACTCAGGCGATTCACACCCAGATAGAAAGTCCTTTCTCTTTTCACATTTTATAGATGAACTGCTTAAGTGTTGTTGTTGTGGGGCTTTTTTCCCCTTAATGCTATTCCCAATTGTGGATAGTAAAGAGGCACTTTTCATCCCATTGCCTAAAATCCCTGTCAAGGAGAGTAAGTGATATTCAGAGAGTTATTGCCATAAGTTTTGCTTAACTGTTTATTCTTTTTTTTTTAATATTTTAAATTTAGTTTATTTTTTTGCCTTTTTTATTGTTTTATTGCTTAAAGTATTACAAAGGGTATTACATATGTGTCCTTTCCACCCCCCCCCCCCCCCGGCCCTTGACAATCCCCTGGCCTCCCCTACCCCCCAGTGTCTTATGTCCATTGGTTATGTTTATTCTTTTAATTCATATTTCTACCATGCTTTTTCACACAAAGGACTTATGGAATTCTCTAAAATTTGTAAAACACAAGTATTTGTTAATTATCTTACATCCAAGTTATTATAAATTCAACAACTCTTAGTTCCTGTTGGTTTATATTACATTATGATTAGTATATTTTGTAGATGGTTTTATGGTATAGTCATTTACATTTAATTATATATGAGTTTATATCAGATAATAAAATGTAGCTATATTCTGCAATGTGAATTTATTTTCATGATCTTGACTCACAACTGGGAGATGCCATAACTTGGATCAGAGAAAGCATGAAGATGGATGAATTGATTAAATAATCTGTATTTCCAAAAGTCTAATGCTATAAGATGGCATCTTTAAAATTAGTGGCTAGTTTTGGGGGGAAACATGAAATTTAATTATTTCCCAATTTTTTAAAAGTGCAATGAGTCACTGTTTTCAAAAATAATTTTATTTTAAATATGTTGGACTAGAGTATTTTCTAAACCTCTGCTTTTTCCTGAAGCTATTCCCTCTCTAGATCATATGATGAGATATCAGATCACCATTCACCAATCATGCAAAGACAAAAACATTCAAAATTCTAAGCTTTTATTCCTCCTGAGGGATGTCACCTCATGTTGTTAGGTCTCCCTATGCACATTAGGGTTCTTCCTCATTCTGCACCAGCATTGGAAGAAATTAAGGGGGAACGTACAGAACTTGCCAGCCCGAGATAGTCATGTTACACACTTTGCCCTTTTGTGTCCTTGCATCTGCATCTTTCCATCAAGAACAAAGTAATCTTTGACGTGTCCTGGAACCTCAAGAAGAAAATGTCTTTAAAAGAGAAATTATTGTTTTCCTAAGTTTAGATATACCATAGGCAAATTATTATGACTCATCTTCAAGCAATATCCAGACAGGGTGGCCATTTTCATCTGAAAGTATTTCTGCGGAGTAAAAAAAAAAAAAAATTCAATGCATTTTGTCTTGGAATCTTTCAAGATAATTAATTTTCTGTGCGCACTGTGATTTAGGTGGCTATCCTGGCCTTGTTAAACATGTAAGCTGTTTCTGACCGTCAACACTATAACTCAGAGCTCTTGCTTTCTAGAGCAAGAGCTGTATAAATCAAAGTATTTTGTTACGGATCCCCGACTGCTGCTGGCCAGATGTCCGAGCTTGGAAGGTACTGTCTGAGTAATTGTAAAGCATGGTTCCCCAATCAGCATATATTATTCCAGGCAAGACCCGCCCATCAGATTTTCTGTTGAAGTTGTAACTCGGTCATTTAAATTTTGTCAGACATTCTTAAATGTCTCTACTGGATTAAAAACATATTGCCTTCTTTTCTTTTATAATGGCTTTCAAAACAAAAATACACTCTTTTGAGTTATCTAATTACTCTTTAGGGATAGCTGTCATTGTTTGTATGACAAGATCTAATTAACATTCATAAAGTGTTTCTTAGCTCTTTTAATGTTAGCCCCCAAATGCAGTGTTTTTAATATGTTTAATATGTTTATTATTATTTTTGGGGGGCTGCCTCCTGCATATCCCACTACCAGGGATCTAGCCTAAAACCCAGACAAGTGCCCTCACCAGGAATTGAACCCTCTGGGTACATGAGTTAATGCCCAATCAGCTGAGTGACACCAGCCAGGGCCAGAATAATAACTATTAAAGGACAGGAGAAATTGGGGGCCTTTAGCTATGAGAGTAAAGGATGAGAAATAAATTTAGAATTTTGGTTTGGTTAGTCTTTTGTTTATTTAATTTATTTTTTTCAAGAAGAGTGGGAGATAGATTGAGCAAGCAGGCATTCTTTATTTTTCTTTTTTGCTTCCAATTGAAGAGAAACTAGCAGTAGAAAGTCACATGTAAAGTCTTTAACTTTCACCCAAAGATTACATATTATTAGTAGTTGAAAGAGAAGGGGAGACACCCTCCGTTGAGACTTGGTCGTGTTGCAAGTAGGGGGTAAAAAGTTCTCTGGGACTATGCATTAGATTACTGTTAAAGCTGAAATAAAAGTCAAGGTTATCAAAATTGCTTTCAAGGACAAAATCCCATTATTCTTGTAAGAGAACATAATTTAGCAAGAAGAGCATCAAAATGGGAACTAAGAACCTCCATTTTAATCTTTCTTAGGAAATAAACCCAGCAATCCATCAGTTTCTCTGTCCCTCAATTTCCATATTGTGAAACTTTGGAATAGACTAGAGACTTTTAAAATCTCATCTCAAAGGGAATTGTTTAATTTGATTTTTTTTCTATGTGTGGAATATTTTGAAATTTGCCAACATAAATAAAATGTAGATACTTAAAGTAAAAACAAACAATTTATCATAAAAGTCATAATAATTTTAAATCCATGTAAGGGTTGTGGCTTAGAATGTTGACTGCAAGAAGGGAAAGCAATGACTGACATTACAAAAAGAAAAACACGCACATCTAAATCATGAGAACAATTGATTTTTATCCTCTTGCTTTTTTGGTTTTGTTTGAATTGCAATTTCAAACTGTACTTTAAAAACTAATCATAAAAGAGCCTAATAGCTAGCAATAGATATTTTCTAAAATTGAGCCAAATGTAATTTCCTGCCCATTTACAATCAAGCAAGTCTTATAGTTTATAATATTTTCTTCAGTGGACAGTCTACATATGATGTCTTTCTGGCTTTGCCCTTTTTGTTTAAAATTATAGTTTATTCTTTACAGAAAACTACACAGACTGTGATTGGCAGACAATTGTATAAACTGAAGTGCATTTTGAAAAGTAGAAAGCACTCAGGCCTATAGAAGCTTATATGATTCTAGAGGTATTATTATATTTTCTTATATATGCACTCAAACTGAGCCTTTTGCAATTATACTAAAACTAAGTACATTAATAAATGTTAGCCTTCAGAACCAAATTATTTTTTTTAAAGAAATATGTTTATATTGGTTTTAGAGGGAGAGGAGCAAGAGAGAGATAGAAACATCAAAGAGAGAGAGAGAGAGAGAGAGAGAGAGAGAGAGAGAGAGAGAGAGAGAGAGAGATCAGTCAGCTGCCTCCCACACAGCCCCTATTGGGGATCAAGCCTGCCACCCAGGCATGTGCCTTGATGTGCCTTGACCTGGAATTGAACAAGTGAACTCTTGGTTAATGGGTTGACGCTCAACCACTGAGCCACACAGACTGTGCAAGACCCAAATGTTTTGAGTAGCATTTCCTAAAACCCAAGAACCAAACAATTTCAGAAATAAGGCATCCATGACTTATGAGTTCAAACCTTTAGTGTCTAATGACTAGGACTCTTCCCAAGGAAAGCCATTGCTGCAGATAGTATTCCTGGAAACCAGTGACGTGAACTAGCACAGCTGTATTTTATATACAAACTTCTAGTAGAGATAGTATTACAGCTGAGGAGCCTTTGTCTGTGTATCTGACTCTTGCACTAGACTGACAGCCATATGAGATAAGGGACAGTGTCTGCTTCACTCACAACTCCTTGTCTCATATGAAGGTTTCAACATACATTTGATGAATAGACATGTTTCCTTGATTTTATTTAAAATATGCCCTTAAAAACTAAATATCAGACACAGGAACTCCTCTCCAAATAGTCTCCACTGTTCCTCTTTGACTCTATTTATTTTGCAAATATTTCTTGAGTGGATACTGTGTTCCAAGTACCATTTAGCTTCCAACAAGAAAAAAAATTAACCGTATGAGTTTGTTCCCTGTACAAATTCAGGATTCAGTGGGAAGAACATAAACATTGCTAAAGAAAAAATGTGATCATAAATGTATAGAAAGGATATTATGGCAGAGTGAAAAAAGAAAGAAACAGAGCAACCCAGCATCAGGTCAGGGTTGGAGATTTTTGATGGGGAAACACATGAGCCGACTTTTTTGCTTCTTTCCTGCTTTAATCTCCTAAAATAACTCTTAAACCCCATGCTTCTTACATGTGACCTACTCACATAATTGTGCATAATTTTTTCCACAAAGAATATTTTTTAATCAGGGATTTTTTCAAAGGTTAGTTAAGTTCACTTGCCACTTATTTTGAACTCAGCTTTAATAAAGAACTGCCTGACAATGCTTCTTTTGTGTGTCTCTATGTAAACAAGAAAGTTACCTGGGTTAAAGTAGTTCTCATTAAATGTTGGAAAACTGAAAATGGCATGTAATCCTCTGTAGTGACGTAAAACAACCCCAGGTTTCTCAAGCATGCATGTGCCTGCACACTCCCGTGTTTTTCCTTTGCCCTATTACACTTTTCTCTCTTTTCTTTTTGGACAACTCCTGTTCTACATTCATGTCCACAAATATCATCTCTTTCCACGGACTTGTGTAACAGCTCCAAGATCCTGCATAAAATGATAATCTCTGCCTCCCTTTATAACATTTGGTATGTATCTCGGTCAGGGAATATTTACTGAGAGCCGGTTTTGTTGAGAGCACTGTGCCAAGAACAAAGAGTCACTTCAGCTCTCCAGACAGGGCTGTTTCAGGCCAGAATGCAGAGCCTAGACTTACTGGTTATTTATGGCCAGTGTCCATTCCGAATGCCCCAGGTCCTCGCTGTACCAGTTTGTTAAATATTTTGAATGTCGCCTCTACGCAATGCATAAAGATTCTCTGGGCATTTTCAGACATGCCATTCACATTTATTTCCTTAAAGCTGTACTACTGGTAAATTCCTAGTTAAAATGTTTTGGGGTATTTTTTTCTCAACACATTCCCCAGAGGAGTGTCAATTCCTACCTAGTGTGTGAATCCTTCAGGAACTGAAGGACACTTTGGAAAAGCAATTTAGGAAATATGTGGTGAAGCCGTGTGAAGCAGAGTATTTGTTTGGTGCCTATACATATTCAGAGGAAACTGGAAAAATGAAAAAAGAAGTGATAGAAGAGGTTGTCCAAATGTACAAGGCATCAGTGAAGCCTTGTCTTTAAAGGCATATGTACCAGTTGGATTCCTGTCAGGGCACATGCCTGGGTTGCAGTTGGGGAGTATATGGAAGGCAACTGACGGATGTTTCTCTCTCACAGAGATGTCTCTCTCTCTGACTCTCTGTCTCTCAGCATTTCCTCAGGTGAGGATTAAAAAATAATGTAGTAAAAGCATATGTAACTTTTTAATCCAATAGATCTAAGACTGCTTCAGAAAGACAGGAGAGAATAAAAAAGACAGGAGAGAATAAGAGGGGAGGGAGGGAGAGAGAGAGAGAGAAAGAGAGAGAGAGAATCTGTAGCTGAAAACTCAGTTTGAAATACATGACCTTAAGGTATATTTTCTCTCATCAATGCATGTAAAACAAAATTCAGAGTTTTTAGTCTCTGGATTTAAATAACACTAGTCTTAAATAACAAGTCAAATTGTGGACATTAGAGGTCAAACATTCATGTTCAAATCCTATTTCCTATATTAGACACTGAGTGCTATTAAACACTTTGAATTACTTTTCTGAGCACCTTTTCCCACAGATAGTTTTTGCATGGATTAAGGAGTTAACTATTGATTATTGATCACTTTCAGTCACACATACCAAACTTTGCTCTCTGAATTATGTATTAATTGAATTATGGCCCCCATTTAACATTTGAGGAAACTGAGGCTTAGAGTTCTTCCCTTTGCCTCATGCACCCACAAAATATCCTCACCCGGGCGGTCAGATCATAGAGTGGGTCTGTGCGTGCCCCGCATCCTGCTGGGCTACATACACATTTCCGCCATGCAGCACCTGGCATGTATATGTGCTATATAACAGGGTTTCATTAATAACAATTTTTAAATTGACCTACTTTGCTGCAAACCTGTTATGGTAAATTACACAGCACAGAAGTGTGACAAAGTGGTAGTTTTGCTTTCTTCCTGGCACAAATAATACTTCATGTGAGTTGAATGATATCTTTTAAATATCAGATAATTTTTCCCCAATTGCCTTTTGGAAGACCCAAAGGAAAACATTGTTTTTCCTCCCTACTGAGTATCCCATACTGGCTTACAGAACATACTGGCTAAGTATATATGAGATTTGTCAGGGGGAAGAGGGACTTAGTTTATGTTCTATAGTGACAGAGAATATTTATAAAATGGAGTCATTGTCATATAGAGTATGAAGAGTCCAGTTCAGATGTTGTTCTGTGGAGGGGCGAAAGTTGCTTCATCTGCCTAAATTTCCAGTTTCTCATATGTGAAGTGTAGAGTGTGGTCAAACGCAAAGGATACTTCCCGCTCTAAGAAATTTACATGCATCTCAATAGAATCATTCAAGTTATTCAGATATAGAATCAACCGCTTTTTACGTTATTAGAATAATTCAAGTTATTTCAATACAGAATCAACTGCTTTTTAAGTTATCAGATGCATATCAAAATAATTTACTCCCAGAGGTGGTTTAGAAGGTTCAACTGTAGAGAGTGGAAAGGTGAATTATATTAGCTCTTAAAGAAAGTTTGCTTTTGACTCTAAGCTTTTTAACTTGCTCATGTAAACTAAATGTGTATATAGTCAGAGGAACCTTAAGAAAGGACTAGTAGAGATTATATTCAGGCTGGTTAATATGGGAAAAGAAAAGAAAAAGAAAACATCCCAAATAGACTGAAACCAGGCCTCCAATTAACTTGTGAATTCTGGCAGCAAAGCAACAAGAAAATAAACCCAATCACCTGCTGTGTGTTTATGTAAATCAAGTTTAGTCAGGATTTCTCTGAACAGGATTTCTCTAAAATGTCCCAGGTAACTGTGGCTCAATATTCTAGCTTTATTGGTGATTACTGTACATTTGATCAGTGTTTCTTAAAATGTAGTCCTTAAGCCATCTGCATCAGAATCGCCTTATTAAAATCGCAGATCCTAGGCCCCAAATTTTGAATCAGAATCTCTGTCTTTCTCCTCCTCCTCCTCCTCCTCCTCCTCCTCCTCCTCCTCCTCCTCCTCCTCCTCCTCCTCCTCCTCCTCCTTCTTCTTCTTCTTCTTCTTCTTCTTCTTCTTCTTCTTCTCTCTCTCTCTCTCTCTCTCTCTCTCTCTCTCTCTCTCTCTCTCTCTCTCTCCTCTTTCCCCCTCTTCCTCTGTTTTAAAAGTGTTCTTTTCAGTGTTTTAAAAACATTTTCTATATCAATTTATTCTTTATTGTTGACAGTGTTACAGATGCCCCCCCCCCATTCCCACCCACCCCCTGCCTTGATCCCCCTCCACCCAGCCACTGGTGCACTCTAGGCCTTCACCATACTATTGTCTGTGTCCAGGACTATGCATATATGTATATAAATTCTTTGGTTAATCTCTTCCAGTCCTCCCACAACCCGCTCTGAGCTTTGTCAGTCTGTTCCATGCATTGATGCCTCTGGGCCTATTTTGTTTGTCAATTTATTTTGTTCATTAAATTCCACATATATGTCAGATCATGTGATATTTATCTTTCTCTGACCGGCTTATTTCGCATAGCATAATTAAAATACCAATGGCATATTTTACAGATCCAGAACAAATATTCCAAAAATGTATATGGAACCAAACTATACTACAAAGCCACTGTAATCAAAACAACCTGGTTCTGGCACAAGAACAGGCATATAGATCAATAGAACAGAAATTGACCCATGCCATTATGGTTAATTACTATTTGACAAAGGAGGCGAGAGCATACAATAGAGTAAAGATAGTCTCGTCAATAAATGGTGATGGGAAAATTAGACTAGCACATGCATAAAATGAAACTAGGCCACTCAAAATGGTTTTCAAACATTTTTGACCAAGGTGTACAATGCACATTTTAGGTTAATCTCTCCTTTCAATGATGAGCCAGTAAGAGCCACACTAACCATTAATTCTCCATAAGAAGTAATATTTCATTAAAATGATAAGCTAAGCTACAAAGGTCATCTGAACAGTAAAATATTGAAGGGGCTTTATAATTTGCTTAACATTTAGGGAACATCTAAGAAGTCCCACTCTCTGTGATAATAGATGTTAGTTATATTATTTTTGAAAGATGGATAAAAAATATTTTTAATAACTAAAATAATTCTCTCTTGAATTGTCAAAATACTTTTTATGGAAATGAAAATTGTTTCAAGTTTTCTTATTATGAACACCAATACTTAATTTGTAGTTGCCTAAATTTGTGGGCTATTATGGTAATTTAACACTATGTTTCTTTTTAGGAGCTATTCGTCTGACTTGTTAGAGTTACTTTTAATTTGTTTTTTTAAAAAATGTTTTTGTGTGTAAGATTTTTCCCCCCGAGTCTATTTCAATTCTAAGCCCACAGTTAAGATGGTGATTATAAAAGTTAAGCATAGGGAGACCACTATCATCTAGAAAGTAAAGATATTTAACAATGTGACTCATCTAAGTCCCTTCCAATTCTGAAATTCAGAGTCAGCTTCTGATGTAGGTACATTCAACAGGTCTTCCAGTGAGCATATGACTCTTACAAAGAATGAGGTAACCAAAACTATTAAATTGCCCAACCTATTTTTAATGTAATTGTCCTGTACAGCCCAAACAAATTATCTCTAAAACTCCCAGATCTTATTTTGTTACACTTCCCAGATCTTATTTTGTTCATAAAATTACTGGCCTCACCCACATCGTCCCACACCCCAAACTTCATACCACCTAACATGACATATAATTACTTAGGTACAATCAAGACTGGGCCATCTCAACTGTTCCCCACCCCACTCCATCCCACAGACATGGAGTCACTTGACAATATAAACTCACTCTCATCCTCAAATGAACTAATTCTAAAATATATCTATTACCTTGTTTGCCAGTGTGATTATTTCCTTCTAGTATATACAATTTAACTCTCTAGAACACTTTCTAGGTGAGAAATAAGTAATTGTTGCTAAGAGATGTGAGGAAATGATAAAGCTCTTTGCTGACCTCTCAAAAGATGACATGATTGAGGGAATAAGACATCCAGAAACAAATTCTGAAAATATATGGAAGTATGATGTTGGGCACAGATTAAACTCATAATAAATTTGCTGTTAAATGGCCAAGTATACAGTATAGACAGAAATAAAAGTTAAACAAAGAAGATTGCAGGAGTAAGAGAGATTATGGGAAGTGCCACCAGCAGTCTGATTGAATAGATTTTGGATAGGGGAAGGGTTGAATGAAAAGGTCCTCAAAGAGTGAGGATGCAGTATAAACAGGGGTTGGGAAGTGCTCTGGCATGTATGGGGTAAGAGTGGAGATTGATTTGGAAAGAGTATTATCTGGGGAGATGAGTTTGGATAGATATGTTAGAATTAAGTCATAGAACCCTTGATTGCCTGATCAAGATGTTTAACTTTGAGTGTAATGAGGGATTGCCTGCAGTTCCCTACAATTAAGAAAAGTACCTTAATGGAATTTTAGGCAGATGGTACTAGTGGCATGCCAAAAGATAAAAGCAATAACTGAGACTTGAGGAAGGGGACAAAAGCCCAATATGTATATTGTTGAATGCACTGGATGAAGAGAAAATGATAGTGGTAATTGCAGCAGGATAGTGGGTGAAACGAGGTAAGTATGGACAAGATATGCCGGGACTGCTGGGGTTTCATAGGTCAAAATTTCCAATTTCTTTTTTTTTTCTTAGCTTACTTCAGATTCCATGGTATCCAATTTGTACTTGAAGGTGGAAAATTTATTAGTTTCTATTAGTCTCTCAATTTTGCCTTGAAAAAAGTCACCCAAGTGGATTGAGTTACTATCCTTTAAAAAAAATACCACCTGAAATTTGCTGGAAAAAGATGCTCCTAGCATTTATGTGAATTTACTTTCTATATTTTAGGAAGATCAAAAGTTATTCAATCACTAGCATAACAACAATGGCAAGAAAGAGTGTTTGCAAGGGTGAGAGGTATAGCCTTGTGGCATATACTGGTCACCTCGCCCAACCTCTAGAATTGCACAGGAGAAAAAACACGCCTAGATGCTTCCTATTTATCATTTGCCAAAGCCTAAGTTCCAGTGTCAGTAAATGACATCTGATCATTGAAGTTCTTTTCTCTCTGATTTCCCTTCCTCCTTCCCTCCCGCCCCCCTCTCTGGTTTTCTTTCTGTTTCTCTCTTGGATGACTAGATATAATGCAACCTGGGGAGGAAAACGAAACAGAAATTCTCCACCAAGACAACACTTTCCCACTAAATATGAAAGTCTTTCTTTTTCAATTTAAACATGTATCATTTCATAACCCAAATCCGATACTTAATGAACTAAAGTTGCTAATGGAGACTTGTATCACATAAGCCTCCTGCCCGCTTTCCCCCCCTTAATGATAGGAAATAGTGAAAGCTGCCATGGGATTGAGGACTGGATACTACCAGCTGTGTGTTGGCTAAGTAAAAAGGCGAATCTTTCCCTCAAGCTAATTTTTTTATAAGAAACCAAAATGTCCAGGAATGCCAAGACAAATTAAGCATGTAGGATAGTATTTTATAACCTCCTTTGGAGAGCATAGCCCTGCCCAATAGTGTCTATGGTCTGGCCATATTTAATGTAAGTAAGCATTCCAAAAATGCTGGAGTATCTCTGTTTGATATCATTACGATATCATTTCTTAATGATATCTCTGTTTCTTAATGATATCGACGGGGGCTATTTTGAAAGTGATAGAGCTGGGGAGAAAAAATGTAAGCTGAGAGGGATTAGTAATAATACAAAAAAAAAAGTCCTTTATTTAGTTGGCTTATGTTTCTCTCAGTCTTCCCCACTCTGCGCAGCCTAAGTTAAACACACAGGTTATATCCCACTGGAAAGAGCCATCAGGGCTTGGGGGCTGCTACACTACATCAGTCTGGCATGAGACTAACCTTGGAGCTGTCAGCCAGCTGGACTGTCAGCAAAAAGATTTCAGGGAGCAGACAACCCTCAGAGAAGTAGAGACATTTCTCTCTCTCTCTCTCTCTCTCTCTCTCTCTCTCTCTCTCTCTCTCTCTCTTCTCTCTCTCCCTCGCTCCCTCTCTCTCTCCTCTGTGTGTGTATTCTCTTACCAGTAAATGGAAATGACTTTAATTTCATTGAGCACTGATCATTTCAAACGACTCATAGGTTGGCTTGTGAAAAAGATTTGCAGAGAGGACATATCAGTTTGGAACATTCTAGAAATGAGTAATATTTCTCCCAAATCATCAAAATCCCCCCCCCCATTCCCCCCCCCCCAAAAAAATACTAATATAAATACAGGCCCTTGTTTCACACAGGGAGAATCATTATTATACAAGAATAGTTTTACACATACAAGAAAACCTGAAATTCTCAGTGTTTTTATATCCTAGCAAGACTACCAAATGTTTAAATGATCAGCCAAAGACATTCCCAGACATGGTTAATATTTACTACCTGTGCCCATCTGTCTTATTTTTTTTAATATATTTTATTGATTTTTTTACAGAGAGGAAGGGAGAGGGATAGAGAGTAGAAACATCAATGAGAGAGAAACATCGATCAGCTGCCTCCTGCACACTCCCCACTGGGGATGTGCCCGCAACCAAGGTACATGCCCTTGACCGGAATTGAACCTGGGACCCTTGAGTCTGCAGGCTGACGCTCTATCCACTGAGCCAAACCGGTTAGGGCCCGTCTTATTTTTTTTAAGGTAACTTGTATTTTTACAAAGCAAGATGATGGTCGTTTCCCCAAATTTCTCCCTTCCTTCCTTTGTTCCTGTGTTCGTTCGTTCGTTCGTTCCTTCCTTCCTTCCTTCCTTCCTCCCTCCTTCCCTCCCTCCCTCCCTCCTTCCCTCCCTCCCTCCTTCCCTCCTACCCTTCCTTCCTTCCTTCCTTCCTTCCTTCCTTCCTTCCTTCCTTCCTTCCTTTTAGCTCCTCACACTTCATATTCTGATGGCAGCTAAAGTTTGAGTCACTCTTGTTACAATAATGAAAAATCCATTTGACCTGTAAGTGCAATAACTGTAATATTTATCAATGCCTATTTTCAGTCAGTGTTAAAGCTGGTCCCTCCTACATCCCTCTGAGAGTATTTAAACCAGGTAAGAGCTGCAGTGCTCCCCAGACAGCCCTTTGGTCTCTACTCACAGACCCGCTGCAGCACGTCCATTATGGCTTTCAGTCCTGTTCAGCCCTGGCAAATAAATCCCTACCTCCTCAGGTGAGCATTTGTCTTACTTTCAAAGAATTTACAACCCTCATAATGTGGTTATTCATAAATGTGATCACTTCACAATTATGATTTCCCTGGCTAACATGCGAATGACAATATAAGTGAGCTTTAATGTCTAGTTTCCAAAAATGAATCTCTCAAGTCAAAGACTGATTCCTAGCACTGCCATAACATTTTATAGCTATTTTCAATATCAAGTGATTAAAGGAAAGCCAGTAAATAAAACTGTACAGAAACATGTTTGGCTGCCATCGATTAATAAGGTCTTTTTGCCTATTTCTAATCTAATTCTTGGAACAAAAGTCATTGTAAAATAAGAGTAACCAATTATAAGTCTTAATTTTCAAGGTTAAGAAATGAGAAGTTTTACTTTATTAAAAGTAATCAATAGCTTATCTGGAAACTGTGTAACTACCAAACTAATATTTACCAAGTTCAGTTTCATGAGGAATAGCAGGTTATTTAAATCCATGCTGTGTTTATTTGTACATAGTCATTCTTAATGAAAGTATGGTTGTTTTACTTATCTAGGTAAAATTTAATTTTAAAGACTTCAATCTGCCCTAAATACACAATATTGATAAATAAGCAGGAATTTCTAATATCCAGGCTAATTAAAATCTATTAGGCCATCTGTGGAGGCCCCCATGGCCATAGCCACGTGGGTGTAGGGCAGTGATGGCGAACCTATGACACGAGTGTCAGAGGTGACATGCGAACTCATTTTTTTTGGTTGATTTTTCTTTGTTAAATGTCATTTAAATATATAAAATAAATATCAAACATATAAGTCCTTGTTTTGCTATGGTTGCAAATATCAAAAAATTTCTATCTGTGACACGGCACCAGAGTTAAGTTAGGGTTTTTCAAAATGCTGGCACGCCGAGCTCAAAAGGTTCGCCATCACTGGTCTAGGGAATGTGCTCCCGGAGCCACAGGAAAGTGAGTTATCCTTTGTGCACTCAGCAGGGAGGGAAGGGAGGGGAGCATGTGCTTTATTTTGTATACATGCTTGCCTCACTGCCTTGTGATTGGTTATCTGCATGCTGTCAGTCTTAGTAATATCCATATATTTTCATGTTCATGCCTGTTGCACGCACCCCGCCTTTTCTGCCCAATTGGGGTGTCTTGGTAATTCTGCCTAGTTGGGTTCTTGGGTTTTACTTTCCCTTCCTGTGCGCCCCCCCCCGCCCTCAGCCCCCACTATCTATCTAGCTTCTGTCTCCTCAGTTTGATTTTGCAATATAATGTGATAATATAAAGTGCATTCTGTTTCAAGTCACACCAGAACTTCATCACTCAGGCATCACACTGCTGGCATGCGCAATATGGCAGGCGCTATCATGTGATTGGAATCCCAGTCTTTATTTTATTCTCATTGACTAATATTGTTACTTCGTTTTCACCTAAATATGCTTTGATGGCCAGTGAGACCAAAAAACCCTTAAAGTTGGAGACTCTTTTGTTACTTTTGTATCTGTCCCAATATCTGGTCACAAGCATGCATAAACTGAATTATTTTTTCAGAACTTGTTGGACCAGATTTTTCAGTTGTGAGGGTACATTCCATGCAGATGGCTCCATCTGCCACGTTGTAGCAAGTTTTTATTATAACCCTCAGTCTGATGGCATTTCTTTCCCTATGCACTGATATGGCATCATGACCCTGTCCTGAGATATAGTGGGACATTGCCACCTTGATATTAACAGTCTGAACAATGGTGCCTCTAATTCCTTTTCCTTTGTTGAACTATTAGATCAACTGTGTTAAGAGTTTTGAGGAATAAAGAACCTTCTGATTTCTTTGTTCGATTAGATAAAAGCTAAGGATTCTCCTTGCTTTAAGATAACATGGCATTCTCGTTTCACTTTACATATACCGAGTTTTACATAAAATAGCATTAGACCAAAAGTATTCACATGACTATAAATATACTAGAGCTTTCTGGTAACAAAATACGCCTTTTCCTAAGTCTCAGACTAAGAAATCAAAGTCATAATACTCTGAAACTTACAAGATCATTATTAAAACTGAGATGTTACAACTAACCCAGATGTTTTTTGTTCTGTTAAGAGCATATTCACTTTTCAGAGACATCAAGAGGTTCCCTTCCATGTTTAACATAATTTAGTACAAGTCACTGATAGTGATAGACCTGTAATAAAGCCAAATGAACATTAAGAATTATTCCTAACTTCAATATTAATAATGTGCTTTCTCCAATGGAGTCTAAAAAAAAGAAAATGCAAGGCTTGTGAACAAAAAAAAGTGGTGTCATACTGATACAAAAGATTCATTCATTGTCATGTGAGAAAAACAATTCTAATAATTTCAAATAAAACTGCTTATTTTCTTATTCTTCAATTTTTCCAATAATTCTTAAATTTAAAAATAAAATTAATTTTGGTTAATTTTGAATAACTATAAATTCTATCAAAATATGCATTTACCTATGATTTTGTTTGTTTATAATCATGAAAGATTAAAAGAAAAATAGCGTCCCAGTGGTTGGGACAAATTAACCCTCCCCCATGCCTCATTTCCTTATTTTTAGGTTATTATTAATATTATCTTCAACTACCAAAATCAATAATTTATTTGTTAAGCAGTTTAAAACCATGAGAAAGTGTTGTACCATTTGAAGGCTTTATTAAGTTTATTGACAGTAGATTATTGTCGGGAAACATATTTCATTTTTGGATGCCTAGATTTATGACAGATTTAGTTACAAGGGAAATGAATTTGATGGATAACACAGGAGGTTTGAGCTGCATGAAAAAATATCACAATTTTTCATAACATGACTGTCTCACATTGAACTATCTGCTTCCTTCCTACCCAAGGTGGAAGCAAATATTTTATTAGAAATCAAACCCAGTTCAGATGATAAAAAGCCCGTGTTTTATCACTGAATGAAGAACAAACTCCTCAAAGATCCTCTTTTAAATTAATAAAATATATCAGCTTATGTATTATAATGCAGGGTCCAAGAATAAGAAAGGACCCAGCCATCACTCTTCTTAACCTCGCTCCTTTATTGAAGTCGTCTGATGCCAGTGTCGATCTGATATGGAAATGCTTTGTGCTCTACGACACACGTTTTATTTTTTTATAATATTATTCTTATTCATTTTCTTTCCTTTCTTTTTTTGCCCAGCATAGAGATAGTCAGCATTTATATGTTTTACACTTTAGAATAGCATTCACCTTTATGGGTCAGCTCTGTTCTGTATCTGTTGGAACATGGACTCTGTTAGAAGGGAGATGGAGGGACAGGGGGGCCGAGGGGAGTGTGGAGAGGGAGAAGAGGAATGTCTAGTTCTTCCCTCCCTTTCACATGCCTCTCTCCTTAGGAGTCATCACAAGCCTTTCCAGTAAACTCTCTCACCCACAACTTCTCTCCCAGTTTCTGCTCATTTCTCTCTTCCATCCCCTTTTCCTGGCAGCGCTATTTATGCTCTGGTCTTCCCTCTCAAGAGACCCTCCGCTACTTTCTCAACCATATAAAATAGAAACGCGGTGACATTCAAGGCAGACACCAAGGTTTGATTTGATGCTCAGAAAAAAAGCTATCCTCTCCACCCAGACTCTAATATGGGAATCCCTTTTCAAACTTCCTCCTTCTCAACGTAACCCTTCATGTGAGAGGCAGAAATCAACCCTTTACCATTTGCATGACACCTATGAACTGCTCCATTATGTGAACATTCCACTGGGGTTGTCACCATTTCTGTTTGTATTTTTCAGCTCCTTTACTGACCTCCCTCACAAGTAACAGTAATTTCTCCTTGGCCTCTTTTCCTTGTGTCATCTCTTTTACTGTCCTTCACATCCCCAGGATAGGAGGAGCATTTGAATCTAGTCCTGAAGGCACCTAGAACATTCCTGAAGCATTGAGGTGGAATTTTGAAGTATTCTGTATTATTGATTTTGGAGGGGGCTAAAGATTTAAAGAGCATATTTCAGTGTTTAAGCTTTAAACATTAACTGCAGTTGAGATCTGACAGGTATGTGACATGTTCTTTTCACAATATTCAATTTATCAATTATAGGAAAGCAGTGATAACATGCCTCAATGCTTACTTGTCCAGGCGTCTCTTGCCTCTTGCAAGGATCAAGGGAGTAGCTGCAGGCGTCCCTTCTGTATCTTTTCTTTGGTCTCTGACTACTTCTACCTGAGAGGTCAAGTTGGCGTCACATTGGTCAAATAATTTGGAAAAAATATTGTCCGAGTTATTATTACTCACACACACAAATCTGTCTCTATATGTGTACATGTATTTTAATCTTTATTTTCATCTATCTAATCTGTAATGTAGTTTTTCAATGGAAAAGAAAAAATAAGGTAATAGTTTTATTTTAAACGATACTTAGTATAATCCAAAGGAATCCTGGTATTCACTGGACAAAGATAAAAATCTCCAAAAATTTAAGAAGGAATGATAATTTGCTTTAAGATCAATTCATGAGTTACAATCCACCTTTCAAATCAACTATGCTATTTGTTCAATAAAGAGCAAATTTAATGTACTGAATGTCCAAAAAGCTAACCACTTTCACTGATTCTCATCCAAAATCATCACTGAATTTACATTTTCCAAGATAAAAGGAAAACAAATTTATCAGGGTTGAATCTTTAAAATAATTTTATAACCATATTTTTCATACTCAGAAAAATAGTGTAGTCATACATTTGATTGATTATTATAGTTTTTTTTAAACCAGATTTTATTGCAAGCAGTGTAGGAGAGATTTCTTAATCCCCAAAAATGGTAACATATTTTTGTTTTTAAATATATGTGGCCTAGTACAAACCAAGTGGCCACAATCAGTATGCATTTCTTGTAGAATGGAAACATAAGTGACATTTTGAAATATTTTAATTGCATGTTCAGAGTGCTAGTGGATATGCCAAAGTGAGAATAAGATCCTGAAACTAATTAATGTGGCTTCATTTATCAAGAGCACTAGAGCTGATATAAATACTAATAATAGCATTGTAACAGTATATTTCCGTTTCTCTATTGATAGTGCTGTCAGAGTGCCCACACCACTCAACCAAAGAAAGCCTTTGTGTGGATTGAACAAAAATCTTACCCCATTGCTCTGCAGTAAATTCATGAGACTGCCTGTGCTAAGGCTTCTTATACTAGTCAGTAATGCTCTGTCTCCAGTATCTGTAGTTCTGAGAGTGATACCCTTGGGGAAAAAGTGTTTATTATTTACTGAGCTGGGAGATTAATGGAGCCAGAAAGACATGCTCTCAGATTAAGCACATTAATTAATAAAAATATGTAAAATAAAAAAAAATAATCATGTGACTATTCTATGAGGGAAGTAAAGATGAGCTGTGGGGAGGGATCAGTATGCAGGGGTTAGTTTTAATATAAAATATGGTAGTCATAGCTAGAGGCTACATGGAAACAGAAAGGGCTTCAAAAGGCATTCTTGGAACAAGGCCAGTCTTCGGCTCTTACCCTTAAAAGTGTAGGAATCTTGTTGCAAGTGAAATGTGCACCTACCACTGTTAATTGTGAGAACAATGGGACGAGCACTGGGTTAGAAATTCAATATCTGATCTTGAATCTTCCATTTCTCGTTAATGTGTTTTTTTAATCCAGTTTTATTTAGTTTGTTCATACGTAAATATAAGATAATTGGACTCACTAATATTATAGGTCTTTTCATCTAACTCTAAAAGGCTGTTATTCTGCAATCATTAGTCTAAGATAATTGATGTCTCAAAAAATAAAGTGAGAGCAACACTTAAAGCTTGGAATTATATATCCAAGAGAAAAATTGTCTGTCAATAAAAAATTCCAAAAATTATTTGTGGGTTCTTATAAGTCACCTGTAAAGGCAACCAGTTTACTACTTTCTATGGCAATGGAATTTCAAGGTCAACTACAAAGACATCTCTCTCCATGGGCAATGTAATGATCCAAGTAGAATGTGGCATGCTGAATCCAAGTAAAACACTCATCTTAGAGAGAGTAAGTCAGCCAAGATGAACGTAAACCTGTGTGAAGAAAGATTTCCCTCAAATGAGATATGTTTTCATGTGTGGCAAAAGCCTAGATTAGTAGCACCATTAAAGGAAGGACATATTCATCCATTGTTTTGTATGTCCTCTTGCCTGCAAGCTTCATTAGTCTTTGCTTTGAGCCCCAAATTTAGGTAATTACGTATTGAATTTATATGTGGATTCCTTTTCAGGAAGTATTATAGATTATCATCTTCATTATTTCAACAAATATTATTCTACATTAGGTTGGCTATCAAACAGGACTTGAACTTCAGATATTTTAGCAGGTAAAAATTGAAAGAACATGGCCTAGGGAAGAAAATGCCTTGGGTTTTAGTGGAGACTAAGCAACCAACTTGCTAGCTTTGTGACCTTGGACAATTTACCTAGTCTGTCTGACATTCAGCATTCCCATCTGAAAAATCCTTAACTGCCTGATCTGTGTTAGTTTGAGAAGGAAAATAAATGTATATAAAGCGTGAATCATAGTGCCTGTCATAGAGCAGAGCTTTATTAATCCTTAGGTTATTTTACTCATCCTCATAATGAAATGATTCCAATTCTTAGAATTTATGAACCTGGAATTGACTCCTGGCTTTGCTACAGGATGTGTGACCTCTGGCAAACTATTGTCCTGTGCTGTCCAATGTTCTTATCTGTAAAAGGGAGATTTGCACTATAGAATCTTAGATACTTCAGTACTTTATCATCTAATTTTATTTCTTCTGATCTATTCATTTTTAAAAGAACAACCACCACAAAATAGATATACTACCATTTCCTGATTCTGCAACAAACTACAACAGTATTCTAAACAAATTTTTAAAATTCAAGATATACTAATTATTGTGGCCTTCCTAAAGCAAAGCCTGTGTACGAATCACCTTGAAAAGCATCATCATTTCCACTGTAATACTTAGGGGACTTGAGATTTTTTTTTTATTAATTTTTTTTTCTTAACAAAAAGAAAAACTTTATCCACATCTTGAATTCTTACTTAAAAGTTGAAATTTTCCTTCTACTATTAATACTTTCTATTGAGTCATAGACATATAAGTTTTAGTGTTTTTGACTCGCAGTTGATTTCTCCTTGTCTTCTAAATGATAGCTACTGATTACATTATTATTCAGATCTGTCCTGTCTTTCTAAAAGGTCGCTCTTAGTCTTTTTTTAAAAAAAAATTAAGTTCTTATATTCCTGAGAATAGGATTATTATTATTTCCCATGAAGATGGTTTATAGCTCTAAGGAGCATTCTTAAAACATACAAACAAAATATTATCTCCACTTTAGATCATTAGATGATTCACTGTAATATAGATGTTGTAACAAATCCTCAAAGCAAAACTTGTGAGATATGCATAAACAATTCCTATTTCACTTGTCCCCTGTCAAAAAAATGACTGTATAATGTTATTATGAAGAAATGGTTGAACAATGACAAAGGTGATCCTTGTAAAATTTAATTATTTTACCTAAAATTTAATATTATTCTAATAGAGTCAGTATGCACTTGGAAGTAACTTTGTCCTTGGGCAAAGAAATCTATAATGCATTATGCTATTTCACACATACATGGAAATTACAGTTTTATAGGCTGTAGATTAGAGAGATTGACCCTTTCCTCAGCCCATTCCTTTAAGATTCTATTTTATGATGGAGAAAAATCTCATCAACATTATTTCTCTACCATTCTCCAAAATCTTCTTTTCCAACTCACAGGGGAAAGCAAAATAAATAAATAAATAAAAATAAACAATAGCAACAGTCACAAGATTTATTCCAAGGATAAGAATTCTTTCATTATTAAATGAATGTAACACTCATCATTTTGCCTGCTTACCATATCTAAATATCATATAATTAACTTATAGCTCACTAAAAGTTAGAAGAAGGTAATAAACTATATACATTTGGCCTAAAGTGTCTACATGAAAATCCTTTCTTTTTCTTGTTTATTTACACCTGGTGTGTCTCTTCTATAAAGGCACCTGGCTAATGCCTCAAACACTTCCAAATGTAGATGTTAAGTTTGGTCCTTGAACCCACTTGGTAACTATAAAATATCATGGATTTTATTTACAGTATACCTGGGAAATCTTGTCAGTATTTCTCAAATCTTGTTATACAGTTTTAAATCATGAGAGGGGCCCATAAAACAGCCTTTTCTCTCCTTTTCAGATACAAATATAAGATTAAAAGGAAAAATACACTTGAATACATTTAATTCTATTTTTTGACCTATCTCAAAGCATAGTAACACCATAGCAATATGTTTTAGTTTAAAAATTACTTAGAATATGAAACTATAAAATAAAATAGGAGAGCACAGTTATATACTTATAGCCTAGGAAATATTCTCATATTAAGCAATTTAGGAATGCGTGCTAGGGAAGAAAGACTATAATGCCCCCTAGGTTTTTTAGGTGATAATTAAATTTTAGGGAGGGCATTATATTACAAATGGTGGTCATTCACTAGGTCAATGCCAGGGTGAGAATGAGCTAAGACTGGAATGCAAATTATTTTAAAGGCTAGATTGGCTTTTTTAAAAACATGCTATCCTGTGGAAAGTGCATAGACACAGGTTGCATAAAAATACCCATTCACAAAAATTGTGTGTTCCTCTCAATTTGATCATATAAATCACATCATTAGAAAGGCATAATCAAACATTAACTGTTGTGATAAGCAGATGGAAACTTCATGATTATAGCATATAATGAAAAATGAGGAATATGTGTGTGTGTTTTTGGAAATCACACTATTTTGTCATATTTATGTCCACAGTTTATCAAAGCCACTACATTTCCCTACATGGTGACATAATTAGACTTGGGATATTGAAGTATGTTAGATAACAGATAGATGATTAGATAGATAGATAGATAGGTAGATAGATAGATAGATAGATAGATAGTTTATCACCTACATACTCTGAATTATAAACAGCTTTAAACACTATAGTCTGAAATTAATTTAAACAGAATTCGCAGAATATGAGAAACCCAACATTTTCCATATGCACTGTCATATTCCATTCTTTTTCTAATACTCATGTTTCATTAGCATTTAGTGCACAGGCCTTGGGATTTTTTGAAAAGAAATAGAAATATATTTAATTTTGATATTTGTGAACTATTTATCATTTAATTTACCACCAAGGCCTACTTAGTTTTGTGTAAGACACTAAATGAATATAAATCCCATCTCTTTTACTTTGGCTATGCAAATATTTTTGCTTTGATGTTGTAGCAATGCAAATTGAAGTTTGCAACATGAACTGCTAATGCTAATTTGATTACTTCTGTATTAGTGCTGAGAGCTACAAAAATAGCAAAAAGATTGTTTTAAACAATGAAACTGGGAATGGAAGAGCTCTTTCTCTGCAGGCCCTCTGCAATGATGGTAGTATTAATGCATGTCCATTGGTGCTCGATGGTCTCAAACAGCAATGAATGCCATTTTTAAAGCAATAATTGGGGATTTTTAGAAAACCTGACACTTTGATTTTTTAAAAATGAGTTCATCAAAAAGTCCTCACTTTACTTTTTAATAGCCCAGAGAGTTCAAATCTATTAAAGTGTTTATTGCAGACCATAAATCATAATTTATTTTTTAGTAGTAAAGATGCTTATGTAATATAGTATAGATAAGGTGCCTGAATTGTGAATTCAATACTTTTTGGATAGAAGTGAATCAGGCTTTTAAAAAAAACAATGACCTGGGTGTATGTTTTTTAAATATTAAATTGATTCATTTGATAAATTTGAGGAGATTTCTAATGATCTGTAACAAAAGAGATGATTTAAGTATCTGGTTGAAACTGTAGCTAAGATAACTATGCCTAAAAACTGTGGCAAAACAATTTCCTCCCTCTTTTTAAAATAGTAATTGAAAATGGTATCTCACCAAGTTGAAAAAAATATACATACATTATCTGTAGGCTATTCCACTGGAGGAGCCGCAGTAATACCTGCCACCTGTAGTGTGCCTGCAGCGTGCATGCTTGTCTACCCATGAAATGTCTGTGTAGTGTCTGTCTGTAATTTGATTATGCCTGAAAGTCTCTGTGCTCATTAACCTTTTACAGGTGCCGCACCATTCCAAGGAACTGCAGGTACTAAGAGAATGGGCAGTACTAATAAAAGCGAGGCACGGCACACTTGTAAGCTCCAACTCTTCTCATGGCGACTCTAGCCCATGATTTGGAGGTTACTCAGTGAATTAGGTATTTGTGATCAAGCTAAGGAAGTGATACAGAGTGGTAGCTAAGGATTGAATGAGCACCATGTTGTATATTTCCAACATATTACTGATCATCTGACCCCCCAAAAAAATTGATGTAAAAGAGAGAAGGAGGGAGATTGAGAGATTTTCCTCAAGATGTGACTAAAAAAAATGTTTTAGAATGTAGGCACATAATATTGATATTTTTAAAGATTCCAAATAATGTATGTGGTATATGAAAATATAATGTAGAGATGAAAGAAGTTAGAATGTTGATGAATAAAGAATAATAGGCTCATTGATCGTAAACAAAAGTAATTTTCCTAAGGATTAAACATTTAATTCTGTTGGGCTGATTCTTTTTATAATTATAATAGAATTTTTATGTAATTAGTCAAATAATATCAAGCATTCATCATTCTACATTTGTGAAAATTTATCACTTGTGTATATAGGGAGGAAAATGTACAGTGATAGCCTCAAAATGTGGGCAATATTTATATATATACAGGGTGGGGCAAAGTTATATTTACAGTTGTTCATATGGAAAATAATGCAAAATTAATAAACAATAATACAAGAATTAACCGCTTTCTGTACTCACAACTGTAAACCTATTTTTGCCAACCCTGTATATCTATATCTATCTATCTATCTATCAATCTATCTACTATAAATTTTTTTTCAAAATGATAATTAGAATAGAGAGAATTCTTTTCCAAAATGCTATGGTTTTGCCATAAATATCCTTTTTTTTTTTTTTGCCACATTCTTAACCTGCATATATAAAGAAAAAAAATGTTTCACTCTTTCTAACCAGCACCTCAAAAATTTTAATTTCCTTTTTTCAAAATAGTCACAAATTGTTTTTCCACAAATGTGTTCTTTTATATACAATAAAACATTTTAAAAGAATTTAAGTCAATCTACCTTGCTGAAAGCCTTATTAAATTGATATTAAATAGACTTAAGCAAACCACTCATAAAATTCAACAGCCTTATTAGAGTTGGTGAATGCTATTGAGATTATGAAAATCATGAGTGCTATTAAAAATAATGATGCCACTGATACTGGTCTTTATCATGGAAACCATTATCAAGGGCTGAAAATGACACAAAGCATGCATGAGCCCACTCTGCTTAATGGGTTCACAATCTAAACTACCATCTTGCTCAACCTCTCATTTAAAAAATGCAAACCCTTTATAAGTCACTTATGGAAATGGTTAAGTCTAATAATACCATACCCTTTTTGTTGTTCATAATGGGTGTAAACTAATTATCTAAAATTCTTTACATATATAATGAAGAAAATTGGGGTTGGTTAAAGTAAGGGAAGAAGGCATTCTATTCTCACTTTTAAAAAGGAGATTTTGTAGATGGAAACTCTCCTTGCTTTGCTCATCTTCATCTCATTCTTCCCTTTCACTCTTTCTTTCAATTCAAATGTCATGGATTTCAAAAATAAACCCCGTCTGTTTTAAAACACTTCCTCTTCCAATGTAATCTAGAAGTATAATCTAGAAGTACTCAAGTCACCACTGAAATGTTGGTTCTTAAAATTATTTCTCCTGAGATTTGCCATTGACTATTGTGGAAAGGAAACTGAGCCTCACTCCTCACTCCCAAGTCCCAGTGTCAGTCCCTGTTTTGCCAGCCTTCACCTTCATTTAAACAGACAGCCTGTCTACTGTACTCTGTTAGATATAATGTGAAAATGACCAACAGTGTATCTTCTTCCAGAGTGTACAGTTGTAAGAGGAGGAAAGAGGACAGAGACTATACAAGGGGGAAAGAGTTAGGGTAGAAAATCCTTGATGAAAACATTAGTTGGTCCTTAGTTCCATTTAGACCACCACTCTTATGACCCCGGAACTGATCTTTCAAATGTTATTCAATCCTAATTTAAATTTAAGTTGCCACATTTGACTAGTGGTTACCATAATGGACAGTGCAGATTTAGATACTCATGTCCTCATTTAACTTAAAAAGGCAGATTAAATGGTTTCAAATTAGCCCTTGAAATAGACCCCAAAGGATAAAACTGCTTATATATTTTGGAGATTCAGGACCCCATTTGTTAATTTCTGATGTTTATTTTGTCTCCTGTGTTTTTACCCTTCTCCTTCATTGAATATAATTAAACTATATTCTATAAATTAATGTCATAGACATATGTGTGAGTATCTCTGTATGTAATTTTTATTAGTGGGATTTTAATAAATATATATAAACATAAATGAATGTACATAAAAATAGTTTGTGTGATATTAGCCATAGAGCTGTTCCTAACATTTCTCTTGTATGACAGTAATTGCCATGTCTTTGGAGTCAGCTAGACATGGGGTCTCAAGTTCTAGTTCTTTGACCAGCTGAATGACCTTGGGCAAATAACTAAGCTTCTCAAGTCCTCAATTTCTTCATTAGTGCATCGAGATAATGCTTCATCCATTGTAGAGTTATGGTGCAGGTTAAAGAAGCAAGTAATTCAAAGCATGGAGCATGTGCTTCTTTCCTAGTGTTAAGCAAATGTGGGCATGTCTGGCAGTCTCATCCATTTTTTTGTTTTGTTTTGTTTTGTTTTGTTTTGTTTTGTTTTGTTTTGTTAATCCTCACCTGAGGATATTTTTCCATTGATTTTAAGGAAGAATGAAAGAGAGAGAGGGAAAGACAGACAGAAATATTGATGTGAGAGAAGCACATCGATTGGTTGCCTCTTGCACGATCCCTGACCAGGGACCGGCCAGGGAGGAGCCTGCAACCAAGGTATGTGCCCTTGACCGGAATCAAACCCAGGACCCTTTGGTCCCCAGGCCGATGCTCTATCCACTGAGCCAAACTGGCTGGGCACCAGTCTCATTCTTAATGTTGCATACTGTGTTACATGAGTACAACATGTACTCAAAAGGAACATTTTTTTTTTTTCCTTTTAGATGGCTAGCAATGACTAATTCCCAACCCACCTGAATACAAACAGTACCCGTGGGCTTTAGCACTTTCTCCTCCACTGGCCTCGCAAACTTATAGGGTAATTCTACAGGGTGCCTCGGTGCAACAATTTTAAGGGAAATAATACTATTTTCAAGTATTTAAAGAATTGTCCCAGGAGGCAGGAATACATTTAATGCAATGATGTTTCTCTTGAGCTTCTACTTTAAGGTTTTACTTTTAATAGTAAAATTGTCAAGCCACGGACCTATTGGTATTCAGATGGGGACAATTACTTTATGACAACCAAACTTAGGTTATGGTTCATGTAATTTAGGGAGCCTTCATCTATGATCTTATAAATCACAATGCCAGTTGAAGAAGAAGCTGACATTACCAGCTGAATTAGGGGAGAGGGGGTAACTAATGCTAAAATAAAATACAAACATAGTAAGTTCTTCAGACCCAGCCCCACAACTTCTCTCATTAATGCCAATGCCCAATGAGGGCAGTTGTCTTCTGTGATAAACAATCCCCACACATCCCACTGCCATTTTGAACTTCCCAAGGTGTCAACACCCTCTCACTGGAGCTGCATGTAAAGTTGAAGGAGCTGAGATAGATGCCAGCCTAGGCTTCTTCCAACCCGAGTGTCTGCATTTTCCACTGGGCGATCCTAGGATGGAAACTATACTTGACAATAATGTTTTTGAAGTAAATCTAAGAAGGATGCTTTTTCATATACTCTGACATCTGGTTACGGATGTTTTGCCTTTCCAAAAGGAATCATGGTGCGTGTGATTGTAATGTGCCTATAATCGAGACTGAATTAAAATATATAAAAAAAGGAACCATCAAAAAGGCAAGGTACTTTGGAGACTAATAATGATGATGAACAGCGTCATTCACACAGCACAATAGTGTGTTGATTATAGGGGAAAACTTGCTCCTAATATAAGGATTAAACAATTGTCAAAAAACAGCACGCTCATATGTGGGCATCAGATGTGCTAAGGTTTTGTGACAGCCTTACAAGAAAAGCAAAGTAAAGCCAAGGCAGTGAAAAAGCATCTAGGAGTTTTATTTTATTTTATTTTTTACATGAAAGAAAATATTTTAAGAATTTTGAACAACACCTTCAATTTAAAGTTTTTGCCATGTAGCAACTTCCTTAAAAAACATCTAAGGTTGGAAGATATGTTATATTGCAAATTAAATAGAAGTTTGGGATACAGTTGAAGCAAGGAAACAAACAAAAAATAGCTGCAAGGCCCACCCAATGTTTAGGGAGGGTGCTCCTGTGTGGGAGGATCTTCACAGTTTACAGCACCCCTGAACTGTGTAGGTCGGAAATCTAGAAAAGGAAAAAGAATAGTAGGTTGGTAGTTATTTGGATAGACTATGTATGTATGGGCAGTGAAAAAGACTGAACTGCCTACTTGACATTTTAAAATATCAGTGGAGTTATTTAAAATCCTGGTAGATGTATCAGCTCTCTTTAGAAAACTAGGCATAATGGGAAAGATCCTACTATCTTCTTAGATTGAAAAAAAAAAAATTGCAGGGTTATTGATTATCAGAATCAGCAACTACTTATCTTTTTGTGAAATGTCTGTTTAAAATCTCATTAAGAAAAAAACTATGCATTTTGCCTTTATATACATTATCCCAAATTATAAGGATTTGAAAGCGGCATATCTCAGCCAGTAATAGAAAGGGTTGAAATGGAGTACCTGTGTTCATGCCTGCAATCCTTGGGCTGTTTCAGCTCCGTGTCTCTCAACAGACCATGACCCATGGCAGGTTTGTGGCAGTTGGACTGTGATATGAATAAGCAGCCATTAGGAAATAGGAAGAAGCAGATCTATTTTATTTTAGTTTGTTTTGTAGTATGAAAATTTGATTTCTAACTTTTAAGTGTAAAAATAGAGTATGTATATAGAAATTCAAGTTGGGAAAGATAGATGATAAAAAAACAAACCTATGTGAAACTTAAAGATCAGCTTTCCAACGTGCCCAACTCAATGCATGAAAGATGTGTAAATACCACATATTTCCACTTAGTTGAAAAGCACTCATATGTTAAGATGGTTTTGTTACCATTTGAATTTTTGTGTTCATGTTTGGATGATTTGTGCAATGTCTTGGTGGAAGTCAAAGCACATGCACTTTGAACACTTAGAAATAAATTACAATCTTTTAAAAAATAGATAAAATAATAAAATTATAGTTGAAATCATATAGGTATATTCAAAACTGTCACAAAAATTGGCTTCTGAAAGCTAAAACATCTCTGTATATGGGTCTGTGCTGTTCAATACAACAGCTACAATACAGTTGTGACATTTGAGCAATGGACATGTGGCTAGTGCCAATTGAGATATGCCTTAAGTATACCATCGACAGGTTTTGGAAGACAGTATGAATAAAAACAATGTGAGATATTGTCATATTGATGACATAGTGATATGTTACTATTTTGGATATATCGGGTTGAGTAAAAGACTTTATTAGAATTAATATTGATTCTTTTTTTAAAATATATTTTATTGATTTTTACAGAGAGGAAGGGAGAGGGATAGAGAGTTAGAAACATCGATGAGAGAGAAACATCGATCAACTGCCTCCTGTACACCCCCTACTGGGGATGTGCCCGCCACCAAGGTACATGCCTTTGACCGGAATCGAAATCGGGACCCTTCAGTCTGCAGGCCGACGTTCTATCCACTGAGCCAAACCGGTCAGGGCTATCTTGATTCTTTTATTAATTTAAACATGGCTACAAGGACGTTGCAAATTATTCTTATTTCTGTTTTATGGAATTTGCATTCTGTTTCTATTGGTTGGTGTTGATATAGACAGTGTTTATCTTTAAGTACAAAAGAATGAGGCAAGTGTATGTATGTGTGTGTTCATTTCCTAATTCTGCTTTCACAAATTGTACCAATAACTTGGTGGCTGAAAACAACTCAAGTTTATTAACTTACTGTTCCGGAGGCCAGAAGTCCAAGTGGGCATCCCTAGCATCATCAGGCTGTTAGCAAGGCTTCCTTCTTTTCGTAGGCTCTAAAGTAGGATCCTTTTAGTTACCTTTTCCAGCTTTTAGAGGCCAGCCTCCCACATTCTTTCACTTTGTGGCCCAGTCTTCCATCGTTAAAGCAACATATCTCTAAGGATGTCATCTCTCCAGTTTTCCCCCTGCCTCTTTCTTCTACTTCTAAGCACAGTATGATTGCATTGGTTCTGTCTGGAAAAGCCCAGATAATCTTCCCATCTCAAGGGCAAGTAATCTGCCTCTTCAATTCTTCCTTGCCATGACACCTAAGGTATCCACATGTTCCTGGGATTTGGTCATAGGCATCTTTGGGTGGTCACTATTCTCCCTACCACAGAGGCCCGGTGCATGAAATTCGTCCCTCAGCCCGGCCTGCACCCTCTTGCAGTTTGGGAGCCCTCAGGGGATGTCCAACTAATGGCTTAGGCCCACTCTCCTCTGCCACAGAGACGGGAGAGGCTCCCACCACCATGGTCGCCAGCTGTGAGCCTGGCTCAGGGCTTCTGGCTGAGCGGCCCTCCCACTGTGGGAGCACACTGACCACCAGGGGGCAGCTCCTGCATTGAGCATCTGCCCCCAGGTGGTCAGTGCACACCATAGTGACTGGTTGTTCTGCCATTTGTTCAATTGGCATATTAGCCTTTCAGTATATAGGATATTTAATGGTATTTATGAATATTTACCATCTATCTATAGCTATTCATCATTTATCTTTGTCTTCTCCATTCCACAAAAAAAGTGAATCTTTTTCTTTAGACTTCCCCCCTCTTTCAGTACTAATTATTTTTATCATTTTAAGTCTTCTGAAAACTTCAGATAGTTTTTATCTCACCCAAATACTCATAGCTAAAAGCAAGTATGATAGCATGTAAAAATTAAGTTGTTCATTTTAATTAGGGGGAAAAAACACACAAAACCTCTCCACATTTGAAAATGTTTGCTATGCTGCTCAGGTAAATTAACAACTTACACAGCAGCCATATCAGAAGAAAAGAAATGTGAATTCCAGTGGGAGAGCACAGCTGTGCATGGATAGAATGAGTAGAACTTTCATGAAAAAGAAAAGGCTTTGAAACGAAACCAAACAAAGGAAAGAGGAAAAGTACTTCTCTGCCTCTCCAAGGGATTGTGTTGGTTTAGCACACATACTCAGACCTTTGGAGATTATCTTGGGACATGCTGCTGTTAGATGAAAAGTGGGTTCCTCAAGAAACTGTAGAAGCCTGGTAAACATTTGGTAATATCTTTGCACCTTGTCAGATACCAAAAAAATTCAGTCTTATTTTTAAAGTACAGTCGGCCCTCCATGTCCATGGGTTTCACATCTGATGATTCAGCCAACTGCAGATAGAAAATATTTTTTGAACAATGTTACATTATTGCTGATGTATGCTATACAAGGATGGTTTCATCTATACTAATTGTGGACAGACTTTTTTTCCCCTTGTCATTAGTCCCTAGAAAATAGAGTTTAACAACTATTTACATAGCATTTGCATAACATTTACAAGGTATAGGTATTGTAAGTAATCTAGACATGAGTTAAATTATACCAGAGGATGTGCGTAGGCGGCACCATTTTATATAAGAGACTGGAGCACCTCAAGATTTTGATGTTTGGAGTCCTGAAATCAATCCCTTGAGAATACTCAGAGTAACTATATAGTTGATTAGACACAATTTTTACTGTTGCTGTTATAATATTGGGTGATAATGAAGCTTAATTAAAAGATAATTGATGAGAGTAGTGCTTGGGAGTCATACTTGGCCCTTAAATATTTATATAAGACTCAAAGATTTCCAAAGGTAATATTTCATAGTTTTAAATGAAACCCAACTTTTAAGATGTTATATTCTGAATTACATTATTTAAATGCTTTCCTCTTCGCAGTAATGAAAATGGTTTACCTAGACTTAGAAAACAGTTAATTTACCCTACCTATTGGACTAAGCAAAAGTATATACTAATTGCCACAGAGGTATAACAGTACAATCAGTGAACTCTAAACACAGTGGTTTAAACACAAAATACAGGCTGGATGTTTCTTCTTTTGCATCGTTTTCTTTCCTTTTTGTTTACACCAGTGTTATTAAAGCAACTTTATTTCTGAAAGTTTTGCATTATTTCCATGTACGTAATTTTTAGGAAAATGTATTACCTAAAGATAGATAAAATAAAATGATTGAAGAAGCCAAAATAAATTTATTTATAATCCCTTAACACAATTCTCTTTTTAACTTATAAGTGGTTATTTTTTAAAATTATATAAGTAACATTAATAAGTTGTGATATGCAAAACAAAGTTTTTGTTGTAAATTTCATTCATAATAATTTCAATCTCAGGTTGGATAAAGCTTTTATTAGGTTTTAAAATGCATTCAGCATAGGATATGTCTTTTAATAAATTTAGACTACATTTATATTATTTAGAACATATAAGTGTGGATGGTAGTAAATTTCTAATGTTCATGCATTGGGTAAAATCCTTAAAACTGAGGGTTTAAATGAGGCCAAATCTTGAAGCATTCATCAAGATGAAATCTGATCTGTATATATTTAAAGACAGTGACTGAAATAACACAAAAATAACTGTATTGCTTTAGACATTTGGATCTCACAGACACATGCCTACACAAGTTTCTTTCTGAACTCATGCAGATAACATTGAACTCTTTCCTCAGTACAGCTCAGCATTAACAATGTGGTGGAGGTGATGATATATGCTGAATGATATATTTGCAATCAAGATATTTTTAAAGAACACTTAATAAAGGGAAGTCAGCAGGCCAAACAAATTATATATTTTTTCTCTTAATTTTAATTGGGGGGTAGGAGCTAGGAAAGAAATTTCGAAGTACCTAAAGATTGTTAAATTTTCTTTTTTTAGAGGAGAATTAGGCAAATATAAATAAATTCCTAAAAGGACCAAATGTGACATTAAATAACATATAAATAAATTTAATATACCTAGTACTAACCACAGTAGGAAATCAGACTAGGAAATTATGAACTTTGCCAGGGGAAGCTAGACATATTTCAAAAGAACTATGACCTTGCAATAGACTTTGAAAGTTAAAAAGAAGTTGGCCAGGTTGAGATTAAGGCAAGAATTGATGCAAGGGACACAGCTCTCTGCACAATGGCCCACCATTGAAGAGATATTAATTAGTTGTATAACTTTATAATTTTGTTTTTACCCATTAAAATTGTAAGAATAGATGGGGGTGGGAAAGGTGAAGATGGATATTTTCTGTCATTATCTGGCCAAGATATGATGAAATCATGATACAGCATCTGTATACAAGGTGTGAAAGAATCCACTGGGTCAGTGCTTCTCAGAAGGTGGTCATTAGCCCTGCTGGTGTGGCTCAGTGTTTGAGCATTGACCTATGAACCAGGAGGTCACGGTTTGATTCCTGGTCAGTGCACATGCCTAGTTGCAGGCTCAATCCCCAGTGCGGGGCACACAGGAGGCAGCTGATCAATGATTCTCTCTCATCATTGATGTTTCTATCTCTTTCTCCCTCTCCCTCTCTGAAATCAATAAAAATATGTATTTTTTAAAAGGTGGTCATCAAATCAGAAGTATTCACCAGGCAACTTGCCAAAATGCCAGCTCTCTAGGGCCTCATCCCAGAGCTATTGAATCAAAACTTCTGAGGTAGCAACCTTTTTTAAAAAGTTTAATTGAAACACAATTGATAACCAAAAATTGTACATGTTTAATGTATATATCTTGTTGAGTTTGGACATATGCATACACCTATGATACCATCACCAAGGTACTAAACATAGTTATCACTTTAGGCAACCTATGTTTTAACAAGTCCTGTGGGGAATCAGAAATATATTAATATTTGAAGGCAACTACCTTAGAAATATATTTCCAGAACTAAACCCCCAGAATTAAGGAATTGTTTAGATTTGGGGATAAGTCCTATGGAAGAATCAGGAACTGCTTAAAATTTTATTTTAGGTAACTAAGTGAAAAGTGTTATCTTTAAATGAGATAGGATATATGAGTGGAGAGTTACGCCCAAAAGAGTGCCGTACTGTTGAAAATGTTTAAATCGGTCAGGAAGCTGTCATTACAAAGTTAGAGGTTTCTGGTCAAATGTCAGGAATTGGTCTTATTAGATCAATTTTTTGGTCTTTATTTGACCGGGTGATCTGTTATTAATGTGCTTGTAGTTTATCCCTACAGCCAAGGAGCTTGATTAGAGGCTGAAACGTCATTAGGATACGTGGTTTAGAGGAAGAGCCTTGAGTTTGGGGTCAGAGGACCTGGACTGTGGCTATGGCCTAGAACAATCTGTAATACTCTCTGGCTATGCACACTAGTTGTGCTACCTTTAGAAAATTACTTGAGGTGTATTTGTGTGTGTTGTTTTTTTTTGCATTTTATATCCCCCACTCAGGATAATAAAAATACTGCCTTTTATAGTGATTATGGAAAAAGTAATGCTTAAAAACAGAATAGTCACTGGCAGTAAATGACAGATTTCGTCCTTATCAGCTATTTGCTATTTGTACAGAATTTCCTTTTTATCATACAAAAACGGCCAAGAATTGGTGAATTTTGGGGAAGAAGATTGAGGAGAATAAAAACCTGCAGAGGAAACCAAGACCCAATAGTTACCTGGAAGCTTATTTGAATGGTGAAACTCTAAAATAGCCACACGTAGTTTCCCAGAGAAAATTCTTGAGCAACACATCTAAAAATATTTCCTAAGGGAATGCAGAAAAAAAATGGACAAGGTTCTTTTGAAGAGACATGGGACCAACAGATATATTACATTTCACATATAATATAGCAATGCACTGTAATGCTTTGCTATCAGCTACACCAATTAATGCAGATGATGCTAATTAAAAGTAAATTTAGAGAGTGATTAGGTTCTCTCACCATTGTTAGGGAGAATTGATTCTTCTATAGATCTAATATGTTGAAGTAAGAAGTTAATGATCTATTGATGGATTTTAAAGCACCTAATTTAGATTATAATTCTGAGGAAAACATTTGTGTTAATACTGAATATTAAATGACAAACGTTTTCTCTTGGAAAAGGAATGGCACCATTTGTGTAACCCTAGAGCAACGCACATGTTGATGTTTCGAATAAATTATTGTGTATGGCTGTATAATCTCCATGTTGGTCTTATAAAACTTATAATACAAGAATTCTATTGCACATGTGCTCATTTATGTGGCAGCATACAGCTGTGTGTGGCATAATAACTCTATTGAGCAAAATTATGTGCTGTGGAACTTGCAAAAATTTCATGGTCCCATCTGGACTTCTTTGCAGTTGAGAAGGCTAAAGTGGGCAAAGATTTTACAGGATTGCAGAAAACAGTGATAGATTTCTGCTGTTAATTTAATATTTAGAAAATAAGGTCAGTAGGTGGTAAAGCTAGGAGGATGTCTTTTTTATACTCGAAAGGGGTTTTCAATTAGGAACAAAGACAGTCTCCCTATACCAGTGAGGGTGAACCTTTTGAGCTCGGCGTGTCAGCATTTTGAAAACCCCTAACTTAACTCTGGTGCCATGTCCCATATAGAAATTTTTTGATATTTGCAACCATAGTAAAACAAAGACTTATATATTTTTTTTAAATATATTTTATTGATTTTTTACAGGGAGGAAGGGAGAAGGGATAGAGAGCTAGAAACATCCATGAGAGAGAAACATCGATCAGCTGCCTCCTGCACACTCCCCACTGGGGATGTGCCTGCAACCAAGCTACATGCCCTTGACCGGAATCGAACCTGGGACCTTTCAGTCCGCAGGCCGACGCTCTATCCACTGAGCCAAACCAGTTAGGGCAAAGACTTATATTTTTGATATTTATTTTATATTTTTAAATGCCATTTAACAAAGAAAAATCAACCAAAAAAATGAGTTCGCGTGTCACCTCTGACACACGTGTCATAGGTTCGCCATCACTGCCCTATGTGAAGGTCCTAAAATATAGGCAGACATCAGTTCATATCTGTCTATATTGGCCTTCAGTTACTCTGCTCCTAAAACCTGATATCTTAAGCACAACAAGCTAGTTGATTCTTATATTTCACCAGCACAGGGATTTAAATGATCCTTGAAAATTATTCTCTGAGGGCTTAAATTTGGCTGATGCTATATAAGACTTAGTTATGCTATTTGTGTTTTTATGGGGAAAAGACGAAAAGGGTAACATAAGTATGAGGCTGATTAAATGGGAGGACACATCTGTCCATTGCTTTCTTCTCATATCTTCTATCTCACTTTCTTTTTCTTTTGTCCTCCATTCTCTGTGCCCCCCTTCTATTCTTCTTCCCAAACAAAACATGGAACAAAGTAAAGAAAAGAAGGAAAAAGAAACAGCACCAGGTTTATCTATATAAAATCTAGTAGAACTGAGTTTGGAACAAGAAAATAGTGTATTCCAAAATGGTAGTTCTTATACCTAGAAAATGGTGACAGCATGGAGGTGCTATTATCACTATCCTGGTGGTGACTCATCTGCCCACTATGATGGCATGTTACATGTATTTTGGAATCTGTCTATACACATGTATACATACTTGTGATGGTGAAACTTCTGAAACTGTATGAATTAGATGGTGAAAGTAGAACCCTGAGTGGTGGTAGTGTAGAATAATAGCATGTTGATGATAACGTGTAGCTAATAATTATTTAACACTGATATACACTATCATTTCCAAGGATTATAATAAGGAAAGTTGACTAGATATTGGATCACCTATAACAAAAGCCTGTGGATAAAAAAAAAAAAAATTATAAGACAAATATTGTGTTTGTAGGTTTGAGTTCTGAAACATTTTTAAGAATATATTTTAAAATTGGTTTAGAGATTAGTATAATTGTCTGATAATAAAACATGAAACATATGCTTTTATATACATAATAAGATTAAAAAGAGATTATGATATATATATATATATATATATATATATATATATATATATGCCCTCCTATATAATAAAAGGCTAATATGCAAATCGACTGAACAGTGGAACGACCGGTCGCTATGATGAGCACTGACCACCAGGGGACAGATGCTTAATGCAGGAGCTGTCTCCTAGTGGTCAGTGCGCTCCCACAGGGGAGCACCACTCAGTTAGAAGCCAGGCTCATGGCTGGCAAGCACAGGAGCCGCCGCCTCTGTAACAGTGCTGAGGATGTCTAACTGCCGTCTTAGGCCCATTCGGGAAAGCGGACCTAAGCTGGCAGTTGGACATCCCCCAAGGGCTTCTGGACTGTGAGAGGCCACAGGCTGGGCTGAGGAACCCCCCTGAGTGCATGAATTTTTGTGCAGCAGGCCTCTAGTCATATATAATCATTGTACAAGTTCAGGCATATATATATATAGCATGCTTTCAGTAAATCAAACCTCAAATTTTGTTGAGCTTTTGATTGTTTTTATATATACAGTTAAATACTTGATGTGTCAGATGATCATCATATATATGTATTTATTTCAATGGATAGAGACTCAAACTTTTATTGAACCAATCAGCTCACACATGCATTTACCAGCATGGATTTGCATTTTAAAAGGAAGTTAGAAAGCACGCCTACTAATGCAGTTTTCAAATCATGAGGTGAAGAAAGAAAGAGTGAGCTAAAACCTGATTCCAGACAAGCTGTTTAGAATAGTACCTTTTTTGTTAATTTTATTGTTGAGAGTAGTTCAATAAATGAAGGGACATTTTAGTATTATGTTTATATTTGATGTTGGGAACAGAAATATTTATCCCTACTTCTATGATCAACACAGTAATTATTTTCTTAACAAGTATAATATTGAAATCCAATTAACCAATTGTACACAACAACGAAACTAACAAAAGCATCCTTTGGACTGGACTATTTAAACTAATTATAAGCCCCTGAAAATAATGCACAAGTATGCTGAGCTAATATGGTAGAATGTACTAGATTCTTTTAATATGTAGAGCAAGCTGCTTTCCTATTGTAAACTACCATAGCAAACAATCCTCCCCCCACTTCCACCCCTACAAATTCTGTTCAGCTGACTTTTTTCTTTCTATTTTTTTTAAACCTCCTTCACCAAGATACTTATAAGTGCCCATACTTGAAAAATTTTACCAGAAAAAAATAGATATGTATGTGGTCAATTAAAACAGGCATGATTTGGGGTCAAAATTTATTCTTTGCAGTTTCATCTCTCAAGGGGATGAAAGGATAAGCATTCAGGCACCATGTGCATTTCACACCCAGTACATGTTCGCACAGTTCCAAATCAGACTATTGCTATTTGCAGCAACGTGCATGATTGAATAGCATTAATAGCTCAACAGTTTCACTGCACCATTGACAGTGCACCAATTTAATGCAGACCTTTTTTTTTAAAAGTAAATTAGCATAAATAAGCTTGCAAGAGTTATAGTCTCTCCTTAGATGGGTCTTGAGAATAGAGGCCTGGAATTATGCAATGATGCTAACAAAATTAGTTTCTAAACGCATGCCTTGAATAGGAATAGAGCTAAAAGCCAAAAAATGAAAAAAACACACCCTATTTTAAACCAATAACAAAAGTTCACTAAAGTAGAATATTTCTTTAAGCAAAACTATGCTTTACTAATTAATGCAAACTGTAATTTTGGCATAAAATAATTATTCCTTGAGGTAGTCTCAGCTCAATTTCATAGAAAAATCAGGGGGAGAGAATGATGTTTGTATCTGTTATATTGATTCTGTCTATAGTTATAGACCCAAATATTTTAATATGTGCATTCCCGTAATATCTGAAGCTCCGTTCCATTTATAATCATAATTCTCCCGCTGAGAACACGGCTTGTGCTGATGCCAGCCTGTGCCTCTCTCCTTGAGGTCAGAAGAAATGTAATTTATATTTTTTAATTACTTTAAACTTTAGCTCTGAGGAGATGACTTTATCTTAAACCCTAACACTTCCATAGATAAATGCATCCCTTTAAGAACAGAAGCTATTTTCACATTTTTCATTTACATGCAAGCATATTGAAAAGGCACCGTTGGTACAGAATAAATAAATCTGCTTGTTTACAATTTATTTTAAAATACTTACCAAGTATTTCTGTGTCTTAAGCCTTTTGACCACCTCCCCACTTCCCTGCCAGAAGCATACTTTCATTATAATGTGTAACTTTTAGATTCTTTCTACTCTGCAGAGTTTCCAAGGGAAAGATTTTACTTGTAAGGACAATGAATAGATACAGAGTGAATCTTAAGTAGTATCTTACTCACTGAGAAGCTTTTCTCTCTGCCAGGATGATGCTTGAAAGAAGCTTCTACACTGTAATCATTTCACCATAAAGAAAAAAGTAATTTTTTTTTTTCGTTAGAAATTGCAACTGCCCTCAATGTGTCCTAACCTTCATTTTTTCCTTGCTCATACAATATGTGAAACCCGTTACACGAATGAAGCAGGATTGCTTCTCTTTTGTATAGACCCAGCACCAGTAGCTTAGGTTATATAGACCAATAAGACCATTCTCCTGAAACTCGTCTAAGTCCCAGAAGGGCAAATGTACAAATCCTGCAAAGGTTTCAAAGAACTTCTTTATGGGCTTAGAAATAAATGTACTTCACAACTGTTGGCACTATATTTCCATTATCTAGTGGCTGAGGGAACTCTTTTCCATCTGTTAAAAAATGGCACATTGGAGGGACACAATTGACCTCATCCTGTATGTAACTGATCGTTATAGCCTATGTGCTGCCTTATGGTAAATTTTTAGATGAGAGATAAATTAATAAGTAAATTAATAAATAATAAGAGATAAAACCTTAGCCTAAATTAAAAAAATCAGGAAGAAGCCAGACATGCATGTGATAACTAATTCTCAATACAAGGCAACAAATCCTTTATTTACTAGACTATTGGTATAGGCAATCCTATATAAGTAAAAGGGTAATATGCAAATCAACCAAACTGTGAAACAACCAGTCTCTATGATATGCACTGACCACCAGGGGTGCTCCCCCTCAGCCAGAAGCTGGGCTCACGGCTGGCAGAGCAGTGGCAGTGGCAGGAGCCTCCCCTGCCTCCATGGCAGTGCTAAGGATGTCCGACCAATGGCTTAGAATGTCCTAAGCCATTGGCTGGACATCCCCCAAGGACTCCCAGACTGTGAGAGGACAAGGACCAGGCTGAGTGACCCCCCACCCCCATGGCACGAATCTCATGCACTGGGCCTCTAGTATTCAAATAAGCTCTGAGACTGATTAACAAAAAAAGTTTATAATAGTATTTCATATTTATTGAACATATGAACATTTATTTCTGTAGGCCAGGCACTTTTGGTGTCCTGTCTATTAACTCAATATTTTCAACAACCTTACAAATTAGGAACTATATTGTTCCCATTTTTAAGATGAGAAAGCAGAAGCTCAGAATGATTAATTAATTTGCCCAAGGTCACACAGCTAAATGGCTGAACCAACAATGAAAACCAGGAAGTCTAGCTTCAGAATACACAGAACTTAAAAAAGGGAGGGGACAAGGGAAACACAAAAAAGCAAAAGCAAAAGATAAAATAAATTCCTAAACTCTTCATTGGCAAGTTCACTGTGTGAAATAGTATTTCGATGAAATTGGGCAAGTCAGATTTCTGAGATTAACTTCCCCTTTCAAGTGAGTGCAGTTCATCGTACTTGGCCTACAGAGTGCAGGGTTTCTTGAATTTCAAATGGTTTATCGTGTAAAAGAACTTGGTAATACTGCTCTGCTTTTTTTTAAAATTTTTTAAGTTTTATTATTTTTTAAAAATTCTTTATTGTTTAAAGTATTACATATGTCTCCTTTTCCCCCCATTGACCTCTCCCCGGCCACTGACAACCGCCAGCACATGCCCTCACCCCCCCCCCCCCCCCCAGTGTCTGTGTCCATTGGTTATGCTTATGTGCATGCATACAATTTTTTGGTTGATCTCTTACCCCTGCCCCTCCCCTGCCTTCCCTCTGAGGTTTGACAGTCAGTTAGATGCTTCTGCATCTCTGGATTATTTTTGTTCATCAGTTTATGTGGTTCACTATATTCCAGAAATGAGTAAGATCATATGATATTTCTCTTTCTCTGACTGGCTTATTTTGCTTAGCATAATGCTCTGCACGTCCATCCATGCTGTTGCGAATGGTAAGAGTTCGCTCTTTTTTTTTACAGAAGCATAGTATTGCATTGTGTAGATGTCCCACAGTTTTTTAATCCACTCATCTGCTGATGGGCACTTAGGCTGTTTCCAAATCTTAGCTATTGTAAATTGTGCTGCTATGAACATAGGGTGTATATGTCCTTTCTGATTGGTGTTTCTGGCTTCTTGAGATATATTCCTAGAAGTGGGATCACTGGGTCCAATGGGAGTTCCATTTTAATTTTTTGAGGAAACTTCATACTGTTTTCCCCAGTCGCTGCACCAGTCTGCATTCCCACCAGCAGTGCATGAGTGTTCCTTTTTCTCCGCATCCTCACCAGCACTTTTCCTTTGTTGATTTGTTGATAATAGCCATTCTGACAGGACTGATATGGTACCTCATTGTCATTTTGATTTGCATCTCTCAGATGATTAGTGACTTTGAACATGTTTTCATATGTCTCCTGACCTTCTGTATGTCCTCTTTCCAAGAGTTTCTATTTAGGTCCTTTGCCCGATGTGAGTTGTTTTACCTGTTATTGATGTTTTTGTGTGTGTTTTAAAATAAGGAACTAAGTGTCTCTCCAGCTATTTACTAGTATAATGGGGAGGCTTGGAAAGCTGGAAGCCACACTTTTTCGCGTTTATGTGCTGTGAGCCTCTTCCCAGCCATAGGGTTGAGCACTAAGAGGGTTGTGGATGGAAGGGAATGCACTGAACGGAGGGGCCACAGGCACAGCCACTGTGCAGGGATGGATGACAGCCGCCTGCCCTCAAATGCTTCTTTCACTCCAGGAAGTTAAAAAAGTCATTAATCAGTATTGTTAGCACACTACCTTTTACTCTAAAAAGGATACTTTTTGAAGGAGGAAGAAATAGGTTCAAAATAGTTTTTCTCTGTGAAAAAGTTAGGGAAGCAAAAAAGTGTGCACGGACTTTCTCCCTAGTAACATATCCTGTTAGGGTATTGGCATACTATGATTTCAAAGACATCTATGATTATTTTTCATTTTTTAAATATTACTTTGTTGAAAATCAGAGGAATAAATTTTACTATTTTATGATTAGAAGCAGAAACAGGCCTGATGTATATATTTTTGTAGAATAAACATAGCACACAGGCAATATAACAGCTCTATCCAATATGGTAACCACCAACTAACATATGGCTATTATTTTGTACTAATTAAAATTAAATAAAATTTGAAATTAATTTTTTTGTTTGTTTAAATTTATCTTTATTGTTGAAAGTATTAAAATGTCTCCTTTGTGTGTGTGTGTGTGTGTGTGTATGTGTTTCCCATGGATCCCTTCCATCCTACCCTGACCCCTCCCAGGCCTTCACCATACTATTGTCTGTGACCATGTGCTATGCAGATATGCATATAAGTTCTCAGTTAATTCCTCCGTATCTTTTCCCCCACCCCTGCCTTCCCTCTGTAATTCATCAAGAATGTAGTTTTTCATTATTTATCACCACAGAAAATTCTGCTTGGATGGTGCTGGTATAGAGTTGTGTCATAAACAGGTCAACCCTGAATCTAATTTCCTGAGTTCCAATCTAGCTTCATTACTTACTAGCAGTGTGACCTTGGCCAAGTTCATCTTGAGCCTCCTGCTTCATCTGCAAAATGGAGATAATGATAATACCTATTTCCTATACTTGTCATGAAAATTAAATGAGATAATATATGTAAAGTACTTAGCTCAGTGCCTGGCACAAAAGCTTAATAAGTGTGGCTATTCTTACTAGGAACTAGACATTTTTTAGAGTCATTAAATTAAATATCATTAATTGGTTTTAAAAAAATCAATTGCACATTCTAGGATTAAAATCAATCAGATTATAGGCCCCTAAAAATTTAACAATAACATTTCACTTCCATATATTCAGATCTTTTTGTCCTTTTAAAAAGGGATTTGAAGCTAGTAACACATTTTTTAAAGGCAAATAAACAGAACTGAAAATGATGAACCTAATTTTTGAAAGATAAAACCAAAATTGTATAAAGGGGGAAGAAGGGAGTTAAAAGAAAACCATAGTTAAATCCAACTATTGCAACCTTAGCTGAGGCTCCTGGTAGCTATAATCAAAGGAAGACATCTATTTAGGCATAGCTTTCTTTGTGTTTGTTTTAATTCAGATGAGATGTATGAAAAGTTCTGAAATGTATTCACATACAATGTGAATTCTACTTATGCTTCATCAAGTAGCAGAACCTTATAGATTTAGTAGAAAATGTCTTGTTACACAAAGCTATTTTAATAACCTGTCATATTTGTAGATTTTTTAAAAAGAAAAGCAGATATAATCAATAGGCCCTACTAATCATCTAGAGCAGCAATTATTAACCAGTGTGCCAGCAAGACTTTTTAAAACAAGCAGTATCTGACTATTTAGTCAGGGGCACTGACCTCTTTTCCTATAGATTGTCAAATAATAATAATTAAAAAACAAAAACAAAAAATGACAGCAGCCAACATAATAATAGCAGTCTGGTGTGAATGAATCAAAATTACGGCTTTTTGGGGGTCAGATTGGCAAAATAAAATATATTTCTTGGTGTGCTGCAGAATTTTAGTAATAAGTTGATGCATGCCATGCAATGAAAACAATGGAAAATCTCTGATCTAGGGGAAAACTAGTAGAAATTATCTTAGAGAAATCTACACTACAAGCTTAGAGGTGGGTACTTGTATAACATAGAGGTTACAGCACTAAAGGTAATTCTCACCGTATGGACCCAATCTCACTTGTACATTAGGGGCTGAGCGACTTGGAACACTACATACCTCTCATTGTCTCAGTTTTTCATCTATCAAATGGAGGTAATAATTATAACATTCTCTTGAATTTTTGTGGATAGTAAATTAGCTGGTGCTTATAGGGTAGACTGCTTGGTACTTAGTGCATATACAATACATGCTTTTTTTTATATATTATTCAACAACTTTGAATGGCTGACTGAGTTTGGAAAAATTCCAATTATTCCTCTCTTCCTCTATTTTTTTCCCCTGCAAATTTGGTGTAGAAGTAGGCTTGTTGATTGCATTGTGAAGATTATCACCGTGTAAAAGAATACACTCTAAAATGTTCACATAAATATAAACAAGAAGTCCAATTTTCATATTTTTCTTTAAAATGTGAGGTAGTATTTTTGTGTGCTTTGATGCAGTTTCTAGAAGGCATGTGGTTTTTGGGGTGTGTTTTTAAAAATATTCTGGCAATATTTAATACACAGTTAATATTGGCAGAGTTTTCAACTTCAGGGGGGGAGGAAGGACAGAGCATATATGCTAATGGAAATTACTTAGAGAAACCTGAGTAAATCTAGTAATTGTGTGCCATCTGTGGTAAGGAAATGAAATAGTGCACTTAAAGTGATTCAGTAATTAAATATGTATTTATTAAATCGTTTGTAATAGCTTTAGTGTATGACCTCTGGACTCAGAGTCAACCTCACGCTGATTACCCTTGACGCTCCAGTGGAAAGAGAATGACAGGATCAGCTCTCTTGTCCTTATTGCCTGAACATGCTGCACCTTGAAGCTTCATTGTGAAAGAAACTTCCCTGTTGCTCCCTGCCTTTGCACGCTACTGAATCTCTGCAGCATGGCACGGGAGGGAGTGCAGGGGGAGGAGGGGAATGTCATGAAAGTTGATAATAAACAGAAACAGTCAGAAAATTACCTGTGGGCGGCGGCAGATGATGAGATCCTGGGACAGAAGGCAGACACTCTGCACAGCAGCTGGAGAGGAGAAAAGGTACATTAGTCAAATGAATGATGGAAGAAAAAAAAATCCAGCGAGGTGCTAACCATTTTCTTTACACGATTCAGTGTTTTTCAGACTCTGAGATATATTTATTAGCTGTCTATTCTTTTGTTCGTGTATTACTTAGGGGAAAAATTTTTAAATTTTAGCTTTTGGCATTGTTTCATGAAACACAGACTGATTTAACTTGGTTAACGTGAATGATTTACTTTGAAAAGTCCCATTCTCACAGATCAGGGCCAAACGTTTGGCTTATAGGTCTAGGAATTAGCCCTCTGGATGCATGTTTTTTTGTTTGTTTGTTGTTTGTTTGTTTTATAAGTTAGGTTTCCTGGGCGATATGATGAAAATAAACTACTACAAACATTTTAAATTAATATTACTATTTCTTTCTATTTCTGACTTTCTCTTGTTAATTTACAGGGTTTCCCCCTAAAGAATAACAGCTGTAAAATATCCTTAGGAGATCCAATTTAACCTCTTTGTCCTAGTTTCTAAAACCAAGTGGACCACATTTTATTATCCTAACGCCTACACCTACCTATTTCCATGCTACTTAATCTATCCTTTTCCTTTTCTACAGTTCAGTAAAGTTTGTATTAAGGAACATCCTCAAAAAGTAATTTGAAGGGAAAAGTTTTTCTAAGGTAACGTAGTTCTTATTTCTTCTATTTTCAACTTCAGCTCTTAACTTCTTTTCACCACATTCTCAAATGTACAGGGTTATGTAATTTTAGATAAGTCCCTTGGCCATTACCTCCTCTGCCACACTCTACATTCCATCAAATGATAGACCAAAGCATTTCGCACCTGGACATAGTTCAGTCTAGGCACTTGGTCAAAACAGAGAAATATTTTGGAAAATCATTAACATATAAATAAGAGACATTGAAAATGAACCTAATTTTCTATACCATTGGTTCTATGCAATTAAAATATAAAATATTAACATCAAAACATTGTAGAATGTCCAATCTTATAGATTAAGATGGCAGATCAGCTTTCCTCCGGTAATAAATTGTCAAACATACCACTTTCACAGAACAACATTTATTTTAGGCCATCTGTTCCACTTGCTTACACTTTTTGGTGTTGGAAGGCTCAGTCCAATTAGTAGAAATAGTGAAGCAGCTGTTTGCAATGTCTTAGAGAAATAGAATGTTCTAGAAAGCAACTGATTCACATGAAGATGGAGGGGGCACAGGCACACACACAGACACACAGACATTGTATACGTATTTTTGTTAGTATGGAGAAACCACAAAATCTGCATAAGGCCTTCTAGGAGTCATAGCAGAAACCACCAGCAATTATATCAACTTCTTAAAAAAAAAAAGAAAACAAAAAATTTAATTGACATTTTTAGAGACAGGGGAAGGGAGAGAGATAGAGATAGAAACATCTATGAGAGAGAAACAACATCGATCAGCTGCCTCCTGCACACCCCACCCAGGGCATCTAGCCAGCTACCCGGGCATGTGCCCCTACCCAGAATTGAACCAGTGGCCTATTGGTTCCTGGCTCACAGCTCAACCGCTGAGCTACACCAACCAGTCTAAAGTGCTGATCACTTTTAATTGAATACAGTTCCAATCACTATGAGAATTAGAAACTTGTCATTAATTTTCAATTAATTATATTGTTGTCAGGAAATGTTTTCCTATGTCTACCATCTCTGTATCCCTGATATATGGAACAACTACATATTGGGATATTTTCAGAAAAATTATTTGGGCAGACTTCCTTTAAGATTTTCTCTATGCTGAAACAAACCCCACCTTTCATTTTGCCACAAGTACATTCCTTAGGTGCTAGAGAGGGAGCTGCATGGTTGTTATTCATTGACTGCCGAGGTCAAGATGAATTTTCAAGTAAAACTACAGAAAGCAATTCTTAGGAGGCAAAACTTTTCTTTTTTTATTGACAAAGGTCCAAAGGTGAATATTTTGGGGAGCTTAGATAAAAACTAGCTTCGACACTTTTGAATTATACACTAGGAAGGAGGAGGGGGAAATGAGTTGCAGCAGAACCATAAGACTCTAACAGTTTCGTATGCCTGCAAAACTGCCTTGTAGTATAAACCTCAAACTTGGGATATTGTCCTTCTTATTGTATTGAGAAAAATGTATTGAGAGCAGAAGCAATCCACATTCACATTTATAAAGCTGTGAGGGTTTTGAAATTCATGCCTGGATGAGCACCATATAAGCATTTTTCTTGATTTCTCAAACCAATCTTGCTGCTGTGGGACTCTATTAAGAGTTAGGAACCTAAGGGGAATGAAAGGCTTACATGTAAATAGCACGTTTGTGCAAACCCTCTTTTGTTTAGGCCTAATGGAGCATTCTTTTGCTTGTTTCTGTAATTCTTTACTCTTTACTTTTTAAAGTTAACGTTTTTTCTTACTGATTTCAACAGGTCGAAATGAATTATCTGAGGTTAATTAACAAGAATTAACTTGAACTTGATCTAATTATCTCTCCTGTTTGATATGAGTTAAAAGTCAAAATTACATTTTTAGAAGCCCTCTAACTCAGAGATCATACTTTTATATTAAAAACATTTTTGTCTTTCACCTAACCTAAAAAAAAACACAAAACATTATTAAGCACGCTGAAAAAAAAAATTTAAACAGCTAATTTATCTGATTTTCAACTCTTGTCATATGCTTCAAACCAAGACATCTAGGAGCACGTTCAATAAGACCTCCACCCACAGGAAATAATAAACATGACTCTGGCAAATAGAATTTGATAATTTTGAACTTCATTTCTCTATCTGTATTTAAATACATTAAATGATTAAAATGATAATTCCAAACTTTAGAGCAATTTGGAAACACATGTATTATATGGATATGATACAAAATAAATGCTAATTTCCTTCTCTTCCCCTGTTAAATATGTTGAAATGTATATATTTCTCCATATCCAAATAGCTGAGTTCTTTTCTGTCTTGGGCATACACAAAATATCAAGCCCATTACTTTTTGTGTGGATTCTGATTATATATATATCCTATCTCTTAGTTAGTCATTGTGGCCAAAATAAGTTAATAGTGGACAATAGTTCCATTGACAAGGACAACCATAAGGTCAAGGCTTTGTAGCAGGAGTGGAAAGTATTGGTAGATTGTTCATCAAAGAAATCAAAGAGGAAGATAAAAATGCATTAAGCCATTTTATAGGAAGGCACTAAAGAACCTGGCTGCTGTAAGAAAGTGTATCAAATTGCTTTTTTATTCAGAATGGAATTGAAATATGGACACTTGGAACTTGGTCTTTTGTAAAATTCAGCAGGGATCTTTTATTCCTCATATTTGGTTCCTTTCCAAGCATGTGTCTGGTGAAGTAGCTTGAATTACAAGCTAATAACTGATACTTTTAATCAACTCTCAGGCTTTAAAATAACTTTTTCCTTCTCTTCTTCTTTTCTTCTTTTCTCCTTTCCAGTCAATTAAAGTACTTTCTAACGTTGGCACACATTTTAAATCAGAAACTCTGTAGCAGCCTGAGGTAGGAACCATAAAACGATCACCACAGAGAAGAGTAGGAGCAAAATGGATTTGAAAATTTTTAAAAAGTGAATTATCAGGTGCAGTTTAGTCAATTCTCAACTTTATAGTAAAAGTAGTTACCTATCAAGTAAATACCAAATTTCAAAATTATAAATATGATTTCTTGTCTTAAGATTAATATTTGAGACTATACTAGTCAAGGAAATTTCCAAACCACATGTAGAAAGTGGAATGTATTTTCTAAGTTTTTGGAAACAGTATCTGCACTATATAATGATTTCTTAAGACCTATTTTTAAAATGATAATGTAAGTTACATTAATACAAAGGAGGTATTATTTTTATCATTGCATGCTTGCCTTTTTGTCAAATATTTTAATTATATTTACTAAAAAGTTATACTTTATTCAGTCATTAAATGATCTAGCAATATTTCAGTTATCTCTAAATCATCTTATTAGAAACAATGGTTATAGTTTAAATCTCAAAAGTTTTCATTTGAGGTTGTGATGAGTGCATTAAAAACTAGAGAACATAATCTCTTGTCAGACAGACTTTGTTTTTTATCTGTCTATTTATCTATCTACATATCTATCTATCATCTATCTACTATCTATCTATCTATCTATCTATCTATCTATCTATCTATCTAATCTATCATCTACCTTTTTTCCTTTCTAATGTATCTAGATATATATCATGTTCTTTCTCTGGGAAAGTAGACTATAAATATAATATATACAGAGAAATACTATTAATTATTTGTCATATAAATTCAATGTTTTATAATTACTAAGGACAGGGAGGGCCCTATCTTGGAGAAAATAATTGGGTAATTCTGGAATATTATGATTTACATGTAAAAGAAATGAGAATTTTATAATGGTCCTGTCACATAGAATTCTATTCTGTTACATTAGCATTCACGTTATTTATAACCTCTTGTAAGTAGAACAGTTTTTTTCTGGGGATTTCCAGTTTAGGCTTGGATTTGCAAGTAATTATCTCAAGAATTTAGGCTAATATTTGCAAAGGATTAATACAGCAAAGAAAACTTTATGAAGATTTTTGAAACAAAAAAACATGATATTTTAAATTATGATTGGGGGATGGTAAATTTGTTTTCAGTGTTAAAGTACATAATATAGTGTAAACTTATTTAAAATTCTGGTTGACACAGAAATGTGCATTGCTATAGAAAAGAGGAAGTGGCCTATTTAAAATTCATAGCAAATAATCTAGCCAGAAAGAAGGAAAAAAAACAGGCACAAAAGCATAATTATGAAAATGCTTGAAATACTGCTGTTAAAGACTAAAATACATATAGATATATTGAACTTGAGAATCATTTAAAAAGAAGACATTTAATAATGGTATAAACATGACCTTTATTTAAAAAATTACCTGAAATCACTACTGTAACACTTCCCCCAAAGGCTTATACTAATGTATTTTGAAATTAGTTGCTTATATAGGTAACCTATTATATGCAACTTTTATTATACCTAGTGAGATTTTTAGATAGGAAAAAAAAAGATAAAAACAGAATATACAAAAGACAAAAGAGAAATGAAGAGGAGAAGGAAGGGAGGGGAGAAGAAGGGGGGAACAGATGAGATGACTGATGGGAATGGAAGGGAAAGGAACATATAGCACATAGGCTAGTTGAAGAATCGCACATTTTTTTTGCATTTCCACATTAATTTTATCTTTACAAAATGTATAGCCAAAACATTAAATGAGAATATATTTTATTCTGTCACTTCCTAATGAAATGCAGAGAACTTTAAAACTTGAGATGTGTAATGAATTTCTTAAAAAGGTAGTAATATAATTTTCTTAAGTGATATCACAGGAAAACTTCCTTTTAGTCATTTTGGGAAGTGGGTATTATTTAGTTTTCAGGTAAATGTCACTTTAAAGAAGCCTCAATGGCCCCTTATTAATTTCATATCCTGTCACCTATTTTAACTTCTTGCACAGGATTTATCACTACCTAATGAGTATGCATTTATTTATTTGTTTTTATGTGTGTCCCCAAGTCTAGAATGCAGGTTAATGAAAAGAGAGAAATTGTCTTGCTTGGCCTATCGAAGACGATCTATATTTAATAAATGAATAAACAAAGTAATAAATATTTAATTTTAAATTTGACCAAGGTTTTTTCAATAAAGATGTATTTTCCATGTCACCCACGCTAGTACCTGGGGACCCTGTGTGCACCTGAATGCACATACTGATGACTGACTCCCCAGATGTGCAATGAGAAAGTTTAGTAGGTTGTATACCTGCTCCTTTTCGTAATAGAAATGGCTCCACTTCATGCCCCATCTTCTGTCAGAAAATCAGAATGCATAAACTCGGTGAACTACCAGTCACTTCACTGTGCAAACAAATGCCACCGGGCTAGTCCAGATTCACGTTTGCACTTTGTGATGAAATGCCACGTCCATGGCCGTTATATGATACAGCCTCACAGTGTGCACTGTGAATACCCAGGCGATGCTTTACATTTTATTGGCATAATAAGTGATACGTCTGTCAAGTGAAAACACATCATACAAACTCTACAGTACTTTGTTCTTATCAATCAAGAATTACCATGAAAATGCGTCTATAATAACATATTTTCCAAGCATGACATTGAAAATCGCCCTGCCTGCATTGAGGCCCCATTCAAATTCCATCTCTTCCATTAATTCTTCTAAAATCTCACACTTCCCAGAATCTGCCTCACTCTCAACTCCCACATAAGCCTTATCCAGGCCTGTATTGTGTCACTTACACTCTTTTCTGGTAGAGTAAAACTGTTCGTATATGGGTCCTCTACACCTATATTAAAAATCTTCAAAGGTAGTGACCATGTTCGTTTTATCTTTTTCCTACTCAAACTACCTAGCATAATGCCTTATCCACTGTAAGTTCTCTAAAAACAGCTAATTGAAGTTTAGATCACCTGTGTAAGATCAGTCTTCAGATAATACATAAAAGATCAAAATCTAGCAAATTTATTTTAGAGTCAAATATGTTAATTATGTTCATATATGCATTTATTAATTTACACAGATTAATTGTGTGGTGTGTTTACCGTTACCAATGTACATAGCTTCTGGCAGCAGAAGAGGATGGGCCTGGGATGGTGGGTGTAATATAATGTATTATGTTTAATGCAGTAAACTATTCAAGGCTAACATTCTACCTGCCAAACCCAAACAATCATTATAAAAATGTAATGAAGTGTTTTTTAAATGTGCAAGGATATTCAAGTAACACCTATTAAAGGCCAGTGCTCGAGTTTTCTTTACAGTTTCAAGTTAATGTGCAAAACGTGTGTAAACTCCCAAATGACCCAAAGAAAATATATACTTATATCCATAAATGGTAATACAATAACTACACATTCATGAATATTAGATTTCAAAGGTGATAGGGGTCTTTAAAACCACTTTAGAGAGAGAGTGTTTTGAGTACGAAATAGGGTTTAAAACATTCTTTGGGGCTTTTTGGAATCAGTCTTTCTGAAAATTGGCTCCTGGTATTTTTACAAGCATCTGACTTGCTATAGGAGCTTGCAAAACAAGTAATTGAAAGACAGCTTTGCTGACAGAACTCCACTATTAATGTTATTAGACAGGAGGAAAGAAAGAGCCATCATTTGAACCTATGGTTCAACTATGGGTGTGTATTGAGCTACTCCAAGGGTTGCTATTTGCATAGAGGACATGGTGACCTTGGAACCATGCAACGCAGCAGCTTTGGCAGTGAGTGACAGCTGTCATGCATAGCATCAGAGCAAGGTGGGGAGGGTTTGTTGAAGAAATTATTCTTTTGTCTCATACAAAATTAAATTAAAGAATACTTAGAGTGAATATATAGGATACGTTAGTTGAAAAGTTCTCACATGAACAATCTCAATGCAGTGTTTCAAGGTAATTGGTTGAATGTAGGGGTGGTTTTGTAGTATGTGGGGGAGGGCTGTGTGTGTGTGTGTGTGTGTGTGTGCGCGCGCGTTTTGTATACCATTTGCTTACAACATTGAGCTTCTAGACCAGTGATGGCGAACCTTTTGAGCTCGGCGTGTCAGCATTTTGAAAAACCCAAACTTAACTCTGGTGCCGTGTCACATATAGAATTTTTTTTATATTTGCAACCATAGTAAAACAAAGACATATTTTTGATATTTATTTTATATATTTAAATGCCATTTAACAAAGAAAAATCAACCAAAAAAACGAGTTCACGTGTCACCTCTGACACGCGTGTCATAGGTTCGCCATCACTGTTCTAGACCATGTATGACTTGTAGTTTAGCTAATCCTGTGATAATTCATTTAATAAAATTAGTTATAAATTTGGACATGTGGTATGAGAGAGTCTGGCTAGGTGGTGCACATACTGTAAAATTATGCAGTAAGGAGTTACTGTGTGCCTACTTCTAGACATAGTCTAGACCAGTGGTCGGCAAACTCATTAGTCAACAGAGCCAAATATCAACAGTACAACGATTGAAATTTCTTTGGAGAGCCAAATTTTTTAAACTTAAACTATATAGGTAGGTACATTGTTATTAACTTAATTAGGGTACTCCTAAGGCTTAGGAAGAGCCACACTCAAGGGGCCAAAGAGCCGCATGTGGCTCATGAGCCGCAGTTTGCCGACCACTGGTCTAGACCTTTTAGTCCTCCAAAATTCTACTTTTAATTATATGGTTTTTGGATATGTTTAACATGAGAGATAATTTAAGTGATTCATAAAAATGGAATTAATGATATTTTAAACAATTTAAATGCATTCTGTGCGTAGAATTATGAGGGTTATAATGTAAGATCGATGAGGGCAAGAGCCTTGTTAGCTGTGCTCAGTCATATACTGTATATGCAGGGCCCATCTATAATAATAAAAGGGTAATATGCTAATTACACTGGATGTCCTTCCCGACGACCTTCTGGATGAAGTCGGGCTGCGAGGGAAGCCCAGATCCCGAGTGCCAGAGGGAAGCCAGTGCCGGCAGCTGGGGGAAGGAATGCCTACTCTTGCACGAATTTTGTGCTTCGGGCCTATATATAACATATAAACTGTCCCAGCACATATTGCAGAGTGGGACCTCAGAATCACTGATTGCCTGAATGAAGACATCCTGAACAGAAGAAATGAAGTGTAACATCTTTACTTTTCTGAAGCTTATGGCATAAAGTTTCAGTTACCAAATGAATTAACAAGTGAAGTCGCTTAAGGAAAATTCATTTCACAGATGCACACACACACATAGATAGCTAGACTCAATTAGACATGGATAGGGGTGTGTATGTACTGCATCTCATCTGACACCAAGTGTGAGCTCTCACACACACAAAGTTTACATAAATATTCATCAAAATACAGCACTACGCACATCACCACTACCAAACTATAACAATGATTGCACACAAAAAATAGTGTGGCCAACTCTTGCTGTAGTGAGCACAATACAGAGAAGAGAAAATTAAAATTAAAATCATGTTTAGATAAAGGTGCACACAAATAAATTTGTTTTATGGTTTACAATATTTTGATACTATTCTTGACTATAGGTACAGTGTTGGTCAATATATAAGATACTTGTACTGAGGATAATACAGAAGTGTAATTACTAATACAAGAGACTTTATTTCTTTTTTTTAAAATATATTTTATTGATTTTTTACAGAGAGGAAGGGAGAGAGATAGAGAGTTAGAAACATCGATGAGAGAGAATCATCGATCAGCTGCCTCCTGCACACCTCCTACTGGGGATGTGCCCGCAACCCAGGTACATGCCCTTGACCGGAATCGAACCTGGGACCTTTCAGTCCGCAGGCCGTTGCTCTATCCACTGAGCCAAACCAGTTTCGGCGAGAGACTTTATTTCTTATTCATAACAAATACAATAAGACTTCTACCCAATAATCTTACTGCAATAAAACTTTCCATTTACCTGAGTAACTTAAAGCCAATCCCAGCTTTGTTTTAATTAGAAATAAGACTGTTTTAATAATTCTAAGATTTGGAACATCAAAATATGAAACTTAATCTTTCAAAACTTTGGCATTGAGGAATATTTGAAAATCTTAATTAACTTGGTGGAAAGGCTGGAAAAGATTATCAGCATGTGGTGATTGACAGGATAATGAAATTTTTTTCCTGTAAAATTCTGATACATTTAGCCTGACTTGGGCTTCTTCCTCTATCATCAGTTATCTCTGTGTTATTTTTAGTTCAGCTGAATCAATACCAGGAAAATATTCTCCAGTGTAGTTTGTGATAAAATATTCTGATAACAAGCAAAGGTCACTGAACGTAGACCAAATTACAAGTATAGATGAACTAAGTTTGTCCAAGACAACATTCTTAATTCTGTCCAACAATTTTCCTCCGAACTACAAATGTGCCAGTATCATTTAACTACTGCTTCACCATCATACCCTTATCTTCATATCATAGCACCATGCTAGTGACTTTCAGTTCAGGACCTATAGGTGCTATCCAGCCCTCTCTTTTCTTGGTGTAGTCATTTACAATCTCACAAATATAAGCAAAGTCTTGAAGCTGTGCCCATTGTATTCTGAATTTTTACAAGAGGCTTCTAAGTCAGGTATATTTTGGTAGCATAAGAAGTTTGAGCCCAAATCTGCAATCACTCAGAACCCCTACAGGAGACTCTAATCTAAATCCACTGAGACCTCCGGAAGTGCCTAAGAGATTAGCGTCTGTTGTGTTGTGCTAGGAGTGGGGAGCTGGAGGTTCCCATGAGAGAAGGGGAAGGTGGACAGGCAGCAGAAAAGGCAATTAAGGGAGTGGCAGGAGAGATTCTTGAAGGGTGGCTTCCTTCGTTTTCATAGTAGCTCTCTCTGGGAAGTGGGATTTCTGGCATTTTTCACTTTTAAAACTACTTTTTAGTGGTGTTTGAAGTTTTGCAAGTGAATAAAGATCAAATTTATAACCAGAGATAAAAGTTTTCGTCTTGAAAACAATCTGGCTAACAAAACCACATAACCGGTTTTTAAAATCAGAGATAACTGCAGCTTGGTGTTAGTTTTAAAAAAGAAGTTAAATGTATCTACATGTAAAAACTACATAAATAGACCCCCAAAGTGAATCTACCTTTTCATGTCAGTATTTTAAACACCGACTGAAGACCTGCATAACTAGTGGATCTTTCCTTAAAGGATCCATATGCATGTCAGAATGAATAGAATCTCTTAATGAGGAATCTAGCATTCAGTGACTCTGAAATATATAAAAATAGGAAATAATTATTTTGTTATTAGGATTTCATTTCAAGGTGTATGATTGTGTGTGTGTGTGAGAGAGAGAGAGAGAGAGAGAGAGAGAGAGAGAGAGAGAGATGAACAGTTTAGAGATGCTGTATATTGAAACATCCCATAAAATATTATGGACAAATCAAGCTTCATTTCATAGTTTACCAGTCAATTTGGGAGGCACTGCAGTTGTTGAAACCTCTTAAGCTCTCTCTCCAGCACCCAGTGCTACCTTTCAGAACACAGAACGCAGTTGAAGGACAGGGAAATGCTTGAGGATAGGTTTGCAGGGGAGGTGAAGCGTTAGAAGCGAAATTCTTTATCTGCTATAAAGTGGCACAAGCTGTAACACCCCGGCGGTCTTGGTTTAGTGAATTAACAGTAGGCTTCTGTCTGCTTTACTACAAATGCAATCCGGGCCTCATTACAATTATCCACAGCAACGCTGACCATTTGTTTGAGTAATGCAGGGCTGTACATATTCCCACTGTGAAATCTGTGTTTGAACAGGATTCACATTGATTTCTACCCACTGATTGTGTGCAGAGATTCTCATCCAAATTGATTATTTTTTTGTCTCCTCCTCCCTTCCTTTCCTTTGCTTTCTGAATGGTGGAACTCCAGCAAGACATGTGTGTTCTGTGGACTACATTATTGTTCTATGCTACATTTCAAAAGAAAAGAACCCATTAGGAAAGTATTCTGATGAATGTGGAAAAAAAAACCCCAAATGATTCATACATATTTAATCAGGCTGTATGATAAAACCATGCCTGGAAAAAAGAAAATATAGATCTTGATGTAAATTGCCAGTTTTGTCAGACAAGTAATGGGTGTGAGCAAGGGGTCTCCAAATGCAAAGGGCCCAGAGAATTAGCTGTCCTTACTTCTAACTCATTAAGACACCTTCAACTGTTTTTCAGCATGAGCTCATGCAGTCCCGAGGGAAGTGCATGACTAACATGTACTAGATTCATCACAGCGCAGACAAAAACTAGTAATTTCCCCCACCCCCCTCGTAGAGATGTTTTGCGGGGATTATCCATGATCAAAATGGGTAAGAAAAATTCCTAATCAAATAAAAGGAGTATATCACTTTGAAAAAAAAAATTCTGAAGTTGCATGGTCAGCATGAGACAACTGTTGTAATGAATAGCCCCTGCATATTAGTGATTTAACCTAATAGACTGCCTTTCGAAAAGCTTAGAACATGACTGGCCATGTTCTGCTATGTCTTTCCATTGGACTCAGTGACTCGGGCTCCTTCCATCTTGTAGTTTCAGCCTCTCCCAAGAGCTCAGGGTCCTTTCAATTTTTCAAGGACATAAGGAAAGAAAAGAGGAGCAGGGCCTATGCTTTCCTTTCTTTCCTTTTTCAACGCATCAGTTCTGTAAGGGGCACATATCTCTAAGCCCCACATCACATTAGCCAGACAGTCAGATGGCTACATCCAATTTCAGGGGAGCTGGGAAAGATGGTGTAGGTTGGAGCCACAGAAGAATAAAGAATTGTTTGAGTGAACATCTCTCTGGTTGCTGTCACAGGAGAATTCATGAAAAAGTTATCTGTTTTCTTCAGGATATAGAGATACAAAATAGAAACAAGGATGTTGTCTTTAGTTGCTTTGAAATTATGAAGTGCATATGCCTGGGATTAGGAACCTGACAGCTCTTATTTTGTTTAACGCATAGTCTGGCGAGAATTATTTTCATGTAAAACATAGAATATTTCCGTTGAGTTACCTTCTTTAAAGTCATTGTTTAAACTGGAAAGGCTTCTTGACAGTTAATAGTAATGAGTCTTTTGATTTTCTGTAGCAACAGACTCTGCTTACGGCTGACTGTGTGCAGGTAACCCTTGGGTATTCATGAAATTTTTTTTGGTTAATCCTCACCCAAGGATATTTTCCCATTGATTTTTAGAGGGAATGGAAGGGAGAGGGAAAGACAGAGAGAAACATCGATGTGAGAGAGACACATTGACTGGTTGCCTTCTGCTTGCGCCAGACCAGGTCAGTGAGGAGCCTACAACTGAAGTACGTGCTCTTCACCAGAATCAGACCCAGGACCCTTCAGTGGGCTGATGCTCTACCCATTGAGCAAAACTAACTAGGGCTTAATGATTTTATTTTATTTTATTTTATTTTATTTTATTTTATTTTATTTTTTACAAATCTCATGTGTTCCACATGGAAAACAACCAGGTTTATTGATAAAGATATTCTTGGCAATGCAGAGATTTTGTGATTTTGCACAGTTGATGTCTGATTATTTTTAATGGTAGAGTAGGTAATGACTTTAAAAATTTACACTATAAACTCTAAAAAATCCCGGTGTTTAGTTTTATTGTGCATAATTGTGCTTACTGTGTCATTAAATCTATTTAGGTAAATGAAGCAAAACATTTTCTGAAGCGTGGTGGGAAAGTGGGAGAGTGCATTAGGATTAATGCATGACTGAATATTTCGTATGTTTCTTATGTGTTAATTGAACATAAACACACTCTTCAAACAGAGGCAGACTTGGATGTTTAAAACAAGTTCAACCCAGACATTTAAACCATAAATCAGATTTATCAGCTTGAGAAGTAAGTGGAACTCTTCAATTCGCTCTCATTCCTAGACTTCATTTTCCCATAAAAAGTAACTTGAAAATACTTAATTCATCTTTATTTTGATGATTATTGATTAAAAATTATTAGGTGTAAATTATTTAATTAGGCCTTGAGAGAAATACAGTGTTGAATCATACCTGGACGTTGCCTTTCAAGAAAGTTTACATGTAGTGATAGAAATACTGGCTAAGCACCATAAGCTGTGACAGAAGGTAGCTATGAGATGTATGATTAGGAAAATGAAGCTACTAGGCCAGGAATTAAGAAGAAAGAAAAAAATGGGAAAATGAGGAGAAACATTAGAGAGAAAATGTAAGTTTAAGAAGATAGGTCAATGGAAGTAAAGTAATCAGGAAAATGATTATTGGAACAAGAGACTTGAGTTAGTAGAGTGATGCAAATGAGAAACAAAAAATAGAAAGTGTTTGCAGTAGAGGTTGAAACACGACTTAGGGAATGTTACAAGACATGTCTGAATTTAAGGAGATGATGGGGTGGGTGGTGAGATGAAGGTCTAACAGCAGAGTGCATTCACAAGGCCAAGGTGGTTGGAAATCATCTTTCTCACCCTCATTTAGACTTGATTATTGGCAAGGCCTGTAGCACTATTTTCATGGAAGCTGACCATGGTTTGAAATGCTCCAGAGGTTGTAAAAACATACTGTGGAACTCAGACCAGACTCCTGCATGTATTATATATTTCACTATCCCTATTCTTATCCTGACATCTAAACCTCCCTCTTCTGAGAGAATTGGCAGGAAGAACAAGAGCATTAGAGTCAGCCCAGGGTTGAATTCTAACTCTATCATGAATTAACAGTATAATTTCCAACATTTCTTTTCCTCAACCTAAACCTACTCTTAAATGAAACAGAGGACTCTTCTTAATTTGTAGATCTATTGTTAGGAGAAAGTGAAATAATATGTGTTTGAGTACAGTATCTGTACTCTTATCATATCACATTTATTTTTCACTTTCTGGACTCCTTGAAATTATATGCTGTAGCAATATTATTCAGCAAGAAAACATATTTTTACTTAATAATTAGTAAGTAAATTCTACTAGGTACTTTGGTTTGCTGTAATTTTTTAAAAATCTTAATTTATATAATAAATAATTTTACTAAGAAATAAATTTACTTATGATACTGCTAAAATATTCTCTTGGTTGGGCGGGCAGCGTAATGGAATGCATGAGTCTATGTCATTTTTCTCTCCAGAGGCATATAAGTAAAGGAAAAGGTTAACAAAAATTTCACAGAATTTTCAGAGAAATTGCCTCACATATAGGACACATTGCATTTAACATCTTGCATAGCATCTGTCCTTAATTTTCAGCTCTGAAAAGCTAAATGAAATGGCCATTAGTGTACAGACAGCATTAGGAGAGTGACTTGTTTCTTAATGCAGTTCTAGTAAGAGTTGAAAGAAATCCTGACTCTGGCAAAGAATATAAAGATTTTGAAAGTATTTTTCTTTGCTTGTCATTTGGCTGAAATGTTTTGATTCTACTTAACTTGGATTCACAGTGTTGTATTGCCCTTTAAGTACCAAGCAAATCTAGGAGATTATTTATTTCCTAATTATCCTAGCTGGTTAACAGATGAACAAAGAAAGGGATGTTTCCACTTGCCTATTATTTAATAGAAAATTCCCCTAAAACCTCTCTGTTCGCACTACAATATACAGCCCCCAAAATGTATTTTTAAGTTCTTTCCCAAATATATTAAGTTCCAGTTTCTCCATTATTTCATAGATTCTAAGCCCAGTGATTATAACTGACGTTGCATTTTGGAATTTCAGTCTTTGTGTAGATAAAACTTAACAGAATAGAGTCCATGGCACCCACTGAAAATATGAGTGTTACAACTATCCTTTCTCACTAAAATCTTCGCAGAAATCCTAGAAGTTTTTAGGACCTACAGACCTAAAGAGTAATGGTGTTCAACAGGTAACATACACGTATTTTCGAACAGTCTCTCACAAGGCATACATGTTTCTAGAATTTTACACAATTATAATTACTGGTATCTATCAAGTAATTTACCAAGTGCAATTGTGTGACATGTCCCACACCGTCATTACTGAAATTCCAACTAGCATGGAGATTTCACTGACTCTGGTATACCAAACTGTTTGCCAGAATTACATTTGTATTAATAACTCATTCACCATCTTATATTTTCTCCCTTCATGCCAGGTCTTCTATGAGATCATGCCTGCATTCCCTCCAGTCCTAGAGTTTTACTTGATTTCTCTTTCTAAATGCAGTTTTATTTTCCCCTACGTTTGTACCACTAGTTGTGCCTTTGATATGTTTAAATTTAAACTTCTTATTTTGATGTGGGAGCGAAGTAACAAGAATTCCTGAGGCTATGATCTGAAAGACAACAGCCAGACTCACAGCAAGAGAAGTTGAGATAACAACAGTGGGCACACCGAAATGAGCATGCCATTACGGAACGTGTTCCTGGTTTTATGAACATATTATGGAGCTGACAGATGCTATGATAAATTTGTATAAAGACATTGTCGGCAGCATAATTTTTATGTATTCCCTTTAAAGCTGTAAGTGTATGTGTCTGTGAGCAAATATGTATTAGCATACGTGCCGTTCTGCCTGCCTCGTTTTCTTTTTTTGGGACACAACATTCTGCCACCTTGGCATCCTGCAGACTTAAAACGTTTCCACACACCACTGATATTTGTAGCACCTCTTATTTTCGCCATAAAAATATGTTGCATTATTTAGCTTCCCTTTGGAAAAAAAAAAAAAAAAAAAAGCAAAACATGCGCTCATGGGCACGCACACACACACACACACACACACACACACACACAAACTTGTGTTCTGAGACCTTGGACTAATGTTACTCGTCTACAACATTAAAAAATACATTCAGGGATGTATCAGAGCTAATTGGTTCAGGTTGATTCATAATTTGGTTAATTAATAAAAGTAATCTGTGTGGTAGACTTCTCCGAAAAAGCTTCAAATAATTGCATGTTAAATACAAGTGAGAGTAAGCAACTAATATTTATTTCTAAAAAAATTTTAAAAGCGAATCTAATGCAGCTATTGCACTAGAATCCTCTTCCGAGTCCCACAGAACATCCGTGACTTGCCATAAGGAAACCAAGCCCAGCTCTGCTGACTGTTAAGATAAATTTATCTTTTCCAGACTCAATTCTTAGTGTCTGTCTGCTAAGTCTTGATGAAGTAGCTAAATTAATCCCCCAAAGGACTCTTCAAATTGCCAGCTGAGCTTCCTTGGAACCTTCTCATAAATAGTCATTATGTCCTCTGTGAAGAAAATTTCACTTTGTATTTGATCAAACACCTTGGTTTTTTTAGTGTTGATAGAGTATCCTACATTATTCTTTACTGTAGTCTACATTACCTGTATTCTTTTTGAAATTTTGAAAAAAATCCCTTAGATTTATATTGTATGTATGTGTTATATGTTCATTTCTATGTGCATAATATTCACATGTGTATTCATTTGTGAGTCTTAAAATAATATATTTTATTATTAAAATGTATTATAAGGATCCATTATAAGCTTGGCTCTGATTATAGGATCCATTTAAAATATGTAACATTTTGCACTGTGAGCAAACCTGCTCTGTATCAATCCTGCTTATTCTTTATTGATATTTTATCAACTTGATTCAATTTAACTGGAGAAATGTTTGAATTCCCTGGGGAAATTAAATTATCCGATTTATTTTTAGGTATAGCATCACTTTTTGTATTTAGATGAACTTATTAATATAAGTAAAGTACTGTAGAAAGTATTCTTAGTCCAGCCAAATCATTTTACTAGTATATGTATGATACTGGCTTTGGGTAGCTTAACATAATGTCCACTAACATGGCTTTAATGTATTGGGATACATTAAAAAATTGATATGATATGTAATATTATACATAAGACTATTCTTAGAGTAAAATGGCTTTAAGTATGGTCTTTATAAAAGCTATTTATTTCTTATTTTTCTGTTTATGTAATATACGAAACTCAAATTTAATTATTTAAATGGGGAAAATCTCTATTTTATTTTTTTAAAAATATATTTTATTGATTTTTTACAGAGAGGAAGGGAGAGAGATAGAGAGTTAGAAACATCGATGAGAGAGAAACATCGATCAACTGCCTCCTGCACATCTCCCACTGGGGATGTGCCCACAACCCAGGTACATTCCCTTGACCGGAATCGAACCCGGGACCTTTCAGTCCGCAAGCCGATGCTCTATCCACTGAGCCAAACCGGTTTCGGCGGGGAAAATCTCCTTTAAAACAAAAGAGAGGAAGGTACATGATTCATTTCAAAATTACTCCCAAATTCAAGATTAATATTAGTTATTTAACTAGATGTTTTAATTTTAGCCTTATTTAAACTACAGTTCTTTGTGATGGATAACACATGAGATGAATAACATTGAGAAATGTCCTAATCTTGCAAAAATAAACTAAGGCAGCTCATTATAGAATATTCTGAAAATTGGCGAAGGGTAATAGGTATGAGAAAAATCCTTGTGTCACAAAACATAACTACCCAATGATCAGAAGCAATCCCTAACTGGCGGTATGGCTTTGATTTATTTTGATAATTGACTATGCCCAGAACAGCTAATAAAGTAGGTCTATAAAAATGTTGTAATTTGGTCCAGGTGGCAGTAATTTTCATACATGATTACGAAATTTTATCTTCCACCCTGTGAAATGTAGCAAATATAATATATAACTTTGATTTTAAAGGCCTGGTTAATTCATTTTGCCATTAATCATTGGCGTGTTTTTGTGACCAGGAGAAAACAAACCCAAATGAAAAGCATGACACCTCTGTTTTTTGCTGTAGAGATGCTATGCCTATTTTTATTCATGCACCATTAACTAATCATAGAATAAAAGAGATAGTCTTTGCCTGAAGGTTGTGTGTCTCAAATATGAAAACAGGCAGGGTCAGAAATGTCCTAGACATACAGACATTCAGAGTAGGTCTCTGCATAGGGGAGCCCCGGGAATGTAGAGCGAGGTCCTTTGTGTAGGGTGGACCCTGAGCAGAGGGTGAAGATGTGGTATCTGCAGGTATAGCTGGGGGTCTGGAGGCGACCCTATTCCAGCTAATCGGGGGAACATAGCAGTACCTGAGTGTAGCACCAACAAACCTTCGCTCCTCGCTCCAGCAAGGAAGTTCATGGAGAACTTCAAGTTCAGACATATTTGGGTTTGCACATTAGCTCTTCCACCCTTAATTCTGATTACCAGAGGAAGTGGTTCAGAATCACAACAAGTCTGTAGAATGCCAAGATGGGGAACCTGGATGAATTTTAGAAAACCCAGGCAGGCAGATAAGCCTCTCAGTGAAGGTCTGATATCAAATAACAGGGCCCTAAGCACTAGGCTGGAGTGCAAGCATAAGAACTTAGTCCTTAAGGGTCATACTTACTATAGGCAAACCTTGGTGTCCAGGTAGTTTTAAGAATAAACAAAGAGGCCGAAACCGGTTTGGCTTAGTGGATGGAGTGTTGGCCTGCGGACTGAAAGGTCCCAGGTTCGATTCCGGTCAAGGGCATGTACCTGGGTTGTGGGCATATCCCCAGTAGGAGATGTGCAGGAGGCAGTTGATCGATGTTTCTCTCTCATCGATGTTTCTAACTCTCTCTCTCTCCCTTCCTCTCTGTAAAAAATCAATAAAATATATATATTTTTTTAAAAAAGAATAAACAAAGAGAAACCAAGACTAATGCAAAAGCAGTTAAAAACACACAAAACCCACCCTGTTATAGTGGGATCTAGGACTTGAAAAAATGCCCAATTTTCTAATCATGCATTAATCAGCTTCCCAAAGAACCCAAACTGTGAGTTCAGTATCTCTGACTGATGGAGAGGATTCACTGAGTCTGAGTTGGGAGTGTGTGTGGTGGGATGCTGTTCGGTGGCAAGATTGCCAATTGTACTCCCTTGTCCGATAAATCCCAGCCTTGTCACATCGTTCAGACATCCTGCAATGTATCCTCAAATTGCTTTGTCTTCTTTCGGACCTTAACCTAGAGCTAGAGAACCCAGGGTCACTCATCCTTCACAAGTGTCAATTTCAGTAGAGGGAGGTTTGAAAGCATCATCCTACCAGTCCACCTCATTTTTCAAAAGTCTTGTCTGACCATTCATTTTCCATTTGATTCAAAATTTCATTCATCCTGTTTGTCTTCCTTTTTAGACCTGAGTTCAGCAATTTAGTTTAGGGATGTTATGCTTCCTCACAAATAATAGAGAAAGACACATAGTTATTTGCTCTACTACCTATAGTAACCTAATATTTTGCACTTAAGAATTCTATCCAAACACTAGCCAGGCTTAACCACAGACTTAGAAAGAAAAAAGAGAAAAAGGAAGAAAAATATGTTAATATTTGTTACCCAAATTATTTGTCTTCAGGATGAGAGCCAAGTCTATATATATATATATATATATATATATATATATATATATATATATATTACTGAACAGCATAATTTCATCTTATTTTAAATTGTTAGTGCTTAGAAAAGAACAACTAAAAAAAAGACTAAAGTTTCAGTAAATTCCAATTACTTATGGCTTAGCAGCAGTAATTGAAAAGCTAATTTGTTTAGTAATGAACTTTATCTGCAGAGAGAAAAGACAACAAGACCATTATGGAATTCAGCAAGAATGACTTACTCTCCAGTTTTAAGAAAAAAAAATGGAGGGGGGGGGGCTAGAAGTTGTCTGTACCATTTTTCAGATCAGTTAATATTAATCATATTTTGATTTTTCAAAATCTATAGTATAGACAATGATATAGAGTCTAAGAACATTCTGATGATAATATTGAATATTATATAACAAATATATGATGATTTTTGAGCAAATAAAGGGTATAAGGCCTTATACCAAGAAAGTTGTCTTGGAGATCCAAGAAAGAAAATTCATAGTATCAGTGTTCACCCAAAGTTTTTCCAATGATGTAGATAGGATTTGAACAGAAATACTTATAAGGAATAATGGGGTTGTTTGAATAAGACTCAAGTGGTTATCAGTATGAGGAGGATGGAAAGATCATATTTGATTTAAATCTGGCAGGGGAAGGGTGGTTAGGATTTAACCAAGTATGTAAAAGGGATTAAACTGCTTCTTAACAGGGGGCAATTTTGACCCGTATTCCATTCTACCAAATAGGACATTTGACAATTGTTTGTCACAACTGGGGACATGACACTGGCATTTAGTAAATAGAAGTCAAGGATCCCACAATCCACAAGATGAGCTCCACAAAAGACGCAGACGTAGAGTCAGCTAGAAGGGTGTGGTGAAGAGAACATATTCATTTTGTTCATAACCTATTTTTACTGGATGAATAAAATGATATATTTTAATACAGAGAGGTGGCTCTCTCTGGATGTAAATGTTTGTAGGGAGAGGATGCATCCCTCGTCTAAAGCGTAAGTACAACAAAAGCCATGTCTTTGGAATTACAACTATCGGAGAAGAAGAAACTTTGCCAGTGGGCAATGAAAAACTAAAAACTTGATTATGAGTCAAAAAAATAAAAGATACAAATTAAGAGACTATAGTACAGTGGACACAGAAACTCAAAGGTCGTGTGTCCATGGGTGATAAGATGGCTTCTGCTGTCCTGTCTAAATGGATATAACTGGGAGACACTCAGCCTCTGTAAATAGTAGCACCATTTACTTAGATGCAGCTAGAGAACCTAGAGGAAACGGAGAAGTTGCAACATTCTAGGGCTTAGAATGTGGAGCAGCTATTACGTGTAGTATAATTGCCTATATGTGTTAATGAATACATGCTAAGTTTTCTGGTAGATGCTAACACGGTGTGTAATGTTGAATATATTCAGGCCTTGTGTCAGAAATCTAATTATGCTTTTCTGAATCTGTTCTCATAATTATTGGTGGCAATTTAGCCCTGGTTAGCCAAGTGGGAAGGGCACAGTGGGAAGGGCATAACAATTCTCTAAGACTGGCCTCCATTCCCAGAAAGTGATGTGAAGACAACATTGTTTCTTCTCTGAAGGTCATTTTCTCATCTTTCTGCTTCCTCTGTTTTTCCACATAATTACACTGGCTTCCATAGAGCCAAGTTATTGTGTAATTCCCAGGTGTGGCCCCTCCTTGTCTGCTTCTTCCCTTGTGTCTTTATCTCTCAGAAAAGTTGTTTATATAGCTCACTTTTTGCAAAAAACACTCATTATAGACTTATAAGTTTCAAGTTATATGGAAGGAGAAAATGCAACTGAAATAAGTTTGAAAATAAGCAAAAAAGAAATATGTTGTCAATACTACTATGAAGATGAATATTGGGATAAAGAAAAGAAAAAAAAAAAAGACAGCCCACCACAAACAAGAATGATCCAGCATGAATGGTGAGTAGTGCCAAGGTTGAGAAATCCTGAGATAAAAAACATTCCATGCAGAAGGCAGATCACCCACAAAAGCTAGGCTTGAGACCTTTGGGAAATCCCAAATGATGTAGTTTTCCTGTGCTATAGATTATGTGAGGAGTATGGAGGAAGCAAAGACTAGAAAGACCGTTTAAAATTAACTTTGATGCCAGATTAAAGCATTTTGGTTTCTTAGTTGTTGGCCTTCCAGATGTCACCTATTAAAAACGTTTCACATCTGATGGCCCAGCTGGTTTGGCTCAGTGGATAGACCGTTGGTCTGCACACCAAAGTGTGCCAGGTTCTGTACTGGTCAAGGGCACATGCCTGGGTTGCCAGCTGGATCCCCAGTAGGGGGCGTGCAGGAGACAGCCTATCAATGATCCTCTCTCATCATTGATATTTCTATCTCTCTCTCCCTCGCCCTTCCTCTATGAAATAAATAAAAATATATTTAAAAAAACACACGTTTCACATCTGATACAACACAATGAAATAATATCATTCATTATTCAAGCAATATTCTGTCAAATATTTAATAGGCTTCACTCTTTTCAAATAACCTTCCCTAGTCAATGCAAAGAATGAGCAGGGCATATGGAAACACAATCAAATAACTTCTTGGGAAAAGTTCTTATTATGTACCAGGTTTCTTCAAACTTATTTACAAAAGCAGAGACTGTTTCCTCAGATAAGTGCTAGTATTCAAATGTAAGCCTTTCATGATTCTGCCATGACTTTTCTCCATTAAATATTTAATTATTTTATGGCATGTCCATGATTATTTTAATTACACATAAGTACTGTATAATATCTGCACAGGGCTAACGAGCTTCATTGCTCAACTTCAGAAAGGATGAAGATAAGCTGTATAGTTACTTATTTCACTTTAATTAACTTTTTTAAAAGCTTTGCTACAGATATAATTTTGCTTAGTAAAATTATTTGTTTATAATTACCAGTGTGTGTCAAGTCATGATATACTCTTAAGATCAGAGAAACTTTTTATCAGATGATACAGCCTTCTTGACAGGTTACGCTTTTAATTATATAATTGTGTATGTGTGTATTACATATAATATCATATTTCTAGAGAGTTCTTATATGGCCCATATTCCCTTTCACAAAACCACTATAACTTTTATAAACATATACATAGTATTGGGCTTAGCAAGTAATGCATGTCATTTTGAACATTTCATCTTTACATATAATGACAAAGCTAAATTATTTTAAAACTCAAATGCAAATGTTAAAATAATTCACTTTTCTGTGAGATTGAAAGATTCAAAATTTGCCACCTAAAATAATATTTTATCTTAGCATCTATTTAATGGATAATAATAAATAAATTTTGCGTGATGAGTGTTTATTATCAAGACTGTGCCACTTTTGCTATTCATTTGCATAATAGTGTTTATTATTTATCTTTGTAGTTCCTCTCTCTTGTCTTCCATTGCAGGTTACAATTGAGCATTGTTAACACAATGCCTATTGTGATGGTGGGCATTCAGAAAATGTTTATAGAGTAATATTATCTGACTTTTTCAAAAGGTAGTTTCCCTAAACTACAAAATGTAAACATCAAATGCAAAATGCAAATGATATTTATTTCATTAGTCTGATCTATTTTTCAAAACATGATGCCATGTAAAGCCAATAGAAATGTGGCTCAGCATTTAATCAACATATACATGCTATTGGACTTAGTCCCTTCATAGTGGGACCCACAAATGATAACTCACAACAACATGCATCACTAATAGATCCATCCGACTCTGTGCAGAAACCTAATAGAACTTCACAATATTGCTTGAAAGTATAATATGTTTTTTCAAACTTTGCTGAGAAAAAATACCAAGATTAGAGAATCTTTACTCATAATAAAAGTAGTATGTCAGTATATTTTATTAAAAAAAGTAAAAATTGAGCAAAAAGGAATATAGGGTAGAGAAAAGCATCAGAGAGAATGATTTCTACTATAGAATTTGCCTCTAGAGGCAACTCCAATTTCATCATGTTATACAATAGTAATCTGCATCTGCTTTTATCCCTCAGTTCAAGATATTAAACTTTCTACAATTCTTTTGCTTCAGACATTGTGTCTAACTTGCATTACAGTTTAATAATCACAGGAATTAAGTTCTGCCTTGTTTTCTTTTTATAGTTTTTCATACCATCTTCTTTTCCCACTTCCTGTGCTTCTTCCTGAAGCTTTCCCCTCCTCTTTTATATTCACTCTCATCTTCAGTTGCCAGCTTTTTTTGTAGCTTTTTCTTTATAGTAAAACCTATCTGTACTTATGCCATCCAGAAAAAAAACCACAAAAAACCAGCTCAGCTATGTTGCCCCGGTAGTTCTCACCCTGATCAATTTCTCCCTCTTGGAACGCTGACTGTTAGGCCTCTGTTCTACTACTTCAGTTGGGTTTTCAAATCTTCTCCCTGTAAGTTTATTGGATGGACTTTCCTTTTTTGTAACTGGCATATTTACAGTTGAAGGAAATCTTTCTTCTTTCTTCATCAGCTGTCCCATTTCTCATTATGCCCCATCGCCTTCTCTTCCTCTTCCTATTCCTCCCCCTACTTCATACCAAATGGGACCTGCTTCAGAATCACTCTATTAAAATGTTTCTTCTCACAGAAAATTACCTCCTCTCATGCACAACCTCAGGAACCAAGAACAGTTATTTAATTAAAATTAGCATAATCATTCATTATTAGTAATATCTTTTAACAATACGTATGATATAAACAACCCCTGTGTGCATGAAAACACATAGGTATTTCATTTTCACATTTGATGGTCAATATTAGCATGAGTTGATGATGCCTTTTTTTTTTTTTCATCCTCATCCCAGGATATTTTCCCATTGATTTGTAGAGAGAGTGGAAGAGAGAGGGAAAGACAGGGAGAAATGTCAGTGTGAGAGAAACACATCGATTGGTTGCCTCCCTCTTGAGCCCTGACCAGGGCCCAGCCAGGAAGGAACCTGCAACTGCGATACCTTTCCAGGACTGTAATGAACCCGGGGCCCGTTAGTCCGCAGGCCAATGCTCTATCCACTGAGCCAAACCGGCTAGGGCTGTGATGACGCCTATTATAAAAACATTTTTAGAACGAGGACAGTTGAAGTCTAACTGCTCAGTGCCTTTTCATACCTTCAGGTAAACATCTGAATTGAAAAACTGCCATTATCTAAGTCTCGTTTACCTGCTGGTATTGCTATTCCAGAACTTTTTCAGGGTTGTAAAAAATCGATCATTTCCCTGCCATGGCTTCCACATTCGTTTGGTAATCTCGCCATCTGTTTTCCTGAAATGGCAGCCCTGGAGGGTGGGGAGCATATCTTATCTGTGCAGTGCTGTATGTAAGGGTGGATTCTCTGTCAGCATTTAAAAAATAATAGGACTTCAAATGGGGTTGATTTAAGCTTCCCTCGTCAGCAGTTAGTCTTGATGACACAAATCACTCTTTCAAATGGTAATTTGCACCTGTTACCTTCATCCACAGGTTGGAAAACACTTACACCTTAATTAATTACACCCCAGCAACGTGGGAGATCCTGTCCTCCATTCTGAGATAGGGAGGCTGGGACATAGAGAATCAACAGCTTTTCTGATATTTCAAAGCGGATATTTGTAGAAGAAAATTGGAATCCAGGCGACGTTTCATGGAGTGATCGATGAGGCTCTTTAGGAATCTGTCTCTTGTGGTAGAAAACATAGTGATGACATCCCTTCCAGTAAGAGATGTGCTTGTCCTTAGCTTATTTGGTAGCATCAATTCAACAGACCTCAGAGAGCATCTATGCTTCTCATAACTTTCCCTCTTCACTGTGGCAGTGGTCGATGCCATCCAGGCAACCAAGGAGCAGGTGGCATGCAAATGACTTTTAGGGGAGCACAGTATCCAGCTTATAATTCCCCAAATGGCAGTGTGGCTATATAATTAAGCTGCAACTAAGTGAGGAGTATCTGATATCAGATAATCATTTAATAAAGGAAAGTGGGAGGCAGTTTATTATTTTAAAGTGTGTGTTTTTTTTTAAGTTCTTTGAGGATGCGGAAGGATTTTCTTGGCATACAAATGATCTTAAAATGTTTGTGTGTAATTATGTTTGGCACATGTAGTAAGGTGTTTATGATAGTGATAAGCGTTTCCTTGGCGCACATCACTAGATGTTCCTAAGAATTGTGAGTGGACTTTCACCTTTGGGTTTTCCCTGTCAGGAGAAATGTCGTCTGGGTTCATATGCTTTTTGTTCCTTGAAGTTGAACAAAACCTTAAAAAGTGCTGAGATAGAAACTTTATAATGTGTTATAAATAAATGTCTTTTGAATCATTATATGATAGTGATAAGAATATATATATATATATATATATATATAATGCTAAACTTTGTTAAATTGCAGATAAAAACTGAGTTAGAATAAACCATGTAATACTCATTCTTTCATTAAAAATATTTTTCATATCTATTACATGCGAGGCAATCTACTACATCAGTATCTCTCTAATGCCATCCCCTTCATTTTGAATTAACTTTAATTCATAATTGCCTTGTGTCATTTTCTTTATGGTCCCAATCCCATCTCTGCCCCAATTCTTGCCCTGTTCTCAATCCTTGAAATATCTGACCTGATGTCTAGGAAACTCAGTTTCTTCAGCTGTATATTGGGAAGGACAATGAAACCAATAGAATTGTTTGAGAATTAAATCATATTTAGATGTCCTTTTATTCAATTATTGGAAAATACTAAGCTACTTATTTGTTAATGTTATGCCATTATTGATTTTATTTAAGGCCCAGCTTATTTTTTTTAATATATTTTATTGATTTTTTTACAGAGAGGAAGGGAGAGAGAAAGAGAGTCAGAAACATCAATGAGAGAGAAACATCGATCAGCTGCCTCCTGCACATCCCCCACAACCAGGTACATGCCCTTGACAGGAATCGAACCTGGGACCTTTCAGTCCGCAAGCCGACGCTCTATCCACTGAGCCAAACCGGTTTCGGCATTAAGGCCCAGCTTAGATATCCAGAGCTCTCCTGGAAGGGTGTTACCCTGGTACCATTGCACTATGTTCATACTTTGACTGCAATTCTAGACAAGTTCTATGTATTCTTCTCATACAAGAATTACTAAGCACCTTGAGAAAGTACATTATGCATGGGCCATGTGTAATTCATCTCTGTGTTGCCAATAATAAAACATTCAAGAGTCTCTGAATGTCGGTCAACTAAACAACTGAAGAAATGCTCTGCGAAATATAGTTGACATTAGTTGACAATAATATTTCATCTTCTCTTACTGAATGTATTCATTATTTTTTTTCAAATATATTTCTATTTATTTCAGAGAAGAAGGGAGAAAGAGAAACATCAATGATGAGAGAGAATCATTGATTGGCTGCCTCCTGCACTCCCCGCACTGGGGATCGAGCCCACAACTGGGCATGTGTCCTGACTGCGAATTGAACTATGACCTCCTGGTTCATAGGTTGATGCTCAAACACAGAGCCACACTGGCCTATTGCTTCTTTTGTAGAAGAAATGCTGGAAGAGTGCCCTCTAGAGATTATTTAGCCAGCTCTCATCTCTCCCACTATCCCCTGCTGTGGGGCCAGCATTGTGGTGTGGATTTTGCTTTAAACGGTGGAAACCCAGGTGAGCTATAAAATGATAGCATGTTAATAGGAGGCGGCAATGGCTCAATCAGATAGGTAGATGACAGGTGACGCATGTTTCCTGGCTGATGACCAGAGTTCAATGACAGAAGTAGATGGCAACAAGCAATATTCAGAATTCAGGCAGGCAAGTAAATGGGTTCAATATAGTCTGGCAGCAGATGGTCGGGCCCAGGCAAGGACTTGAGAGTGTCAGCCTGACCTCCAATTTTGGAAGTATAGTCGAAGCAGAGATTTAATTGCAGAGAATAAATTATGAGATATGAAAAAGAAGGGTGTTCTCCAGAGGTAAGCCAAGTTACTTGACCCTGGAGAAAAATTTAGAATAAGTCATTCTATATTAGGCTTTGATTGACATTTACCAGTAGCAGAGGAACTTGGCACATAATTTTATTAAACATTGCTCTATATGCTTAGTTTCTGATAGTTGGTGCTAAAATTTTATTGTAATTATTACTTATATTACTCATTATAAACCCAAACATTCATTAAAAACACACTATTAGAATCATAAAGTATGAAATGAAAACAACAATTAGTTCTTTATTATGGTAAGAAGCTTAAATATGAGTGAAATAAATACAAAGCTACCCAGGGGACTATTTGAGATGGAATAAGAAATAATATAGAAAAGAAATGGGTTTTATTGCTATCTTATTTTTCATTATGATTAAAAAAAAAACAGTATGCATCTTCAAAAACCATAGATTTGTTTTCCATTTATGAATTGAATATAAATATTCTCATATTTTATACAGGATGGAGCAAAAGTAGGTTTACAGTTGTTTGTATGGAAAATAATACAATACAATAAATAAATGATAATCTAAGAATAAACTCTGTGTTTCACATACTCACAGCTGTTAGTCTATTTTGCCCCATCCTATATATTCTTCTGTGACTTGACATACTCACCAGAAATGTTGTTTTTGTGATTAATCCATGTTGGTGTGAGTAGCTATTGTTCGCTGATTTTCAACTGTATATGGTATACACAGTAAGGCAAAAGTAGGTTTGCAGTTGTTCTTATGGAAAAATAACCCAATAATTAATAAAGAGTACTACAAGAATAAACTGTTTTGCATACTTGCAAATTTAAACCTATTATTGTTCCTCCCTATATTATTAAAGGCCTATATAAGAGTTTATTTGTCAATTCTCCTAGTGCTAAACATAGAATAATTTCTAATTCTTTGCTATAACCAACAATGCTCCTATCTATACTCTTATGCAGTGTTGTATGGTCTATGTATTTTAAAATCCCAGCTCCATCTCAAATCTGTTGCTTAACCTTGGATAAGCTTCTTAATTTCTCTTAGTTGAGGACTCCTGGTTTGTAATAAGGGAATGATCATGGTAACTTACTACCAAGAGTGTTTGCAAAAAGAAAATACTAGGTAATGCATACCAAGTATTTAGAACAGCACCTCCCCATACATACAAAACAAATATTAATTATCATTATTAATATTATTCCAAAACGGTGAAACCATTTCCATGTGGATTGTGGACCCTAAAAATCAGAAGACGCTAGCTTTTTTCACTCAGTCGTGTAATCCTAGATTCTATTTGGCATTTGTCTGTAGTATGGTAGAGTTCACTGTGCTTTTGTGAAAGTGTGAGGACAGTTGAGTGTTCATCACAAGTCCCTCCACCATCAGAGGTGAAAACGAGAGCCTCTGAAGGCTGAAAGCCAGCTGAAAGCTCTCCCTCCTCAAGCAGAGGGGGTATGTCTGAAAGTGGGATGGCCTGTGGTTTACAGTTTATGGTTTTGATATCTTGTCTCCAGAGACCCAAGTCTACCTCCTGATGTTTTCTCTTTCCCGACCCTTATTCTTATCTCTGGAACAATAATTACTGGACTCTACACATTCTAACTTTGTTACAAGAGCAATTAAAAGGCTTATTTTCTCTAAATGATATGAGTTTTTTTTTTTGTTTGCTTTGTGGGTTTTTTTTTTTTTCCTTTTTATTTGGTTGGTTGGGATGTGTTTGTGCGTGTGTGTGTGTAAGCACACTTCATAACTGGAAAAAAAAATTCAGCCACATTTCATCTTAAGCTAAGAGAGAATTAGAAGCAATAGTCAAATATTTAAATATACTAATACTCAAAACAAGATAGATGTCAATAAAGACAAAGATTGCAGACCAAGGTTGTGATCCCCTAGCCTGGAGTATGCACTCAGTTGAAAAATCATAGGGTTAGATATAAGCAGAGCTTCTGAAACAGATTCTGAGACTGTATGGTGTTGTCTTCTTTATCAGGAGAACAAATGGCCAGGATGAAATGCACAGATATTCCAGTGTATTTGTCAGTGAGTTTTGATAAACATATACATCCATATAACCAATACCTCAATAGAGATATAGAATATTTTCATCACCTCAGGAAATTTTCTTATTTCTCTTTACAGTCTCCCCTCAATCACTCCCCACAGCAACCTGGCTCATCCTTGCCATCCCTGCCATGATTTTTATTATTATTAGCTATACCTGCCCTAGGACTTCATGTAAATGGAAGCATACTGATTGATAAAAACTTTTGTATCTTTTTATTTTTTATTCTTGCTCAAAAAATTGTATGGCATTCATAAAAGGAAGGAATGCTTTTTAATAGTTTTTTTGTATAAAATTACGTACATTTAACATTTGTACATGAATGATGATTTATATTGCTTTAGTTTGAATCACTTTAGTACATTGAACTAGTTGAAATCAATATTAAAGTGTTTCACTTGAGGGCATAGAGCATATCCATTATTAATCAGAAACTGGAAACATTTCTTGAGTTTAGGTTAGGTTGGAAAACCGAAGACAAGGCAAATACTTAGTTACTCAACAATTCGTCAGGTCAGTCCTTATTCATCACATGCTTAACCATCCTCAACATTTAGCAGTGTTCTCCTAATCTGGATCATTTGAGCTAAAATTACTGTTATTAAAGACACAAGTTGCCCAGGTAAATGGCCTCCTGTATATATTTTTTGGTTTTGACACTGAAAGTTAAATTTTGAAAAACTAAATCATATGCCACTTAGTCAAGAAAAATGTTTTCTCCCGAGTCACCATTGTAATGACATGTATGATGAGAAGACACCTGGACCAGAAAAGCCCATGGGGATACAGACCTGGGGAAAGAGGGTGGAAAACATTTCTCAGCTTTCTGAGGTAAGGAAAGTTAAGCAATTTTTGATATACTGACATCCCTTTAACAGGGCTTGCAGAAAACTATTCATCATTAAAAGTTTAAAATTCTATAACGCTAGACCAATTTAGAGCCACAACTCTGTAGGGATTTTGTTTTGTGTATGCTCATCATTTACATGACTCTTAGGATGAAATCCTACAGCTAAGTGCTGCTGAAAGAGGGTACATTATACATTTTCTCCTGGAATTTGTTTTTTCATAAGGGAATTGCCTAGTGTATGGCACTGACTACCTACTGTTAGAATTGCTTGCTTGGTGATCCTTCTGGGGATGCTTTATGAGTGATGATTATGTTCTGGCAGAGTAGTGACTTACTATTCAGACATCGCTGCTTTATTTTTCTTCACCCTGGTATCTTCTACTTAGTACATTTTGAAGAGCAATCTCCTTGTTTACCATGTTGAAATCCAGTCCCTGCTAATTATTATGGCTGTGATTTCTAACCTCATGATGAAAATCAAAGCATGAATTCCTGAGTGCTGGAAGCCAAGTACAACCCTAGCAAAGCCGAAAGGAGCATCGTGTAGCAGGCACATTGACGCCCGGGCAGCCTTGCTTGAGCAATCCTACAAAGAGGAGAACTTCCCCTAAGCAGACTAGTACTTCAAATGGCATTACTTGGGCAACTTGCCCTAAAATAAGTTAGTCCAATTTGCTTATGTAGCTTTTAGCCCCATCAACATGCTTCCTCATATTGAAGAAGATGTAGAAGTGCCATTCAATGATTTGATCTATTCTTTTTAAAAAAATTCTGCTTTATGAAAGCATGTTTTAATATTTCTAAGGAAAAACTAAATGCTATTTCAAGGGCATGAAACAAACCGTGAATAGAAAGAAAGCTTTCTTTTCATAGAACTGAGTATCTTTTCCTTCCAGAGAGTTTGTGTGTAACAGGGGACAAATGGTAGCGATGGGAGTAGGAAAGTTAATCAAAAAGGTAATCATGTGAATCCAGGCGGGATTCCCTCTGCAACTACATCCTGGTGTTTCTGATCGACAGTGTTCAGCGAGTTAGGGCACAAAGGTTTCCATCAGCTGAGTGTGCAACCTGGCTCAGCAGCCTGAAAATGCGGAGCTCTCACATACCATTTCAATATGTGTTGCAAGGCTTGAATTCTCCTTAAATGTTTATGTACTTCCTTTTGATCTTTGCCTGTTGCATTGATGATTGGTAATTACATTGACATGGAGAATATTTTACTTTTTGAATGAATATGTTGCAGTAAGTCATCAAAACCGTTACATATAAATATGTGCATCTATATTTAGGAAGAGTTTATGCAGGTTGTTTCAAGTAAAGAGAGACTTGTAAATTAACTCCTAGCTTATTTTCTTGGGAGCATGATGCTAAGCACTGGGGAGGGATCATATGTGGATGTTGATCTCAAGGACTTTACTCTTTGCAGGGAGAAAGCTATACAAGATAAACTCGATGTTCAGCAAAGTGTAATAACTGCCTTAAACTACAACTAATTTTCAGTAAGGATAACAGAAAAAGGAGGTTGCTTTCAGCACAATAATGTGCATAAAGACAGTGCAAAATGTCTGGCTTCAGGTCATGTGAGATATTTGTATTGTCCTTATGGCAGGGCATTAAACAGGCTTCCATGTAGTAAGTGGTGTTTGACTCTAGAAGAAATATAATTTGAACATATGAACATTAAGAAAGGGCAGGAATAGCTTAGGAAGATGAATAAAGTTGAAAAAACACTAAACTTGTGTCAACTAATGTTATGATTGAATGGTCATAGGGCACACAAAATATTGGGAAGGTAAAATGGAGCCAGATGATGCAAGATCTATACATCAGTTTTAGACAACCAGGCTAACTTCTGTGCAGATTCCACATTTTAGGGTGGGGCGTGCAAGAAATTAGCAAATTGTGAAGAAGGCCCGGGGTTCTCAGCATTAACAAAGTAGATTCCAGAAATTGTGTTCAAGGCTTTGCAGAGAGAAGCCAAAAGATGCTAATACTTTGGGTACACATTTTAAAAGCATACATTTTTACATCAAAACATTGTTCATTTTCCATCCTATATTGCTATAAAAATAGGGATTCTGTGGCAAAAATATATTTTGCCTCCTCCCTTCTCTTTTTCTTTTTTAATTTAACCATCAGCCATATAAACACATTAAAAAACCAGGCTAAAAAAGAAACTGGTTTTATATCTTGATTTTTATTTCTGTTTCCTCATGTGTGTGTGTGGGGGGGGGGAGGGCAAAGACTCTCAATTTTCTGTATTTTATCTGATTTTTTACAAGAAAATAATTGCTTATTAAACCTTGGGTAATAAATTAGAACCATACTTTAAACTCCTATATAATTACCAACTACAAAGTGGCAAAACAATAAAAATGTTTGTGTTCTTAATGATATAATTTGGTGCTTCAGCAAACAATTATAAAAGGATTTCTCAGTTATTTAACTGGGTATCTATATATATAATACTCTAATATGCAAATAGACCGAATGGCAGAACAACAAAACAACTGGTCGCTATCATGTGCGCTGACCACCGGGGGGCACATGTGGAACATGGCAGGTGTCGGCAGCAGGTGCAGAGTGCGTGGCAGGATGGTGGAGCCAGTGAAGGGGGGCTCCAGACTGAGGTGGGGCACCGGTTGCTGTCATCGGAGGTGAGCCTTTGGTGGTTACTGAAAATTCTTTGCTCCTGCATACCATGGTCTCACCTGGCATTTGCACCTGCTGCCTGCACTGGCCCTGCTTGCACCTGTTACCAGTGCCGGAGCAGCCGCTCGCACCCGCTGCCAGTGCCCAGCGCCAGCCCCGATTTCTTGGTGCTATCAGCAGGTGAGAACGGCAGCTGCTGGCCCCAATTGCCCCTGAGGGCTTCTCCACCTCCCCCTGTTCCTGAGGGGTGATCAGGGCAGTAGTGCCGCTTGCACCATCTGCTGGAACCGGCCCCAATTGCCATCAGCGGGTGAGAGCGGGGCGTGCGCCATCAACGCTTGGGAGTGGCGGGGAAGCGGGAGTGGGGCTACCAGCAGACAGGGGACCAGGGGCCACAGCAGGAGGGGCCAGGCAGGGGCATGGGGGATGGGCAGAGACCTGCCTCTGTGCCCACCACAGCCTCACAGCCCACAGTTCCTTTCAAGGTGCACGAATGTGTGCACTGGGTCCCTGGTTTTTAATAAGCTTGGTGAAGTTTCTTGGGAAAATAAATATAATCAGAAGACTCACTGTACCTTTCTTTCCTTTTTTATTTTTTGTAAAGTTCATTGTTTTAAATATTTCCCAGTTTTGCAGAGCTGAAAAACAGATGAACAGAGGGAAGGCAGTGGCTTTTGGCCCCTCACTCCTTTGCCTCAGGCTTAACATCCAGATACCAGAGTGTGGAGAGTCACTCCCAAGCATTTTATCTAACTTTTGCTTTCACCTCTTCCATGTCCCCTCTATGGCCAAGAAAAAAATCTAAATAGCCAGATAGATTTTTCAGGATGTAAGCCAGTCTGTAAATTAATGACTTGTAATTTCCAAACATTTTATGAATTTGTTCTAGCACAGTGGGGCACAGAGGAATTACTATGACTTCACGAAAGAAAACCCATATGAATCTTATACTCTGTTTTCCTGCTTTCTTAATTTCTGATACTTTCCCCAAACAAAATCTCCGAATCTCTGTCTTCCTGATAAAACTTAGTTAGTTTTTATTTTAACTTTTCTGTCTTCCTTTTTTTTATTTACCTTTTTTTTTAGACTATTCCAAAGTTGTTTTATGGGTATTTGTATTCTGATTGCAAACATTCAGATTTAAGGAAGGAACTATACAGTGTGTGTGTGTGTGTGTGTGTGTGTGTGTGAGAGAGAGAGAGAGAGAGAGAGAGAGAGAGAGAGAGAGAGAGAGAGAGAGAGAGAGAAAGAGCCAGAGGGCACTCTGGCTTCTGTGGAAGCACAAAGGTTCTAGACTCTAGAAATAAATCAAGAATGCCACAAAACATTCAGACTGGCTGTTATATTCTTTCTGTTAGAGATCATACCATGATAAGCAGAGGGCAGGTGAATCCAAACAATGGTAGCATATTTGGAATCTTTAAATACAATTTCTGATTTGCCTTAGTTTGGTATGGGTATGTGTTAGTAAAACATTTTTGGTTGAAATCCTCAGTACTAAGCCATAATGCTCTCTATATGTGCAATTATTGCAACATATCTTTCCTGTAGTTGTGAGAACCCAAACTATATGATCTGTTTCCTTGAATTAAATTTGATAGTGTTGCAAAGGCTGTTTTTTGAGGAAAAGTTTGAAGAATCAGTGTGAATGCTCTTTAATTGCATTGTATTTTCTTAAAATTGTAAAAATAAAGACATTGATTTAGGATATAGAAGAAAAGAATGTACCTGCAGAATTCCTGGGTAGGTAGCTGGTGTCAGATTTCAGGAACATCTTCAAGAGGGCACTGTCACCTGGTTTATATAGTTTGTAAATTTATCCCTTGAGAAGACCCCCTGCAATACTTAAGAATGATTTTAAACTATTTCTGTCTGAAATGCAATGTTGTGTTGTTTACATCACACACACAATCTTGTTATCTAAAGAAAACCTACACCTATCTATGGGTTGACTTATATATTAGTGTTAGCATCATTTGACTGATTTTATATCAGTAACATTTTGTGTATTTTTCCATCTATCAAGGTAGCTAAGACTATTTAAATTTTAGTTATCAATTAATCAGAGTAGTTTTAGCACCTCGTTTATACTTACTATTGATGAAATTGATATGTATAGGTAGTTAGGTTTGGGCTATTCAGTATGAGGCTTAGCTAAGTAAATAGTCCAATCGATGCCTACTTGCAACATACCCACTTATCACTAATTCTTTCTACATTTGTATAAAGGTATAGCTTATTAGTGATTTTATTTCCTGTAATGTGTATGCACATACCATGGTTAATTCTGGAGTCAGGCGTCTTGGGTTTAAATAGCAGTTCCACTATTTATAGAGAATGTGAATATGGACAAGCAACTTTTCCTCCTTGGGTTGTTATGGGGATTATATTAATCTAATTTTATATATTTTGAAAGTTCTCTATTTCACTTGCCATAACTCAAATTATCTAGCATTTAGTTTGTGCAAAGTGTGGTTGGTTTCTAATGATTGAAAATGTTTATTTTTTTCAAATATATACAGCACTTTTAATTACTTAGGTACGACTTAAAAATCCCTCAAGTTTTGAAGATAATTCTGAAAGTTTGTGTATATATACACACACATACATTGTTGAGGAAATTCTGTTTTAAACTGACTTAAATTTAATTATTCAAAAGGAAAATTTTTTGAATTAAGTATTCTAAAGCATAACAAGTTAAACATTTTAAAATAAATTATTTTTGTTTAAATGCTACTTACATCCATCATATTAAAGTATTTCCTTTGCAAATTTATATATTTACATGAGATAAATAATTCTAACATAATTTCTATTTATGCACAGAAATAAATATAAATTTTACATTTTAAATTCCACATAAGAATTTATAAGCACACATAAATTGTTTATTTACTCATTTATATGAAGAGATAACTGAGAATAAAGGACCACAATTGCTATTATAAGTTTGAGCACAATAGTCCTCATTTATATTTGACTAGTGTCCCAGTGCACGGATTCATGCACATTGAGAGGAAATTAATTAGAAGAAATATTTTAATATCACTATTCACCCTTTCTCTATAATAGAAGTGTCAACCACATTCATGATTGACAATGACAGATCAAAACACACACATGCAATTGGCACCAGCGAAGGCTTTATATACATCGCTCATGTGCAAGTCAACTTAGCCATATATATATATATATATATATATATATATATATATATATATATATATCTTGCTTAATTAGACCTACTTTTTGATGTAGATATTCATATATATATCTTGTATGTATATATTCATACATATGTATGTATGTATTCATATATATATCTTATATATGATGTATATATTCATATATATATCTTGCTTAATTAGACCTACTTTTTGATGTAGCTAAACTTTTTCCAGCCCAGTGAAGCACCCCAACTTCTCTTTCAGGTAATTGTCAGCAACACAGCAGTAAATATCAACATGAAGCAGATTATTATTGTAGATCATGCAGGGGGAAAAAGGGTAAAATATTTAACTGCAGCAGTGTTTGACTATATTCTTCACAGTAAGAAAACCTGAAGTCATTTTTAAGGTCCACTATTTCTTCTTTTCAGTTGGGTCAAGTTTCTAAACTTTCTAAACCTCTGTTTTCTGGCTAATGAAATGAAAGTAGGATTCTACTGAGTCTCCTATATACCTACTCCAGGATTTCTATGAGGATTAAATAAGATGAGGCATGGGAAAACGCTTCACAAAAACTTGGTTAAACTGTAAAATGTTTCCATCATGCTATACAGCAAGTCAGGTTCCTAGGCTGAAGAAACTCCAAGAAAGCTAGTTGCTAGGGAGAGGAAGCCAGGCGTTGCTATGTGACATCATTGCCCAGCGTCCACAGCGACCGTTTCCAGGTGGGGCTGGGCTGTTGGCCGCATTTTGTGCCATGTAGTCTTGGCAGCTTTGGCTGCGATTTGGTGGAGTGTTGCTCCAGGGTGGTGGCGGGCCCTGTGTCCCACTTGGGGGAAGCCGAATGTTGGTTTGTCAGTGCCAGGTCCGTGGTGCTATTTCCTTGTAAATGGCCAGTGTGCGTCATGGCAGCTCCTGCGTTGAGCATCTACCCCCTGGTGGTCAGTGCGCATCATAGCTACCAGTTGGATGGATGGACACTTAGCCTTTTATATATATATAGATTTTGATACTAAGCGAGTAGTTAAATTTGACAGTATATGGTTTCAAGTTAACTAAAATACAATTTAAAAAATAGATTTAATTTTCAAATAATGGAAACTTTCTTTTTCCTCTGGTTATACAAACACTACATAACAGCGATTTTTAAAACTAGATAAGATGGACTCTAAATGTTCTTAAAGATTAAACTAATGAATAACTTCATGTGGATTTCTCCTCAAGCTGCTGTTAAGGGCATATAAGCAAAAGCAAATCCCCCTGCACATGTCCACTATCCATTAGCATGATTACCAATTTATAATCTTCAACGTGCACACCAATGCTCTCCAAACTTGGTCATCACTTACTTTTTTTTTTTTTTTTAATTCCGGGATTACAAACAGTGAGGCATGTACAGCTGCATGTTTGGGACAAATGCTCACTGTAATAGGGGCCACTGTCTCTGCCTGTCCCTGATTATCTAATGACTATTACTCCACAAGAGTCAAAGGGTTGTCTCTCTCCCTTCTCAAAATGTACTCCTCAAAATACATGCATCTATATAAAAAGAGAGAAGCAGTAGGAGCAGAGGCTGCTCAGTTAATTTATTGATTGATTGGATGGCTGATTGGTTTTAGAGCTTCCTTTATGAATTCATCATTGCTACATTTTGAAACCAGTGTTGTTTTATCATGTGCTGAATAGTCTGATTTAATTGGACATCTCTCATAATTGCAAAAGCAAATATGTCATATGCCTTCACCTATCACTCATTTATTTTGAACATTTTTTCCCCTTGAGGCTAGTATTTATTTCTGAACTCAGCACTAATGTGAAGCATAGAAAAGTGGTGAAGTTCCCATTTGATAGAAAAACTTTTTGACTGAATCTATGTAATGAATTCTTCAATCAACGTTTATTTTACCTTTTTAACACGTCAGGGTTTTCATTCTCGTCCATGTTTTACATTTCGACAGTTTACATTTTAGAAGAATATTGAAAAGAAGCAGTGACATTATAATTGCATGTTTATTTTGCATATTCTTTAAGGTTTTCTAAAGCCTTAGGGATGGTCAGCATTCTGAAGGAAAGGGAAACTGTCTTTCTCTGCTTCTAGCCATCCCTTTTGGCTGGCTTATGCTGACGCTTTGGGTCCCTCACTGCATGCTGATGAAAACTCTCCCATCATGCCTGATGTGATGGGAGACACCAGGCTGTCTATCTAATTAAAAAACAGTCAGATGAATGCCCCCTCCCCCAGCTTATTGAAGAATGATTAACTGACAAATCAAATGGTGAACTATCTAAAGTGTTGCACATGAGCAGGTCATTTGTGGCTTGGTTATACATCTTCACAATAATAAATGTAGAACAAGCTGCATAGTATTTGCACTCCTCGAAACTTTAATTAAACAATTATCTGTGTGAGGGTTTGTTAGAATGTGAGTTCCATAAAGAAGGGGATGTCTTACACATAAGTTTGTTATGACTATTCATTTCAAGATTTTTGTACTTATGGGTACTCAAAGAACACTTTTCGAGTAAATGTGTAAAATAAAGCTTTTAATAATTACTAGGTACTATTAAATGACAGGTGAACGAATAAGAACATATCAGGAGTTTTAAAAACTGAGATTAATGGGAGGTGTTTCCAGACTTCATAACTATGGTTATACCCAGTCCCCAGACAAGATGTATACTTATCAAGTTCAAAAGCTCATTAATGATCACAGTGGTACAATATGGGGCAAAAGTTATTCTATTGTCTAATAAAGGTTACATGGTACTAAGGGATATAAATATTGATACTTTCTAATGCATAGTAATATACTTATTGCTAGTTCTTAGGCTTGATACCACTTATAATCTTTCCATGTCAGTAGAACCCAAGACTACTTTGCTCTGATTAGCAGAGAATTACTTTGCAGACTTTCTTTTCATTTATGCAAGGACAGACCTGTTAATTCCGACCCAGTAAGTTTATATGCGTTGCCCACAAAAGTCATCAGAAGCCCCGAGCTTTTACTACAAATAGTGGATTTTTCCATATGCCAGACATTCAGGTTTTCAGAAGAAAACATCTCACTGGTGCTGGTGAAAAGAGAAGAAAGGAAAAGCTTAATTCCTAAAGTAACGTTGCTGTTGCCACTCAATAAAGGAAATGCACTTAACCCAGTGAAGTTTAAGTTCTTCTTCCAAAGGGTTCAGTAGGAATGTTGCAGCAGAATGTTGTCCTAACAGAGCCCCACAATGCATGAGAGCAAAAACCCCTTGGAGAACAAAAGCACCAGTGAGTGTAAAGACAACTATGATGAGATGAAATCATTCAACTGTAAACCAGAAACAGAAAAGCATGCTGTGGGTATAACATTAAAGTGCATTTTTATATTGCTGCTTGAAAGGGGCTTCATGGAAGGTAAGCTAAGCTGAGAATAGAGTAATGATGAGCATCGGGTCACATGAAAGGCCTGAAAGACCACTTAGTTATGGGTGAGCGTAACCCATTCCTTACAAAGTCACTGACAGCATGTGGCTGAGCCGTTAGGAGATGAAGGCTCTGAAGGCTTATAGTTAGGAAGAGACAAGCCTGGATATGCAAGAGGAACTCAGACAGGAAAGGGTGACCAGGGAAGCACAGGCTAGAAATAAGCTGTATTTTTTTTTTTTTTGTCTTGCTAGTAACAGAGATAAGGCATAAATTGTTAATATTGATTGCACCTGTTAATTACATTGCAAGTGATAGAAAACTTGACCCAAATAAGCTTTCATCACAGGGATGTCCATCTCTTAAGATATTTAAAAGTTTGGAATTTGACCTTGCATGCCTGGAGAGAAGGTCAAATGTGGTCACCAATGCCCCATTTTACTCTCTCCATCTCTTACTCTCTCTTTACATCCTCAGAGAAACCATTCTCTTCTGCCATTAAAATAGAGTCGCTGTCAGTCATTCCAGCACAATCTCAAGGTCTCTGATGGGGTCACGAGGACATGTTTGAACCAGTTATGTGAATGAGGAAAAGTGATGTCCTGATTAGCTTAGACCCTAATCACACGTCCACCTTAGAACTAGGGATGTGACTCACTCTACAGGAACAGCATGAGTTAGAGCTGAAAAGGGATAGTATTCCAATGGAAACAGTGTGTTCATACTAAAAATAGATGAAGCAAATGCTGGCAACAGATATTTACTACGTTGGTCCATAAATCAGTAGTTACAGTGCGGGCCCATCACTGGCTGTGAGACAAGTGCTCAGTACTTCCTTGTAAGGTCCCTTGTCTTACAATTTGGCTTTAGGAATATGCTTCAGGAAGTTTGTCCTCAGGTCAGCTCTTGCCAACTGCTGGGTTTGTGTCATATTGATTCCTCATCAATTTCAAGAGACAGTTTATAAAAATATTACTTTGGAATTGGGTGTTGATTTTTTAACCACAGCACTCTACCACATAGACTACAAAAACATCCTATGTAATAAAAGACTAATATGCAAATCAACCGAATGGAGGAATGACCAGTAGAACAACTGGTCGCTATGATGCACACTGACCACCAGGAAACAGGCACTCAATGAAGGAGTTGCCCCCAGCCTTGCAGGCCCTAGGCCAGCCAAGGCAGGTGCCAGTGGGGGACCCCCCCAATTGCCCCACTAGTCACCCCACAGAGGGGGGTGACAGCAGCGGGAGGCAGGGCCAGCTGGCGAGCAGGTGGTGCCAGGCCAGCCAAGGTGGGTGTCAGGGGGGCCCCCCAAGATGGCCCCACCAGTCGCCCCACAGATCGGCCCTGATCACTGGCCAGGCCTAGGGACCCTACCCATGCAAGAATTTTGTGCATCAGGCCTCTAGTTATTTAATATACTAATGACATGTGGGTGAGAGTAAGTATTTAAAAAATAATTTTCACATAATAATTGTACTTGTAATTACATGGAGCTCAGAAGTAAAAATTAAATTATTGGGGAAAGTATATGTTACTCAGTGAGATTGAAGGGATAATAATTTGTTCTGTTACTATTTGATTGTAAACAATGTCTCCTAAATATGATTCATGCTTTATTATGGGATGCTCTTGTTCAATAATTAATAAGCATTAAGGACAATGAAGTAATATAAAAAGAGCTCACTGTCTCTCACTTTACTGAAATAATATTTATATTAAAAAGAAATGTGAAATTTGCCTCTTGGCCTTGCTTTTCTAAGAAGCACATCTTTATAATGAAGTGACCTCTACTTCTACACTTACTAGACAAAAATAGCTGTAATTATGTAAATAATCTCTGTGAGGTGCTTTAGAACTCACAAAACAGATTCATATACTTTCCTCAACAACTTTGTGAATCTATGTTTTCAATCTACATTTTAGAGATTGAAATTCTACATAAATTTTCAGGGTCACCTCACTGTCTTGCAATTAGAGTGAGTACTTCTGCCTTCACACTGTCTGTCCTCTGCTACACTAATATATTTCCAGCTGGGTATTATATGCGAGTAGCTCCTGAATCTTAGTCACTTCATTCACATGACTATTTATCATTTTCATTCATTGATTTTTATTGAAATTGCCTTGGAAACTCCAATTCTTCCCTTAAAGTATTGCTCACACGCCACTTTCTCTGTGAGGCCTTCTGGAATCTCCAAGCAAATATGCCTTGTCTAGCATCACAGCCCCATTGTACCAGCATCTGTTAGCACATCTCACTCCATTATAACGATTTGTTTACAAGACTGTCTTCCCAGCTGAACTGTGAGTTTCTTGAAGACAGAAATGGTGTCTTATGCATCTGTGTATCCCTATTTACTAGTATTCCAGGAGGCTGGCACCTGAGGGCTAAGTAATCAATGCGTGAGGAATTAATGAATGAGCCCTACATTCTGGAAACCCAGCAGCAGAGCTGTGTGGATGGAGTGCCTTCCTGGAGAATATTGAAGTTAGAGATGAGTAATTTACAGCCATAGCGTAATATTCCTGGATATTATAAGTAGGTTTATATTTTTATTTTTTCTCATATTCTTAGGTTGCCATCCTAGAATTAGAGTTGAATTTGTTTTTATTTCTTAATCTACACATAAAGCCCTTAAATAATGCCCTTTGTTTTAATTAATGCTTAACAAGTACAATAAAGCAGCACGTAATCACATGTTTTCATGGGTAGCAGCAGAACTTAAACCTTCACAGCATAAAAATAGCAACCTTGAGTTGACACCTCCTCAGGTATGCAATTTTCTGAAGGAAAATCTTACACTTTCACTTAAATAGAAGCAGACTTGATCTTTTCAAAACTAAAGTATTGTGGTATGTGTGTGTAGTGTGTGTGTGTGTGTGTGTGTGTGTGTGTGTGTGTGTGTGAGTGTGTGTGGGGGGGGGGATGGAGGAAGTAGTTCATGATACTTTATTTAATATACCTTCAGCAGAAAATAGATGACCTCTAGTTCTCTGAAGATTATATTTGAACATTGTGACATTAATTTGCTTATCACTGGCATCCTATTAAACTATTGTTTCTTTGGATTTATAGAAAATATTATTGTTAATTTGATAAGTTTTTAAACTAAGTGTTAAGGGTATTGCTTTATATACTAATAGAAGGCTAATGGAATTTTGTGTCCTGGTACTAGATAAAACTGCCAGTTTTCTATTTAAAAGATTAGAGAAGCATTGAATTGGTGTAGGAAGGAATGGGTTGTCATGGCAGTTCCTTATTAATCTCGACTTAACCAAAAGCATCCTCTGAATACCATGACCCCAGAACCAACGTGTTGAGTTTTTCTTAAACGGATACAGAATTTCCTCTACTTTTAGTATCATCAAACTTTGAATGGTAGTATCATCTTCACCACTAAACATTTTGGAACCTTGCAAAGGAATTTATCACTGTGCACATCAAGAACAAAGACTCTTGACTTGGAGTTTACAACATAGCTGGGATATTTTTTTTTTTTTTTAGAAGCAGATGGTAATAAGGCAATGAATTCAATCCAAACACCATTTTGTGAAGACAGATTTAAAATATATATTTTTCTTGAGGAACATAAGAATGCCAGTTATCTATTTTTTGCCCCCAAGTCAACTCTGCCAAATATAAAAGGTTCTTTAGGAAATAAAAATATAACAAATGATCAGGAATCAGAAAATTATAATAAGCATGAGTGATTCTGAAAAATCTATCTGCATATGCAATTATAAAAGGACTTTTGATTCTGACACACTGTAAACTTTGTTGAATATAATAAGCTACTGATGATCCTAACATCTGACTGTATGACTTATCATAGGAATCACTTGTGTTAGAGAGAACAAGTGAAAATAATATAATCTAACCATGTCCCTTCAGAATAATGACAGATTTCCATGATGTATTTTATTTTTACTCCATGATTTTTCTCCTCTTTCTTCTCAACTTTTTTTAGGTAGTTAAATGCTATGTTGTGACTGGTATTTAAAATTGTATCTAATTTTTAACATCTCTAGAGAAAACTATGGCAAAGAGAGGGATCTGGAAAATGATTTTTCAAAATGAGGCATCAGAGCTCAGGAAAACATAAGTTCAGTTCCCAAAGAGCCACAGGTCTGCACAAAATTCCAATCTTTTTACTTAGTCATTCAGACTGGAGGTGATTCTCACTCTTTCAAATTCCTACCCACTGTAATTTTAAATAACCAGTACATTTTAATTGGGTAAACTATTATTTTAAAAAAATATATTTACTCAATGGTATGGGTCAATCAAATGAATTATAAATTTAAACTACAAACTGATGGGAAGTAAAATCTAGCTGAGGGACAGAGCATGCATACACGACAGGATAGGAGGCAATAGCTGTTGGTAGGTGACAGATAGCAAGTGAAAGTTAACATACAGGGTGTCATAAAGTTTCAATAAAACATGATACAAACAGTGATGTGAGAGGAGCAGAGACATCTCTCAAGAAGATTAATAAATAAAACTGAGTTTTGACATATGCAAAGGATCTAAGTTAGTGGTAATTAGAGATTTGTGATGTAGATTAAGTAAACAACTGAAACAAATGTATGGAAGCAAGAGAAAACTAAGTTAAGTTTGGAGGACATGATGTAAAGTTTGCAAAGATAGGCTGGAAAAGTCTAAAATCGCATTAACTTCGTTAAGAGTTCTCTTGCTTTATTAATATACTAGGGGCCCGGTGCACGAAATTCGTACACTGTGTGTGTGTGTGTGTGTGTGTGGGGAGGGGGGAGAGTGTCCCTCAGCCCAGCCTGCCCCCTCTCACATACTGGGAGCCCTCAGGCGTTGACCCCCATCACCCTCCGATCGCCTGATCGGCCCCTTGCCCAGGCCTGACGCCTCTGCCAGAGGTGTCAGGCTTGGACAGGGGACCCCCATCTCCCCCCGATCACTGGCTCTGGCCCCCGCCCAGGCCTGAGGCCTCTGGCCCAGGAATCATGCCTGAGCAGGGGACCCCCATCTCCCTCTGATTGCTTTCTCCACTCCCCGCCCAAGCCTGACGCCTCTGACCCAGGCTTCAGGCCTGGACAAGGGGACCATCATATCCCCCCAATCCCTGGCTCCGCCCCCCACCCAGGCCTGATGCCTCAGCCAGAGGAGTTGACCCTCATCACCCTCTGATCACCAATCACCGGATCGGCCCCTTGACCAGGCCTGAGGCCTCCGGCAGAGGTGTCAGGCCTGGGCAGGGGACCCCCAGCTCCCTGCGGTTGCAGGCTCCACCCCTGCCCAGGCCTAATGCCTCTGGCCTAGGCGTCCGGCCCAGGCAGCGGGGACCTGCAGTGGCAGCGGGGGGCGCCGCGATCGTGGGCTTCGCTTTAGGCCCAGGCAAGGGACCCCTAGCTCCTGGGACTGCCAGCTTCGACCGTGCCCAGCTCCCATCGCTGGCTCCACCCCTACTTCCTGCTATCACTGGCCAGGGCGGCAAAGGCGCCTGATTCTCTGATCATGGCTGGGGGGCAGGGCAAAGGCAGCCCTGGGTTTCCGATCACTGTCAGTGGCAGGGGGCTTCTTCCTGCTTTCCCTTTCGCCTCCCTGCATTGTGCCTACATATGCAAATTAGCCGCCATCTTGTTGGCAGTTAACTGCCAATCTTAGTTGGCAGTTAACTGCCAATCTTTGCTGGCAGTTAATTTGCATATAGCCCTGATTAGCCAATGAAAATGGTATTGCCGTACGCCAATTACCATTTTTCTCTTTTATTAGTGTAGACTAGGGGCCCGGTGCATGAAATTCATGCACTCGGGAAGTGGGGAGTTCCTCAGCCTGGCCTGTGCCCTCTTGCAGTCTGGTTGACCTTGGGGGATGTCTGACTGACAGGGAGTGGTCCTAAGCCAGCAATTGAATATCCTTAGTGCTGCCACAGAGGCGGGAGAGGCTACCACCACTGCCGCTGCACTCGCCAGCTATGAGCCTGGCTTCTTGGCTGAGTGATGCTCTCCCTGTGGGAACTCACTGACCACCACGGGGAAGCTCCTGCATTGAGCATCTTCCCCCTGGTGGTCAGTGTACGTCATAGTGACCAGTCATTCTGCTGTTTGGTGATTTGCATATTAGCCTTTTATTATATAGGATAACTCCAGTGCTTCTGACATATTTATAAAGTATTCAGCACCTCCCTTCTGTATGAGGAGATAAGAGACTACATTTAGCTCAATTGATTTAAAGGAAGTAATCTGAAGGCCATTATATTAGATAAACTAAAGATTCTGGTTCCTCTTGATGGTGCCATTACATGGGAAAGGCAGACTGGTGAAAGGTGCCAGATGGGTGCATCTGGCCACATTTGTGCTCAGCGCCATATTGTTGATTCCAATTAGGCTAATTTATCTGCAGATTTCTCTTTAAAACTGCAGTTTAATTGAATATGTATCCCTATCACATTTATTGTCTAATGTTTGTTTTAATGTAGAATGTAAGGTATTTATCAAATGTTTGTATCAACCTGCTGTAATTTTAGTTCTATCTCATTTCACATTATTTTCTAACTGCTGTCAGTGTCTTGTTCTGGCTTTCTTTCTTACTATTACTATTCGGACCTCTAATATTATTATTTACTGTTACGTTCCCTTATTACTATTTAATGAGTTATCTCTACATGTTTTGTCCCTAGATGCTATAGAAAGATATGAATAACAAAGCATTTATGTTTCACATATATGTTTTTTTTGTGATTCATTTTCAAGTGAAATATTATTGTACCTTCCACCTGAAAAAAAATAAAAAATAGGTTAACTTTGTTTTGAGACACTATCTCTCTCTCTATATAAAGCATTCTATTTGTTAAAGTTTTTGAATTTCAGAGAAATTTATTATATTCTATTTGTTAAAATAAATCAAAATTTATAAATATTATTTTTGAGACCTTTTAGATCTTAGAGCTATATATTTTCAGGGTCTATAAAAGCTCTGAGTGATAGTAGGTTTTTAAAAATCTAATTGTGGACTATTTCTTTGGGGAGTAGGAACCTTTAAAAAATCTCAAATGATAACTATTTCATTCACTTCAGTAAACAGCTGACATTTCACTAGGTCCTCAGGTTGAGCAGTCTAATAAAAACATATAGTATAACATAAATATTATCTTCTTTAAGTGTTTTTGTAGGAGACACACCCTCAGTTTTGTCTAAGAGAAAATGCTAGATAAATTATTGACATTTCATTATAATTTCATTTGTAATTCTCAAATTTTAGAAGAACTAAGTCAGTTATAGTTAGTGATTTTTTCTCTCCCCCCCCCCACTTGAGACAAAGAATGTATCGAGAAGTGACAAAGAAAATAATGAGAGGGTAAAAAGGATGTGTTTAGTGATTTGAAAAATTTCGTATTATTTTTAAAGTACATGAGTCAGAAATAAAGAGAACATCCAGTGCTTTCTTTTCTTGTTTCTTGCTTATAAAGAAAGCTTAGATGTTTCCTAGTTGTTAATGTTATTGATCATTAGGACTGTAGTTAAAGACATTTTACCCAACTGGACTATAGCTGAGCTCCACTGTTAAGAGAAATGTATTCTATACAACAGATTCCACGTGCCTTTGTTTTAATAAACATTGGCTCTATGACATTTTCTTAAGTTTTCATCCATTAACCAAATAATCAAATGAGACAAACTTTATAAATATGTATGTGTTTGTCAATGATTATCCCAAGTTCTTTATTTACATATTAAGAAGTTGCTTGTTTTTAGAAAATTTCAATTAGGGAAAAATGTTATTTAATAAGTTTGGTCTTCGGTTAAGTCCATTCATAAAAGTATACCTATATGTGCTTTATGTCAAAAATATTTTTAAACATGTGAGACTTTTTCTTTCTTATACTCTATTTTGCCAACTTCCAAAGAGATTTTTGCTTTTATAAATAGAAAAGCCTAGCCATACTATCTTTTCTTGTTCTCTTTCTGTACTTTCCAAAAATTAATGTTATTTTTAAAATATCTATCTAAATAGTCATTTCTTCTCAAATTTCCTTGAAAACAAAATCAGCATGGAAAAAAGGAAAAATTACAGGCATGATCCTCAAGCAAAATCTATTCAAACAGAATAAACATTGTCACTTTTAACAGCAGTGATTCAGAGATAACAGCCCAGGCATTCAGGGACTAATTACGTGAATTTCTACACAAAAATGTATATAGCTTCTCTGACTAGTGATTATGGAAGAAAATAAAACTTTTCTGATGTGTCTGAACAAGTTGAACTTTGATGATACACCTGATAATGAAGGTCACATGCCAATTAGTGCTACAGGAATCTGATGCTGTCACTGAATTCAACTACCAAAGTAACACTAAAGACACCATGTGGATATATATATATATATATATATATATATATATATATATATATATATATATGATGGATACACATATCCTTCACTAAAACCAGTCATTTCTTCATCCATTCATTTCTTTAGGAAAACACCTAAAGGCACATACTGAATTCTCACAATACAGTCAGAATGGCAAACTATATGAGATAGCTTTACAAGGTCTTTACACTCTCAAAGGGGAGACAAAACATGTATCTGAAAATGTAAATTTTCTAAGTGCCTTAAGAATTATAGAAAATATGATAAGCATTCAAAGAAGAGAGAAATCCTCTAGTAGATAAAGGAGATTATTAGGATTTAAATATCTAATTAAGTTGAAATGGCCTTTGACAATTGAAAGCAATGAGGTTCTGAATAAGAATCTGTTATGAATCAAGAAATTACATGTATTGAAAATTTTATATAGGAGCCCTAGGGGAACTTTGGCCGCTGTGACACAGACACACACAGATATATATATATATATATATATATATATATATATATATATATATACACAAAACCAAAGACAAAAACTTTTATCAGTTAATTCCAAGACAGACATATATCTGTGCTAAGAAATTATGTGATGTACACTTTCATTTAGAGAGTTATTACTGTGTTCTTTGTTTTAATCCATTCTGTTTAATAGAGTATTCCCACTGGTGAGATTCTTTGTAATTCATCTTTTTTAAAAAATATATTTTATTGATTTTTTACAGAGAGGAGGGGAGAGGGATAGAGAGTTAGAAACATCGATGAGATAGAAACATCGATCAGCTGCCTCCTGCACACTCCCCACTGGGTATGTGCCTGCAACCAAGGTACATGCCCTTGACCGGAATCGAACCTGGGACCCTTCAGTCCACAGGCCGATGCTCTATCCACTGAGCCAAACTGGTTAGGGCATAATTCATCTTAAATATTGTTGATGGTTGTGTATGCAATATTAACTTATTTGTTAAATGCTCATGTACCTATGCCAGTCCATCAAAGCAAATTTTAACCAAAAACTTATAAAGCCATTATACAAATGGATAGTAATTTAGTTAGCTAGGGTGCATTTACCTGAGAAGTAAATGATAGATAGATATGACATTTAGTTAACAAAGATGGTTTTCTAAACTTTCATTACTTTTATTTTAATGAGCTTTCTAAGGACAAATATAATTTTACAAGTGATTCAGTTAAGCAGGCAAAAGATCTTCTTACTATCTAGATAATATTTTTGGATCACTGAATGAAAAAGTTAATTTCCTGGCAGCCTTTCACACCAATTATGCTGGGAATCTAGTGATACACCTAATAAATAGCCTCTTATGTACCCAAATGTGCTTTAGATGATAGAGTCTCTGAGTACGGGATTCTAGATACACTCATTCAAAAGGGGAACAATAGAATCAGCCAGCCAAGTAGAAGAATACACAGAAGCAGTGATGCACAGAATTGTGCAGCTATTTACAAGTTGGCACTCACTGCCACATGTAACTGACTACAGACTAAAACCTATTGTTCCGGTTTTCGCTGGGAAAAAACATAGGCCCTAGAACAAGTCTCAATAGAAACTGAAGCAACTTTTCATTTATATAGAGAACTCCAATTACTAGGAAACACTTTAAGTTTCTCTCTTAGAATTTATTTCTGAAAACTGTGATATTTGCCTTGATTGTATATATCATACTTTATTTTTTATATCCTTAGGAACATGTTTGTATTTGCTTGCTTTCATTATTGTTTCAGAAGTCTATGATGGTATATGTTTGAAGTAACATAAGAATGACAACCAATTTTGAAGCCAATCTTCATTCTGAGAAGAAACGTTCCATAAGTCCTTGAAGACTGTTAGCATCTACATGACTTTTATACCTTCTTAAACAACACGTTCTTTTCTTAAAGTATATTTTTATTGATTTCAGAGAGGAAGGGAGAGGGAGAGAGAGATATTAATGATGAAAGAGAATCATTGACTGGCTGCCTCCTGTACACTCCCTACTGGGGATCAAGTGTGCCACCTGGGCTTGAGCCCTGACCAGGAATCAAACTGGCAACCTCTTGGTTCATAGATCGAAGCTCAACCTGTGAGTTATACCAGCTGGGTTTAAACAGCATGTTCTTAAAATAAAATGAATCAAAACACTACCCAATAACATTTTTAACATAAAAAAAATATTTTGGGTATAGTCCTCCAGTCTTATTTGACACTCATTAAGAACATGAATGTAGGCTTGTATAAATTGAGAATAGTTATTCTTATTCATAATCTTCATAATCTACACTAATAAAAGAGAAAGATGCAATTTGACCATACCCTCACGATGCCCACCAGCCAATCAGGAGTGAGTATTCAAATTAACCCAACAAAGATGGCGGGTTAATTTGTGTACACAGGTGCCGAGTGGCCGAGGGCAGGGTGGGATGCACCACAATGCAGGCATTCTACACCACTCTAGCTGCTCCAGGCCTCTGGGCAGCCTGGGAAGGCAGAAAGGCGGCTCTGGCCAGAATGATGGTGGTGCCGGCAGCCAGGGGAAGGAAGGCCCATTCTTGCACGAATCTTTGTGCATCGGGCCTCTAGTAATTTACATAAATATTTTTCTTATGATTAAGCTCCATGTCATTTCAATGTTGTTTTATTGGAGTTCCCCAATGACATAAGTCAGATAATTTTGAATATATAGTAGAAAAATACAATTCTCAGCTTGAGTTAGATGGATGTAAATTTTCATTTTTACAATATTCTAAGGTAAGCAATAATTTTATTTAATACAAGGTAGTTGAATATCTCTGAATTTCTTTTTCTATTAACTTGAAATTAGAATGAAGATAATATATGTTAATTAATTATGTATTATTTTATCTTTATTGTTTATATAAACATAACTGAAATGTTCACTTTATTTACTAAATAAACTATTATTTTCTTACATATATAAAATATTAAGGTGAAAGTAACCTTAGAGATCATCTCCTCTTGGTTCATTCTACAAGTTGAAGAAATTGAGCAACAGTGAGGCAAAATGACTTTTCATTATTCAGGCATAACAAAAGCTAAAATCAGCCTGTCTTTCTGCGGTAATAATAGCACATGTGCTTAGTCAGACATATCTGACCAAAAAAAAAAAAAAAAAAAAAAAAGTGGAGATTGTGATGGTTTCCATTAAAAGGTGCCTTTATCTTTACACACAAGTTTACACATTTGGGTAAATCCTATAAAGAATAAATCAACTTCATTTCATAGTTATCTCATTTTCCCCGTATTCAATAAAATAGGACGTTTTCTGAATGCATAGCCCCAATCTTGGTTATAGGACTAGATATCTTTCTATGATAATAAATTACTTCCCTAACATTTAAGTAACCAAGAGCCCACCCACAGAGTTAATTTACTTGAGGTCACTTAATTATGCTTTTGCTAGCATTTAATTTTCAAAGAAACTTCTAATTTTTTTTGCATCTCCAAAAAGCTCCCAGTATCATTAGGTTCTTAAATGGATTTGCCTTGTGGATTGCCATATTGTTTGGATGGCCCTAAGTGGCCAAACATTTAATTAAAATCCCTTGAGGGGACAGTCTTCATGATGTGTTATTGGACATCTGCCAAAGTTCATTTTATCAAGCCTTTGTCATCTACTTAGGCTACTTCTCAGTATATTTGTGATGCTGTCTGTATGCCTTAAGTTTTAAATATTCCCCAAGCGATGATTTCTTACCATCCCAAAGTCTAAAAATGTTCAGTTTTAGTATATTAGAAGGTTAGTGTTTAATTTCTTCTTATCATTTGATTACAGTTTTTTAATTAGTAATTTTTTAAAAATATATTTTATTGATTTTTTTACAGAGAGGAAGGGAGAGAGATAGAGAGTTAGAAACATCAATGAGAGAGAAACATTGATCAGCTGCCTCCCGCACACTCCCTACTGGGGATGTGTCCGCAACCAAGGTACATGCCCTTGACCGGAATCGAACCCGGGACCCTTCAGTCCGCAGGCTGACGCTCTATCCACTGAGCCAAACCGGTTAGGGCTAATTAATAATTTTTTAAAGAAGAACATGGACCCTTCATCATATAGAGGAAATTATTGAGTTATTTAACACATACTGTATCAATACAGTATGTATTCAATAAAAACCTATTTATTGAATGCCAATTTTGCAACATCTGTTAGTAAGCATGTGACACAATATTTTGGTTAGAGAACATTACAAATTTGGAAAAAGTTATAATTACTATCAAGAAAACAAGATTCGGGCTGTTAAGTAACTTGTGCAAGTTTATGTCACTTATAAAAGAGAATCTTGGTTTCTGTCCTGACCTCTCTGAACCCAGATTGTAACCATTTCACAATAAAAACTACTCTTTGAAAGTGCATGCCTTCCATTTACTGTCATGTTGGTGTCTATCCTTTTTAATAAAAGCCTAGGTGGCGTCACACCCTTGTGTGATGTCATCACAAGAAGGCTGCCACAAGATGGCCAGCAGGGGAGGGCAGTTGGGGCCAAACAGGCCAGCAGGGGAGGGCAGTTGGGGCCAAACAGGTCAGCAGGGGAAGGCAGTTGGGGATGATCAGGCCTGCAAGGGAGAGCAGTTGGGAGCCATCAGGCCAGCAGGGGAGCAGTTTTACATCAATCAGACTGGCAGGGGAGCAGTTAGGGTGTGATAAGGCTGGCAGGCAGAAGCGGTTAGGAGCCAGCAGTCCATAAGGATCGGGCCTAAACCAGCAGTCAGACATCCCCCAAGGGGTCCCAGATTGGAGAGGGTGCAGGCCAGGCTAAGGGACACGCCGCCCCCCCACCTGCACAAATTTTGTGCACCGGGCCGCTAATGGAATGTAAAATCCTAGAGCATGCATATTTTACATAATTTACAAGAAAGCTATAAATGACAATTTCAGTGTATTGTTACCTGTGTTTTGTGCTTTGGCGGTGTCCCCTAGATTGAATATTTGATTTTACTTTACAGTCTACTTAGCAGCAGCTACCTGGTGATATTTGGTGCTTCAGGTTTGTCTCCCAACAGTGCCTGGTCCAGGAAATCTTCTTAGTTGGTTTGTTTGATTTCATTTTTTAGGCCACTTAATGTATATGGTTTCAGATAGTAATATGATGATGCAAAATTCCAAGTTTATAGTTTTAATTTTCTTCTAGATCACTGATCCTTTTTTTCCTAACAGATCCTACCTTGTGTTTTCCTCAAGGCTATAACTTTTACAAAATAGAAAATCATAGTTTTCTTCCTTCATTATGAAACATATCTGGATTTTCTCAAGAAAAAAATATGTCTCTTTGCACTTAAATTAATTTTCTTCTTTTTCAGTAAAATAATACCCTGAGGTAAAAAGAGTAAAAAGAATACTTTAGCAGAACAAACTTAAAACTCAATCATTTTAAACTCAGTGTTACACAATTAGAGGTTTTTATTTTTTCTTTCTTTCTCTCTGGAATAATCGTATCGCCTGTAATATTCAAAGCATGCAAACTGAAAGTGAAAGTTTTCACTGATTTTCTTGAATTGATTGCTGGTTTGACTGAGCTGACCTGTGCTTTAAACCAGAATTGATTGACCGATTGAGTCCACACGGTTAAGTTGGTTGTGCATACACACAGAGACTTTGTTTATTGAATTTAGGGTATTCTGAGGGACATAATTTCCCTCTGCTTCTCTTCTGCTCCAGGAAACACTCTGCTTTATGATTGCATTTAATAATGTGTCAGAAAGCAAATGGAAATAGAACCGTACACAAGGGAGAATAACAGGGGATTCTGCACCTGTTTAACATCCAAAGAAACAATCCTTACAAATTGATGCAGATTCTCATGTAGTTTGTATGTTATACTTATTTGTTATATTAAATACAATATCTAAAATTTGGCTTCAGTAAAGTTATCAAAAATCAAAAGCCAGTGACAGTATGATAATCATCTATTATAACTGTATAATTTCCAACATTTGAAAAAAAATGGAGTACCTCTTAGAATAGAAGGACAAATCTGAATGCATTAAGGATGTTGCATTCTATCTCTGTGTTTCCCAGTCAGTCTTTTATTGTTGTAACAGGTTAGCATTGTGGTCAAAAGAAATTAAATAATACATGAAAGAACCAATATAGATTGTAAGACCTGGTGTAGGATGTCTCTAAAATTAATAGTTTTCTTATTCATTTAAAAGATCTAATTTCCTCTGTTTTGTCCTGGTTCTTATCATTTAGACATCAGAAACAGACTGAAACCCAGAAATTAATAATCAAAAGAATATGAGAGCCAACCTTCTGAGTTCTAAAGGTAGCCTGCTTCTCATTTTGCCAAACAACTGATTTCATAAATTTAGTCCTTGTGTTATGAACTGTACTGCCAATGAAAATCAATAAAAACAATTTCCTTCTACATTCATGATCCTCTCCTCATACTCTTTTCTCATATTATTTTCAGGGCCATTTTGTCAAAACGCCACAGGGCCATACAGAATATAATTTTGTGTTTCTGTGTGTATGTCCCATGAAAGCTGATTTTTCATGTGTACTTTTGATTGGTATGAAGTGTAATGAGGGCTTTAAGAAGAATAAAAAGCTTCATGTTTTCACAGTTTAAAAAATATTGAAGGGCCCTAGCTGGTTTGGCTCTATGGATATAGTGTCATTCTGAGGACTGAAGGGTCCCATGTTCCATTCCGGTCAAAGACACATGCCCGGGTTGCAGGCTTGATCCCCAATAGGGGACATGCAAGAGGCAGCTAATTCATGATTCTCTCTCATCACTGATGTTTCTGTCTCTCTCTCTTCCTTTCCTTTTGTCTCTGAAAACTTTTTTTAAAAAAAACATTGAAGGAACCATTAAGTTTTATTGTTATTGTTGCATGAAGTTTGATGCTACGATTTATATAGTATATTTGATGTGTAGGTTTAACTATAGATGTATGTAATATATTTGCTGAGTTAATAGTTAATGTATGTCTGAAAAGATACTGAGAAAATTAAGATTATAATGCCTTTTTTTAAAAAAGAACATGTTAAGCCTACAAAAGTAACATAACTGAACATTCAGTTACCTCCCGACAGGTTATTAATTCATTAATTCTCTCAGCCATCCATGTATTCATTTCAAAGCATTTATCAAAGGTGTGGACCATGTGTTTTTCTGTAATAAGGAAAAGCTTATTAAGATAGAAGATAGTGTAAGCTTTAATACAAGCAACTGCACATATGTCTTGTTTCTAATATCAACTAATTATTCCATTAGATTTATGTAGTTTCCCACTTCTTTAAAATATATTTTTATTGATTTCAGAGAGGAAAGGAAAAGGAGAGAGAGATAGAAACATCAATGATGAGAGAGAATCATTGATTTACTGCCTCCTTCATGACCCCCACTGGGGATCAAGCCCACAATCTGGGCATGTGCTCTGACTGGGAATCAAACCTGTTTCATAGGTCAATTCTCAACCACTGAGCCACTATCTCCTACTTTTAATTCTTAGGTGTTTATGTCTCAAAATATTTCACAAAATTTTTACAAAGATTGAATATACTACTATGCATGAGGTGATTAGGCTCTGACACATCATCAGACTCAATGAATAATAGTAGCTATTATCATTATATTATTATTCCCAAACTATCAAAATACAATATTTGTTTGTTTGTTTATTTCCCAGTTAAACAAACCGATTCTCTGGTTAAGTAATTTCTCAAAGAACTTACAAATTAATTGGCAGTGCTTACATTCAAAACAATAGATAATTGATTTTAAAGAATGCTATTTTCTTTTTATCAAAATAAGTTATTTCATTATTTAAATTATGCCCACTCTGTAAAATGTAATGATATTAATATTTAATGAGCAGATATGTGTTAGACATTGGGCTAAACAATTCCAATATGTTATCCCTTTATGTATCATGACATCTCAATGAGTTTAGATTTTTTTTCATGTATACATTTTATAGATAAAAAAACTGAGATGGAGAGAGACTTAGAAATTTTCCCCAAATCAAATAGCTGATGGTAATTGGAGACTAAATTCAACCCAGTTCCAATGAAAAAGTATGTACTTCTTTAAGCCTGATGTACTTAAAAAAAGGCCATAAAAATGTGTTGAAAGATGAAGAAGAATAAGACTTTTTACATGACTCTCACAGTATACTACTATAAAAAAACAGGTAAAGCAACCCGACATTAAAACATTTTTATTGGGGCCACATGATAACTATCAGTGCTGTTTTCAAAGTGGAAAACTAGAATGTCAGGAACAAAGAAGAAAATCAGACTAAGTTTTGTTTCTGTCCACTTGGCCATGCTGGAGAGAAGCCCTTCTATGATTATTTTTCTTATTTAATTACAATAGAATTATATGGTTATTATTGAAAATTTGGAAACAATGTGCATTTAAAAAGTTATCTTTTACCTTTTCACCCAGAGATAACTTTTAAAATATTAACACATATCCATTATTCTCACTTTTCTATATGTGTATGTATTGAGGTATATATACACACACACACACACACACGCACACACGCACACACACACACACACTCTAGAGGTCCAATGCATGAAATTCGTGCAAGAGTAGGTCTTCCTTCCCCCGGCTGCCAGCTTTGTCCAGAAGGTCATCTGGAAGGATGTCCGGTCTAATTAGCATATTATGCTTTTATTATTATAGATAATATATTTACATGTAAAACAAATACATATTTTATTTTTCAAATAATGTGGCAAATACATATTTTGTTTTTCAAATAGTGTGGCAATGTATTTTATCACCCTGTGCTTTTGTGAGGAAGTGGGATATCCCTCAGAGGGATGCTATGTAAACCTGGCATGTTTTACTTTCCCTCTGGCATCACAAGAACACTAGACATTTGACTTCGGATCCTTTCCCCTGCATATGGGCAATAAGATCCCTTGGGCAGCTTCAGTGTAGTGTACTTGGCTCCGAGACCTGGTAACAACCAGGAGAGCAATTGTTCGCTGAGGTGGATTGAGTAGCACTATAATAGCAGCGCTTAGTGGTAAGGCTGTCAGAGAGGTAGAAAAGAGATTTTAAATTAAATGGACTCTATAGAAAATTGTCTTCACTTTGTAGTTTGGAGTCAGGGTGGCAATTTTCAACTTTCTTTTCCCTGTTGCTAAGAGATCCCATTCAAGGTAAAATTAATGCTCCGATTGCAAAGCTTGCCATCAACAGTGGAAGAGGAAATGTAATGTGCTGTCTGTTAGGACTGTAGAAAAATACTAGAGAAAAGACTAGAGAAAAGTCATGCATACACTAGACATGCAACAAATGATAATTAAATGAATCAGTGATCACCATGTAGTTAGTTCCTGAAGGTCTGTCACTGTGACTGCATGCAATTTGCCTTATCTTCTTTGCTTTTGTTTCTTTAGTTTTTTCACTCTTAAGAAAGTTGAAAACTGTTTTTATCAAGGTAGAATTGAAAGCCATTATTTCCCACTAGGGTTCATCATAATATTAACAGAAATCCCCTATGGCTCTGGAATCTCTTGGAACCAGAAAAAAAAATATATATATATATATGTATATGTATATATACACACATACATACACTTTCAATTGCACAATACAATTTAAAGATTAAAAACTGATTTACAGTGAAAACAGAGAGGAAACTGGGAGATATATGATATGGAGTGATTACACTTTAGAGCTTGTTTGTGGTGCCATATTTTTTCTTAACTGTCCTTGAAAGCTAGTTTCTCATTTGCCAGTGTTCCTTCTGTTCTCAGAAAAATCATGCTAACCAATGATCACATCCAGTTCCTCCTCAGCCACATCTCTCATTCAAGAAATAGTCAACATCTAATTCAAGGAAGGCTCCACTTAAGGTTCTATGGCACTACAACACAATGTGAGAGAAGGCTATTTTTTCCTTAAGATTCACCATCTAATTTAGGAGATAATACCTGCAAATAATTAGAAGGAAATGCTCCATTTCTCCTATGTTAAATGAAGGGCTTAGAGCTAGTCCATCTCGAATCTTGTTCAGTATGATGAGTCTTATAATGTAATATTAATGAGCTATTACATAAGGATAAATGTATTCATAAGTCACCCCTAAAAGATGGTTTACCATCTGCTTTTCTCTGCTCAAACACTAAGAAGCATTCAGAAAAGCCATATTCTTTCATTTTTCTCTTCATAGTTAGTATAAAATTGCAAACAAAGTGAGAATTCAAGTGGGAAATTAGTTCAGGTGCCATTATTAGCCATTCTCACTCACCAAAGCCACATTCTCAAAATGTAACAGTGTCTTGAACACCTCCTAATGGTCTCTATTAACCTGCTCAAGGCACTTCCCCCTCTGGAATTTCACTATGGTATTGCTCTTGCGAGGTGCTGTGACATGAAATTTGATTTTAAATGGTGTTTAATATGTTCTGGTCGGGCCACTGACACAATACTTAACCACCCAAATATGCTTTTCCATATGGAGGGTACCATCTGTGATATTAAGTATTTTTTTTATAAAGGTTTAATTGCTCTCTCTGTTTTCTTTAACAACAACAAAAAAAAAATACAGTGTTTCGTGAACGTTTTAAAGCAACTCTCCTCTCCCAATAAATGCATTAATTTCATTAACAATTTTCTAAACAAAAATTACCAGAGACAATGCAAGAGAAAAAAACAAAAAGATATTAATTATGTAATCCCTAGGGACAGTGATGTACATGAGAACTAGTTTCTAATCATGATAAAGTATGGAAATTATTGTTATGGGGAGTAGATGCCTGGGTTTTATTCCCGTCATTGTCACAAACATAAGTCTCCATTTTTTCATCTATAAAATAAAGACCAGGAAGAAATCCATGCTTTTCAAATCTACTACGCATCACTCTAGTGGTGAAGCATACAAATATCTTAGTCCCACCCCCATCCAGAGGAATCTTAATGTAGAGCCAGAGCCTAAGAATCTGTGGTGTTTTTTGAGTCCCTGGTGAGTTTGGATGCACAACAGGGTTGTGGAATCACTATTCCAGTGATCTCTAAGACCTGTTTCCTTTCATAACTGCCATGATTCTCCCAGTCTAAGTCAGGGAAATTTCATCACTGAGATGCAGTATGCCTCATTGGAATTAGAAGGACCAGGAACTGAGTCTGGGCCTTGTCTGGCAAGACTTTAAACTCTTGAGACAGTTTATCTGAAAAGTGAGGATAGTATTAGTTGTGTCTCTTTGGACTATTTCCATTAGTGAATGTTAGCTAGAGGGACAGAGTGAGTGAGACAGAAATAATGACCAGATCACAAAACGAAACATCATAAAGGGACCAGCAAGAAATATAAGTACTGTACATGAAAATGAGTAAGGAATAAAATAATGTTTGCTAAGCTTTCATTGTATCATCAGCCTAATCCATTCGTTTATTTATTGTAACACCTTTTAAAAATATTGCGACAGAACAAACTTCTTCCTTTTAAACATCTATGGGGGATTTTGATAAGTTCTTTGTAAGACTTAATAGAAGTTTGTCCACAGCAAGATATTAAATTGTTAGAAAAATATTATACATACAAAGAAATAATGAGAACAGCAAAATTATTCCCCATTCTGGAAGGATGAGTATTTTAAACCTCACCATCTCTTTCATACCAAAATTTCCTCTTCAATATTTGTTCTTTAAGGATCTCATTATTCATGTGAGTTTTAATCCCTAGTCCCTTCTATCCACTTCCTTACAATTTCATATAACCCGCATACTCATAATTATAGAAAGATTGAATATGACACAAGACATTCCAAACATATTGCTAGCCTTGTCTTATGGGCAAATAGGACTTTGAATTTTTTTTTTCTACTTTTGAAACAATTCTCATAATTTTGGTCTTCTTTCTTTTTTTGATTCTATTAACTCAAGAGAAAACAGAGAAAAAAGTAATATAACATTTAATTAACACGTTGCTGCTCTATAAAAATTCCCACACAGCAAGATGAGAAGGCAGAATGTATAGGAACTATATTTGGCTTGTAGGGTCTGATACATACAGTCTGGCACAAAGCACATTTCAGCACAAAGAATTCAATAATCTGACACTCCTCTTGTGAAGTGCACTATTATGCTGTAGAGAAAATTGCTATGGTCGAATTTTTCAGTATGATTCAATTCTCTGTAACATCCCAGCAAGGTCAGACCTCAAACAAAGCCGTGACCTACCTGCATGTCCCCTCATAACTATTGAGAACTTCCAAGGAGGCAGCCGGTCTCCCTAACCTGTCTGCTGGGATCCTCAAGTTTAGTTCGAGTTATAAGAAAGGAGGCTGTGGACATTGATCTCCTCCGGACATAGTTTTTTTTATCATTGTTTCCTTAACTTCTGAGTATTTGTTCCCTGGGGTATAAATAGGACGAACGGTGCCTAGAGGAGCTTCCGTGACTCAAAGAAGCCATAATTATACTGGCCATGCAACTATTTCTAGAACAGACAGAAGGCCTATAATTCAGAGAATAACATTTGTTTTAAAATGTGGTTCCAGATACTTCCTTGACTTTGTCCTAGAAATTTTGGAATAACAGAAAAGATGGCCTCTTTGTTTAGTCCATATAACTTCTTTTTTATCTTTTAAAAATTAAATTATTGGGGTGCCACTGGTTAATAATATTACATAGTGCCTAGTGCACAATTCTATGATACATTGTCTGTGATGCATTGTGTATCCACCACTGTATCTTCTTAATGTGTATATTTTCATATTGAACCAGCTGCTATATCTGAGTCACATGCTATGCTGATGGACACTTTAAGTACCTTTCATCTAGTACTCTCCTGTTTCCTACTCTGTGTCTTTATTTTTAGGAATAAATGGGAGTTTTTTAAAAAGGGAGGTTGACTTCAGCCATAAGGTAGCTCTCTACCAGTTGGTGCAGAAGTGGCCTGTGGACTCTCAGAAACAGTAACCATGGAGGACTTGCTTTATTCCTTCCAATCCAGACTTCAAAACCTCATTCAGTTCATTCACTTTGCTGAAATAAGCAAGTATCTATGGTACCTGAGGTCTCGGGTTCCTTTGTGAAAATGCTTTTTCTTCTCACGACATTTAGAGCATTCTCAGTGATAATTTGAAGAATGTTTTAAACAAAAAAAAAAAATAGCAGAGAAATTATAGAGAGAAGGAATAGCCTTCCAAATCATTATAAATGCTTAAGGAAAGCAAAACTAATCCTGTAACACATTTTATTTTTCAAAATGATACTTTAATGACTTGAATTCCTTAAGACTTTTTTTAGTTTTTGCATAAAACTTGCAGAGTAAATGATAGTAAAAGTTAGATGTAATTATAGCAATGTGTCCTTAAAGAATTGAAAACTTTGTGAATGAAAGGTAAGGAAAAGTGTTTAAAATAGACCACTTGTCCATCTGGCATAATATTTTTATATAGTTATATTAATGTTATTTTTATATCTGTTCATAATATGTATTAACTACTTATTTGTGTATTTGTTTTTCTTTCATTGTTTTATTTACATTGGAGGTATGATTGACATAGAACTGTACATTAGATTCAAGTGTACAATGCAATTTATTCAAACACATATTTATTGCAAAAGATCACTGCAATAAGTCTAGTTTACATCTTACCATACATAGTTACATTATTTTATTGTGAGGAAAACTTTTAAGATCTACTCTCTTAGCAATTCCTAAGTATCTAACTCCTTTTACTAACTGTAGTCACCATGCTGTACATTATATCCCCAGACTTATTTTATAACTGGAAGTTCATACCTTTTGACCACCTTCACTCTGTGTACTTCCTAAGAATACAAAATTAGTCTCAAATTTTCTCCATTTTAGTTAATTTTTAGCTATTTCTCTCAAGAAATCAGCCCCTGTGAATTTCTGAAGTTTAGCCTTCTTTAAAACTAAAATATCTATAAAAGTCCTGCGACCCTTATGGCAGAATGACCAGGACGACCGGTGCACTGACCACCAGGGGTCAGGAGCTCAATACAGGAGTTGTCCCCTGGTGGTCAGTGTGCTACCACAGTGGGAGTACTACTCAGCCAGAAGCCGGGCTCACAGCTGGGAGCGCAGCTGCGGGGGGCCTCTCCTGCCTTCCTGGCAGCTGAGGAGCAGTGAGCCAAGTGGTAAGGAGTGAGCAGGCAGGCGGTAAGGAGTGGCAAGCCAAACAGTAAAGGAGTGAGCAGGTGGGCAGTTAGTAGCAAGGGGTCCCATATTGCGAGAGGGTGCAGCCCGAGCTGAGGGACCCCCAACCCCATGTATGAATTTCATGCATCGGGCCTTTGTTATAGAATAAACTTTCACAGACCAAATACTTTGATTGTATTATTGAACCTAAGGTAACTGATCTGATTTACAATATGAACATGACCTAATTAGACTTTAAGTAATAAAAGTAGCCCAAGCCTAGCATGAATTTTCCTTACATTTAAGATGGAAATGACACCAAGTGGCTTCTAGGGAGAATGTGATATATACATGCAAATACAAGAATTTATGCTTTTTATCTACCACCCACTTTTACTCTGAGTGCTCTAAGGAGTTCACTGGTTGTATGATTTATCAATTAACCAACACACATGCTCACTCAACAGTGTACTTTTCAAATTATTTTAATTTAAACAAAATGGCCATAATTATTTAGACGGACATCTGACAATGAATACTTTTCAAACTGGTTGGGGTAATGTGTTTAGCATCATTGATCCAGCAAGATCCAATAATAAGACTGACTTTTTGTTTAATAGAATTCTCTCTACAATGTTCCACTCCATTAGTGAGAAGGGAGTTGTTCAAGTTGCATAGATATGTTCTCAAGGACATTGGTTAATAAAACACAGACATTTGTGTCTAGATGGTGAATGTTTAAATGTAGGCATTTGCTCAAGCAAACCGTTTTGTTGTTTTAACAAATGACCATTGTATTCAACTTAGGGTTGCATAGACCTAATCAGATTTTTTAAATCACTGTAGCCTATAGAAAATATTTCCTAAACAATGTGAATCATTTTGTCTTTAGCTTTCTATACGAAGACCATAAAGGTACACGTAAAAATACCAAAGGAATATATAATCAGAAGTTACCTGTAAAAAACAGAACAAGTTTTTTTTTTTTCCTTTACCTTTGCATTTTAAAACTAAGTACATTAGATCCATGCAGTCGAACAGATATATGTATTTGTTAAGGCTCTGTTGCCAGGGAGGGCATTCGGATTTATATCAGACACAATTTATACAGGGCCATCCGGAAAGAGACACGCTGTGTTGTTTCGCTGAGTTTGTGTAAAATCCTACAGCTGTCTCGAGGACGCCTCTCCCTTGTGGAAAAGGAGCTTAATGCTGCCAAGGCGAGAGTGCACGACCCCTTCTTGCCCTTATTTGCTTTTACAGACTCACACTGTCAAGTTGATAAATGGGCCTTGACAGAAGCAGAGGTAATTCAAAGCTCATTCAAAGGTAGAATAGTCTTTAATAGATTCTTTTTTAAAAGTCTCTGGTGGAGGAAAAATACATAGAGAAAATGCATAGTAGGAATTCACTGTGAGGTCATTATTTTCCCAAAGCCAATGATTCATCATCTCTCTATAGCTATAATTTAAAGTCATCCTATCACACTTATCATATGCATGTGTGTGTATTTATTTACAAACAAGGTTATTTACATTTTATCTGTATAAAAATCAGTTACTCACCAAGAAAGAAATTGGAGGGGGTGGTAGAAAGTATGGTATGTTTAGGGGCAGTAACCTTTTATAAACTGAAGTAGTGTTGAACTCATCTTTGACTAGAACACCCTAACAGCAGGATACTTTGAAATTACAGAGAAGAGTTGAAGGTGTTAGCAAACGCAGGTAAATTTTAGTTCTAATCATTTGATGTTTGACAGATTAATTCACTAGTGATAAAATAATAGGATAAGTCTGCAGTGAGAGCTCAATTCATTGCATTTATCCCACCCACCTTAGTTCATCTGCAGAATCTTTGCTCTGAGTTTGTGAGAACATGCTCCCATCCTCCCCTGTACAACACCCCTCACCTTCCACTAAGGTTTGCCCTATTAAGTGAGCCGTTGCTTTGCTCTGTTAAAAATAGACTGGAATACAGCATTTAGAGACAGCGTTTCCTGCGGTGTTACGGACATTCTGTAATTAACAGTAGATACCAATAATAGGTTATCTGCCCTCCTGGGTATTCCGAAGGGAGTGAGAACACTTCCTTTAGTTATTACTTTTAGATTAGCTCATATAAATAACTACTTTTAGTACTAAACTAGTGTCAGAGCTATGACTCATCTTTACTATCTTTATTGTTCTAAGTTTGGAAATGTAACAAAGCTAATTTTCTTTGGAAGACAGTATTGAAGCAATCTAAAACACACATGGGGCTGTGCATTAGCACACCTCTAGGGGAAAACAATATTGACATAAAAGTCTAAAGGTATTCTTGGGACAAATAAAAATGCCCAAAGACAGGTTTAGCTGAGTTTTGTCATCTTTGATGGGAATAATATGTGAAATCTACTTTGAAAAAATAATGCATACAGGATAAAATTTATAACTACACCCAGTTATTAATTTGAGCATCCTAAAATATGTGCTTCTGTGCATACCTGTAAGAGAGTGGTACAAAGAAAATCACCTATGATCTCATTTAAAGAGCTTGTGAATGCACACGCGTATACATACTTGAGAATAAGTAATTATGAGTTAACATATACCAGACATGATGTAGAAGGACAGCAGATAAAAACAAGGAAGCACAACAATGTGTGAAGGAATGCAGAGGAGGGAGGGGTGGCTCTGGGATTAGGAGTCAGGAAAGGCTTCATGACTGTTTTAGGGTTTTGAAAGATGTGTAAGATCTAACAGGTAGTGTTGATAGTGGAAAGAGACAACTCTAAGAACAGGGAACAGCATGAGTTAAGACAGGAAGGCCAGAAATCTGAAGCCTTTTCAGAGTCATTTTATCTACATCACATTGCACGGATCACATTATGAGAATGAATCAAATATAAGGTGGGAATGATAGCTGGCATGTATTTATCTGTTCATTCACTCATCCATTTAGTTTATTGAGTCCCTGCAATGGGTTAGTCACTGGTATAGCACTAGTGATAAATTCAGTAGGAGGAAAGTGAGTAAAATACAATGCCTGTCCAAGAAGGAATCATTCTTTATTGTGGAGGATGAAAGTAAAAACAGATAATTACAAGACAATGCAATAAATTCTTCAGTTGGAGCTTTCACAGAGTGGCATGGGAGTGAAACACATGTATCAACTAAATCTACTTCGGGAAATCAGGAAAAACTTAACTGAGAGGCTGACATTTGGGCTCGATCCCGAGGGGTATATAAATATTAGAGTGGAAGGGAGAGAGTAAGATGAATTGCCAAATCAGATGAAATAAATATTTGTAAATATAAGTGGATAGAGAAGGGCATAATTTGTCAGGGCAGAAGGCTTGAGTGCTGTGCTTAGAAGATTAGACTTTATTTTCCATAGCCCTGCAGACTCTGCAAATATTTGAGGAAAGAAGTAAGAGATCTTAGTTGATTTTCAGCACCGTTACGTGGGCGTTGATTGATAGCATACACAGACAAACAGAATGGGTTGTAGCACAGTTAACCCACGGATACCCAGTACTTTCTAAACTATACTGATATCTTGAGCCAAGTAGAGTGAATAATGTCAGTCATTAAAAAGAACTGAAGAATCCACCTGACAGTATTAACCCAACGGCCTCATCACTATGTACTCAGACTAATGTGAACCTCTTAATTTCAAGGAAAGCAAAGGAGCTGAAGGGACAGGAACTCATTGAAAGTCATGAGCAGCTCAAAGGCCAAATGAAAGACTGAAGAATACTTATGGCTGTTTCCACCAAGGCCACTAAATATGATAATTTAAAAAGAAACACACCTGCTATACATAATAAAATATGACCTCTGCCCCACCTCATGTCTAGACTCAATATTTATCAATGATCTATAATGGCTACAAGGAGGGATAGTCTCACTGTATGCATAAATAATTTTATAGAACAAAATACAGTGTTGTGTTACAAAGAGGTGTGGGGCACGGATCTGCAGTCTCTCTCCCTGAACTTGAACACGTGCCCCCTCCATCCCCAGCATCACACTCTTGGCCATACACTGGATCTCTTTCAGCCTCAGTTTCCTCATCTTTGAAATAAGAATGGAAAAAGTGACCTTTCCATTTTATTGTGAGGATATAAACTGTTGGATATAAAGTCCTTGGAGGAATGCATAATAGGTACTTAATGTATTTTGGCCAAGGTTTATGTGAGCTGGACCGGAAGAGTCCCCGACTTGGAACTGAAATAAAATACTTTGAGTTGTCTATGTGTGCCCTACATTTTCCCATGTCCCAGGCTTTGCTTGCGTGACTCCATATCCATAAGGCCCTGCCTCCCTTCCATCCCCACGTGCTCAAATCTGGCATCCTCCAAGGCTCAACCCAAATAGTGGAGTGGCAGGAGCAGAGTCTGAAGCTGTGCATCCAATAAAACCTCCAACTCCTTGGGAGTAGGCCCCAAGCTTTGTTTCCACCTTTGTTTGCCCCTCCCTGAGCGTGCCAGGCACATAGTAGGCCTGCAGGCAGTGCTGATGATGGTAAGGCCTCACAGTGCCTGCGCTCTTTCACACTATAAAGCACCCAGGCCAGGCCCTTTGCATTCATTATTATATGGAAACCTCCTAACAACCTTGTAATAGAGGTGCAATTTGGACAGATAAGGAAACTGAGGCTTCAGTGTGTAAAGGGGCTTGACCAAAAGCTGGTTAAAGATGAAACCAGGATTGGAACTCAGATCTCTGTCTCTTAAGGCACTAAGCCATTTTGGACAAAGAACTCAGCCCCAGCTCCCCTTGTGAAGAAGTTTCCTTCTGCCATTGAACCAGGGACATTGTTAGGGACGCAGCATGTGCCTCACAAGTAGGTAAGTTAGAGATGCCTATCCCCCTTTTCCCGGTGACAAAGCTGAGCCATGGGGGGCATTAAGTAACTTGCCTGTGGCTGCACAGGCCTCTTCCTGTCAGGATCCAAGGCCCTGGAAAATTCCCCAAACCAACTTCGATTCCAGCTGGTGTACGTCATCCCTGGTGCGTTTTCTCTGAACAATTGTCTCAGATTCCTTCTGCTCAAGGCCCAATTTATGAAAATACGAAATGCTTGAGAAGCTTCCTGAAGGCACAGACTTGCTGTTTCAGTGCTTCCTCCTGTGCTACCTGTTCCTATGAGTCCAAGGAGAGAAGCCAAATCAGAGCTGTGGGAAGGAAGAGGGAAAAATCTCTGCTCCATCTTCTTTGTGCTGCTCTAACAACAACAATGGAAGTATTTGCTTTAGGGTAATAAACATGCATAAATCATAACCATTCTTTCCCTGGCTCTCCAGCCAAACTGCCTTTCTACAGTAGCTATTCCTCAGGCACACCAAGCTCAGTACCCCAGGCCCTTTGCACTTGCTCTTGTTACTGCCACCTTGTTTTTCCCCGAGATGCACATGGCTATTCTGTCTTTCAAATCCTAGTCCAAATGTCACCACCTTGACTATCTGTTCTAAATTAGCTGCACCTCTTGAGCCTCAAGCTGCAGTCACACTCAAAAATATCATCCCTCTTATCTGGCATCATTCTGTTTATCTTCTTGCTACTATGTTCCTGCTCAGTCTCCTGTGTCACCCTTCTCTAACACAGACACACTAGGTTGCAAAATGCGAGAACTTCTAAGTAACTTGTCCACGTAGCTCATGACTGTTTTCTGAAGACCTAGGACAGTAGGTGTTCAGTTGAATGAAGATACAGCATTCTCATCTATTTTGATCATTATTTTAAAGGATGGGCTTAATAACAACGAGTATTTTGGGAGGTGGCTGAAAAGAATAATGTATAACTTAGTCCTTTGTACACCATGCAAAAGACATGGTTCTTTGCTTGGTTAAAAGTTTCATCTATTTGTGGGGCCTCGCCCTGCCACTCGGCATATGAGCTTCATTCCCACTGAAACTTTGCTCATCATTTGTAGCAGGAAAATTAATAGGAATTAGGAGGGAATGTTAGTGGCCTTTCTTCTCCTCCTACTCTAGCATGTAATCAACCACACCCTTCTCATCTGCAGACTACTTATTAAGGCTCAACTTAAAAAGACTTTGAAAGGGAGCCTGCATAAAAGAAATTACAAGACAGTCTGGACCTCACCCTTTTCTTACAAACAGACAGGAGCGGATACAAGTGACTTTATCATATTTGCTCTGTGCATCCCTTTGTAACAGTATGTTTTTATTCTTGTTGCCTTATTTTGATTTACTCAGCTCTGTTCTATAATCATGAACACGCCCTTTGCATTTGTCTGAAAGGGCTCCTTTTACATGGTATGATGCTAATTATAGTGACGATATAGTAGTGCTGTTTATAGATTAGCAACATGCTGGATAGAAACAGCTAGAGACTCAGAGGAAATATAAAGAGACACTAACGGAGTTCACAGAGCTGGTTCTTCTACCTGGTCAGCTTGGAGCTTGGGCATGTGGGTCTCCTTAGTTCTCCAGAGTCTTAGTTCCTACTGCTGTGGTATCTATCCTCCCTCACAAATGAAAGGAAAAGCATGCATGACTGAAACGGAGAGTCTGTTTCATTATGTCTGAGATGTGTGTACTTGTTTAAAGATTCACAGCAATTTAGCTACTCACTGGGTTGAGAACCAGAGGTCTGGATTATGACTTGAGAACCTCAAGACAGGAGTCCAGCTTTGTTAGTCCTTAGGTAATGCCAGCTCCTGTCACTCCAGCAAGCAAAGGTCAGCGTCTGACTATCTGGATATGGGCCCAATTGAATCTCATGGCCAGTGACATCTGTAAATACAGTAAATTCATTAGGGAATGTGATTTGTCAATAGCTGTTAAAAATTTAAATTTATTGGGTTGACATTGGTTATAAGATTATACAAGAAGGTTTTTAAATTCAGAATTTCCTTCCTTCCTTTTCTCCTTTTCCTCTTCCTCCTCCCCCTCCTCCTCCTTCTTTCTCTTCCCCCTCCATCCTCCCTCCCTTCCTCCCTTCCCTCTCCCTTCCTCCCTCCCCTTCGCTTCCTCCCTCCCTTCCTCTCTTCTCCCTCCCTGCCTTTCATCTCTCTCTCTTTCTTTCTTCAATTATTATTTGAATAATCTTCATGACCTCACTTTATTAAAATTTTATTCAATTTACTTACATATATCTCAGGAGCAAAGTTCAAACACCTTTAAATTGAATGCAGGGGTGCAAAATACTCCAGCAAGCCCTGCCATACATGGTGTAGGTGTAAAACCAGGTATGCATATTCCATTGGGTGTTTTGATTTCATAGGAATGTCTGTATCTCTAAAATCTCCTTAAGGTTAGGTGACATGCAAGTAGCAATTGGCATATCTATTTTATTCTAGGAAAAAAGAGAGGAAGTCACGTAGCTTCCCCGTGTGATCTGAAGTCTGAAAGTCATGCTGTTTGTAAAGCTTTGAGATGGGAGCGGCATGGACTGTCTCTGCTGTGACACAGGATGTCTGAGGTCCCAGCTCTGGCACACTCATCAAGTTCATGTTACCAAATCTCTTACCATGTATTAAATTACACCAATTAATCCTACATTCAGGATAGATGTTAATCTTTTGTGGTAGCATCCTTTATTAAAAAGAGTCATTTTAATTCCTACCTTCCTTAATTGCCTTTTGTGTCCTATTCGTTTTTGAAAAATGCACATTTTAAAATGCATTTTTGAAGCATTGTAATTTTTTAATTTTGCACATCAAAATCCCTTCTTTTTCTGCATGGAGTCAATAGCTGATGATAATTATAGTACCAATATTCATAGTGTGGCTTAAAGTACTTAGAATAGTGCCTGATTCTTAGGCTATGCTAATAAATAGCTTGTCAAAGTAAATATTAGGTTTGTTGTAACAAATTAATTTTAAAATTTAGATTGTAATCTATGTATCACCTCTATTTGTTATTAAAGTATAATCAGTCACCTTTGTTCCTTACTTTTTAAATTCTTAGATGCTTGACATTTGAGCCCTTTGGCCTACATTCTTCCACTCTATACAATATCAAATAAAACAAAAAATTGTATTTCCTATTAAAAATGCATTTTTTTTCATGTTGCAGTTCTAAAGAAAAATCTTAAACTTATTCTTCCTATTGTCCTCAAACACAAATAAAATGTTAATTTAAAGCAATGGTACTTTAAAAAATGTATTCTTGGTGTCAATATTTTCTCATCTAAATTGCTTTATATATCTTTATACTTATACAGTTTTTCATAGTTTATTCAAAAGAGACTGAGTAAGCTACATTTTATTCTTATTTTCTCAATGTATTCATAAGGCAAAAGAAAACGCCAAAATTGTACTTTTTCAGCATTTTAAAAGAGTTAATATCATTATAGCTATTACTTTCTGAAGAGCCAAAACATAAAGAGAGACCTGGTATCCAGCATTATTAGAGATTATCTCTTAATGTAATTCACCACATTAAAAGATTAAAGAAGGAAAAATAATGATCATATCAACAAAGGATGAAACAACTCTAATTCATCTTAAACAAAATCTTAGCAAACTTGGGACAAAATAGAATTTCCTTAATCCTCATGAAATGCTATATTTAGTGCTAAGACATTAGAAGTATTACTTTAAAATTTGAAGCTAAGCAAAAATAGTCATCATCACAGCTTTAATACATTTTATTAGAAGTTTCCTATGAAAAAGGGAAAAAAAAACAGAAAAAAATTAATGATTTGAAATACTACTTAAATCTGTATATGTATGTCTACTGATATGATATATATGCAAAAATGTAATGAAAATATGCAATGCTGTTGTAAAAGGATGCTAAATTGGAGGTTTAGAATGAGGTGCAGATATAACCGCTAGCAGACACCAAAAAGTAGTAGACAAATCAACTGCAGATTTTCAAAGGAAACATTCAAAATGATTTACCTCCCATCTCTTAATATTCATCTCCATGAAATATTTATCAAAAAGCATCAAAAGGGAATTGTGGCATGGGAGAGACTTGTTAAGAGCTTACTTTGGTAAGACTTGATGATATAAGTGCATCTCACTCACCCACCCTCTAAAATGTAATTGATAACGTGAGCGCATCCTATACACTGAGATGCCCAAAAGAAGGTCTTCAATGACCTTACTTGGAGAATTTGATATTTGACCCTGATACTTAGAAGGCACATAGTCCACTGCTTGATAGAAATCTAGAAAACAAGAGGGCAGAACTGGCAAGAGTTCTGATGGAGGAATTAAAATGAAGTGGCTGATTTAGCATCATCCTGCTTCCCAGAGTTTATTAGGTTAAAACAGTGATTTTCAACCAGTGTGCCACAGGAATTTTTGAAACATGACTTCTTTTCTCTTAGACTAGCAAATAAAAAATGATAATAGCCAACACAGCAACAGCCTCCTAGAGTGAATGCCCTATCTTAAGCCATAAGTATATAGGTCATATGGTAGAGTTGCATCTTATTGGTCACCGTGACATAATAAGGTTGTGTGTGATTGATTACTTCTTGGTACCAGAAGTCCTTATATACAAGTATAGGCACCAGATTTTTATCAAAAGTCACTTTGAAACAAAATGGGTCAGTAATTATTATTATTATTATTTGTTTGTAAATCAATCAAAACTATACCTGTATTTTTTTCAGATTGGCAAAAAAATATATTTTTGTTGTGCTGCAGAATTTTAGTATTTAGCTTATGTGCTCCACGAGATGGAAAAGGTTGAAAATCATTGGGTTAAAGGCATAAATGTCTCCTAAGAATTAGACATGGGTCATGGAAAGGAGAGACCTGGTTTGTAGCTACTTTTACTTCTGTTTAACAAGAGTAGAAGAGTATAATATAAGGGTAAGTGTGTATACCTCCTGGGAAAACTAGGGGCTAAGGCCAGATAGAGAAAATGGAAGGAAATGATGCATCACCCATGTCATGATAGGTGAAGAAGGATAGGACCCAGCAGGGGAGCTTATGTAAAACTTATGAAATATCCTACAATAGAGTCAGCGTTGAACATCTGCCAGACTCAAGCCAATTCTCCTCAGAGAATGTTTTGTTAATTTAAAACAATCAAAAAATAAGATCTATTGTTTCCAAGCCAATCCCCAAATTTTTATTTGGCATTAAAAGCTTTGAAAGTTGACAAGATACATTTTAAGAACAAATTTGGTGATAGGTAGAACTTTCCACAGCTGATGTTGAAACTCCTTTGAAAGCCAAAGTAATTAAGAGCTTTAATTAGCACAGAGTAGGTAAGTGTTTGGGCTAGAAAAAATAAACAAGTGGAACAGAATCAGAAACTATAAAATACATCCACCTATATGTGGATTATTAATTTATGAAATGTACTTTAGAAATCAGTGGAAAACAATGGTCTATTGACTCTAAACAATAAATGATCCTGGGATAACTGGGGGTAAGGGTTGGATAAAGTCAACCTCACAGAAGACAAAATAAATTGTGGGTAAAAACCAAACATTTAAGGATAGAAATGTAAAATTGGAGATCACATAGGAAAACATTATGACTGCTGATGGAGGCCAATATTTTTCAAACAAGACGTTTACAGTACAAACTACAAAGGAAGTAATAAATTTGACTTAATTAACATTAGAAACTTAAGCACCACAGAATACTCCATAAACTAAGTGGAAAAAATGCCACAGAGTGTGAAAAGATATTGCCAATACTGGGATATATAAACCAATTTTTGAAAATAGACAAAGTAGCAGTTCATGTGAGCAGATATCCAAATGGCCAATAACCATGAAAAGATATTTATTCTCCCTAGCAATCAAGTAAAGGTGGACTAAAGCTACATTTAAATATTATTTCAAAACCATTAGATTCCAAGGAAAGCTAACATTTGCTAATACCAAGAGCATGGTGAGGATGTGGAGATATAGAAATTTTCATATACTGTTTGTTTGACAAACAACAGTTTGAGTTTGGTGTAAAAGTTGGTGAGAAAATTGGCCAATAGCTAGTCAAGTTCAAATATCCACATCTTACAACACACAGATTCCTCTCCGAGACAGACCTTGGAAAAGCCCTTCTACAGGAACACATTGAGACATGCCCAGCAAGGTGAACCGGGGTTTTGGAAACAGCCCAGTGTTCATTATCAGAAGTCTAGATCAGCACATCTGGCTGGATTCAAACACTGTAATATTCTACTGCAGTGAAAATGAGTGAATCTAGAAATAGAGGAGAATATAGTACACAATGGGGAAGAAATGAATGATTATAAAGGAATAAAAAATGATGAGAGAAAAGAATATAATACAAAGAAAGTATCATTAGTAAGACTACGCAGGAAGAACTGCCATACCCTTTCTTTTGCTTCACATACAGTGGGGCCTTGACTGAAGTTTAATTCCTTCCGAGACCGAGCTCGTTAAGGAGCTCCTTAACTCAAATTACTCTATCAACTCAATGCAAAAAATCTGCCGAGAGACAGCTAGTATCTCAAAAAACTCGTTAGTCGGGACACTCGTAAGTCAAGGCCCCACTGTAATCAAACTCTTAACAGCCTGTTGTCAGCCACAGCCTTGCTTTTGGCGCATAGATGAAGGGTCCTTTAATATGTGCTTAATTTAGGTATTGAATCCTCCTTAGGACCTTTCATAAATTCTATAATTAGAAATATTTAAATATAACTAGATAAAGGCTCCTCTACCACTTTAATAATGCTGAAGAAATGTTTGAGTTGAAAATGTCACCTGATTCTGCTCCCCACCCCCACACACATCTATAGATGTTCTTTACTATGCTTAATAAGTTTTGTTGGACTAGGATATCTATCCTTTGGCCCAGACTTAATTAATACATTTGATTTTTTGAACATACTAGTATGTGCAATTATATGATAAAAATGTTAACATTTCTTGATAACACCAAAAATGATGACACCCATCATATTTTTGGCTGTGATTTTAAAAACTCATTTGACCTTTTTAAAACTCACTCTTAAATAAATGACTAGCCACTGATAACTGAAACAAGATTGTTACTGAGAAAAACAGTAACATGCTTCTTACATGCCATTTATTTTTGTTTTAAAAAGTTATCTAGCAAAGTTGGCTTGCAGAGGTGGAGCCACAGAAAGTTATAAAGTGAAGGGTAGGTTGCCACAGGCCTCAGCAATAGTAGCAAGCTGAAATGTAATACCCGCATGACGTGCAGTATTTTAGATTACAGAAGAAAAACCTTTATTTCTGCTATTAAAATATCTATTCATACTGGGGGGGGGGGAAGAGCTGCTTTCAAATTTTATTTGGGTCTGTTTCCTAAATAGTAAACAATGTTGTTATATTTAGGATTCTGAATAAGATTATTAAGCTCTAGTAAAGGAAATATCAAACCACCTAATCTAGTAAGCATTTATTTCTAAAGTTGACAACATTTTGTATGTCTTAGATTTTTTCCCAATTACTTGTGAAAGACCATCTATACTTTTTGATCATTTTTATATGTGATTTTCTATATGTACATATGATAGATTTGAAGCTTTGGATAACATTTCCTTAATGTGGCCCTTAAATTTCTCTAGCTTAGAACTTCACCCAAAGTCCCAATATACACCTCCGCAAAGACTCATATTTCTGTCTCTTTCAATCTTGCAACATTATTATTTTAGGTTTTCTTATATGATTTTTGGCCAAGATAGCTGAGATTACATGAGCTTATCTCAAGAACGTTACCAAGGTTCATTTATTTTTCCCAGTCTCCAACTTCTTATTAAAAAGAAAAGTCAGAGCAAGCACATAGCTTTGTAAGAAACCGCTTAAATATAGAACCAACTATATTTAAGGGGATCATTTGTTTCTAATTGCAGATGAATTTATATAAACTGCAAAAACAGAGTAGTAGGTACATAAAATTAGCTGAACTGCTATTGAAAGTCAGAATGCAGACACAGGTCTTGAATTCACATGACTTCCAGGCTAAACATTGTCTAGTCTTACAGCAAATTTCCTGTGCTAGCAAGTCAACACAGTCAAAATCAGTAGAGTTGTAACAATAATAAGACTAATACAAGGGGAAAGCCGTATAGTAAATGTGCATATGAAACAATGTAGATTATATTTATCTTCCCAGATTATGAAGCACAGATTTTATTCTGAACTACATAAAATAAAATGTGGTAAAATAAGGATTTGTTCATTTATACTTAACATAATTTATATTTACTGAAAGTTTGGGTGTCTGGACAGTTGGTAGATACTGATGAGAAAGAGCCTTTAAAAAGGCCCTGATTTTATGTTAATTTTCAATAAAGCATTGTAATCAGAATAACTTTTTGCTAGTTAGAAATTGTGCTTAATCTTGTGATACCTTTTGCATAATATAGATGTGAGCTATAGCTTGTTATAATCAATTTTAAGAAATATATATTTTTTAAATTATGCCCTCTTTATCTTTATTATGTACCACCCAAATTGTGTTTTTTTTTTTCTTCCAAAATCATCTTTTCCTCGAAACTTACCTATAGGGTATCTTTTTGTCATCCTTTGAAAAACCGAGAAGCCTAACTTCACTTTTGTGTGTGTCTGAGCCAAATTTTAAAGGATTAGGTTCTTAATCTTGACATTCAAAGGAGACATCCCGAGATGTTGTAAATGTTTCAGCGGGATTAAGGAGAGAGGCTGCAGCGTCTCTGAGAGCACTCCAGCCCGTCTTCAATATGCTCATTTCTCAGTGCTGAGGCAGGGCAGGGCAGAGCGCTAAGCCCTTGACCTCCTCAAAGAAGTCAGCTGTGACAAAGTGTGACTAGCTCCATCTATTAAGTAATATGGAGGGAATTAATGCAACAGTTTTTTGCTTGTAACACTTTCCTCCCCAGCCTTATTCAGTGATGCTGAAACCATAGGTAGGAAATGCTTTATGTCATAAATATTTTTCCTTAGCCCTAGCCGGTTTGGATAGAGTGTCTGGCCTGGGGACTGAAGGGTAGGGGGCGTGCAGGAGGCAACCAATCAATGATTCTCTCTTATCAGTGATGTTTCTATCTCTCTCCCTTCCTCCCTGAAATCAATACAAATACAAAAAATAAATAAATAAATAAATATTTGTCCTTAGAAGTTTTAATAGGAAATGAAATGACAGTAAATGTGAAATATCCATATTCATTTGTTACATATAGGATGCTCTGGGCCCGTACATTTGCCATGCTCTCTCTTTATTATATTTTATTATATTAGAATAATAAATGTCATCCCAGAATTCCATGTAAAGATTTGATATATAGATTTGGGACACAGACAGCAGTAGGATGATGACCAGAGGAGGGGGAAGGGGGGCAAGGTGGCGGGGCTGGGCAAAGCAGGAGGAAATGGGGACATCTGTAATAGTGTAAACACTAATATTTTTTTTTTTTAAAAAAAAAACAAACAAATGCCGCTATATTTTCTATGTGAATACTGAAGCCGAGAGGCTGCTATTAAGGGTGTGCAAAAATGCTAACTGGAAATGAAAGCTTCATTTGACTTTTAATAATGAAGATATGGACAGATTGTGGGGAACATTTAAAAGTTGAGAAATATATGACAGGCTCATTTAGAGGGACAGGAATTTAATTTCCCTGCGTTAATAGCCTGACACGTGAAATTAGTTAATGTACAGCTACTGAACTATATTATAGAGAAAGGAAAGTTGTGCTTGAATACAATCATTGGGTTTTATCTAAACAAGCGTATGGCTTTTGCATCAACGTTCCTAATTTGACAATTGATGGTGCAGGTGCTACACTGGCATCTTGAGGTGGCAGCTTGCTGAAATTGATCATAAAGTCAAAAATAGATTGCGATCCTACATATCAGATTCTTTTTTTAAATTTTTCATCTTTTCTACTTCACCAAGAAACCACAGGCTTTTGTGTACAAATGACGATGTCAAATCTGTTGATGGCAATTCAGTGTCTAATAGGAGGACACTCTTTAAAGAATGCCAGAAAGTTGAAAAAAAAATCTGAAAAGAGGAAGTAGAGGGGTTGACCAACTAGGAAAGCGTGAGGAAACTGAAGGCATTGAATCAGTTAATCCAGTTCACTCATAGTTTTGCTTTGTTTGGAAAAATAGAATCTTCCTGCTGTAGCCTTATCCAGAGGCTGTTAGAGGAGGCGGGTGAATGAATGAGATTGGGGTTTCTGCTTTCTGTGAAGCCTGTACTGTCCACATCATTTTCTCCTTCCATAGTCTTTTAAAAATATTTCACACTTTTAAAATTGCAATTGACATACGATATTAGGTTACTTTCAGGTGTGCAACATAGTGATGAGACATTTATATAACTTACAAAATAATCAACCTGATAAGTCTAGTACCCACCATACACAGTTATTACAATATTATTGGCTATATTCCCTGTGCTATACTTTACATCCCCATGACTGTGTTTATAGCTGATAATTTGTACCTCTTTTATGTAACCCCCATTATCTTTTTGGTGTCCAAACCTCTGTAGAAAGAACGAAGAGGACACCGCTTTTATTGATTTTTAAGTAAGTGAATAAAAATTGCTATAAAAAGCCTAATTCTTGATCTATGGCATTGCAAAAAGCTTTTCAGGTATTTTGAAAAAGTCTGTTTTTGCATGAAGTTTGTATATGTGTGTGTCCTTGCACATAGGTTTACTTCATCGCATTGTATACATAGACATACTATCTGTATACACAGGGATTTGTAGGTTTAAAAAAGATGCTTAATCTTAAATATATTATTTTACATAATGTGCATCTTTTTTTGGGTTAACAAAATTTAAAAACGGGTATACGTACAAATTTTATGGTGTGCACAGAGAAAAATAGTATAGCAAAAAATCCACTTTCAGAAAATATTCAGTTCTTGTGGGAATATCCGTATGTAAATGTGTCTGTGTCTACAAGTAGAGATATATGTTTATCTGTTCAAATAAACATACGGTCTCGAGCATCCCTCTTAAGATCGGACTGTACACTAACATGCCAGGTGTTTTTGCATCTCATGCTAGATGGAGATCAGAATTCCAAAAGGGTCAGAGCAAATGCACAAGGAATAATACATATTTGATCAAAATGCACTTGTAGGCTAAGGGATGATTGGCAGAAAACAAGCAAAATTAAGCACTCAACTCCGCTCAGAGAAAGCACAGTGAATCCCTAGCCAAGAATACCATCTGTTGAATATGAAATTTTTGGATCAAGACATTATAGATACATTTCCCCAAACAGCAGGGACAGAAGTCTTTCTGGAAACAAAATCACAATAGGGTTGCAGAATCGCCAAGTGAAAGAGAGGCAAATAACTGTTCCCTGCATTGTGGGGAGCAGACTTCCTTACTGCTGGTGCAGAGCGTGATTAATTACATGGCATGGTTCGTGGTGCTGGTAGTAAATAAACGTACAGCAGGTATTCACCCTGTTCGAATAATTTCTACATCAGTATGCCAGCTTCTACCCACGAGTAGATCAAAATCTTTTTACCATATGTGTTGTCTGCACCTTTATTTACTCCCAGAATTCCCATGCTTCCTGTCACTTCTTATGTTTTACAAAGATAATAGAATGATGGTTGACAGTCATTGGGAAGATTTATATAAAAAGACTGATGAATGATACTCATCCATAAAGTAAAACTCAGACACAATTCTATACTTTATATTTGGATCTAGCATTCTTATAAAACATATATATATATCCATATATATATGTGTGTGTGTATATATATATATATATATATATATATATATATATATATTCAGATAGATAGATGATAGATAGATAGATAGATAGATAGATAGATCTCTTTTACTGGACTGAGTCCAAATATAAGGTGAATCTTTTTAGAGAAGCAGCTTGATTTCTTTGGATAGACAATTGTTGACATGGAAATGACTTATGCTAATGAGAAGTGGGGTAGAATGGCAGGTAGGAACAATGACAAACACATTAAGAGAAACAGTAAGAGAAATAATAGTGGATATACAAATGTTAATTAACTGCTCCTGCTAAGAAAAATGGAAACCAATGACTAAAATGTTGATTAATTCAGAACTTCATTGCTTGTTCTTTTTTTCATTCAAATTATTATTTTATTTTACCCTGGAAATTTCTGTATTTTGCTTCAATTGTCTATAGCATTACACATGACTATTAAGACAATCAACTATTATTAACTTAAAGTAGATACTCAATAATTAGTTAACAGAGGGACTAGGAGGATGATATAAAACATCTTAAAAGCACCCTTTTAAGCATTTTACATGTGTTATTCATTTAATTCATAAAACTATTCTAAGGAGTAGGTGCATTAGGATCTCCAATTGTTCACTTAGGGCAGTGATGGCGAACCTATGACACACGTGTCAGAGGTGACATGCGAACTCATTTTTTGGGTTGATTTTTCTTTGTTAAATGGCATTTAAATATATAAAATAAATATCAAAAATATAAGTCTTTGTTTTACTGTGGTTGCAAATATCAAAAAATTTCTATATGTGACACAGTACCAGAGTTAAGTTTGGGTTTTTCAAAATGCTGACATGCCAAGCTCAAAAGGTTCGCCATCACTGCCTTAGGGAAACAGAGGCAGGGATTTTAGGTAAAATGTCCAAGGTCACTCAGTAAATTGATTTGAACCCAGTTCTTCTTTTCCTGATTCTGTACTCCTAACCACTTTGCTATATTGTACATGAATAGAACCATGGTATCCTTTAATTTTTTTTTTTAATTGAGAGAAGAGAGAGAGAGAGAGAGAGAGAGAGAGAGAGAGAGAGAGAGAGAGTGTCCCACTTGTTCTTCCACTTACTATGCATTCTCTGATTGATTGTTGTATGTGCCGTGACTGGGGATTGAAACTGCAACTTTGGCATATCTGGATGATGGTCCAAACAACTGAACTATGCAGCCAGGGCCAGTACCTTTTAAATATTATGTTTTAGACCTATAGTAGACCACTGCTATGTACTCATACTGAGGTTGTTAATTTCTTACGTTTGGGTAGAGTATCTGTTGGGGAGAGTGCCCTGTAGAGAAGCCCTCTTCCATCTGGTATTTTTGAGAGATGCATATGACTCCAAGAACCCCTGTTCACCCTCCCATCGGCAGATTGTGAGCAACACAAAGAACAGCAGAGTTATTTAGGTGAATTAGAATATCCTATATAATAAAAGGCTAATATGCAAATAGACTGAACGGTGGACAACCAAACAACTGGCCTGTGTAACGTGTGCTGACCACCAGGGGGTGTGCGTGGAACATGGTGGGTGTTGGCCGCGGCGGAATGACGGAGCAGGTGAGCGGGGCTGCCAGACCAAGGCAGGGCGCCGGTCTTTGTCATTGGGGTGAGCCCCTGGTGGTTACTGAAAATTCTTTGCTCCTGCGCACTGCGGTCCCACCTGGCGCTCACACCCACAATCAGCGCCAGAGGCACCACTTGCACCTGCTGCTGGCGCCTGGTGCCAGTCCTGATTGCTTGGTGCCATCAGAGGGTGCGAGTGGAAGCTGCAGGTTCTGATCACCCCTGAGGGCTTCTACACCTCCCCCTGCTCCTGAGGGGCAATTGGGGCAGCAGCCGCCGCTTGCACCCACTGACGGTGCTGGCCCTGCTCACACCCTGTTCTGGTGCCGGCCCCAATCACTCTGCATCATCAGCAGGTATGAGCAGGGCTGGCACTGTCAGCATGTGGGAGTGGTGGCGGGAGCGGAGCTGCTGGCAGACAGGGAGCCCAGGGCCATGGAGAGAGGGGCCAGGCAGAGGCACGGAGATGGGCCAAGACCTGCCACTGTGCCTACCTCAGCCTTGCGGCCCACATTTCCTTTCAAGGTGCACAAATTCATTCACTGGGCCCCTAGTATAAAACAAAATCTTAAGGAACATTTAGTGACTTAATTTCTGTGAGCCTTTTTTATATCTCATACATGCCATACATTTTGCTTTGTATTACATCTGCATATGCCCTCTCTTGCTTTGTAGGCTTCTTGAAGGCATGAGTCATTCTTTGATGGTCTTTATCAATTTAATTATTGCTAGTGATACAAATACCTCAAGTCAAGGATATCAGTGACAGTCTCCAAAATTAGTAATGGGAAGAACATCTCACATTGTGATTTGGCTTAAAACATTATTGCCAGATCCTTAAAATGCATACTTGAAGAAATATTTTTTTTAAAGTACACCTGCTCCCTGAGAATCTCTGTAACCATGTCCACCATCCTTTCAATGTGATGGACTTATGAGTCAGCTATTAAAAATAAGTAATCATAATTATTTCCATCTACCCACTAGAGCAGTGATGGCGAACCTATGACATGCATGTCAGAGGTGACACACGAACTCATTTTTTTGGTTGATTTTTCTTTGTTAAATGGCACTTAAATATATAAAACAAATATCAAAAATATAAATCTTCGTTTTACTATGGTTGCAAATATCAAAAAATTTCTATATGTGACATAGCACCAGAGTTAAGTTAGGGTTCTTCTTTTTTTTTTTTTAATATATTTGATTGATTTTTTACAGAGAGGAAGGGAGGAGAATAGAGAGCTAGAAACATAGATGAGAGAGAAACATCGATTGGCTGCCTCCTTCACACCCCCCACTGGGGATGTGCCCGAAACCAAGGTACATGCCCTTGACCGGAATCGAACCCAGGACCCCTCAGTCCACAGGCCGACGCTCTATCCACTGAGCCAAACCAGTCAGGGCAAGGGTTTTTCAAAATGCTGACATGCTGAGCTCAAAAGGTTCACCATCACTGCACTAGAGTGTAATGAAAGTTTCAAGTACCTTCAATGTTTTCAATGATAATATTAAAATGCGGGCTTATGTGCCAATATTTATTTCAGTTACACGATACAATATATCATGTGTAACACCCCAAAATATCTTACACGTTAGGTATTCTATCTTTACTTCCTAATATGGTCCATTTGCACTACATTTTTGAACTATTTCAGACACGTTATCTTGTGATTCTGACTCAGTCAGAAAACAGCTCGTACCACTCATTTGCTTTAGATAAATGAGTTGCTGGTCATTTATCACCCCTCACACTGGAAAATGACTGCACTGCACTGACATGGTGCTGTTGGCAAAAGTTGGCAAAAATTACATCAGTACGTATAATTGGACTATGTCTTCAAAACATTACTTTTATAATATAAACTGGAAAGCTGTTATAGTTTATAAGGAATATAAGGTCATGTATTTTAGGGGCAGAAAAAGAATTTGTAATGAATACAGAAAAATGCATATTCTTTTAAAAGCCAACCTATTTTAACAATTTAAGGATTTTTTTAGCTACTTTGCCAAAATATAACGTGGCAAGAAAATTTTTTCTTATTTTTCCCTTTTCTTGGCACTACTTGTATGTGAGGTAGAGCAGGATTGTACATTAATCTCTGTACTGATAGGTGCTTAATGAATACTGTATATAAAATACAAAAATGGCTTAAATCATAACCGTTTTTACATATTCAAATCCCAGTATAAAAATATTAAAGTTAAATTTAGAATAGTGACACATTTAGATATGTTTCTCACTTAAAAATTTCTGGAAAGCAATTTACTAAAGCCCTCCATAAAATTTTTCATTTTTGCCAATAATTCCACTTAATGATGCTCTTTGAACAGTAATTTTAACTAATGGAGAAGTAACATTATATTCAGAGAACCATCACCTATCCTAGTCTCACAATACGGATAGGTCCTGAAAACAGCCATGCTAATGAGCTCAGCATTTTAGCTCTCATACATTTCTACTGAGTAAAATGAGCTAATTTCCGTTAGCAGGCTGAGATAACTTAGTAAGATTTTTAGAACTTCTTGTCAAATGTAACTTGACCTAATAATTATCCCTAAAGATGTGATTAAGAAACACCTGACTCAGATGTGGGGAGTACGTATGCAAACCACGAATCATCAGGCCTGTCCTCTGATTTCAGTGGCTAAAGGCCAAGTCAGCAGGCTGAGAGCTGGCCTTCAGGAGTCACCTGCCAGTTTCTCGTTTATTCAGGTCATTGCACTTCTGCTAACAAGAAGAAGAGGGCCCTTGATGTGCGCAAGCATTAAATGCCTACATTGTTCTGAAAGATTATATGAGGGGAAAAGGAGCTCCTGTAAGCTGTCTTTAATATGAATGTCAACAAACTCTAAAAAAAATCAATAAGAATCTTTTCAGTTACACTAAAGTGAGATGTATTTTAAGGATGCCAAAAAGTTTCCCCCCTCTAGAAAGTGACACCTAACTTTGTATATGAGATTGTTTTTTAATCTTTCAAGTTTAAAAATTGATACAAAACATACTATTTTTATATTTATTTTATATTTTATATTCATTTTTAACTAATTTTGTTCTGAATTTATTGTTTAATACTTAAATAAAATATAATTCCATGCCTCTTTTGCAGAGTATCTGGGCAGTGTTATCTGGATTGATTTCTATACCTCCCCAAAGCTCAGGCTATATCAAAGTGTTTAAGAATACAAAACTTGTTCAATTAAAAAAAATCTTTATGAAATACACTTAACAGGTAATATTATTAGAGTTTATCTCAATACAATGGATATTTTCAGTGAGACCAGGATTAGTAATTTTCAGCTTTCTTTTCTAGCTGAGTCTATTTTTTAATCTCCTTTACTCCAGAAAAACTTTCTGTCCAAGTGCTGTCTATATATATGAAAGGCTAAGTGACCGTCTGACTGCTGACTGGCTGACTGGCCGGTCGGTATGACACACACTGACCACCAGGGGGCAGATGCTCAACACAGGAGCTACCACGCTGTGGTGACTTGGCAGCGGTGGTTCTCGGGTGATGCACCAGGGAGCGGGGAGCCCAATTCCTTGTAGGGCAATGTGATTCCACCTTTGGCCATGGGTTATGTTGTTGCTGAGGCACTGTCGGCCCAGAATCTGATTTACTGCCAAGCTGTGGTGACCACAGATGGCCTTTGAGCCGCACCGCCCCAGGTGTGGCCAGGGGGACAGGGAAGGGACCGTGGAAGGTTGGCTCCAGGGCATGCCCAGCCTGTCTCGCTCAGTCCTGCCCTGCTGGCCACCTTCTAATTAATTCCTTTTCATGTGCACAAATCTATGCACCAGGCCACTAGTATTATATGTTGTCACCAATCGAAGTCAGCTTCCTGAGTTTCTGATGGGTTATGATCCATCCATAGGAAATAGTGAAATGCCTACATTCATGCATACATACAAAAAATTAAGAATATCAATGGAGTATATTGAATGCATAACTTAGAGTAGATTTAAAGTAGGCATATTTAGTTGTAATTTATTTCTTAGCTGAAAAAGATATTAAAATCTCTTAATGACTTTATATACATATATGGCTAGGGATTTCAATTACTTGTGGATTTTTATTTAAAAAAACAAAAATAATTAAAGAAAATATTTTAAAATTGGGAAAGCAACTTGAATTTCCCTTTATGAGATTAAGGTTATGAAAATAGATGTTTATAGGAAAGGTAATTATTTTTATTATCGTATTTAACATGTAGATTTATAGTAATTTTTCTAACTTTTATTAGTCACTATTGGTCTATATCTCAAATGAACCATAGTGTTAAATATAACTAAAATATAAAAGATAAAGTAAAAATGAGTTTGATGAAAAAGATAACTTCATATCCAGTTTAACTTCCATGTAATCTCATGGTTATTATGAGAAAAGTTTACTCAACCCCAAAATATAATATATATTTATGTAATATATAATTCTTATTCCACTTATAAATTATGAATAAAGTTTCCTCCTAAGAAGAATTTCACAACTTAAAAACAGAGTGTGATTCTGGATGTATATAATTAAAGAGTGGAACTAAATGCTTGCATGATTAAAGGAAATGAAAAATTAGAAGTATTTATAATGGTTGAATTGTGAAATTATAATCAGACTCAATCTGAAGTAGTATGATTTTCATTCCAGTGGTCGTTTTAGTAATTTCTTGCCTGATGGAGTTACTATTCTTTCCCCATGCACGTGTTCAAATTTTCTGCATACTTCATGTGGTGGTTAGGAGAAACTGCCTAATTCCATGTTCTGAGAAGTGCTTGGTACAATGTTGATGTGCAATAAGCTTTCTTTATGAATAAGGAAAAGAATGAACAAATATTTTCCATAGATACATACCCTAAAATATACATATTTCTGTATCTCAAAGAAATGAAGTTATCCTTTTCCAAATAAATATAAAAAGTTAAATGTCAATATTTTTATCTTTGTTAGATATAAGGATGAGATAAATGGACTCAAAACAATCTTGTGTGGGTAGACATTGAGGACAGAAAAATAAGGAGTTAGAAATGCTATAAACATAAGGTATATTTGGGGTGAAGTTCTAATATGTCAACAATGGTAACATTTCTATTACCAAGAGAGCTTGACTATATTTTTTGAAACAATTTGTTATATTAAAATCATAGATCATTGCTATTGAAAGGGCCCTTATAGATTATCTGGTCCAATGGTTCTTGCCTGACTTGAGGTATGAGACCCCTTATGAATATGATGAGACTTAAAGACTCTCATTGGAAAATTACACATTTTCCCAGAGTCACAATTTCAAACAAGCTTCTGCAAACATTCCCAGGAGCTCCAGTTAACCGAAGCAACCCATAGGCACAATTTAAGAGCCTATTCTTATTCAAAGTTCATTTTATAACTGAGTTCAGTAAACTACAGACCCAGAAGGGAACCATACTCCTGAATTCCACTTCCGTTGACCTTTCAATACCTCTCCAGCTTGTCCAGCCATCTGCAGTGACACTGTTCCCAACAGACATCCTCTTCACGTTCCCTTTTCCTGTTTCTCTGACTGAATGGGAGTGGAAATGTGTGGGTGCAACTTCCACTCTCCATCTGAAACCAGTCCAGCTCCACTACCTAATTTTATCTTTATAGAACAAAGTTTTCTATCCTTTTTAATACAAATGTGTGTGAGCTAGTTGATATGTGTGTGTATACATGTGCACACACGTGTACATGTGCCACCATTTCCAACCCTTTGTCTGAACCAGGCTGTCCCACTTCCAAGGGTTTGCATCTGCGTCTGTCTGCCAAAGAATAATGTGCAGCAGGAAACTTGTTGGCCAGTGACAGGCAGTTGGAAGCTGTATTCCTTTTCCCCGCTGATATACCTGCTTTTCAAACAGGATGGGATAGGCGTTTGTTGTAAACGACAAGGGATTCTTTTGAACATCCTAGAATAAGAGCTTTGTGACAACTAAAAAGTAGCCGGAGCGGTCATTTTCGTCACATTCATTTCATTACAATGAACGGAATGTCAGTGACAATACCGCTTGCTTCCCTCTTACCCTGATTAATAGTCTATAGGTAAGTTCTAATTTTTGCCACACTCTTGATTAAAAAGATGCCCAGTGAAATTTGGGAGGAGGGGATGAATTACAGGCTTCTTTTCACTTCTTTCTGCTCTTTATTATCTTTTAAATTGAATTTATTGGGGTTACATTGGTTAATACAAATATATAGGTTTCAGGTGTATGACTCTACAATACATCATCTGTATATTGTATGTTCACCACCCAAGTCAAAACTCCTTTCACCACCATTTAACCCTCCTATACCCTCTTCTACCTCCTTGCACCTCACCCTCTTCTCCTCAGATAATCACCATGCTGTTGTCTGTGTCTATCAATTGTTGCTATTGTTGTTTTATTGTTGTTGTTTTGCTTAATCTCCTTCGGCTTTTTAAAAACATACTTCTCTGAGCTGACCATTCAAGGTGGTAGAATATTGTGTGAAGCTTGGATTTTCCGCAGCAATACAGGAAGCACACAGATTCGTTGGAAGTTATAGAAATGAAATTACAAGGTTTAGTGAAGTGGTTGTCTATAGAATAGTTAGAAGAGAAATCTTTTAACTTAAAACTCAAACATAAGCTTTTCTTAAAAGCATCACGGTAAATACATCCACCACATTTTTATTCATTGTCCGTTCCTTCTATAACCAAGTTGATAACTGTGTAATTTTAAAGAAGTTATACTTTTTTAGATTTTGAGAGGCAACAACATGTGCTAAAGAGTCCCTTATTTCTTCCATACTGGTTGTGAGGATTAAATGATATTATATATAGGAAATCCTCTTGTAAACAAAATATCACAAGATAATGTCAAAGCTGTCTAAAAATCTTCACTAGTGTCATCCTAGTCTATCATCACCTAATAACAGAAATCTTTATCTTCCCATCTCCATTCTCTCTCTCTTGTTTTTTTTTTTACTTTTCAGTTATAGTTTGCATTCAATATTATATTGTATTACTTTCAGGTGTACAGCATAGTTGTTAGACAATCATATACTTTACAAAGTGTTTCCCCCAATATTTCCAGTACCAACCTGGCACCATACATAGTTATTATAATATTATTGATTATATTCCCTATGCTGTACTACATCCCCTTGACGATTTTGTAACTGCCAATTTGTACTTCTTACTCCCTTCATCTTTTTCACCCAGTCTCCCAAACCCTCTCCCATCAGGCAAACATCCATTTGTTCTCTGTATCTATGAGTATGTTTCTGTTTCATTCCTTAGATTCCATATGGAAGTGAAGTCATATGGTGTTTGTATTTATCTGATTGACATATTTCATTAGAATAATACCCGCTATGTTCATACATGCTATTGTAAATGGTAAGGTTTATTTTTTTTTTTCTGGCTGAGTAATAGTCTATTATATATATAGATCACTGCTCTTTATCCACTTGTCTATTGATGGGCACTTTAGGTTGCTTTCATATCTTAGCTATTATAAATAACACTACAATGAACATGAGAGTTCATATATTGTTTTGAATTGTTGGTTTGGGTTTCTTTGGATTTATAACCAGAAGTAGAACCACTGGGTTAATAGGCAGTTCTATTTTTAATTTTTTTAAGAACCTCCACACTGTTTTCCATAGTGGCTACACCAGTCCAGTCTGCATTCCTACTAACAGGGTATGAGGGTTCCTTTTTTTCCCACATCTTCACCATCACCTGTTATTAATTGATTGATGATAGTCATTCTGACAGATGTGAGGTGATATCTCATTTCCCTCCCCCACTGTTCTTTTCAAGTTCATGGGAGCCCGGTTGTTGGAAGACTTAAATTCAAGGCTTATATGTGTCACTATCTTTGGGGACATTCTGTAATTTTCATCTGCACATTTCCATATCCTTCAAATAGTGATCATAATACCTGCCTTTAGTGTTCTAAGAAGGGTTGAGTGAAATAATATATGTGAAAACGATTTCTTTTTTAAAATTGATTTCAGAAAGAAAGGAAGATGGAGAGAGAGATATAAACATCAATGATGAGAGAGAATCACTGATCAGCTGCCTCCTACATGTCCCCTACTGGGGACTGAGCCTGCAACCTGAGCATGTGCCCTGACAGGGAATTGAACTATGACCTCCTGGTTCATTGATCAGCACTCAAACACTGAACCACACAGGCTGGGCTGAAAATAATGTTTAAATTACCTTGACCAAAGATTAGATGAGGTGGTAGTCCTAACCTCTAGAAAACTCTCTTAATAAACAAAATCATCAAAACAAATTCAATCCAGAACCAAATATTTGAATCTGTGCATATTGTCTGAAATAATCTTCAGAACAGAAACATCCCAGCCATCTTTATATAAAACTGACCCAATCCATTCAGATTTTACATTCAAAAGAGAGATTGCTATATGCTCACCACTTCTCCAGCTCTTATATAAGTCATGTTAAAAAAAAAAAAAAATCAGTGAAAGGCTGCAAAAGGGTAGAACATTTCTTCAAGACAGAAAAATCTTCCCAGAGGATTATGAGGCGATAATTGTGTTTTCTTGGTAAGAAATGTTTTCGTTCATGCTGCAGACTCACAGACAGGTCACACTGCGATAACAGAAAGCGTGTCTCACCAACAGAAGCAAACCAGCAAGGCACAGCCAGCCCTGGGACTGGGAGTGGTTTCACAGCATCTGTTAGAAGCACATGGAACCAGGGAGAGAGCATTAGCAAGAATCTTGCCCTTCATCCTGATACCGCTGATAGGGAACACACAAACAACAGCAAAACCTATGTGGTTCAGCCAAAGGCTGTTTCAAAACGCTGCAAGCAACCAAGGCACATGTTCCTTTAAATCCTTAAAACATTCAGATTAGCCCAGCTGGCATGGCTCAGTGGTTGAGCAGAGACCTATGAACCAGGAGGTTAAGGTTCAATTCCCAGGCAGGGCATATGCCTGGGTTTCAGGCTTGGTCCCCAGTGGGGGGTGTGCAGGAGGCAGCCAATCAATGATTCTCTCTCATCATTGATGTCTCCATCTCTCTCTCCCTCTCCCTTCCTCTCTGAAATCAATAAAAATATATTTAAAAAAACATTCAGCCCTCGCTGGTTTTGCTCAGTGGATAGAGCGTCGGCCTGCAGACTGAAGGGTCCCAGGTTTGATTCTGCTCAAGGGCACGTGTCCAGATTGCAGGCTCCATCCCAGTGTGGGGTGTGGAGGAGGCAGCCAACCAATGATTGTCTCTCATCATTGGTCTTTCTATTTCTCTCTCCCTCTCCCTTCCTCTTTGAAATCAATAAAAAATATATTAAAAAAAAACAAACACTCTAACTAAAAAACAAAAAAACAACATTCAAATTAGTTTTATGATCAATATTACCAAAAACATTATGTCTTTGGGGCAGGTTATTCAGAGTTAGCATCAAGCGTCAATTTGTTGTGTAATTCTTTTATTTGAGAAGAAAGGATCCTTGGGCTTAAATATTGATAGCCAATTGAGTAATCTTTGAGTAAGTAAAGGTGTAGCTATAAAGTAAAAAATCAAATACAGTAGTTGGATGTATATTATTAGCAACAAAAAAAGACCTTGACCTGTATGAAAGCCAAAGATACAATAGAGAACTGAATTATAGATCTACTAGGCAGGCTTTTCTTTTTCTTTATGGTTGAAACCTGAGCTTTAAATATCTCTGGTGCCATTTTTTTTCCCCTTTTATTTACACTATTAATTGTGGTTATAAGGATTGGGCCCATGGGAGATTTTGTACCCAGCTTAAATTGCATTTCTTTGGTCTAGTGATTTTCTGCCTGCCACCCTCACCTTTACCCTAGAGGACTGAATCTCGGGATGATTAAGGATAAGAACCAAAGGGAATGGGAGCAGCTCAGCGGGGGCACCTGCAGGGGATTTTATAACTTTTCTATTCCTACTGAGAGTCGACTGACCCCAGAACTGTTCTCTGTGGTCCCTTTAAGGAAACCTAGTTTTGTATCAAGCATCTATACTTGTTCTATTTTCCAGAATAACTTCTGTTGGTGTCCTGTGTCTGCCTGTTTTGTGGTGGAGTAGTGTAAGGTACTATACTTTCAGTTATTTAAAAAAATAACTTCAGCATAAGTATTTGTTAAACAATCAAAAACCACTCCTCTAAAGCGGGGTGGGGGTGGGGGAAGCCTAGTCTTGATAAAGAGCCAAATACTGGTAGATTGAGGCCTGGAAGTGAAGCCATCATCTGAGATTTTCTGCAAGGAAGTTATGCTTTTAAAACGGAAACATATGAAGAAGCCTTGTACTCTATTATAATGTTTATAACATTTTCTATTAAATGTTAGCTTCACTCTTTTAGCATTCTTCTGATAATTATTACAAAATGGTTGTTTCATTCTTGATCATTTATTGAAATGTTATTGCTTTGTTAACTTTAAGCAGGATATTATAAATCTGTACTCATTAAGGCAGAAGCAGGCTTGCCACGGTGCTCCCATCATAGGCTGCGTTCTACATGGCGCTGGTGACCCAGAGTAAATAGAAAACTGTTGTGTGCAAATAACCTGCCTAATATTTTAGGCCCCTAAAGTGCTGAAATATCACATAGCATGATTTCTCTAATAATATATTTTGTGTCTTGCAATATGATCAAATCACATGTGCAAAGGACATCCACCAAAATATTCTCAGTTATTTGTATTATATAAGATTGTTCTTCTGCCATAAAAACATTGGGACAAGCAGATGGAATTATTTCAGATTTTTAGAAGTAGGTAGGTTTAAAAATTCAAGAAAATTTATTTTAAATCTGCCTTTTTCCAAGATTTGAGTCACCTTTCCAATATAGAAAAAGATGCGACCAAGCTTGCATGAGAATAGAAAGTTGCGACTGTAGGCAAAAAAAAAAAAAAAAAAAAAAAAAAAAATTAGGAAGTAATTGAAGGAAGTAAAATAAAAAGAACGTAGAGAAGAACCTCCTTTCACCTTGTCCCAAAATGCAGGGTAAAATAGATACTTTCAATTAAATTAAAGGATAGCAAGTTTAGAAATTATATTTTGGTAGCATATAATCAACCTGTGGGATTTACAGCCTCAGGAGGTTGAGTTAAATTTGTGTGTAGAGTTTAAAAACAAATAGATAATTTCATGGCTGCAGATGTTTAGGTGAAGGTGTAGGAGTAATCACCTCTCCCATTTTTAAGCATAAAGTGATATATGGACAAGGGAAACTTTTTCCCAGAGTAAAACATAACTTAGGACGTGTTAGCCTCAAACCTTAGACATCTGTCAGTGGGAGGAAAGGAGCAATCCAGGTGAGTAGATTCTATGATCCTTGCTCTCTTTTGGGTCAAAAAAATGTTATTGAGTTTATTTTGACTTAGGAGAGATAAACAAGCAAAAAAACCCCATATATATATACATAATTTCTCTAAAAGTTCATAATTGATCACTGAGAGAATATTAATAAGAAATAAATACATAGCTATGATTTTTTTCATCAATTTTTTTTCTGTCAATGTGCGTATGCATGTAGGTTTCAACTAGGTTGTTCCTATTTTGGTCTAGTGAGTCCCTGCCTGCCACTCCCACCTCTGCCCTGGAGGACTGAATCTGAGGAAGGTGAAGGTATGAACTAAGGGAGTAGCTTAATGGGGACGCCTGCAGGGGATTTATAACCTTTCCAATCCTACTGAGGATTGACTGACCCCAGAAATGTTCTCTGCAGACCCTTCAAGGAAACTTCGTTTCTTATCAGGCCTCTGTATTTGTTCTGTCTTCCAAAAGAACTTCTATTAGTGTCTTTTCTCCAGGTCTTTTTCTCTGTTGGGTCACAATATTTGATTCTATATCTATATCATCTATCTATCTATCTATCTATCTATCTATCTATCTAATCTATCATCTATCATCTGTCTATCTACAGAAGGTTTTACCACTATTATATAACTTTTGTTTTATATAAAGCACATTTCCCCCAAGTTGTCTCATTATAATATCCACGAATCTATGACAAATAGGTATGTGTCTGCTGATTTTTTAGACTATGACACATTAGTGTATTTCCACCTTTAAAAACAATGTTTTCTCAAGTGACACATATGCAATGACTGTGTGTGGATGTGGCTTTTTCTTTCCTCAAAAAAATATGTACTCAATCTTTGTGTGTGTGTGTGTAATTTCCCCAGTGAAGCTAAATGACTTTATCTTCAAGTTGTTATCTACCTGATAAATCCAACAAGTATAATGAAAGTGAAATGAGAAAAGAGCTGACCACGTTCAAAGGCAGGTTAGACTCTATGTATCTTCTGTCCCTTTTCAGAATTTAGCTATGATATAAGTACCTGTTCTTGTCTTAATTGTGAATCAGGAGATTTCTTTTCAATTAGGCAAATTTATCAGTGACCCAAAGTACTGTTATTTTATCCTTTACAGAGAAATTGACATATTCTGAGATAAGATGATTCTTAATCTAAATAAATGATTTTCTAGGAAAGGCTTCTCAGTCCAGGTGTTATCTTAATGGAATGTATTTGGGAGTAGTATTGTAACCTCAAATCTTTCATCTGCTTTCTGTTTAGGCAACCTTAGACTTGTTTGTTCACCCAGAGAGAAGAAAAATGGAATTAGGACTTTGGAATTATGTCACAGCAGCTGCTGATTCCACTACACAGTGATATCATAGGCAGACCAGGGTTAGCTTTCCTGTTCCCATATTTAAACTCTATTATTACCTCTGAGGGTTTCTAGTTCTCATAATGTATCACTGGAAAAAGTCAGGCTTAATTTTGGCTATTTTTGTGAAATGCATTTCTAGCACAATTTGAGTCAGTATTTAGAAACTATCCTTTGAGACAGCATGGAGGGACCTGGAGAGTATTATGCTAAGCGAAATAAGCTAGTAGGAGAAGGACAAGTATCACATGATCTCACTCATATGTGGAATCTAAAGAACAAAATAAACTAATAAACAAAATAGATCCAGAGACATAGAAATGTGGAACAGACTGATTAATCTCAGAGGGAAGGCGGGGGGTGGGGGGGGATGAGCAGATGAGTAGGAAGAGATTAACCAAAGAATTTATATGCATATATGCATAACCCATGGACACAGACAATAATGTGGTGAAGGCCTGGGGTGGGGGGAAAGGGGCGGGCTAGAATGAGTCAAAAGGGAAAAAAATGGTACATCTGTATAACTTTCAACAATAAAGATAAATTTAAAAAAAATGAAAAAATATACACATAGGAAAATTAAAGAATTATATATTGAGCACCTAGTGTTTATCAGTTTATATACATTTTTTATATTCCCATTAACCTTTCAATGTAATTATTGTTGCACTCAATAAGTCACAGAAGATTCAAAAAGGTTGACCAAATTATGCAGAGCCATAAAGCTAACCATTTCTGGAATGGGTGGGAAGTATAGTGCCGTGGTTATAGCACAGGGTCTGATACAGACTACTTGAGTCCCACCAGTTTGGTCACTTCAACTTAAAGATCATTGCAAAGTTATTTAACAGGCAGATAGTAAACACACACTATCACTGTTCTCTTTCTTGCTTTACTTGCCAGTGAAAGTTAACCTATTTCTGGCAGTTCCTTCTGCCCCTAAAATAGAATAGATTAACTAGATACATACTTGGCCAGCATTTTAATACAGAGCATATTAGTTTGCTGGGGTTGCCATAACACAATACCATAGACTGAGAAGTTTAAACAACAGAAATTTCAGTTCTCACAGTTCCAGAGGCTGGAAGTCCAAAATCAAGGTGGAGGAAGATTGGTTCCCTCCGAGGCCTCTTTCATTGGCTTGCAGCTCCCTGTTCTCTGGCTGTGTCCTCGCATGGCCCTTTCTGTGTGCACATCCCTGGTGTCTCTTCGTTACCCTATAAGGGCACCAGCCCTATTCCATTAGGACCTACCCTTGTGACTCATTTAATTTACTTATGTCTTTAAAGCCCCTCCCCCCATCTCCAAATACAGTTACCTTGGGTTTCAACACATGAATTTGGAGAGAGCACAATTCAGTCCCTAACATTGAGGGATTTCATTTCCATAGATATGGTCTGAGAGACACTGGTGTCCTCCACTACAGAGCGTGGGTGCTGCATAAGTGACGCAGCCTGAAAGGGGGTAAAGGCAAAGCCACATTCACTCTACCTTGTGTGGGTCTGAGTTTGGCTCGGTCTGGACTCTGGGTAAACTGGATTTCCATTACAAAAGCAACCTGTGTCTGCAGAAGGAATCTGCCTAAGGCTGTTTGCTCTGACTGGATAGGCAGGTCGTATATTCAGAAAAATCTCAGGGGAACCTGGGTAGATACATATTTATCATAAGCAGTAAATTTTAAAATACTTATTAAATATCTACTACATGCAAGATACATTTTAGGGAAAGTGATTAATAACAGATGGCAGGTTTTGCCCTCAAGATACATACAAACACATCAGATATATGTGGATAATTGTAAAAATATATCATATGCAAGTTATTTATTACTCACTATGTCAGGACTGTGACACATTACCTGTCTAATTCATCCTAAAAGCTGAGGAAGAGAAGATTATTTTCCCCATTTCACATGTGGGGCAGTTAAGCCCCTGGGAAGCTAAGAAATGTCTTCAAAACTAAACAGATAGTGGGTAGAGAGGTAGGTTCCTTATTAGTACATTCCTAAGCCCATGCTCTTGCCATACTGACTGGTAACTTAAAATATGATGCGATGATTTGACACATATTTCCATTAGCATTTGTAATAATGTACAGTGATTATTTATCTACATGTGCCTGTTCCTTCTTGCAGGAAGGGAATATGATTAATTTATCTTTACATGAACAGTGTTTAACGTTGTGCCTAAATCATGGTGAGGCCAAGGTTAATGCTGGAGGGAGGAAAGGGGGAAGGTGGAAAGGAAGGAAGGAAGGAAGGAAGGAAGGGAGGGAGGAAGGAAGGAAGGAAGGAAGGAAGGAAGGAAGGAAGGAAGGAAGGAAGGAAGGAAGGAAAAAAGAGGGGAAAGAAGGAAGGGAGGATAGCATAGCTGAGTGTGATTTTCACTCTTGTTCTCCCTGGATGTGTCATATAAACTTCACCACAATCATCATACACAAATGAATTCAAATTCACTCCAATTCTAGCTTGAAGCTTAATCAAATAAAAGCTCAAATTTCTTTGGTTCAGAAAAGGTCTCAAGGGGAAGATAAAATGCAGCTGAGGGTAAAAAGGGAAGTAGATTTCAATAGGCAGATTTGTTCATGGAGAGGAATTTAGCTAAGACACAGGGTGTTGTAAGGAGATCCGTGGGGCTGAAACAAGTTTGGAGAAAAATAGTGGGAGGTGATTGAAGTCAGTGTCAAACAAAAATGTAAATAAAAGGCTAAGTATTTCTGCAGGCAAAGAACTTCAGTAAGACTGAGATGAGCTCATCAATCCTGGGAGAAATTTGCTCTCATATGATTCTTATTACTTGAGTATATGATCTGTTCACTCTTGGGTTCTGAAGTATACCTACCAGAGAAATCTTGATAGAAAACAGGTCACTCGCCATTAAGCAAGACACTTGTCCTTTCTCACATGATTAAACATTGGAAGCCAGAAGCAGAATTTTTGAGTTCCTGGATATTTCAGGGATAATCTAGTTTTATCCTCTCATTGTAGAGAAAACAGAGTGGTAGAGAAATTAACTGGGGCTGATGCAAGTGTATGAAGTGGCAACAGAACTGGATCCCAGAACACCAGGCTCCTTGACGCCTCTTTTTTTTTTTTTTTTTTAAGTATCGATTTCAGAGAGGAAAGGAGAGGGAGAGAGATAGAAACACCAGTGATGAGAGAGAATCATCAGTTGGCTCCCTCCTGCACACCCCCCACTGGGGATGGAGCCCACAACCTGGGCATGTGCCCTAACAGGCGATTGAATGGTGACCCCCTGGTTCACAGGTTGATGCTCAAACAGTGAACCACGCCAGCCAGGTGCCTTTACTCCACTCCACTTTTCTGCATAGTCATAAGTGAATGAGTCAGGGAAATAGAACTGTGGCCTGTTATAAATTGTTTGTACTTAAGTTATAGAAAAATGCTCTTTTATCTAGATAATTTTGCACATGCATTTACTTCTATCTTTGACATGTAGAAAATTGGTTTTATAATCTCCAGAGAAAAATGGTTAATTTCTGCCCGGAGCATTCTTTCTGCTGATTCCTATCAGAATATTTGCAACTCTAAAATTAATTTTACCCTATTTACTGTGTTGGTTGTAATGAATCATATTCAAAATCACCAAAAACTTATTCAAAAGACTGCACAAGGAGAGGAAAAAATGTATTTGGTTTTCCCAAGCTGCTTCTCTGTTGATTATTTCCAGGTAGCTTCTTTTTTTTTTTCTTCTTCATTTCTTCTTCTCATTTATATGAAAATCCAGATAGAAATGAAAGTAATATATTAGCTATTTTGGAAAAAAATGTTAAGTCAATTATACTCTTGCAAGATTTATAAGAACTAAAGTGAGTTTAAATTTGAATTGTCAAAGGGAATTTTACTTGCTTTAAGCACTCAGTAAAATCCATCATATGTATTTAATTATGTACTGGGTTTTGAACTGTTATATATAAAGTGGTGTTTTTATTAAAAAATATTTTAAGAGATCTTATTCTAAGCATTTCTTTATATTATACCTATAAGGTTAACTCAAGTATTCATGCACTTTAGTGAGAAGATTTGTGGAAGATTTGAGTGTGTGTGTGTGTGTGTACAACACTACTAAACATAGTTTGTTTTTTAATTCCTTTTGCAATAGGTGTGCTTAGGGCAGTGGTTCTCAACCTTCTTAATGCCACGACCCTTTAATACAGTTCCTCATGTTGTGGTGACCCCCAACCATAAAATTATTTTCTTTGCTACTTCATAACTGTAATTTTGCTACTGTTATGAATCGTAATGTAAACATCTGATATGCAGGATGTATTTTCATTGTTACAAATTGAACATAATTAAAGCATAGTGATTAATCACAAAAACAATATGTAATTATATAAGTGTTTTCCGATGGTCTTAGGCGACCCCTGTGAAAGGGTCGTTCGATCCGCAAAGGTGTCGCGACCCACAGGTTGAGAACCGCTGGCTTAGGGGAAGACCAATGAACAGTTGTCAAGTCTGCCTAAGGCAAGTGCCTTAAGCCTTATATATTCAGGTGTTCTGGAAAACCCCCTGCTCTCTGTTAATATAGGAGTGTTGAATTCCTGCATATTGGGGTGTTTTTTCCAAGTATGAAAAGTCTTGCATTAGCAGAGGAAACATTGACCTTTAAATCTCCCCTTCAACTGAAATGTTTAAAAACTGAGCATATTACAGAAATGCATGGAGCATACTTTCTATAAATGCGAGGTGCTGCAAAGCCTACTGAACGTTCAGAGATCTATGAGATGGTCCCCCTGTGTGCAGGTTGCATCTGCACACTCTCACAGTCAAATGTGGGTGAACCAGGCATAATTCTCTGTTACAAATGAAAGGACATGGTAGGAATGCTTTGCCGTAACGAACTCATCTCTTTATGCATGAAACACTTCACATGGCTCTGACCCTAATGACTTAAATATTCCCCAAGTGGAGCATTTCTCAAGCCCTATTAATGTTTTCATATCTGCCAGTATCAGGGAATTACTTTAAATGGAATAAGATATTGAGAATTCCAGCAATAGGCACCGTTCTTAGAGTCATTACTTTAAATGAAAACTGATAGGTGTGATAGGCCCCAAATGTAGCTACTTTGGAAATGATAATTTCATTTTTTATTTTACTCTCCTCTTCCCCAAGCAACATCCTAAATCCAAAGTAGGAATGTCACCTGGTATCAGCCCAAGCCAAGTGCAAAATAGAAAATGAAATGTTTTCTTTTCCTAGCCTCTCTGGGGCTGTTGAGGTTAACAGAAAGAAGCAGCATTCCCGGAAGCCTTGGTGTTTATCATGTTGAAGATTTGCTCTGAAAGTGGAACAATGAGGAAAAGCATTTGTAAACACAAGTGAAAAGGCCTTGTGAAGGGGATGTGAGGATGGTAGTCAGGTATCAGGCACGAAGATGCATGTACCTGTATCCCTATGTGTAATTTGCATGTGATTTTCATTATCTGTGCCTTCCTTGGATTTTATATTTTAGAAATAATAATAACAATCTACCTTTGGGAAATAAAATTTAGACTCATCAGATCTAGATTAGTCACATTCAATATTATCTACATTTGGTCCATTGGATGTGATGTAGAATTATCTAGTAAACATATTTTGTTGAGTCACTGAAGCGTTGTTAATGTTTGGGGATTATTTTTTTTAAATGAATGCTTATATTAGTAGTATCCCCATGGCAGACAGGAAAATAATATATAGTGTCTATAATGCTATCTTCATGTTGCATATTTAATCTTAGCTATACTAAATGGCTCCCTATGAGATATATGACTAATTGCCAGATTAATTGCCTTTTGATAATTATATTGCTTGAAAGATATCAAATTATTGTATGCATCTGTTTTCTTATATTTCCTTGCAATGATTCTATAAGTTAAAGTTTAGAAGATGTTGAAGGAGATTTTTATTTATTTATTTATTTATTTATTTATTTATTTATTTTGGAGAAAACTTTGTATAATCCTTTTGCCTCTGTATCAAATAAATACCAATAACATATTACTACTCTTTCCCTTTAAAAAAAAAAGTTTGATTTAGAGTCTTGTTTGACTCTTAATTCTACTAGACTTCCTGTTTTTCCAATTTTTTTAAAAAAAATATGTTTTTATTGATTTTCTTTAGAGAGAGACGAAGGGAAAGGAAGACAGGGATAAACATCGGTGAGAGAGAACCATTGATCAGCTGCCTTGCTCCTTACTGGGTATCAAGCCTGAAACCTGGCCTGTGCCCTGAGCCAGAAATGAACCAGAGACTTCTTGGTGCATGGGATGATACTCAACCAACTGAGCCACACTGTTCAGAGCAGTTTTTCCAATTTTTATCTTTAAAATGTTTCTATAGTTTCTCTGCTCTTCTCCAGCTGCACTGCCAACAATGTCTTACCTGAATCACTAGAGAATCCTCTTATCTGACCCAGTCCATTCTTCTCTATGAAGTAAGAAAGTGCCTTCAAAAATATACCTCATCGTATCATATACCTATTTAGAAATATTAGTTATTTAATATTTTTATAGAAGTGTCACAGTTAGCACTAACATGGCACAAAAAACCTGAATGACCTGTTTTGTAACCTAACTATCTCGTCTAATCTGGACAACCCATTCTGGACTAGTTGAAGGACCTCAAATAAATGACATCATTTCATGCCTTTAGGCATTGTCTCAGGGTGTTCTCTTCACTGGAATGTTCTCCTCACCCCTACTCCCTTCATCCCTTCTTAGGCAAAAGCCAGCCTTTGAGAAATCCAGATTAAATGTCAATTCCGCAGGCAGATTCTTCCCTCAGACATTCTTCCATAGCACAACACTGGGCATTTATAGTTTCTCAACATTTGCATTATCTGATATACAGTAAGCTTTTAGAGTGCAAACACCAAATTCTGTTTATTTCCTGCCACCATAGCACCCAGAACAGTGACTGTAACTGTTCAAAGAGTGTTCCACCAAATGAACTGTGTGTGAGGTTTTGAGTAGATGCATTCATCCCTAACTGTGCTATACTATATTTTCCACCGAATATATTTATAGCCAGAGACAAATAATTGAATTGTTTCATACACACCCCTTCTGTCCTTAACCTCTGTGGTTTAAATGGGGAAGGATTCAGTTTGTTGTTATAAGTAAACGATATAGAACTTAATTGAACCAATAGACATCCCTTCTTGCAAGGATGTTATCATTGGCTCTAGTGCTGATCTTGTTTAAGGAAATGTTAGCTTTTGTGTATAAAAATACACTGCATGCACTCCGTCTTTCCAAACTATTTTCAGGCACTACTTTTAATGATTTCATTTGCAGTACTATGGGCCGAGTAAGCTTCCTGTTTAAAATCCTAGCACTGAGCTTCCTAAAAGCGACGCGGTCTACATGTAAACTCTTTGCAAACAATCTGATTTACAGCAGAGACACACATTAGGAGCTGCCAGAATTGTGTTTGTTGTGGCTGCCTGGTTAGCTGCTGCTTGAACAGCTGAAGTCTGAGAGTATCGATCAGTTAGTGCCAGCTCAAACAAGGAGTCCGCCAACCTAAAGGGAAGTCAGAGTTGTATGCAAAGCTGGGTTGGTAAATTTTGGCTGGGATCTGTAGTGACAGGGTTGGACAAGCTATTTAATATGAAGGCACCAATGTACCTCAAGAAATGCATCACAATTTATGTCTGCTATTTCAAAGATAGCGTTTTATTTGTACTTAAGAAAAATGGAAAAGAGGTTCATTTTAATGCAAAGAATGTCCCTGCCTTCATATATAAAGTAGGAAGGGCAGTGAAGTCACATGTTGAAAAATTTAAATCTAACATCTAGTTTGAACTTTGCTGTTCACTGTAACTGAATAATTATGGTAACTCATTTTTTTTGGCCTTGTGTATAAGTAGAGGACACTTCATCAAAAGCTATTAACAATTACTTTATGAACTTTGCAGCACTCATGTTGTATCTTAAAGGTGGCTCATAGGATTGACTATAATAACAATATTATGTTGAAAGAAGTATATGTAGATGATTCACAAGATCAAGGCTATCTGTGTTCAATTTCGTCTGTATATTAGTTAGGGAAACATCAAGAGAATCTTCTAGAAACCACTCAAATATGTGTAAAAGCATTTGAGTAGAAAAATGAGAAACCATGATAGCAGCATTCCTATTAGGACTCCATTCTCTGAAGAAGCTTTTTCTAGAAACTCACTCTGGTCACCCTAGGAACAGCAGCCTCACTGCAATGATAACACTACCTATTGGGGTGTGAGTGTGTCTGTGTGTCATATGTGTGTGTGTCTTAAATTTGGGATTGTGATGAGTATCATATTCACATATATTAATGGGTAGAAAATTACAAAGTTCATTCTATGAATTTAAACACAAGCATGGAATGTATATTATTAAAACTTCAAGTGATATGTAGTAGGAGGACCGTGTGAATTTTACATTCTTGTATAAAAATATATTTTCATTGATTTCAGAGAGGAAGGGAGAGGGAGGAAGAGATAGAAACATCAATGATGAGAGACACTCATTGATCAGCGGCCTCCTAAATGCCCCTCACTGGGGATCCAGCCTGCAACAGGAGCATATGCCCTGACCAGGAATCGAACCGTGACCTCCTGGTCAATGCTCAACCATTGAGCCACACCAGCCAGGCTAATTTTACATTCTTTAAGACAGAACTAGTTACAACAAAAAACTTCACCATGTATATTTAAGGCAACCATCTCTGTGCAGTCCGGTGTTGATTTCTTTCTTCCGGAGGTTCTCCATGTCCCTGCGTGCCCACCTTCCCTGATCTTGTGTCTGTGCTTGAAGGTGACTTTCCTGAGTTGAACTCAATATTACTGGCACAAATGTTCCAACTTTATGTGGAAAATGGTGCAAAAATTCCCTGAAAATACCCTCTTTGTATCTGCTTCTGGGAAGAATCTGCTCTTCCTCCTTTGGTCTCTGCAGCGGGCTGGCCACCAGGTCCAGGCATGCATAGAGTGGAGTCGCTCTTCCTGTCTGCAAGGCCCTTTTCTGAGTGTGATGAGTGCGACTTCCCTGTGTCCTCTGGTGATGAAAAGGAGGTTTTATGCTCTGATCCTCTAGGCGGAAAAGCCGCTTCCTGACTGGGTTCTGTGCTGAAATGGCTCTGCCTCTGGGCTGAAATAGGAAGGCCATGATGCTTCCTATTTCACATTATTCACCACACTTCCTGGCCCCAGCAAGTGACCGTTCAGCTATTTCTTTCACACCCATTATCATGAAATTATTTGTAACAGAAAAAAAGATAAGCAGATGAAATGGCCACACTCATGTTAAAGGGATCTTCTGTAGATTGTCCTGCTGGTTTAAAAGTAGGAGCCATTTAGAGTAGTGCTCTTTTGCTGGAAGTGCCATGCAGTGTGACAATGAAAGCGTGGGTTTCTTCCCTGATATTAGTCAATAGAGTAAGAAGATAAGTTAAGGATGACTATTCCAGCCTTTTTTAGTGGCCCATTATGATTTTCTAACCATTACTCTTGGGATTTCTCATCCTACTTATACTCATCATTTCTACTAACCTTTGGATTATTATTAACTACTCACAGTATAGGACATTAATACCATTTACTTATTCCTTCCTTGTTGTTTTCAGACTGTTCTGTAAAATATTTCTTGTTGTAAAACTTAACTCTATCTACAATCTTTATATATTCTCAAAACAGTATATACGTATATATGATAAAATTCTCAAAGCAGTATGTATTCTCAAAGCAGTATACATGTATGTGTATATATATATATATATATATATATATATATATATATATATATATATCTGATCAAATTGCCCAGACAATCCACAATTCTTTTTTATGACTAAACACTGAAGTATACAAGTAATGATGTGAATGCATGGGTGATAGAATGTAAATTGAAGGCTAAATGGTGATAGAAATGCATTTTGCATTTGCATGTTATTTTTTTTCTTTTCACAGTGAGGCAGGAAGGGTGATAGAAATACAGGTGATAGAAGGACCATTAACTGGCATGCAAAATCGCTGAAGCACTGTAGTTCAGCTGAGGGACCAAAGACATGAAATGAGAGCGAGAAGGCGGCTTTGATAATTAGAATGAGTCCAAAGCAATCTCCTGCCTGCTTCAGCTTGCACAGATGACAGGGGGAGGAAAATATTCTTTTCTTCTGAGACAGAAACAGGACATCAGTCAAAATGATAAGAGATGTCAGTATAATATTCCTCTGAGCCCGGTGCCGCTGAGCTAGGCTTCTGGGACCAGAGTTTCTTATCTTTTTCTTTGCTTCAGTTTTACTTGGGGCTTTGGGGCTCTAGATTCCATATGAATATATGTATATATATAAAATATTCACACTTCTTAGCTGGGAGAAATAAAACTAGTTTGTAATCTAGTGGGGAAAATGGAGACTTTGAAGTCAATAAAATTAAAACTTCTAATTTTTTTCTATGTTAACTTGAATAAGGATTTAATAGTTCTTAAAATGGGTATGGAATTACCTTTCTCATAGGAATTTTGGGTGTATTTATATTTAAAATATATGTGAAATGTCATTGCGTGGAAGAGCTTGATAAACAAAGGATTTATATTAGTAGCTATTATTAAATTCACTAAAGGGATAACAAAAAATTCAGTAATTTTATGCTAGTAAAATGAAACAGTATTTGAGTTAAGCCCTAACTTACAAAATATAGTACTGATTCATTTTTTAGTGTATTATATTTTCAAAGAAAGCTATAGAAAGGAAATTGTATATTACTGATACCAGCAAAGAAAAAAACTTATCTTAAAATTATCTTAATTTCCATGAGTAAAAATAGACCACAGTCATGTTTATAGTATGAAATCAGTAAATATTCCCTTTAGTCTTCTGTCCCTCACAATTAAAAACTGAGATTTAAAAAAAAAAAATTGGGGGTAATAGAGATTTCTGGAAAAAAAGCTACTAATGAGAAAAATGTAGAATACTGCTGATATATACTAATGTTCTAAAAATAGAGCTGTGAATACAGTAGACTATAACACAAGGCAGCCAGTAAAAAAAAAAAAAAAAGAATCCACTGTCTAATTATATGAGGACGAGAGAGGAGAAGGGAGCCAAGTAATTGAATAATCCTCTTACCTAATTTAACTGCTAATTCAGTGTTTGTGCCACATGGGTTTCCACCATCCTCAGTGAAAATTCCACAACAAGAGATAAACCCTATTTTTGTGATTCCACAGACACCTGCCTCACAGGCGGGAAGGTAGGCCTCCCAGGTGGTATTTTTATTGGGAAAGAAATTAACTGAGATAACTTATGCAAAACGTTTGGAACTTTATGAGCACAAAGAAACTGTGCAATAAATTGTAGCTATAATGTGTTAGCATTGATTAGCTTCCATTGATTCATTCACATTTCTCACAAATGTATAGTGAACATGATGTGCATTGGTCATATAAGAAAGAATAATCTGTCAGTGTTTTGTTGTTGTCGTTGTTGCTGTGCAACAAACCACCCCAAGACGAGGTGACTTAAGGCAACACACACTTATTAGTGTATTGCCTTGATATACCGCAAAAGATATTATTGAAAGAAGTTCATTATTTTGACGAAGCAATGCAGAATTTTGCACATGAGAGAACAAATCTTAAACTTAGAACATATTCCCAGTGTGCCTTATTTTGTGGCCTAAATTATATTTTGTAATTTTCAGTATAAAGCAATATTTATGCCCAAGTTCAATATTTTTAGTAATTTACTACCTTAAATAATGTGGATATTTATCCAGATTTTCATGTGTGGACATAGTTTCCATTCATAATACAACAATAACAACTTCACTCAGAAGGACAAATATATTTTTTTTTTAAAAAAAAGGAGTACAAACGTGTAAAATACAATATATTCTGACAACAATAAGCAATTCTGTCTTTTATACACCCTAAGAGCAAGTAGTGGAAGATAAGGCACTTCCCAACCCTAATATGCCTTATAATGATTAACTCAAAAATCTAACCTGTATCAAATCATTCCTGCAAAGGTTTTAGTTTTATGTTTTGCTCTTATACAGTATTGGTTCAGGTATGTTTAGTGTGCCATGGACTCGGGATAAACTGAGCTCAAATTCAGGCTAGGACACTTCCTAGCACAGTGATTTGGCAGTGGCTTAGCTTTTTTGTGATTCATATCTAAAATGAAGATAAAAAAAATAAATAAATGGTGGTAAGTGAAATACGCCAGTTGGAGAAAGATAAGTATCACATGACCTCACTCATTTGTGCAATATAATGAACGACATAGACTGATGAACAAAATAGATCCAGAGACATAGAAGCATTGAACAGACTGTCCAACCTCAGAGGAAAGACAGGGGAGAAGAGGGGCAAGAAGAGATCAACCAAAGGACTTGTATTCATGAATATAAGCATAAGCCATGGTCACAGACAGTAGGGGGGTGAGGACATGTGCTGGGGGTGGAAATGGCTGGGGAGAGTTCAATGGGGGGAAAAGGAGACATATGCAATACTTTAAACAATAAAGAATTTTAAAAAATTACATAGGTTAGAAATCAAACATTTAGGACCATGACTGGCAAATAATAAGCATTTTATAAATACTGTTGTAATAGACTAGAGACCCAGTGTACAAAATTTGTGTGTGTGTGTGTTCGGGCGGGGGGGGGGGGCGGTTCCCTCAGCTCAGCTTGAACTCTCTCACAATCTGGGAGCCCTCAGAGGATGTCCAACTGATGGCTTAGGCCACTCCACTAAACTGTCAGTCTGACATCCTTAGCACTGCCGCAGAGGTGGGAGAGACTCCCACCACCACCACTGTGCTTGTTAGCTGTGAGCCTGGTATCTAGCTGAGTGGCATTACCCCTATGGGAGCACACTGACCATCAGGGGGTAGCTCCTGCATTGAGCATTGCTCCCTGGTGATCAGTGCAGGTCATAGCAACCGGTCATTCCACTGTTAGATCGATTTGCATATTAGCCTTTTATTATATACTAAGGCCCACTGCACAAATTCGTGCACCAGTGGGGTCTCTTGGCCTGGCCTGCAGGATCGGGCCAAAACTGGCTCTCCAACATCCCCCGAGGGGTCCCAGAATATGAGAGGGCTCAGGCCAGGCTGAGGGATCAAACCGGTACACAACCAGGGTCGGGGAAAGGCACAGGAGGTTGGACAACCAGGGTGGGATCATGGGAGTGCTCCAGGGTGTGTCTGGCCCATCTTGCTCAGTCCCGATCATCTAGACCCCAGCAGCAAGCTAACCTACCAGTCAGAGTGTCTGACCCTGATGGTCAGTGCATGCCATAGCAACTGTTCGACTGGTTGACTGTCTGCCCGTTGGTGGTCAGTGCACGTCATAGCGAGTGGTTGAGTGGCCTTAGCATATCATTAGCACATTACACTTTGATTGGTTGAATGGCCAACCAGTCAACCAGACACTTAGCATATTAGGCTTTTATTATATAGGAGGATTCTAGAAGTCCACTATGCAGACCGATGCTAGTTCACTGAGATATTGATTTTCCTTGAAGTTTCTTTAAGTCCCTGGTGGCTACCTTTTTATACAGTTACCTGAAACCAGCAATGGAAACCTTTTCTTCATTAACTAAACTGTTTAGCTTTGGTGACTGTACATATCTTTCCCTAAGCACATAAGGTTTAGTTGATAGTATGTGTTATAGAAACCTTACAGATATTTCATCGTTCTCAAAGTCAGTTATTCCGTTTTGAAGGCTTGTGTCCAGAGTTGGGTCTTATCTAAATGTTTCCCTTGGACTTTGTGTGCCATGGAAGTGGAACTGATTTATTTGATTTGTATCACGCTTTCTGTTTCCATACAGGCTATTATGAGGACAGAAAAGAAAATATAATGCTTAGCAATTACTACTAAAAATCTAAGCCATTTGAATCTCTCTTTCAGGTCCTTTATGAGACAAAATTCTCATTTTGAAATGAGAATCCATCTTTGTCATCTTTATCAATACTGTATGTTCAGTTGGCATAACATCCTGCGAGCTCTCATGATGAGCAGAAATCTCCAAACCACAAAGCAGGAGGCTCTCTGTTGTTTACAGTATTTAAAATAAATTGTTTCAGTTCTCTGTGGGATTGTTTCCTGTTGAGAAGAACTTCATAATTAAAAACAGCAAGTGGAATGGAATTATAATGCAGGTATTTTGACAATGTGGGCACCTGGTATATTATCTTGAAATAAACTGACCTATGGTTTTTACCGATAGCGTTCTTTCTAGGCGAGATTTGCATAACTACTGAGAATTAGTCCCTCTGCCCATCCTTTTGAAAGAGCATAGAGTTTTCAGTGGAGAGGAGATAATTATGCTATTTAGGATAATAGTGATTTACTGTCTAGGATTGCTATTCTTTACACTACATGAATTTCAGTTTAATTTCTCAGATCCTGTTTTGATGAAAACTGATTCAGTTTTTTCAGATTTTCCTTTATGCTCTCTTTTTGTTCTTATTGTTATTTTTTAAGCAAGTAGATCTAGCATTGCAAGTGGAAATGGTTTTGAATATTAAAATTAACTTTCCTTTGTTTACTGGAAAATATTTGAATTGTTCTAGATCAAAATTTTGTTCAAATTATGATTGCCTTTTTTTGTCTGGTGTTTCATTACTATATCTGTCATTGTCAAATATTTATGAAATAAACTATAAATTTCATTTTTACATAGAATGTTTAGTAAAAAATATATATATATATATATATATATATATATATATATATATATTTCTTCTTCAGAGATAATCAAACGCCCATCAGCAAAATCAAGTGACACGTTGAAAAAATTATCAATTGATTTTCTATTAAGGACAACCACAGAACAATTATATTAAAGTTAAAAGTATGTTGTTGCACTTTAATTATAGTAATAGCAACGTATCTTTATTTAAAATATATTTTTATTAATTTCAGAGAGAAAGGGAGAAGGAGAGAGAGATAGAAACAACAATGATGAGAAAGAATCATTGATTGGCTGCTTTCTGCATGCCCCACACTGTGAATCAAGCTGGCAACCTGAGCATGTACCCTGATGGGGAATCAAACAGTGACTTCCTGGTTCATAGGTCGATGCTCAACCACTGAGCCTTGCTGGCTGGACATATGTATTATATCTTAACTAATATAAATTCTCATCCAGGGGGATGTTACATATTGCTTCTTCCTCTTCTACATAATTAACTTTTTTTACTCTTTGTGAGTGACATAGGGGAGCTAAAAATCAAACATTTTTTATGGCTTATCCTGTAAATTATCCATTTATAGTATCATAATGCATGAGCAAGTCCAAAAATTGTACTTAAATATAACAATAAGTTTATTTTAATCTGTGTGGTTTCAAAAATTATCTTTAATATGTTTTCAGAAACAGATGAAGGTATTCTATTTATTGATTTTGACCACATGGCTATGGTACATTTTTCAAAAATCACAAAATAACTCTTAGTGACAATTTGCTAAACTTTTAATATGTTGTCACTTAATTGACAGGAGATTTTAGAAATTTAAAAGTTAAGGATTTATACTACTTAATTTTTAGTAAGCCTACCATTTAAAAGTTTTCATATCATTCTGTCTTTATTTTTTCTGGTCAATAGAAATCACCTCATATAACTATAAACATACTAATTCTGACATTGAATTGATGAGCTATTACTTTTTTTGTGGCATCTGTGGGTAAATAATAAATCAGCATATCAAAATTATTTAAAATATTCAGAATCCATTGGGGCACTGCCTCCTTGGTAAAATTATTGGAATCCAAATATTGGCCTGTAAATCACCCCAAATCTGTATTGGAAATACCCTGCTTTTCCAATAACACAAAATTGGGCGTTTTGGGGTGTTTTTTTTTAAGGCCCATGAAATTCATCATGAAAGCATAATATTTATAGGATCTATTTTCTCAGTGTTCATTTCAAAGTCAGCCACATCAAACACACTCACTAAAAGGAGAAATAGGAGGCAGGAGAGAAAGGAAGACTTGAGCATGTACAGCTATTACAAAGCAAAATCCCTATTAAGAAATCAGATCCCTTAAATAAAAATATGTGAGACATGTCTTTCCAAGATTTATTTTAAAGCATGAAATTGGTATATGGCATTCTAATTTAGCCAGGCCACAAAGCTATCTGTGATGGCAAAGAAAGGATCTTTCTTGCAATGGATGCTTCATTCTTTTTCTCCCAGTAGCTAGTCAATGTCCTTTGTCTATTCGTATTCATTATTGCCGCTGTAAGAACAGTGTGGGTTTTCATTACTTCATGGGCATGAGATCCACTGATTTCGATTTGCTATCAGGTCTGACCCCTTTCCTTCCCCCACTTCGATTTACTGAAAACCCACAAATGGAAGAAACAGCATACACAGTACAAGGCAACACAAAATAATAGTAAGCAGTTCATCACACATTAAGTTGTCATGTTTAGCTTGAATTTGCTATTAACAGAATTGCAGGCCTTGAACAATGAACACAAAGAAACTTATGAACAAACAGGATATTTTGATGATTTCTTTTGTGTGCAATGATTTTTTAAAACATGCTAAATATTATCAATCGTCTGAATTTTTACTCTATTATTACTTATGGATATGTTGCATTCCCTCTAAAGTATTCAATTGAGAAAGAAAAAGTAGTTTGGTAAGATGATTGACATGATAAATTCACAGTTTTGTTGTGAAATATGTGCAGCTATTCAGTATAAATTATTTAATTTATTTTTACCTCAATCCTTAATTTTCTGTGGCTAGTATGATCATCTAATGAATTTTCTTTTCAAATGTTTCTCATATGTTTGTTGTTATATTCATTCATTATGTGCAGAACGGTAGGATTCTTGTTTTTCTTAAATTTCACTGTAAGTAATAATACCAATATACTATAATGCAGTCTTTATTATGTCATAAAATAATTCTTGAAAAATGCATATTCTGATAAAAATGTTTTTTTTCTGATAATCATGGATAGGTGGAAGTGACTGAATTTTAAAGCAGTGTAGCAAAAATAATTGGATCTCACACAACAGAAAATCAGTTTAAAATATACATTTTGCCAGCTCAGAGAATGCAGTCTGGTATCACTATTGAATTTATATTTCTTTTTCTTGCAAAATGGATGAGAAAAATTTCTATTGTAACCAGATGCCTCAGGTATGGTTTAATGCTTCTCTCTCTTTTTCTCCCCCAAATGATAGTATTTACAAAGAATCTAGGAAAAAATAATGATGTAGCAACTCTTTTTTTTTGCTCTATACATTGTGGAATTTATAAAAATCCCTCTTAGGTTCAGTGGTAAAAGTTTCGTCCAAGACCAGGCCTGGTCAGTGGAGGGGGGAGAAATGAACTTAAGAGATCGAACCCCTCTTCATCAGTAAGTGCTTCTGACACTTGAAAAGTCTGCCTCATGCTCCAAATATCTTGAAATGTCTTTCCATCTTTGGTGAGTCCTGTAGGCATCATTGTATCTGACACCCTAGAACAGTAACCCTCTGGAAAAGCATGCCACAATTTTGGTTTACAAAAAGTGGATTTGGTTATAAAGAGGCCCATAAACATTGTTCATAAAGTTTTCTGGCTGTTAGAAGCAGGAAACAAAATGGTGTTTTCATGGGCATTTTGTGTTGTATAGAAACTTACAGCATCATGAAAGCTTACCAACACATGGACAGCTTTACTGAGCTGTACTGCGAGCATCACTTTACATGGGAGGGAACTGAGGTAGACAAAACTTATGTTTGGACCACTCAGTGGGCATTTTCAGTGGTGTTGGCCCCATGGTATGCAGAAGTAGCTTAAGGGGGGGGGGGGGGCGTTGAGCAACTTCATACAGGTCACGATGACATCGTCATTCTGGAAAAATCTTACTCCTTACTCTTTTCTCTTAGTGTAGTTTCAAATGCAACTTGAATAGAGGAATCTGAATAGGATTTTTTTAAAAATGAGTCTTAAAACTATTATAACATATGTAATTCAAGGCAGGTGTGAGCACCTGTGGTAACCATCAGTTATATAGCATTCTGACTGAAAATCTGTGAATCCATATATTGTATATTGGATTTTGTGTTTTAAAAATGTACACAACTCCCTAGTTAGATGTTAAAGGCACTTTGGAATCTGCAGTGAGTAAAAAGTCAGTAAGCCAAGTTACCTGGGCTAAGCTCACATGTGCTACCCATAGGCTCCAACTCAGATCAGTGATGGATGCTGTGCACTAAATCTGTTCACTTCCTCTGGTTCTGAGCTTTACATTGAGTAATACACACTCAAGACTCGTGTATATATTTGAAACATTTGACAGAGCAATAAGAAGCATTTTGATGCTGAGACATAGCATTTTAGTATTTTAATTCATTTATTCCACAATTATTCATTATGTATCTAAAAATGTGCCAAGGGATTTTTTTAGGAAGGCTATTTATCAAGCTAATATGTTGTGTGTGTTTTTTTCTTACTAGTATATTAGCATCATTATGATATTTCTAAGAACATAAATTTTCCAGTTATGATGGCACTATAGCCATTTGTCTATAGAATAGAATGACAGATGGAGATAATTGGCTGGAATTTATCAGAAAACAAAATTCCCTTTCACTGTAAACAGGGATGGAAAAATGGTTTCATCTTTCATCCAATACTGAGTAATGATGTTTGGGAAATCTTGGAGGTCAGCTTTTGTTGGAAGGGTGGGTGGGGATATTATTAATGATGTCTGTTTCTAATGCGGTTGAGGACTGTTGTGGACCAAAGTTGCCACTTTTGAATGACAAGTTCATTGGCCAAAGCTTGGTTTTATTTATTTATTTATTTATTTATTCATTCATTCATTCATTCATTCATTCTTCCTTGAACAGTTCACACAATTTTTGTACTTCCCTTATGAAAGTCATTGTGTTCTGACAGGATCAAAGTTGCTTATGTACTTGCCTCCCTTTCTTAGATTTCTGCATCATGAAGAAAGGGTCCGTGTTTAAGTTAATTGTGTAAGCCCCACAACCCCTTGGTACGAGATACCTAGTATCTATGTGTTGAATACATCACGGAGCGCAAAATCCCATGTTTGACTAAGATGGCCCCTCCTCAAGGACTAATAAAAACCAGCGTTCTCTTTTAAGTCCACGTCCAGCATTACAAGAAAGCAGCAAAGCCTGTGTAAATTGTGATGAGGGCTCTGCCATCATTACAGCACTGAGATTTACTTTGAAAGGGAATTGAAATCAGCCACTGGGAACACTTTAAACCCTCTGCTAATTTTAGGTCATTAGTTGTTCTTCTTTTGGAACATTAAAGACTTCTCAACTAACATTATTTTAATGTGTTCTAAATATATGCTTCTGCCTAGCCACATCATTTGGAAATTTTCCCTTTCTGGGAAGCTAGCTAATCCATCCTATTGCCGTTATAAAGTATTTTAGTTGAAAACATCTTTAGTGTTTAGTAACCCCTAAAAAAGTAAAACAAAACAAAACACCAAGAAAACCCAAACAAACAGGGAACAGGATGTCAACCTGCGTAGTGTCTAATTTAAAACCCTGTTTGGGCTGTTGAACCCTCAACTTAAAGCTATAATTTGGGCACTGACGGTGCAAATGAACAGCTAAAGATAAAGCGAGCTCATGTGAGGACCTTCTGACCATTAGTGATCTTTACTTAAAATACCTAAAACACTAAACTTAGAAAGAGCTCAAAGTGTATGCTCTTTAACAGGGTAAAAATACCAAAAAGACTGTCATCCAGAAAATTCTAGGTTTGATTGAATACTCAAGAATCAAACTAAAAGAAAGAAAAGGAAAAGCCGTAGATCTCCTTATGTATTTAATAGCTCCTGTTGACTTTCCTTTTTTTTTATTCACAAGAGAGCTCCTAAAAACTTTCTGAAATTAGAGTAGTTAATAGAAAATGTTTGAATGCTCTGTGTCATTGATGTACTGTCCCCTCCCCCCACCAAACACACACACCTTAATGCAGTTTTTTTGTTCTTTGCTGGGCCTCTAGTTTTTCATTAACTTGTCTATAGTGTTCCAGTTTTAGGTGCATTTCATAGTTTTTTTCTTAATGGTAGGGAATGATTGATCAGCTCATTCATTCTTTGTTATTTGTCATTCCTGGGTGTTCATATCGTGTAGAGTTCTTTTTGGAACCATGTTTCAGCCTTACGTTACAGCCTTCCTTCCCATCCACTAAGGGCTGGCTCTCACCTAGATGCATCTGTCATAAATCTGTAACCATCCAGAGTCCATGTTTGTGACTAATCTATATACTATACCTTAAAACAGAGCTGAAGTCGATATAAAGTTAATGGCAAATATAAATTCTTCCACAGGTCACACATCAAGTTGAGAGACTCATTATCTTTCTCTGTTATGTTTCTCCTGTGTGTTTTTTCCCCTTTTCATTTCCTTCTCATACTCTCTTGCTTTTCTCTTTCTTTTTCCTTCTTTATATCCTGTCTTCTATTCCCCTTTACCTTTCCTTCCCTCCCTTTTCTCATCCCTCTTTCCCTCTGGCCTTTTTTTTTTTATTTATTGTTCTCTCATTCTCCCTCCTTCAGTTCTTTTTGTCTTTTTTCACCCTCAACTTTTCTACCACTTTCCTGACTTTCAGACATCATTTCATTCTATTTTTTATTTTTTTAAAATAAATATGTTTTTTATTGATTTCAGAGAGGAAGGGAAAGGGAGACAGGGATAGAAACATCCATGGTGAAAATCATTGATCAGCTACCTCCTGCACGCCCCCTACTGGGGATTGAACCCTTAACCCAGCCCTGTGCCCAGACTGGGAGTTGAACCGTGACTTCCTGGTTCATAGGTCCACACTCAACCACTGTCCCATACCAGGCTATTTTTTCTTTATAGGTTTTCAATCTCTACGTTATGTTTACTGAAAATTAATTAGGTTAAAATGGAAAGAATAAATGACAAAATCAAGATCCAGCCTTTCTTTATTCCTGTGTTATTTCCTTTCTTATGCACATGCTTGTTGAAAACTTATATGCACATATCTAGGAATTTGAGATGCAGAATCCTGTTAATTCTTTACAATAGCCCTAGAAGTGAGTAGAGAAGCAGGGATCAGGCTAGGTTAATTAGCTTGCACAAGTCCATACAGTAAGTAGTGGCATTAGAAAGTGGGTAGGTGTACTCCAGGATCCCCAGGTTAACCACATTTTTTTATACCCCTTTCCCTTTCCAGATTATGTTTTAGACAGTGGACACAACACTTGCCTGTTTCTCTTCTCAGTAAGTAGAAAAAGGGTCCCTAATTGTGCCAGGCACACCGAATAATCCATTCCTATGATGATGATTAGAATGATGATGATAGCTTATGCTTATATAGCCTTCTGTGTGTCTGAAGCTTGCCTTACCACTCTCCATGAATAAATGCAAGCTATTCATCAAGACAGCTTAGCTATATATCTTAATGAAGGTTGGTGTGCTTAGTATAATCAGCACATGATCATGATTCACAGGTCCATGTCAAGATAAAGATATGTCTTTGGGATGTAATGTCCTTCACACACGTTGTCCTCATTTTTATGTCCAGATGCTGGAAGAGGGAAACAGACATTTTCAAACTCAATTCAGGTTGAACAAATGTTTATTGAAGATAAATTTGAGGAGAGGGGAAAGCATATGAATTAGCAGGCTATCTATTTTTTTTTAATATATCATAATAGCACTAGGAAGGCAGGAAGAGGGGGAGAAAAATATCAATGGCTATTATTTGCTTCCTTAACTGGAAAGGAACAAATTAGAAAGGCTGTCGTCTCTAAATGATTGCTTAAAAATACAAGAATAATTAATTTAAGAATTTATTTATTTAATGCTGATATTGCTGGTTTATAGCAAGCAGCAGTGTAATATTCTGCGGATGCTAGAGATATTTTATCTCTGTGGACATTTTATGTTATTGGATCTTTTAAAATGCAGCCAGGACCTAGCTGGTTTGGCTTAGTGGATTGAATGTTGGCCTGCGGATAAAGGGTCCATGGTTCCATTCCAATCAAGGGCACATGACTGGGTTGTGGGCTCGATACCTAATGGGGGGTGTGCAGCAGGCAGCCAATCAATGATTCTCTCTCATCATTGATGTTTCTATCTCTCTCCCTATCCGTCATTCCTCTCTGAAATCCATAGAAAAATATTTTAAAAATAAAACGCAGCCAGAAAATAAGATTATTAGTTGAGAACTAGTAATTTTTAGCTTTCCGTAAATGTAGAAAAACACTTCTAAACTCCAAGTAGGAGCAACATTGAACATTTTCTTTTAAGAAAGACCAGGGGAAGGGGAAGGCATGTCTCTCATAAAAATTTATTTATTTTAAGTTATTCCGATTTAGTTGAAAATAATCTAATCTAGAGTCATGATAGTGGCTTGGACAATCATCTGTAAGTAGTTCCATTTTGTAAGAAGAAAAAGAAACAAAATGTGAATCTCTTTCATTTTCTACAAGATAGCAAATTTAATTATATTTTTCCCAGCAGCAGAAAGTTCATAGTGCTTCTGCTTCTTGGTTGGTAGCCCTGGGGTTGAATATCCAATATTATTGTTTTTACACCTGAATCACTATTTATCCAGATTTTTTTTTTTTTTAACTCAAAGCCAGTCGGATACTGACTACTTTGGAATACTTAGTCCTAACTATCTGGACACACCATGAGCAGCATATTTTATTTGACTGGTTTTCTCGTATTCATGAATAATGTATGACTAGTCATACTTTTCAGATCACCTCATTCTGATTCCTCAACCTGACTGCAATTCTAAATGTATTTAATCCTGCCAAATCCCTGTGTGTTCTTTGGAAGCCATGTAGGCATCTCATGAGCAGATAATTAGTCCTTATTCTGACTGGACAACAGTTTTAATAGTTCAATGACACTTCTTAATACAGCCTAAAGGGTAAATGAGTCCCTTAAGTCACTGATAGCTTTTATTCAGAGAGGCAAGTTCTCCTTGACAGTTACTTTAAAAGACAAGTCGTCTCAAGATACTTGTTTTCCCTTTTAAATTCTCTTGCTTTTGCACTTAAGCCCTGCATTATTTAGACTAGTTAACATGCAGAGCAGGAAGCTGTTTCTTAACTTTTCCCCCTCTTTTTGAGGACCATTTAATGCACATTAACTCGTATTCTGCACCTCTTGTACTTTCTGATCTGTTTAGATTAAATTATTTTTAAAATGTTGATCTAATTGCAAAGTGCACCCAAATAATAGCTTAGAGATTATATTGTATTGAAAGCACATGTTCTTTTTAAATTTCTCAATTTAGCCATCTTTTCATGTCTCTCTGTGGAGGAAAGAGCATATTAGTGTTTAAGCAGTAAAAAAAAAAAAAAAGATTTTAAAATGTACAAAATAGTAATTATGTAAAAATTGTTTCTTGGGGGGAAATGAGAGATTATACCTGGTTAAGTAGATGACACAGTACTAATTATTATTTATAGCCTTTATTATTATATACCTGCAAGTCACAATAGATTAAGTTTCACTTAACTTTCAACAGCTACTAATTATAAAATACAATGTGGAGAGAAGAATCATTAGTTTACATTCACCTAATCTTTGAAGTTAAATACTTGGCATTTATTCTTCAAAGCTTATTGTAATATGCATTCTAAACATTTATTAATTTAAATAATTTAAAAATAAACAACATTAGAAGTTGAACTTTTTATCTACTCTTAGGGGGATTTATTTAAATGATACGCATGTTTTGGGCACTATCATTTTTCATAGAAATACATGAATCTCTAATCTTTCGTATATGAAAACTATTTTCCTATAGTGAATTGGTAAATATTCTAAAATTTTATGGTTTTGATAACTTCAGTTTATTCTAAGAAAACAGGACATTGGATGAAAATATACGATTTTCAATATTTTAGAATCAATATTCTACCATCCACATATAAGTGTAGAAAAATTATGTAGAAGAGTAGTTAGAACAATAGTTGTGATAAGAGGAGAAACATATATTAAGTGCTTCTAGGTGTAGATGATTTTGCCAAGCATTTAATGTCCGTTCTCTCATTTGATCCTCAGCACTACCCAATGAGATAGTTCAGTAACTTGCTCAAGGATCCATTGCTGATAACTGACTGAATTTGGACTCCAATCAGACTTCCTCTGCTCAGATACCAGTATATTAATAATCACTCCGATTCACTGATTCTTTCCAATGAAGAGAAGTTCAAGTAAAGGTATTCACAAGTGAAAGTTAGATTTACACGGTGCTTGGTCCCGTGGCTTTTGTGGCCGAAGATAAAATTATGAAAAATTCAAGGTATCTAAATGTATGTACTTGAAGGCACCACTCATTTTACTAATTTACTTGTAGTATAGAGAACTTTTCATTATTCCCACAAATTAAATCTCAGCTTCATGGATTTCAGCTATAGATTCTCATAAATTAAAAATGCGGATATTAATCAATTCCCAGGTTACACGGAGAATCAAGTTGGATAAGTAGAGCCCAGGTATTGCTTTGTGTTCATTTTTTCTTAAGAAAGCAGTACAGTCAGTCATTTTTCCCCCAGTTTCACCAACCCGACACAATCTCTTTGATGCTTTGTTTGCCAGAAATAACTGTCCATACTCCTTTTTTCTATTCTTAAAGCATTTATTTCCACTTCTCACATTCAGTTCACCAAGGAGTGGTTCAGCAACCCCCGTGCTCAGAAGTGCAGCCCAGCGCGCTGTGGTTTCCAAACATGGCTTTTCTTTCTGGGGAATGACAGTGATCCCAAAACCTCAAAATTGAGGTGTCTTTCTGCCATGGAGAATTAAAAATAAACCTATATGTGAAGATGAAACTTTTTTTTTTTTTTTTGCTGAATATGGCTTTAATAATAGTATAAGTTTGAGGCTTTTACCAACACAGTAATTTAGTCTCCTATTTTGATTTTAATATAAAATTCTTCATCCCTTTCAAGAACTGAGGGACAGCTGTGAGGGAAAAAAAAAAAAAAAAAAAAAAAGCCCTGAAGGAAAACAATCCCAAAGTCATTAAAGTCATTCTGGCCCTGGAATCTACACACACACACACACACACACACACACACACACACACACACCTTGAGTTTTTACCTTTCTGACTGTTCAAGCTAAAAATGTTCCCCTTGTTTCAAGCAAAGACTGTTGAAATTCCTACTAGTTTTGACCTCTAGGGGCACTGCTTTTTCCAACTTTTTTCTTCTATGAATAGGGAAATGCTTTTCTGCTTTAATTCATCTTAGGCAAAGATGACTTTTTTGCAAACGTATGACATGAGTTTACAGTCCATTAATGTGTTATTGATTGAGAAGTCGTATGGTATAATAGTTTAAGAACACAGCTCTGAAGTCGGATGGCTTGAGTTTGCAATCTTATTCTACCCCTTACTAGATGCAAACTATTAGGTCACTCACTTGACTTCTCTGTGTCTTCGTTTCCTCATTTGTAAAACGTGAGTAATATACAACTTGTCCCAACAGTTACTGAGGAAATTGAATGAATTAATGCATGTGAAGTTTTAGAATAGTGCCAGAAGTATCACTATTTATTGAACGAGTGAATGAATGAATGAATGAATGAATATAATTTTGCAGTTATGTTACCACAGAAGTGAGACCTATCTTCCTTGAACCTGGAGGCTTCCTGCCAGCTCTGTGAAGCAGAGTTTATCTGTTCTTATTTTCTCTCCATAGTGAAATTTCCACCGAGTTCCCATGTCTGCCATCCAAATCCCAATTCCACCAGTCCTCAGCTTATTTGCCAACCAGAGGAGGCTGACAAACAAATTAGCAAAGTTCCCATCGAATGATTCACTTAAGCACTCACAGCGTCCAGTCCGGTGGTTAAAAGAGCACACGTACATTTGAAGTATGTCATTTAAAGGAAACTCCTATAGCATATGCCTTAGTGATGATTTCCATCGTTGCAAGGCTTGTTGTTTCATCCTTTTTGTTTCTTAGAGGATTGATTCATTTGAATTGTACAAAACACTGGCCAGGACACAAAAGCTTGCTATAATTAATACCTCCCAGCCGGTCCCCTGCCTAAGAGCTGCAGAATCGCCAGTGAAGCTAATTCATTGAACACATGGGAGAATCTGTTTATACCAGGAAGCCTGTTTTCCTATGTGATGCCCGCTGCTGGCAAAATCAAAGCTGAAAACATTGGGAAAAAAATAGAGAATTAAATAAAGAGCATGTGTGGCAGATGGTGGAGATAGTTGATCGTCACCGTCTGCTAATCTCACTATACTCCCTTTCTTTGAATTGTTGCCGTCTCATAATTTTGCCACGATTCTCTCTGAAATTATGCTGATTGTTAAGCTCTGATTCATGCTTTTCTTAAGTCATCGGTGGAAAAGATGACATGCTAATTACACTCCTGAATTTTTTACACTATCAGTTTGTTAAGTGTAGACATGTTTTACTAAAAAAAAAAAATTAACAGTATGTAATTTGACAATGTGACAGATTAATACTTAGGCATTAGACCAGCAGCACAATTAGATGGCATAGTGTGTCCTACATTCTAATGTCTATAGGACTTTAAGAAGTCACCTTGAGTTTTTTTAAAGGGTCTGTTGCCATTTTGCTGATTGAAATAAATCAAAATCTATCAGGATTTAAGTGGATTATAAGAAGGCTCATGACAATTACATGTAATTCTAGAAAATTGGAATCTAGAGGGAATTAACTGTAAATTCAGAATGTCTCAAGGTAAGAAATTATATTTACAGTAGACTTCCTGAAGTGGTTGTTGAGGCTGTGACTAACTCTCATTCTTGAGGTATCTAAATTCCTTTTTAATAAGGATAAAATTTAGTCTCTGAAGTACAATTTGAAATGACAGCTAAAAGTACAATTCAAAATTTACATGACATTGTGAGTATATTATCATCATATTTTTTATTAAATATCATACAATATATAGCTTTCTCAGAAATAGCCAAGAACACACAGATTTTCATGTGATACAATTTCAATGATAGGCTTTTAATCTTTTTCAGTGTGACTCAGAACTTAAAAATTCATTTTATATAGGAACCAAGTGCAAACATATAAATATATAGACATATATTTAAAAATTCAACCACATTTTCACAAAATAATGTGACCATGTTGTGAAATGATTGACTGCCTCAGTGGGTTCAACCACCAACTAGTGGATCATGACCCTTAGTTCTGAAATCACTGATCTAAAACGCCCATGATCCTGGACATGGACAACAGTGTGGTGATTTCAGGAGTAGGGGTGTGGGATGGATGTGGGTGGAAGAATGTATAGAGGGGATAAATAGTAATAGAAAATTTTAAAAGATAAAATAAAAATAAAATGCCCATCATGCTATTTATTTAACATCCATCAGGTTGCTACCAAAGACAAAATAAAATGTGTTGAACTGAAATAGGTTGGCCCATTGCCTGTGATACTTCCCATTAGGACACACCCATATTATGTACAAGAATGAGAGGAGAACCTTCTGCTTTTCATCTGTTCTATTGCATGGAACGCCTTCCCTTCATGACTCCACGTTTTGAAATTTTTCTTCTATGATGCAAGCTGTATATAAGCAAAAGATAACTTTTTTTCCAAATTTATTATTGAAAGATTTATGTAACTTCCAACCACAGGTCTTCACAACACTAAAATATCTTTTAAAATTTATACCATCCATAAGCAAAGAAACTTAACAAATTAGTACATATGTGTAGCCTTGTGACCACTAAGTATAGGATTTTCTCATTTGACTTTTTCTTAGCACCTACACTGACCCCACCCCTGCCCCAGAATGAATATGAGGACTGCATTTTGTTCTATGAAATATATCTACAGATTTCAATCAAATTCATTGTTCTGTTAGAAAGCCAGTCTTAACTAGAGAGATTATAGGACAGACCCTGAAAGAGGGTAAGAAGAGTGAGTGATGCCGTAGCCAGTTTTTCTCAGTGGTTAGCCAGGGGTGGGCAAACTTTTTGACTCGAGGGCCACAATGGGTTCTTAAACTGGACCGGAGGGCCGGAACAAAAGCATGGATGGAGTGTTTGTGTGAACTAATATAAATTCAAAGTAAACATCATTACATAAAAGGGTACGGTCTTTTTTTTTTTTTTTTTTAGTTTTATTCATTTCAAACGGGCCGGATCCGGCCCACGGGCCATAGTTTGCCCACGGCTGGTTAGAGCATCAGCCCAGGGACTGAAGAGTCCCAGGTTTAATTCCAGTCAAGTGCATGTCCTTAGTTTCAGGCTCAATCCCAGCCCTGGTCAGGCTGTGTGTGGGTGGCAACCAATCAATGTTGTCTCTCTGACAATGGCTCTCTCTCTGTCTCGCCCCCTCTCTTCTACTCTCTTTAAAAATTAATGGAAAAATATCCTCTGTTGAGGATTAACCAACAACAACAAAAAAAGAGTGAGTGATGGAGTTCATTCAGATCTGCACATACCAAACAATAACAATAAAGCCCTTCCCTTCCTCCGCTTGGCTGATTGCATTGCATTTACAGTGAAGAAAGGTTATTATAACCTTCCACGTGAAGCACTCATGTAGTTCTACATAATCCATAATTGTCGAGGATGACATGCAATCTGCTTCTGTACCATGTTCTTGATTCATCTTCTGAAAAGGTGCTTATTGAGTACATGACTGGCATGGTGCTAGGATTCAGAGTTCACAGTTAAGTAGTTTATGAATCCTGTTCATAGGAGTTACCTTTTACAGAAAAGTCACATGAATAGGTAGCAGATTTCAGTGTAATATATCCAATGCTATGATAGAGATAGACATAGGGTGAAGACTAGAGATACAAAGAAAAATCAGAATTGGACAGCCTGGTTAGGCCAAATCTTACATGAGACATCCCGAAACTCCATCATGAAGGGTTTGTGGGGGATAGACAGAGGAAGCAACACAGGTCTATCAGCAAGACCTGGGACAGCAAGAGGCTTTCTAGAAATGGCAACTACGTTAGTTGGGTGTGTTGAAGTGGCAAATGGAAGCACATAGGAATGGAAAGAGATAACGGTTAAGAGGTAGGCAGGATCCAGATCCCTTCCATGTGAAAATACAGAAAAAAGGGCCTTCCATGTGAAAATACAGAATTTAAAATGTATGCTGAAATTTATAATAGAGGGTGTTAAACTAGGGAGAGCCTGGTGGCTGTACTTACTATTCTTAAAATAACCCTACGGGTGCTTTTTAGTAGACACTTTCCTGCACATCACTAGGAGGAAAACAGGTTAAACAAACAAACGTGATACTTAACACATTCCAGGAGTCAGAGAAGCACCATAAATCTGATAAAAAATTACAAAAAGCCTTATTTGGGCTGTGTCCTGGTACCTGTCTCTACTTCTTAGATGTCACGCCACACTTTCTGTCTTTTCTCTTCTTGAGAATCACACTACCCAAATTTAGAACAGCTTCCAATGGTTTCTTTGTTAATAGCCTCAGAGACAGCTATCACTGAGGGCCCGGGGAGGAAGATGTTGTCACTCAGAAAAATGAGCTGTTGGTAGTTTCCTGGTCAAAAAAGAAATTGTACTTTGTTGATTGGCTGTAAACAAACAACGTGGACAATTACATACTAGGGTGTAGAAAATTTTTCAAAAGTGTAACATGAAAATTCTCAAGTGGATTCTGAAAACTTAGGTAAACATGATTCAATGGAAACTTTGAAAATCAAAGTTTGTCCACGCCATTTCCCCTAACGCAGTGGTCGGCAAACCGTGGCTAGTGAGCCACATCCGGCTCTTTGGCCCCTTGAATGTGGCTCTTCCACAAAATACCACGCTCGGGCGCGCATGTGCAGGGAACTTTGTGGAGTGAAAGAAGATCTGGTGTCGAGGATTGAGAAAGGTATGTTGAGATGGTTTGGACATATAGAGAGGATGAACGAAAGGAGATAGACGAAACAAGTATACAAGACGAGCGTGGATGGGAGAGTTGGAAGGGGTTGACCTCAGCGAACGTACCTCAATCAGATTGAGGATGTTTTTAGCAAAGGCCAGCTTAGGAGTACCCTAATTAAGCTAATAACAATGTACCTACCTATATAGTTTAAGTTTAAAAAATTTGGCTCTCAAAAGAAATTTCAATCATTGTCCTGTTGATATTTGGCCCTGTTGACTAATGAGTTTGCCGACCACTGCCCTAACGGATAAAATACCAGTAGGAATGTGTAAATGCACCAAGTCTACACTGTCCCTTCCTCTGACCAGAAAATTGCTGGGAATGTGTAGTAGGTTCCTGCTGCAACTGTAACAAATTCCCAGAAACTTAGTGTCTTTCCCTAGCTGGTTGGCTCAGTGGATAGAGTATTGCCTGTGGACTGAAAGGTCCCAAGTTCAATTCCGGTCAAGGGCACGTGCCCGGATTGCAGGCTCGATCCCCAGTAGGCGGTGTGCATGAGGCAGCTGATCAGTGCTTTTCTCTTATCATTGATGTTTCCATCTCTCTCTCCCTCTCTCTTCCTCTCTGAAATCAATAAAAATACATTTTAAAAAGAGAAAAGAAACTTAGTGTCTTAAAACAACAAAATCTATTCGCTTACGGTTACATAGATCAGAAATTAGACATGGGTCTCCCCAAGCTAAAATCAGTGTCAGCGGAGTTGCATTTTGTCCTAGAGGCTTGAAGGGAAAGTCTGTTTCCTGGCCTTTTCCAGTTTTGAGATCCTGCCCACATTTCCTGGTTTGGAGCCTGGACCCCTATGATCTCCCTATTTTAAAATGCATTCATTAACAACCTTAATAGCATCTGAGACCTTAATTCCCCTTTGCCACGTAACCTAACATGTTCACAGGCTCTGAGGATTAGAAGGTAGACATCTTCACGGGGCACCATTACTCTGCCCATCACAGCTAGGTTGTGGGAGCGGCATGAGTGCGAGCAGTGTGAGGACGGGCCCTAAAGTGTCAGCCATGTAGCATGGGCAGGTGTGATGCAGGCATGAGAGGAGCTCCAGAGCCTGTGTCTCTGCCCATCACAGGCTCCAGGGGAGGTTCAACAGTGACACTCTGCCACTCGCCGAAGATATCGGAAGTAAATAAAGCAAAGCATTTCAATGAGCAGCAGAAATCAATGAAGCCAAACGGATCCAGCGTTGCTTCATTGATTTCTCCCACTTTACTCACTCATTGAGTCCTGTTTGCTAGTCACCAGAGGTCATTTCCTTCCTGTTCCTTTTTCTTTTTTTTAAACACTGCTCTGCACTCCCAAACTCTAACACTCTTTTGGTGCTAATTGTGATTGCCAATTTTAGTTTCAACTGAGCAACTTATTGACTAGAGGTAGGGGTCTACATTCCACTGCTTTCAAACTCTCCCCAGAAATGGTTTTGTAGCTCCTACCAAAAGCTTTCAGAGCCTCATCCCTCAATAGCATGTCAGAACTCAATGCTTTCGTGAAATTGTCCTTAGTAGGGAATAAAAGGTGGAACTCTTTGTCTTTCTCCCAAATCAGAGCAACAGATGGAATTCTGTTAACACACAGCTTGTTATTATCATAGGAGCCTTTCCCACCAGATCGGCTTTTCTGTATGACCTGTGAAACCTTTCAATAGGTAATCCCATGCAAAAAGTTTGATAATGTGTTTTGAAAATGGCCATATCGTTAGAATAATTGTATAGGTCCTCAGGAACCCTACACTGAAGGAGAAAATGAACAGGTACCGTGATTTTTGCCACATTTTAAAAAAAATTAATTTACTCCTTCAGCACATTTTAATTACAATGATTTGCCTCTCTGTACAAAGTAATTACATTTCTATTTTATGCATGATTTGAGCTTTAACATAGTTCATTTTAGACTTTCACGTAAAATAATACATAGAAAAATACCTAGAAAACCTTATATCATATATGGCTACTGCACTGTTTCTCTTCCTCCTTAACACAACCACAAATACGGAATTAACTTGTAATATTAACATATTTGCATTAAGTATTTAGATATATAATACTGGCTACTTATTACAGGAGTGTTTAACTTCTCATTTACTTAAAAAATGTTTTTCCATTGTTTTATTGGAGGAAAGAAAATTTGAGAAAATATTATCTAGTAATTGAAATATTTCAGTTTTTCTTTCTTTTGTTATGTAGGAAAGCAAAGATAAAATGGGTACTGCCTTGAAGAATACAAGCCAAACATAATATTTTTACAGTGAATAGAGACTTTATGTACTACTTTTCGAATAAACATCCATTCCTACAGGCAATATTAATACTTATTATGAGATATACATTCTACACATTATGGCCAATAATAAAATGTTGAAGATTTGGGACCATTACTGGACAGTGGCTTTAAATTGATACTTGCAACTAGAGTCGTACCCACTGTAGCTGATACTTTACAGTGAAACCAACAGATAGTGACTAACCCATCTTATGAACTAAAAAAAAAAAAAAGAAAGAAAAGAAAAAGAAACAAACAAAACACCTCATGTGGACATTTTTATTTTTGTATAATCTTTCATGATTACAAGAATTCATCAATTTATCTCTCTTCTTATGATAAATACATTGCTAGCAATGCAATACACTGGTTTGAAGCAAATTCTGGATTTAGTTTTTAGGAAAGGAAACATGTTTTTAAATTGGTGCTCAGCAATCAGTTAAATCCATCTCTGAGCATTAATTTGCTATTTGTACAAAGCCTTATAAGTTCTGAAAGCTTTTAGATTTGGGCTTCAAATGACCTACCTAAAAAGTTAGTTATCAAACCTAAATTATATTCATTACTTCTAAATATATGTTCTATAATTTTTTTAAAATCTTTTTGTCACTGTTTGAAGGGCAATTGGTTTACAACATGTGATTTATATTTTTCAAGGATGGTTGTTGAATGGTTAAATATTTCTTTTTAAAATATATCTATATATGTGTTGTTGTTTTTTTATTGATTTCAGAGAGGAAGGAAGAGGGAGGGAGAGGTAGAAATGCCAATGATGAGAATCATTGATCAGCTGGCTCCTGCACACCCCCTACTGGGGATCAAGCACAAAAGCTGGGCATGTGCTTGAGAATCAACACTCAACCACTGAGCCAGAGCGGCCAGACTATTTCTTAACTTTTCATTCTAATTCTAAGAGAGATAAAACAAACAAACAAACAAACAAACAAAAAAACAAACAAAAAAACCGCAAAGTATAAAAATACAGCTTTCCATCTCCCATTCACCAGGTGGTTCAAAGTATAAACTTCCAACTTTAACTCAGGTATCTTGAAATCCACTGAAATTTTATACAAATTTGGGTACTTATCAGCATTCATGGAGAAAGGCAATACTTCAGTTATCAACAGATTATTAAAGGCTATGACATTCTAAGCAAATAATTTCCAGTATAAGAAAACCCAAGAGACTAGAAGGAAAATCATGAAAGTTATGATTATTAAAGTAGGAAATAAATATGAATTACCAAAAAAACACCCAGAAGTGGTTCTCCTTTCAGTGGAATAATCAATTGCTTACTGTGAAATAAAGGTCCCCAGTCTGTTTCTGGATTTTATCAACTCCTTTGATCAATATTGGAGTGACTTCCTATTTCCAGCACTTCCTCTTCTATTCTGCTCCCTTAGCACTGCCTTCACCACTGCCTCAAATTTTGAGTAGGCGGAGAGAGAAATCAAAGTGAAGCCGCATCTCCGATGTGCATAAACTTATTGCTCCCAAGCAGTCACCATCCATTTTTCTGCTGTCATGCAGTTTTCACGTGCCAACCAGCAGATTTGTGTTTGAGTTGATTCAGCAAGACTGCCCGAGACATGGCGTGCGGGTCTGCAAGGTCTCCGCTGTGTGTGATAATGCCACATTCACAGTGACAGTGTCTAAGCTCGGGGCAGGACAGGCTTCTTGAGAGACATTCAATTGCTATTTAGCTGAGTTTAGCCTCAGGTATGGAGGAAAGTTGCTGATGGTTTCAAACGTGTTTAAACATTGTAATAGTGTCTTGGCGTGTCAGCCTGAACTAGAGCACTGGCAGGTTTAACACAGTACAATCCTGCAATCACAAGACCAGAATTTCCAGAATTTTCTGTGGTAGCCCTCAGCTTGAACTTCTTATTTAAATGTGCTTAATCTCTTGGCTGGCCTGCATGGCTCCGTGGTTGAGCATCGACCTATGAACCAGAAGTCATGGTTCCATTTCAGGTCAGGAAGTAGCCAATCAATGAGTCTCTCTCCTCATTGATGTTTCTATCTCTCTCTCTGTCCCCACTCCCCCCTTCCTCTCTTACTATCTCTCTCTCTCTCCCCTCTCCCCCTTCCTCTCTCCTTCTTAAGTCAATAAAAATATATTTTCAATGTGTTTAATCATTAAAAATGTTCTTTTAAAGTGTTATACTTTCAGGAATATTGATCAATTTCTTACTCGTGATAAGGATCCATAAAAGAAGCAGAATATATAGTTTTCAGACCTCAGGCTGTTGTTTGGAGCCATTTGTTCATTGCAGATAATACAATACATTCATGATCATTCGCTCAGTGATGTATTACTGCTTCAACACTCCCCACTCCCCGCCCCACCCCCAAACAAACACAAACCAACGGGCACAATTTGGGGGCGGCAAAGAGCAAAGATGTATCACTTGGCACATTTCTGTAGATCAGCTGCACAGTCCTTCAGCTGGTTTTGCTCATTCATTTGGCCGTATTCACCTGGAGTGCTGGCTGGGGGTAGGCTCTGCTGGGACAGCTGAATCTCCTCCTCAAACAGCATTTGATCTTCAAAGAAACTAGACTGTGCTCTCTCTCAGGATCGAGGTCCCAGGTTCTCAGGGCAAAAGCAGGAGCTGTTAGGCCTCTGGAGACCCAGTCTGGAAATAGCACAGGGTTATTCCTGCTACATTGTAGTGGTCAAAGCCAGGCAGCTTTAAGGCACGCAGGACTTGAATCCCATGGCGAGGGCAGGAGCGGTCACATTGGGAAGGGGGTGTATAAGGAGATTAGAGGGATTTCTGTGCTCATGTTGCCATGTACAACAATCACACACATACCTTTATCATGAAATCTGCATTGCTTGTGTGCTGAATGGCTTGTTTCAGTATTTTTGATGTATGAGGAATGCATGGCATTTTAGGATTTGCCTTGCTTTTTGTTGTCTTATTGATATTCAACCTCTTAGTCTTAGGTTAGTTTACTGCTAATTTCTGACATATCGTTAAAATGGAACTCCTTCCTGTGTCAGGCAAGATAAGATAGCAAGCCAGGAAACCACTTTTTTTTTTTTCAAGTGAAAATGATTAATTGTGAGGTTGATCTGTTTAGGTTGTAAAGATAACTGCAAATAATAGAGTATTTGCCCTTTAGTTTTGAGCAAACATAATAACACAGACTGAATCAATCTTCGTTGGCAAAGTCTTACTAAGTGTTAAGTATTAGGAGATCCGGGCTTAAAGTAACCAGGACATGGTGGCTAGTGTGTTTTCCTAAATGGATGGTAGCTCTGGTCCACTGCAACTCTATCGGCATAAACCCATTAGTACCACTGGAAAAGTTACTCAAAATACGTGTTCTTAGGATTGATGGTTGGTATTAATTACAAAATAACTTATTCAAATCCCTTGGGGCCAAGTATATCTCAAAATTCAGAATCCTTCATGTTTTAGAAAATATGCATGTTTCATATATTATTTTTAAGCATACAGAAGAGCATGATATGGAGTCCTTAATTAAATATACTATTTCCATAATGAAACATAAATATTCAGACTATGCAAATTTAATAAAGATGAAAAATAGCCTTGTATTGAAGACTGGTTTTTTTTGTAAATTTTTGTAAAAAAATAACTTTTGGTTTCCAAGATTTTTTGATTACTAAATTATGGATAAGGGATGGTGCACCTGAAATAACTAATTTTGTTGATATTGTGAATCCTCACCCAAGGATACTTTTTTTTTCACTTATTTTTAGAGAGAGCAGAAGAGGGGAGAGAGAGAAGAAGAGAGAGAGAGAAACAGCAATGTGAGAGAAACACATTGATTTGTTGCCTCCCACACATGGCCAGACGGGCCTGGGATCAAACTTGCAACACAGAAATCATTTTCTGACAGCTGTTTTAAAATAAAGCATTTTGTTTAATCCTTACAAGATATTTTTATTTGAACTAAAGAAGGTAAATGTTTAAATATTTGTTGGAAAACCATTGCCAATTATTTTCTTTCATAAAACTTTTTTCATAGTCCACCAAATCTCACCAGAATCTAGGGTTGCCTCTGGAAAAAGAAGTCATATGATAGGAAGTTGGGAAGTAGAAAAGGAAAAATAAATAATTTAGAAAGGAAAAAAGTTGCCCATATATATTTTTCCTCCCCAAAAGAATAAAATATCATTATTTTCATTTGAAAAATTTTGAACAGATTGTAGGATGATGTGAATACCTGGGATGCCTACATGTTGACTAACAACCCATTTATTTCAGACTAGAGGCCCGATGCATGAAATTCATGCAAAAGTAGGCCTTCCTTCCTGGCACCAGCTTCCCTCTGGCACCTGGGACCCAGGTTTCCCTTGCAGCCCCAGCTTCATCCGGAAGGTCATCTGGAAGGACGTTCTGGTCTAATTAGTATATTACGCTTTTATTATTATAGATGTTAGGAGAATTCAGTAATTTATATATTAAGCAAATAAGCAAAGCAAAGGATGTATATAAACTTTAAGTATCTGAGTTTTTTTAAAAAAATTCATCAGAAATATTTTAACACTAAATGCTACATATTTATGCCTTCTCTTAGGAAACAGAAATATCCTTGTATCTTCCGTCCCAAAGCAAGGGCCTGAAGTGGAGTGTGTGCCCAGGATTCTAGCAGAATGCGTAACTCAAGAGTATGAAAACCCTAAGTCATGTAGAGCTGTCTAAACAATTCCAGTGCTTCCCTATAATAACGATGCCCCTAATGGTTTCTGAATCATGTAGGACAGTTTCTGGAAACATTAAATGCCTCTCTGAATCTTGGCTTTCCTTGTTATTTCTAATGAATCTTCCACATTTTGTCTGTCTGTCGCATCTTGTTGAGGTGATGGTAGCAGCATCTTCCCATTAGCCTCTCATCTACACATTTTAAGAACAAATATACATCTTTTTAGAGAAAGAACTTGATGTCTTACATTAGTTATAATGTATTTTACTTTAGGAAATATATAGTTTTAGGAAGGTTGTGCCACATTTTTAATTAAGTAGTAAAATCTATGACTTTGTGGTATCTATTTCCTGTGCTGTTCAGATATGTTTTTCTCTTCCTTTAGAGACTATAGCTTTTTTTGTATGCCTGTAATTGACCTCTAAATATTTCAGCTGTTATATTTTAAGAAGGCACAATAAAGCAAAAGACAAAACACTTATTCTTTGGCCTCAGCTCCCCCATAGACTGGACCCCTCACTGCTTCGATCCTCCTGGCTTTTTGGTTATGATAATAAGTAAAAGACATGAAGTGTGCAAAGTGCTTTATATAAGTTGTTTTTAGAGTGACTGTTATTAATGATGGCTGAAAACCATGTGCTTTCAAGGGGGAAGTTAACTTTATATCTAAGAAAAGACTTTAATTCTGCAGAATGCTTTGAAGATCATAGTAAAAGCATAACTAGGTAAGAATAGAGAACACAACACTAAAAGCAGTGGCAGGGTCTAATGAATGCCATTTCTACTTCCAGTCTTCTCGGGGATGATAGGATTGAGTTGGGGTGGGCTTTGAGGAGCTGACTCAGCTGTGTAACTGCTGACAGACAATACCATTATATTTCAATATAGACCACCTTCCATGTTTAACTGACTTACTCCATGCCAGGTAACACGAGATGTAACTAACTGTTTTCCATCTTTAGTCTTGTCAAAGTAAAAGGGAATAATAGAAGACAAAAGCATGAAATAAAGCTCTCAGATATGAAAAGCACATCCTTCAGTGAAAGCATGAAAGACTAAGGATTACTTGTTGTGGAAGGTCTATAATCCCACCAAAAATAAGACATTTTACGATACGCATTTTATGAAAAGAAGTGTATTTGATGATTCTGTAAGACCTTATATAACCTTCATGCTTTTAAAGGTTTATGCAATATACTTACATAATCACAATGAGAAAATATACAAACACAGAAAGATACTACTCCACTCAGGCCTTCCTTTTAATAAATTGCATCATAATACAAACTGCGTTTGTTCATCATTGGCATGTCTTTTGAGGATTTGTTTGAATCATCAAGATCGGAAGATCTGATTGCTCGTGATGAATCTCTTCTAGCCTTTCTTGATTATTTTCTAAATTTGATGACAAACACTGCAACATGTCTCAGCCAATTAGGCTTGTCAACTGCCAGTGTGGTCCCCAATCAAGGGTTTGACTTTGGAAATGACAGGAGATCCTTATTAAAAGGCATGCTTGCTGGATAGAGATGTGGCAGCCACACTTGGGGCTGATGGCAGAGGAGACGAGCTGTTTCTCGTTCACAGCAATAAGCGGAAATCAGTGTTAGCAGGAAGGAATCTGGACTACAAAGTAAATGCTAAGGGAAGGCACTGAAGGGTATCTCACTTCTAGCCGATTGGAAATTGAGTCAATCTAAATGAATATGATTTCTTATGAGCTACAGGGACTTCAAGTACACATGTTAAACCACAGAGTAAGAGGAGTTGATGGCATATTAACAACTGGATGAGCTGTCTCTAAATTCATCTCAAACAAAGGAAAAAAATGAGGTGATGTGAATGTCAAACCATAACACACATTAATGCCCAAAGCAGTAAGTAGAGTGACACGTTGTATGAGACTTGAGTGAACTTAGAGACATGGTTGCAGACCATTCTAGGTCTTTTCTACAGGAGATGACACAGAGATGTGCTCCTATTGTGGTAGCTAAATTCCTTGCTAGGCACTATCAGAAAAGCAGAAGAAAACGTTTTAACTCATTAAAGTAGGGAAGAAAAAAAAGGAATGTTTAAAGTGAAAAGTAGCCTGATCTTACACTGTGTATTTGTGTAAGGCTTTTTTTTTCTTTCCTATTTCGAAGTATTTAGGTTAGCTTCAGATAAACAAAGTAACCCAAGATGGGAACTATTCTCTAAGAACTCACAGTTTGCTCATCCAAACTAACTAGATTACAAAAAAAAAAAAAATCCATAAAATTTGTCATTCGTTTGATTTTTTTAAATGCATCTAAAATATGTGTTTGAGAGACTACAGAGGGAATTTAGCATAAGGAAATGAATAAGAAACTGCTTTTTCATTTGATGATACAATGAATAGGATCCACCACTTAGAAGTCAAATAGCAGTATGTGCAGCTACAAAATATGATTACCTTTGCATTTTACCTTTGGGAGTATTCTAGATTTCCTTTAAAGAACACTGGCATTTCTTTGTGGAACTCTCAGCACACAATATAAAAATCTCGGGCCACAGTGGTTCAAAAATCAATGGGCTGACAAACGTCAAGATTTCAGTTATCCATCTCAGAAGGAAAAATTGCTTGCAACACTGGACTGCCTTATACAGGAGATTTGGCGGAGTAACACTTGTAAAAATCCTATACAAATGATTGCCAAAATAGGAGTATAATGTTAAACTACAGGGGATGGTGTGGAGCAGCGGTTCTTAACCTGTGGGTTGTGAACCCTGAAAATACATCCTGCATATCAGATATTTACATTACGATTCATAACAGTAGCAAAATTACAGTTATGAAATAGCAACGAAAATAATTTTATGGTTGGGGTCACCACAACATGAGGAACTGTATTAAAGGGTCGTGGCATTAGGAAGGTTGAGAAGCACTGGGAGAGACAAAAGCAGAAAATACAAATATATTTGGGATAATTTATGCAACTTCCTCTTCTATTTTAAACTGAAGCTACGGGGATTATGTATATTTAAATCTCACTGATTCCATTTGTTGTGAATATATTTGCAGAGATCAAAAAACATCAGTCTTTTAAGTCCCAAGCCTTGTAACAAAATGATATGGTATGATATAAATCAGAGCAGTCATATTATATTTGTCTGTTTGACAACAAAATAAACTATAAAATATATTAGATAAAACCCCATAGGTTATTTTCTTAAGATCTGTTGGGTAGAGCAGGGTTTTTTTTTCTCTCTCTCACTCTCTCTTTCTCAAACAAAAGCAAAGTCTATTAAAATATATATATATATATTTGTAATAGTAAGAAAATCCATAACTATTCTCCAAAGACAGACACACATAATGATTTTAATTACACATATATGTAATTCTTAACCGCTGTCTTTAATCCTAATTTCTAAGAACTCTCTAGATATGACTTAGCCTTACAGAAATAGAAGACATTTTCCATTTCACTAGGCAACAATACCATTAATTAGGAGTGCGCGCAATTTCATCAAAACTCTAAGAGCTTGACTATATATATATATATCCAATACATTGCATTTCACATAATATTTCATTTAGCAAGCACCTTTACAAATGTATTTCTGTGTGAACACTCAGAGGATTATCCTACAGCACGTATATATTGTATATATTAGGACATGGTGACATGGTGGGGGATTGGTGGGCTAGGGTGGGAGAAGTGGTGATATTGTTAGTATGCTCACACCCATAACCTACTTGTACTTGGATTTTTTTTACTTTTTTTACCACATCATGTGCTGTCAATTTAGGTTCTACTTCTGAGTCACCCTGATGTTTTAGAATGTATTTTAAATTTAAGGTTTTGCATATTTGCATTCTATGAATAATGCATAAGCAGGACGGAATCCATTTGGCAAAAGTGCATGATTTCTGGGATAATTTACGAATACAGAATATTATATATTTGGATTTAATAACTTTCCTTATGCATGTGGAAAAATGTATACCTATACAAATACCCGTATGTACTTTATTTATTTCTATCCCTGTCCTGTTAACAGATGCATGAATTCCTGACTTCTACACAATTAAATTAATCAGTTTTTGCAAAACCTTATCTTTAATGGACATGAAATGAAAACTGTTCTGTGGGACAATGAACTGCAGGGTGTTTAAAGAAGGGAACAGACTATATGTATGTATGTGTATATATGTATTCATTCATTCATTCATTCATTCATTCATTCATTCATATATTCCCCCTTCAATTGCATACAGATGAGGAAAGCCTGTTGAGGAAGGCCCAACTTTAATGGCTCCCTGTCCTTGAATTTCAGATTCAAGACCTCTTCCAGATGTAGCCCTGACTGGGAAGTGCACCCGTGAGTGTGACGAGTACGGCCACTCGGACTCCTGCTGGATGCCGGTCCGCACTTCCCCGGAGAGGAAGAAGAGCCAGCCCAAACTCTCCACCTTCATGCCTGTGGATGAACGAGGCAGCCAGGAGAAGCTAGCCAATGGCGAGGCCGCCCTCATGGGTGACCGCAACAGAAACCTCCTGAACAAAAAGTTGACCTCATCCTATGAGACCTTCAGTGCAGCTAGTTTCAGCAAAAATGAGGAAGCCAACCCTGAGGATATTCCCCTCACCAAAACAGGGGAGTACAAGCCATCTCCTGTCAACACTCTCACTAGAAGAGAAGTGTACCTGTAGGCGCTAAGGAAGCCACAGCAGAGTTCTCTTCACAGGAGGAGAATGAGGGGCAAGGAACCTACCTTACAGAGCAAAACCGGTTCATTAGAAAAAGGGGGCTACCAAAGAGACAAAGCTCTGCCTGCCACTCCCGCCTCCAGACCAGGCCTCTAGGGGTACTGTTAGCCTGATCGTAATGTACAATGTAGAAACCATCCTTGTGACTTGCATGTCTGACCCCCTCACTGATTCCCAGCACCTGCTCACCCTCTTCCCCACCACCCTCCAAAAAAGAAAAAAGAAAAAAAAAAAAGATGGTTGCAAGTTTCTTCATTGGTAATAAGCCTGATTAGCAGAACACAACACACTCCCATTATCCCTAAGCGGAAGCATGATTTGAGTCACTTTGATTTAGTTCAGCTGTCATCTGACTGGTCAAAAGAGGTAGAGGAAGTAAAATATATATTTTAAACATAGTATCTGAATCGGATTGATCATTGGGAAAGGCAGTCTCTCAAAAATGATCGAGTCCCTCTAAAGGCACAGTCTTCTGAACGGGGCTCTCTAAGAAGCACGTTTGGAAAATCACGACTTTAATATTCCATCAAAGACTGAGAGCGAAGCAACACCCAGTCAGAGAGTGCAGTCCCAAAGTTGGCCTAGGTAGTTCTTTTCAAGCCAGGAACGTCAACTTCAGTTCCATACCTTCATTGGATATTCTAATCATACACACAGTCTTGACCACATGTGTCAATTACACTAATTATAATTTGTAAACATTATAGGTATATTTTTCAGAAAAGCATCACTAATATCAAAGAACTGGAACAATTGTGTCATTAAAAGGCCAAAGATCGTACAGCAGATCAGGGAATTCATGAAGTAGATTTGGTCGTGACTTGGAAATCCATTCAGCAACAAAAGCAACCGGACCCATTCTTGCACAGAAACGCTCCAACACTCGTTTATTTTACATTGTCTCCAGCCCCAGAAAACATGCATTTTCTTTCTAAAATGGATTTTCTTTGAAAGTTCAAAAGTGAAAATTAATGAGACGTATTTTTGGTATTATCATAGGCAATTAGTTGAAGTTCAGGTTTAGTTTCAAAAGACATTATCAGGGAAGATTCTACTTCTTAAAATCATGATTGTTGGTAAGGAGTGAAAGAAAGATACATTGGCATGCAGTCTGATGAATTAAGTTCACTATTATCATTTTGGAAGATGGGTTATGCTTGCTGGTCTCAATTAGCAACATTTCAAATTACCAGTTGCATTTTTTTATGTGTTCAGTGCCCACTTTTATATAACAAAGTGCATTAATTTTGAATCCTGTGCAGTATCACACTAGTTTGAGATTGACAACATTGAAACAAGATGACACCCTAATTGACTTTGTCACTAATGCAGTTTGAACGTCATTTAATATGTGTCTTAAAACAAATCCAGACTGCACATGGAAGAGATGAGTTCTGGGCAGCAACATGTCTCAGAATATGTACATCTCAAGTTGAAAAAATATGCATTTTTTTTCCTCAATGTAATATAAAGACACAGAATATGCAGATTTTTGAGTCACTTGCTGTATGGAGGATGATTTCATGCAATTGGAAATTGAGCTGGGGCATTCAGACAGAAGTGACAATCTAGGGACAAAATAGGGGACCACAGGGGAGGAGAACTGAGTCCCCATCACTGAATGTCTGTAACCTGGTGAAGGCACAGCCTTAAAGGCTCTCTAGCAAACTGTAGAAACAACGTAGCTTTGGGTAGTTTCATGCTTTGCAGAATTTCTTAGGCTGTAAAGTGAAGCAGCCTGGAATATAGGTTGCTAATTCACTATAGGTCATCAAAACGCTTATCTTTGAAAATCACTTCTCTGTTTGGTGGGGTGTTCTTTTGGGGCTCATTTCCTTACGATTTTTTTAAGTGAAGTTTTTATTTTGATGTTAGTTTGTGTATAATAGGATGAAAGAAGATGTGTAATTGAAACAAAAGACCATTGGACTAAAATATCAATAATTGAACATGTTCATGTTTGATTATTCTTTACATTATGGAGAGATGCAATTCTAGTAATTTGTTAGGAAACTGCATTAAAGCAGTTCTGCCTTGTATAATCTGTAAGTACCTATTAAGACAAAATACTTCTAAAGATACTTATGAAATGTATACATATTTTTCTTGCACGCTACAGGAAATAATTGCATAACACAGGTGTTCAAACTTTTTAAATGCATTTTTTTCTTTCTATCACGAGACACTTGAAACCATTAGATAGCTCATTTCACTCTATCTTAAAACCCTTCTGTTGTCTATAAAGCTAATACAGGTCATACTGGACCTTCAGATTAATCGGATTCACATTCCCCAATGACATTTGCACCACATTCAGTACAGCTATGTCATTGTCATTTAACTTGTGAGCCTCTCTTTAGAACTAAAATGGGTGTGAAAGAATAAAATTCCATGTACTGTAAGTATTCGCAGTAATTCTAGTAGAATTAGCTATCATAACATGTTTATTATACAATGAGCTGGCATGACACAGAAATATATTTTGTGTTTGTATGACTTTTATTTTGAATAGGTTAAATATGGTGCCACTCCATATATAGAGTGCTTTTGAAAAAAAATTTTAAAAAGGAAACAAAAAATATAAATAAATAAATGAGTGAATGCAAAATAAGCAACTGTGCCTTTTATACCTGTTGTTATGGTAAAAAACAAAACAAATGGTTGTTGGGTTTGGACAATGAGGGGAAATGGGCTATTCCCAACTTTTTTGATCCTGTATATTTATCCATGTTTATTTTCTGAAAATAATAAATAATATATTAAAAATTTGCCTTCTGACAAACTCAGATAATGGACCAGTCTTAGCTATCGTTCCTCCATCCAACAAAATTAAGGCGTTACTATGGACTGCTTATTTCTGATGAGAAGGCTAAAGCATTTATTGTCATAGTAACACAGGAAGATGTTATCAGGGGTGAAATCAGTCCATCTTGCAAGATAAAATATTGATTTCAAATTTCTATTCTTGATTTCTTTCTTGTTGTTATTTTTCTGTTAGCTGGTGTTCGGTTTCGGTTATATAGGATATCAACCATACTTGTTTTCTGTACACAAGGATCTCAAGTGAACTCTGCATGCACTATACATTAGGACACATTTATAAATTAATGAGTAACTATATAAATTTATGTGTTTTAAAACGTCTGTAGCTTCGATCTGAAACCATTCTGAACCTCCAGATATCATTTCTGTATGGTTTGCGACTGGCCTGCTGCCTGAGTTTCAGAACACAAGGGAGGCATTATTTTTATGGAAAGAGGAACTAAGATGGGACTGACCGTGTCTGGCTGAGACTCACTCTAGAAAGCTGATTTATAAGAGAATAGGAAAGTAAAACACACAGAGCAGAAGAAACTGCCAAGAATCCAACAGCCATTCTGAGACAGTCATGAGAAATCTCAAGACCTAAGTAGTTTTCCGTATATTGTTATCAGTGATAAATGTACATTGTGTCCTTAAGGGAGACATAAAACGTGAAGATGAGCATGAATATCATGGAGCTGGTCTGTTGTGACCCAGGCAGAGGTGTATGTAACATCTGGAGGAAGGCATCATTTTCCCAGCTACCTAAGGTTTACTTTCAGAGGACTTTTTCCTACATTTTAAAGCACTTACATTCAGTGTGGTACGATCTGTTTGTAACGTTCATCATTGACTATTGTTCTGCTATTTGGATGTTGATAGTGAAGCAGAGAACAATTTATCATCGTTTATTATGAGTCACTATGCACGCAACTATGCTAAACATGGCGAAATGTATTAAAACACTCGTCCAACTATTTATGAAATACTTTACATAATTTAATTTGCTTTTGTACAGTTTTATGTAAATAAATTGCTTGTCATTTTTGTCTCTGCAAATTAAAATATAACATGGTCAAATGGTTTCACACTTGTAAGTGTGCTTCTCTGTTGACAGCTAATTCAGTTTTGATTGGACGAGCAGTGAATGGATGGATGTACCAGTTTGATTGAAAACGGCTTGATTTCTGCTAAATTAAGATACAGGAAGGAAAATAATGCTGTAGCAATTGTTGGTTTGGGGCCAGGTGCATACCTGTCTTATTTCTTTGCCTTATAATGGATGGAACTTGAGTTCTTCAGTCTCATCAAAATAATTCCTGAGACAGCTAGCTGACTTTTAAATCGTAAATGTAGGAGAACTTATTATCATTAAGATTGATTTTTTTCAGAGAATTTTCACATTTAAGATAAAATTAATTCTAAGTCAAAATGTATCTCTGTAAAGGCAATGTTTGTTTGTTTGTTTTCATCTACAGCAATGACAAATTTTAAAAACTTAGAGACAAAAATAATTATGTCATGTGAGATGTAGAGAAAAAACCCAAAGCAAAAAATAGAATATTTACCTTGCTCATTTTTCTTTGGTTGAGCTTTCTTTACTTGTTATAGTTTTTAATGGTTTGCTATCTTTTTTTTTTAGTTATTCTATTATCTCTTTATTATCAGATTATGCACTTAATTATAATGGTTATCTTCTTTGTGCATGAAATTGGTATCTATTTAAGCAAGCAACTTCTCTTCTCCAGCCCAACTCAGAAATTTAAAGGAGAAAAATTATTTTCTATACAGGGTGGGGCAAATATAGGTTTACAGTTGTTTGCATGAAAATTATACAATAATTAATGTGTAATAATGCAAGAATAAACTTTTATACTCACAACTGTAAACCATTTTTGCCCCCCCTTATATGAATAAATTATATGGGATTTTTGTGTCATCTCACAACAGTACTGCTAAAATAGACTAATGTGAAAAAAATAACCATTCTGAGGAAACTTGCCTTGAAGTTTCCCTACCATTCTTTCCCTGTCTTGGATAAAAATTCAAAAGAATTTATATAGACTTGAATATTCTTTCTTAGATCAAAGGTGTCCTTACAAATTGATTTTGGCTCTAGCCTTCCTTCTCTAAAGAAGGAATTAAGAGTCCATCCCAGGTGAGGGCACATATAAGAAGCAACCGACAATGCATAAATTAGTAGAACAATAGATTGATTGATGTCTCTCTCTCTCTCTCTCTCTCTCTCTCTCTCTCTCTTTCTCTCTCTCTCTCAAAAGTCAATAAACAAAAATTTTGAGGAAAGAGTGAGCATGGTGAGAAAGTCTGCTTCCAGTTATAATAAGGAGAAGAAATGACGTGAAGAAATGCTTTCATTTGGCTTCTGCTTTTCTAATGATGAGAATCAAACATCAGCACATAAGTCAATGGAACAGTATATAAAATGAATTCACTGTCTCTTCTTCCTTTAAACTCTGTGTAGATTTACCAAACACATTTCTTCACCCTGAAATTGCATTCTTAAGATCATTTTTTGAAAAATCTCAAACATGTAAAGCTACAGTAATACACTTTAGAACAAAGATGAACATGAAGCGGGCCGACAAAGTTGCAGGTATTATTCCCAAGGCTTAGATTTGATTGTTCTACCATCTCCGAGTGATTGGAAAGAGTTCCATCTAGTTAACTTAGAAGCTTTATTAGCACAATGACCTGGTTACACAGTATCTTACATTTATAGCACACGATATGGTTTCCAAATGTTTTTGCAAGATGTATCACAATTTCCCACAATACCTGCAATAAAAGCTGTAGAAACCGCTAGATGAACCATATGTGAAGGTACCTTTTCCTTTTATTAAATAGCTAGAAACCTGATGCATGAAAATTCATGCAAGAGTAGGCCTTCCTTCCCCAGGCTGCTGGCACCGGCTTCCCTCTGGCACCCGGGACCTGAGCTTCCCTCCTCCAGCCACCAGCAGTCAACTGGGTCCCAGGGTGTTTCCCTCTCCAGCTGCCCCCAGGCACCCAGGACCCAGGCTGGCTTCCCTTCGTCCCTGGCTTGGTCAGGAAGGACATCCGGAATGACATCTGGAAGACATGACATCTGGAAGACGTCCTGTCTAATTAGCATATTACCTTTTTATTATTATTAATATTATTATAGATTCTTAGATTGAATAGAAATTTGAATACAAAATTCTGCTATACTAACATTCTCCCTCTACTACCAAATTAACATCCCTCCTCTTCCACTGAATACCAATGGAAACATTTTGCATGATTTAGCCCAGTGACAAGGAAAAGAAACTACCCATTTACCTGAATAAAATAGGCATTTGGTAAAGTGGGAATTTGGGGAAGGGCACTAATTACACAGATGGGCAGGTGATTATCGTCACAATGCACTCTGGCAGGCATTGTTACTTGTATTTCTGAGAGCAAACTGGAAATGTTTAAAAATATATATAGCCTAATTTCTTCCCGCTGAATTCCTCTTCCCAAATCTATCTTTTGGCGAACTTTGGCTGGATCAATAGTCAGTATAGATTTGGGGAACTGAATAATCACGACTGACAGCAGTATCAAAATCGATCAGATAATTGTAGAATTCCCAAATTTACTGTGTTTTCAACAAGCTGACTTCACAAAGAAATCCATTTATTGTTTATCTGGTCTCTTCTCGTTTTGAATTTATCCCTTTTGTGTTCCCATCTCAAAGCCCTCTGCCAATCTCTGAGAAGTTATTTGCTCTGTGTTTCTTCCCTGTCAAAAGCAAACGTAGTTTTCCCTGCAGGTGGTGGGATGTTAGGTAGCTAACCACAAACTAGAGAATTTTCAACCCAATCAGCTTTACTTTAATAGGAATTCACAGTATCACTACTCCAGCACTAAGGAAGCAGAGTGAATAGAGACTGCACTTACATTTGTTTATTTTCTCTTATCTTTATCCCTACTCTAATGCTTGTTTATAAACTGCATGGAGGAAGGTGATTAACCAAGATAATATAAAATTTCTAAGCTGCAGGGAGTGAGGAAAGGATATGAATGTAAAATGTGGAAAGCTGAAAAATTATGCTCTCTTTTAAGCCTAGCTTTATTTTTTTCCTATTGTGCTACTGTTAAATGTAAATTTTATTCATTGATTGAATTTAATATGTGTGACCCACGCAGAAATAATTATGTCTAGTTATTGAACCTCCTGGAGCAAAATATAGAAGATGCTTAAATGTTCATAAATGTAAAATTTGCCCCCAATACTCTCGGATGATACTACACAAAAAATTATCGTTTACTTGTGATATTCATTTTTATATTATTCCATTGGAAGTTATGATTCAAATGATCCACTACCAGGAAAATCATAAGAAAGATGTATATGGTGAACAAATGCCAGATATAATCTTAGAGATTAAAGTGAGCTTTGAAAAAAATAAAAATGTTAATTAAGGTGCCTAATTTTAGAAAATAGTCCACTAAACAACCACGCACTGAAGGGTTTTGGGTTTGTTCCCAGTCAAGGGCATGTGCCTGGGTTGCAGGTCTGAACCTGGCCCTGGCAGGGCACAGGCTGGAGGCAACCAGGCAATATGTCTCTCTCACATCGGTTTTTTTCTCTCTCTTTCTTCTCCTCTCAATTCCACTCTCTCTAAAACAAAATCAATGGAGCCCTAATTGGTTTGTCTCAGTGGGTAGAGTGTCAGCCTGCAGAATGAGGAGTCCTGGGTTCGATTCTGGTCAAGGGCATGTACCTTGGTTGTGGGCTCAATCCCCAGTAGAGGGCATGCAGGAGGCAGCTAATGGATGTTTCTCTCTCATCGATGTTTCTAACTCTCTATCCCTCTTTTTTCCTCTTTGTAAAATCAATAAAATACATATTTTTAAAAAAGTTTTAAAAAGTCAATGGGAAAAATATTCTCCGGTGAGGATTAACAAAAATGAATAAAGAAATAAAGAGATAAAAACAAGGTGTTTTATTTTGCTAATTTAATTGAAAGTACATCATAATCACCTTGTCAGTTTGGCTCAGTGGATAGAGCATCAGCCTGAAGGGTTCTGGGTTCGAGTCCAGTCAAGGGTACATGCAAGTGTTGAGGGCTTGATCCCCAGTAGGGGGCATGCAGGAGGAAGCCAATCAATGATTCTCTCTCATCATTGATGTTTTTCTCTCTCCCTCTCCCTTCCTCTCTGAAATCAATAAAAATATATTTTAAAAAAGAAAGTACATTACAATATCCCAGACAGTAAAATTAGTAGTAACTTGACAGGATAATATCAAGTTTTTTTTTCCCTAAAAGTGTTTCATGGAATATTTTTATTGCAGTTCTATAGATGGTGATAAAAAATGGCCATGTATTTAAATCATTTTATAATACATTTATGGAAATGCATTGAGGGCAGAAATTACTAGAAAAAAGTAAACAAATCAAGTAAATAGATGGCTTGGTCATTTACTTATGGTTTTAGCACTTGTCTTTCAGATAGAAATGGGATTTGAATGCTTTTCCAGACCCTACAGTACAGCTGGAATGTACGAGAATAGTATTTCTTAAACTGGAGTTTGTGATCCACTCAGAGATTATAGAGCAGTGGTTCTCAACCTTGGCTGCACATTAGAATCACCTGGGAATCTTTTTAAAATTCTGATTTCTGGGACTCATTCTGGAGGGGATTTCTGGAGGCCCAGAAATCAGGATTTTAAAAAGATTCCCAGGTGATTCTAATGTGCAGCCAAGGTTGAGAACCACTGCTATAGAGTGTTACAGATCCAGGAATTTCATGAGAATTTTTAAAGTTTTATTAATATGACTAAAGGCCCAGTGAACAAATTTTGTGCACTGGAGGGGTGTCCCTCAGCCTACCCTGCACCTTCTCAAATTCAGTACTGCTGGCTCCTAATCACACATCTAACTGCCTGACTGATTGCCCCTATCAGCTTTTGCCTGCCAGCCTGATCACCCCCTAACCGCTCCCCTGCCAGCCTGATTGATGCCTAACTGCTCCCCTGCCAGCCTGATCACCCCCAACAGCCCTCCCCTGCTGGCCCAATCTCCCCCAATTGCCCTCCCCTTCTTGCCTGGTCACTCCTAACTGCCCTCCCCTGTAGACCTGGTCCCCCCCAACTGCCCTCCCCTGCAGGCCTGGTCGCCCTCAACTGCCCTCCCCTGCCGGCCATCTTGTGACAACATGGGGGTGGTCATATTGTGATGATGTGATGATGTGAGGGCATCGCACGAGGGCCACCTAGGCTTTTATTAGTATAGATTAGAGGCCCAGTGCACAAAAATTTGTGCACTCGGGGGGGTGGGGGGCGTCCCTCAGCCCGGCCTGTGCCCTCTCGCAGTCTGGAACCCCTCGGGAGAAAACGACCTGCTGGCTTAGGCCTGCTCCTGGGTGGCAGAGGGCAGGTCCAATCCCTAGGTGCAGCCCCTGGTCGGGCTCAGAGCAGGGCTGATTGGGGAGTTGGGGCGCCGCCCCTTTCATGCACAGAGCAGGGCGGATCGGGAGGTTGTGATGCCACCCTCAGTCACGCTCAGAGTAGGGCCGATTGGGGGGTTGGGGCACCGCCCCCTGTCACACTCAAGGCAGGGTCTATGGGAAGGTTGTGGCGCCACACCCTGTCACGCACAGAGCAGGGCCAATCAGGGGGTTTGGGGCTCCGTACCCTGTCACCACAGAGCAGGGCCCATCAGGGGTTTGGGGAGTTCCCCCCTGTCACTCACAGAGTAGGGCCGATAGGGGATTTGGGGCACTGCCCCCTCACACACAGAGCAGGGCGGATCAGGGGGTTGGGGTGCCGCACCCTGTCACACTCAGGGCAGGGCCGATGGGGAGGTTATGGCTCTACCCCGTCACACACAGAGCAGGGCTGATCAGGGGTTGGGGCAATGCCACTGTCACACTCAGTGCAGGGCCGATGGGGAAGTTATGGCTCTACCCCTGCCGGGAGCCGGTCCATGCTTGCTGTTTCAAGGGACCTGGCATATATGGCATACTGTTCTTAATATGTTTGCTCACCTTCTTGGCACTATGTGTTTTAACCAAGGTCTCTGAGAAAGGTTGTTTCCCCAGGTAGGGATTTTCCCCTGAAGTTAGGGAGGGAATAAAACCTCTTAACTAAGTGCCAGGCGGGTAATTAATCACTTTAACTATGAACAATCATGCTTAAGCTACATAATCTTTACTCCCTGGAATGGAGATAAGAAACGCCCTAACCTTTGTAATAGAGATTGATAGGATTGAATCAACTGGTATAAATACAGATGTAACAAGACAGCAAGAGAGAGAGAGAGAGAGAGACAGAACCTAGGCACAGAACCTACACAGAACGTTCTCTAGGGACAGAAGAACTTCGCTGGAGAGAACATGGCAAAAGATCCTGGACAGAAACTGGCCTCAGAACCTAGAGACAGAACCTAGCGAGAGAACATGGCAAAAGATCCTGGACTGAACCTGACTACAGAAATTGGCAAGAGAACCTGACTAGAACCTGGTGACTGAACCTGTCTGGAGAACCTGGACAGAACCTGACTGGAGAACCTAGCGAGGGAACATGGCTACAGAACCTGGCTGGAGAACCTGGAGAACCTGGCTGGAGAACCTAGCAAGAGACCATGGACACAGAACCTGGCTGGAGATCCTAAACAGAACTTCGCTGGAGATCCAGACCAGAACTTGGCTGGAGATCCTGGCTAGGCTGCTGATCAACTGAACGCTGTCTCCGTGTCATTCCTTCTTCGCCGACTCCGTCTACCCCTTTGGGAACCCCTGGACCTGCTGGGATTGGACCCCGGCATACCCCGTCACACACAGAGCAGGGCCCATGGGGGGGTGGGGGGTTGGGGCGCCGCACCCTGTCACACACAGAGCAGGGCCGATCAGGGGGTAGGGGCACCTCAGCCTGTCACACACAGAGCCGCAGGGCAATCAGGGGGTTGGGGAGCTCCCCCCTATCAGGCACAGAGCAGGGCTGATCAGGGGGTTGGGGCACCTTCCCCTGTCACGAACAGAGCAGGGCCAATAGGGAGGTTGTGGCCCTGCCCCCTGTCACACACAGAGCCACAGGGTGATCAGGGGGTTTGGGCGCTGCCCCCTGTCATGCTGATCCCGGTGCCAAGAGGCCTCCCAGCTCCTCTGATCCTGGTGCTGGTAGGCATATTACCCTTTTACTATATAGGACAGAGGCCTGGTGCACGGGTGGGGGCCAGCTGGTTTGCCCTGAAGGGTGTCCTGGATCAGGGAGGGGGTCCCCACTGGGGTGCCTGGCCAGGCTGGGTGAGGGGATGATGGCAGTTTGCAGCTGGTCACACACACTTCAGGGTGGGGGTCCCCACTGGGGTGCCTGGCCAGTCTGGCTGAGGTGCTGAGGGCTGTTTTCAGGCTGGCGGGTGACTGAAGCTCCCAATTGCTCCTTTTTTTTTTTTTTTATTCTGGGCCAGCTTTAGCTCTGAAGCTTAGCTCCAGCTCTTAGGCCTCCGCTACTGAAAGCAGGTTTCTGGCCTTTGTTTACCTTCTGTATTTGAAACAATGTTGCGATCCTGCTGGCTGAAGCCTGGCAACTAAAGCAGGTTTCTGGGGTTTTGTTTAGCTTCTATATTTGTAACATAGTTGCTTAGAGTTGCAGCTCAGAGGCCGGCAAGGCAGGCGGGGAACATTGGAGTCCTCCATCACTGAAGCAAGCAAGCCTCATGTTAGCTTTAAGCTGCCTGGCTGCTGTCTGCCATCTTGACTGGAAGTTAATTTGCATATTGCCCTGACTAGCCAATGGGAAGGGTAGCAGTCATATGCTAATTACCATGTTTCTCTTTTATTAGATAGGATGATCAAAGTGATATTTCAGTAGAAATAGTTTTCAGTGATAAATCTTAGTTGAAGTTGAATTTACCAGAGTGAAATCTTCACCTTATATGTGAATATTTATTCATCCATTATGTAAATAATTATGTTCTCTAGAGTCCAAAAGGAATTTTTTTTTCCTTTACAGGGGTCCACATTTTACTCAGTTGTGAGAAAAAACAAATCAGATAATTGATGAGAAGCACAGTATTAGACAAATTAATGTAAATTATTAATTAGGAAATATTAACATATGCAGAGGTTGACAAACTTTTTAAAAAAGTACCAGGTAACAAAATTTTCCAATAACTTAAATGCATGAATATCATTCTTAATTGAGGAGACATACAAAAGTAGTCAATGAATGATAATTTGCTGACACTGCTATACACAAAACTATTTCAATTGATACTAATTTTAGAATCCATCATCCAAATTCTTCTTATATTTCCCTTACGTATGTATGTGTTTGATCAGGACAGTACTGATTTGTGGCTTTGTCCAGCAATGACACTAATAATCACCCTCAAAGGTTACATTATGTGATTACCACAGTATCAGGGTCCGTCCTTCCCATTGGCCAGCTGTATAAAAATCTCAACCCCAGATCACAAACATTGACTCTATCAGAGATACAGGTCGATGTGCACCAATCTTTAGGCAACTGTAAAAGAGCTGATAATCTTCTCAATACAGGAATTGTCATTGTCCATATCATAACAGTTTGGTTTAGAGGTGGGGATTTTACTTTTTTACCTTGGATCAAAAGCCTTAAACATACTTACATTTAAATGCCATAGATAAGGGCTCATTATACTATGTTAAGTAAAAAATAATATAAAGTTTCATATTTAGAGCATTATATCCACAAAATAAAAAGAAGATATGCCGTGATGAATGTAGTGGCATTCTGGAAATGAGGTTACCATTTTTTATGTTTTTCAAATTGTATACATGAATATGATTTACATTAACAATATGAAAAAGTGAACACAAAGAAGTATTCTAAAATTATGGGCAGTTGAGTGAATAAACTCAAAACTAATAAAAGAAAAAATTTACTTCTAAAACTTTAAACACTTTTCATCTAATAGTACCTGCAAAGGAATATTCATTATTAAAAAGTCCTACATAATCATTTTAGGGTTACATTTGACATTATCTATTACTTATCCCAGCAAAGTGAATATTATATGCTAAATAACTTCAAGATTGTTGCTACCCAAATGATGTCTATATACACTGCTAAGCCTTTAAATGTGAAGTGTGCATTTTGAGAGAAGTAACATATAACCATGAAAAAAAAATTGACACCTATAATGAACCTATTATCTAGGATTCGAACAACGTAGAAAATGTGGATGGGTGCTTCGGTGTGTGAATTAGATTATTTCAATATGAATTCTCCAATATGACCATTTCTGAAGCTAGCTTCAATCTGGGTATTATTATTGATGTTGTCTGTATAATTCTCAGGACTAGTTGGTTTTGTTAAACCTCCAGAAATGCAGCTACTGAAAAAGGTATTATAAAAATCTATGCCTGGTATAAGGAGCAATCGACATTCTCATTGACTAAAATAATCTGGGAACATAATTGGAGGAAAGAAAAGATAAATGCTCAGCCATGAGGGACAGGTGCTGTCAGTCCATAGATGACTGAAGAAATAAAAAGGGCAATTGAGAATGCTACCATATTGGAAAACTTGCTTCAAGGCTGTCCATGTTGTTGGCAAAGCGAGTGTGAACAGGGTGAGCAGTATAGCTCTTTTCCAAAAAAGCTCATTCCTCAGTGAGCCATCTTTTTTTGTCAGACTAGAGCTAAGCTCCTGCTATGTCAATTACCGGGATCCATAGGGAGATATTTAGTATACTGCCTGTTGATGTCTTTCCTTAAATTGCCTGGAATACTCCAGGCTCATTTTTTGCTATTTTTCTCCATCTTTTATTAGATGAAAACAAACAGTATCACAGGTGATTTGATTTTTCTTTCTGCTTAGGATTTATATATGCTTCACAGCCAGCATTTGGTATCCTCAGGTTTAAAGGCTCTAAGTCATCAGAGAAATGCTCCCACTTGACTATAACTGTAAGTCAGACGATTATAATGATAGTGGCACAGGTGGGAAAATAATCTTCACTCTATTGTAATCAGACCTGACGCTGACAAAGAATCATGCATTGCTTTGGTGTTTCAATGGTGATGAAAGCACCAATTTATACTTTACCTTTTCAAGAACAGAAAGGGATGTAAACAGAAGGCTATGGTACTCGGGTTTAATTTCTATCTGAATTACAAATATAAAAAGATTAACTCAGGATAGTGGATTGAAGCCAAATTACCAGAAGTCAATATGGAAATGACATTTGCATTGCTTATGTTCATCAGACTCCTAACGAAAAGACCTTGATCTCTGTGACACTTGCTCCTATAGCATCATGGCAAAGAATTCCCAGGGCTATGACTCCTTCCACACACATGAAAATAACCACAGAGGAATCAGGTGGGACATGTTTACTTTGCCCACATCATGGTCAACTTCTGTCTAGATAGTCCCATTAGCTCCAAATTTATTTTTTTCTTTCAGCTGCAATTTGACTCAATTTTCACCAATATGTAAATTTGGGTTATAATTGTATGAGGCACAGCATAATTTCTAAAATTCAAATCAGAAAATGTATTTCAATTACATTTCAATCATGTGATGTCACTTCTCAATCTTCTCCAACTGTGCAGGGAAATAACCTTCTGGTGACCTCATCTCTTGAAATTGCCCTTCCCATTCTGGCTCTCAAAGGTGTTTCTCTTCATTCTCAAATCTATGAGGATTATTTAATTTGGAACAAAATTTCTGAAAATGGATCATGTCCTTCCTGAAAAGTTGCTTATATATCTTATTTCCCCTCGACCGTTTAACATTGTGCATTTCCTCTAGGAAATGAGAATGTAGTTTAATACCTTAACAAAAATATATGAGGTATACCAAACACAATGCTGGATATCTGGGATACAGTAGTGAGCAAGATATGGATGGTCCCTTCTCTTATAGAGGTATAATAAAGGTGGGAGGTAGCCAGAGTGAGGGGGCAGCATTGAAGTGTTATGAACGACACAGCACTGGGTACTTTGTATGTTCAAATGCTGAGAACATAAAAACTATTTAGGATAACTTGTGTGGCATCTATCTGAGATATTTGCAATGGGAATACGCATTCAAGGAGGCATCCAAGTTTAAGAATAAGGATAGGTAGATGGAAATAAAGGATAAAGATATTTTCAGGCAAAGATAGCTGTATAACGAGGCCAGGGTTCTGAGAGAGCAGGAACATTTGAAGAATTAAAAGAGTTTCAGGATGGGGAAATGATAGAGAACAGGAGTGTGTGCAGGTATTTTGTGTGTGGGGTGGGGAGCGGGGGGGTGATGGGAATAATGGTAAAAAGAGAATGAATTCCAAGAGTTTGTTCTCTGTTCCCTTCCTGAAAAATATCTGAATATCTTATGATTAAATAATTGCATTATTTAGTGTCCTTCTATTCCAAGCAACCAGATAGTTTTAGGTTATCTCAGTAACTAAGAGAGTTCAGGATCCATCTCAGCAGCTGGATCCTCAGGGAACTGAGTGGTTATGCATTACACCATTCAATTTCAACACTTCTATTCATCTCCTGACTGCCATGGCTCTGGGTGCCTTCATCTCTTCTTGACCACACCTGTGACTTGGCTCACCTCTGCCTCTGCTGCCATTCCTGCTATTGTGGCCAATCGTTGTACTCTTTAGACAGGCTCTGTCCAATATGGTAGCCACTAGCCACATGTGGCTATGAAATATGAGTTTAACTCAACTAACATTCTTCAGTCTCAGTTCTGTTATGGTCTGACTGAGGTTGGCAGAATACTTGAGCTCATAGGTGGATGGTCATTCAACTGGCTGCTTTCAGATCATCATTGCAATCAGTTGAGTCCATGGTGAGATGAAAACAAATGTGATCAGTTAACCACAAGGAAATCCCTAAATCATCTGCTTTTAGTGGCAGAAGAAGGCCACAGAAACCATTTCATACATGTATGCACATTTTTCAACAAATATTTGCAACTGCGCTTAATGCTAAAGATACAACGTTGAATATGACCTACTCATGAGTGCAAGGAGCATGTTCATTGGAACATTGGTAATTCTAAATGCAATTATAAATATCACAGTAAAGAAATACATGTCTATGGTTCTTAAGGCATAAAAATACTAACTGGTCTGACTTGGGCAACTATAGCTTATAAAGAAAATTCATTAAAGATTAACATGGACAGATGAAGAGGGGTTAGACAGTGAGAGAAAAATAAATATTCCAAGCACAGAAACAATGGTAAAGATTAAAGGTGAGGAAACAAAGAAAACAAAGTTTGTACCTGCAAGTGTTCAGTATTCCCAGAGCACAATGTGGATGAGGGGCGTGAGTCTCCTAATACAGCAATCTTGCAAATGCCTTACTTCTTAGTTCCTTTTTTGCACCCACACTGTAGTACAGTATTTAATCTTTCTACCACACTGTTGTGATACATCACTAATGGTGGACATCTGTTCTTTTAATCAACCAAACATTCCCTCTACCTTCTTGTTGTAAAATCACCCTCTTTTTCCTCTGCCGGTATCTGCAGTTAAGAGTCTCCATTTTCCCCTGGCCACATGCTGGAGAGGAGGGGAGGGGAGGCGTCTCAAGTGGGGCCAATTTGACCCTCTCTTCAATTTGGAGGAGAATCCAACAGCAGAAATAGGTTGTGACCCTATTGATTCGGATTGTGGCACCCTGAAGATCATGCCATAGTGTCTGCAGCCTAGAGCCTCAGAGCCGTTTCCATGGAGCCCGATAAGGATTTACCTATCACCTGCCTTTTATTAAATGTTTTAATCCTAATACCTCCAATATGTGCTTAATGATAGTGATTGAAGAAAAAATCGAATACCGGAAAACAGATGCATATATGCTCAGGGTTCTATTCATACTGCATTATCCTCCTGCATTTCCAGTGGTTTCTGCCCCAATCTCTTCATTCCACACTGAGATAGTCACTGTTTCTGAAGCTTGTCTTGTGTATTTCAGTCTCTAGGTCAATTTTGTCCCCATCTCAAAACATGTGCTCCCTGAACCCCTGTCCAAATCCTGCCATGACATAAAGTCTGGAGCAACCTAGATTCCCTCCCACTTCCTCTGATTATTCCAGCTGGAAGTCATCCCTATTCCTTGAAACTCTGATTTGGGAGATAAATATAATTTTTTCCTTTCTCCTTTTCAAATGAGAGAATTTTATAAAATACTCCTGCTTCTTGCCCCACATCCCACTCTTCCTCCCAGCAGAAGAATGAGCTGTTTATGGATGAGAAAGAAATACATGCCAATTTTCATTCTTGAATCTGGAGGAGGTGCTAATCATCATCATAATAAAAGGCTAATATGCACATGGTCATCACACCATGATGCTATAAAGACCAATCAGCAGGGACCTGAGGCTGCGTGGTGCCTGGCAGGGTGGGGGACCTGAGGATGCACCCCCCACCTGGATGGGGTTGATGGGGGACCTGAGGCTGTGCTCCCCAACTGTGCCCCCTGCCTGGCGGGGCTTGACGGGGGTGGGGCTAGCCAGATCAGGGTCTTGCCCAAGGGGGTTGGGGCCCGGGTCTTGGTCTGGCGTGATTTCCAGGCATGTGCGGGTGGGCAGGGACTTGATTCTGGGTCCTGCAGTGCGCCCCAGACTCTGACAGGAGGGAGATTTTCATATAAATTTTACTAATTTTCTTTAATCTCCGACACTTCAATTATAGAGAAAGGGCAAATAGCAATATTAAAATATTTCCTCTAATTAATTTCCTTTTAATGTGCACCGGGCCACTAGTTTATTTATATTTAATCAGGAAAACCCACAAGGGATTATTTGTCCAGAGGGGATTACTTTTTTTTTTCACTTCCTTTGTAGAATATTTGTGTCTTGCATTTATTTATATTCCCATCCCCTGCAATTTATTGTAGAGCTAGAGACAGAGACAGAGATACAGATTTCTCAGCATCTTCCCCAGATTCTTGTTTCACAAAAGCTAGTGAGAGAATAGTGCCACACAGAGCTCCCGAGGTTGGTAAAATACTTACCATAATATCTTGTCTTGGATTTGAGATCTCTTTTTCATAAGGAAAGTTATATTCCAATCGTAAAGGATTTCATGAGTGACATTCATGTAGTTATGAAACAATGTTTTAGAAGTAAGTGAGCACATTTTCTGCTAAATCATTCAGCATATTCAACAGTCTCAGCACTCACTAATGCACTAATTTTGAATGACTGATTGCTGATTAATAGGTGTCTTTATTCATTGTTCATGAAAAGTACTATGATTTACAGTAATGCAAAAGCCAAAAAATGTGGGTTGTAATACTCTCTTTGAGATTAGCTTCACTATTATTTATGATCTACTTTGGCATTACTTTACGTATGTGTTTAGGGATCTGTACTCTATGAGAAATGACACCCACCCCCGGTACTACTTTGAGAATAATATAAATGAATGCATACTATAATGTTTCCTGTCTTGAACTTCCTTAGAATCATTGCCAGTTAATGTGTTTGGAGTTTTATATACAATAATCAATTTATACAACACAAACTCTTATTACCCTCTGCCTGCTCTTCTTACTGTTTTTATGCTGCATCTCGATTTCTACATACAGGATGGCATTAATAATTGTTAAACTGAAAATAAATAGCCACCTGCATGCTCAGCTGTAAAACATATTTTAAGCCCAGGCAATGACTAAGAAGTTTATAATAAAGACAAACACACCTTGGTGAAATAGTAGACTGGAAGTCTGTAAATATGCGAAGAACTAGAAAGGAGTGAGATTGATATCAAGTCCTGTGCTTATGATGAAAAATAAATTCACTTAGAATTCCATTTCATAAGCTAGAGAATAAGTGATGCTAATTTTAGTTAACTTGTGAGGGTAGGAGAGAAATTGGTGAAAGGCCTAAAAATTTCTTAATGTGAATTTAATTTTATGCTTTAAGATGATAACAACAACAATAAAAGCCACAGTTATGTATAACTATGCAAGTTCCAGACTGAGTTGATGGAATCCTATATAATGAAGAGGTAATATGCACATTGACCATCATTCCCTCACACAAGATGGCCACCCCCATGTGGTCAAAGATGGCTGCCACAAGATGGCCAGCAGGGGAGGACACTTGTGGGCAAACAGGCCAGCAGGGGAGGGCAGTTGGGGGAGACCAGGCCTACAGGGGAGGGCAGTTAGGGGCGACCGGGCCGGCAGGGAGGGCAGTTTGGGGCAATCAGGTCAGCAGGGGAGCAGTTAGGTATCTATCAGGCAGGCAGAAACAGTTAGAGGCAATCAGGCAGGCGAGAGGTTGGGAGCCAGCAGTCCCGGATTGTGAGAGGGATATCCTACTGCTGGTTTAGGCCCAATCCCGAAGGGTCGCAGATTGGAGAGGGTTCTGGCTGGGCTGAGGTTCACCCCCCTCCAGTGCACGAATTTCATGCACTGGGCCTCTAGTAAATACATAAATTAGCTTCTATTATCTTCATTTTTAGATGGGGAAATTGTGTCTTGATTGAGGTAGATAAATTTTCTATTAACTGAACGATCTCGGAATCCCAAATCATATCAGAGTGCCTTCAAGATCCACACTTCTATGTGCTTAACCACCATCTCCCATCATTTTCCAAGGTAAACTTTCAAATCTGCTTCGCAAGGGTGCCTTGTGCACAGCACCTTTCCTTATTAACTTAGCACACACTGTGATGACAGGACAATAGTTTCTTTCTAGAGCAGGATTTCTCAACGGTGGCACTACTGACAGTTTGTTCTAGACAAATTTGTGTTGTGAGGCACTGCCCTGGCATTGCAGGGTGTTTAGGAATGCCCCTGGCTTCTCCCTACTAGATGCCAGGGGCCCCTCCTCCTCAGCCATTACAATAAAAAGTATCTACAGACGTTGCCAAATGTCCCTCTCCCCCCAGAGTATGAGGTGCCAAAAATTTGCCCCTGGTTGCAAACCACTGCTCTAGAGGTACAAATGTTCTTTAAAATTTTTTATTAAATGTATTGATTTTTAGACTAAGAGAAAAGGAGAAAGACACACAGAGAGGAACATCGATTTATTGTTCCACTTTTATATGCCTTCATTGGTTTATGCTGTGTGTCCCCTGACCAGGGACCAAGAACTAGCAAGCCTGGCCTATTGGGGTGATGCATGAACCAATTGAGCTACCTGGCTAGGGCATATGTTCTTTAATCTGGCCAAATTCCAGGCCAGGGTGTTGAGTGTTGAAAATACATGCATATATGCTTTGTGGTATCTTACATGGTATACATTAATGTAGAATATTTGTGTATAAACATTCAGATATCTTCTTTTTCAATTCGTTGTGCCAGTAGAGACCAAAGAGAATGTAGAGGTTGTTCATGTTCTGAATCAGAATCCATTTTATATACAGGCATTAAAGTGATTGTTCTAAAGGAATCTCTTTTCTTCTTTGGATTTCCTGACTCTCCCTGATCTCTTTTTTCTCCTTCCTGCCTTCCTCATAAAAGTATACATATGTTGATTTCAGACAGGAAGGGAGAGGGAAAGAGAGACAGAAACATCAATGATGAGAGAGAATCATCAATTGGCTGCCTCCTCCACGCCCCCACTGGGGATCTAGCTGCAACCCAGGCATGTGCCCTGACCAGGAATTGAACTGTGATCTCCTGCTCCAGAGGTCAATGTTCTACCACTGAGCCATGCTGGCCAGACCTGGCCTTCCTCGTTCTACCTTCTCTCGGTTTCTCTCTGCCTCCCCTCCTTCCTTCTTTCTCTTTGTCCCTCCTTCCCTCCTTCTTTTCCTCTCCCTCTCCTCTATTTCTTCCTTTCTGTTCTCCTCGCTGAGACAGGTTAAAAGGAAACTATCACTTTTCAGTCACACGTGCTTTCCACTTAGTCTGGAATGTCCTAGTCACTTTAGTAACAGAAAGAAGCAGAATATTTGAGAGACTGTGAATTTGCATGAAAATTTGGACTCTAGAATAATGTTGCATTTTTTAAAAATAGTTTCGAAGACGTCTTTTATTTTAACAAGAAATGACATACTGCCATTGAGGTTAAAATTAATCAGTTCCTACAAATAATGCTCGAATTTAAAAATGTATCTGGCCTTAATTTTGTGTAGATAATATTTTCCTGATATTTGTACCTTTTTTCACCAAGATAAAAATGCAATTGTTTTAGGTCCAACAATATAAATAACACGTATTAAACACAATAAACCAAGAACATTCAGAAACAGCTACTAGTTTCAAGAGGCTTTTTTTTTTTCCTTTTCTCATGACTGCTTTGAGTCAATGGGCCCTCCAAGATAGTTAAAATGAGAAGAAAGCACACAGGCCTCCCCCAAACCCCCTCCTCATTGTACTGTGTTTTCTTATTTGATGCAGACACTAGAGGTTTTTAGGTGATAAGAGGAAGTCATGTGCAATCAATACACATAAATCAAAGGGAAGAAGCCAAAACTTTGTTAGGAAACTAACATAATGAGATTTAAAGTTGGAAGAAAATTTTGTTTGCTGTTGACTATCTTAGCTACTTGCCCACTATATTTTTAAAGAAAAGGCAATATAAATGTGCCTGTCTTGTAATGAAATCCATAAATAGATTCTAGAAAACCATACTGTTCTCTGGAAATAATATGAAAAAAAAAAAAAAAGATCTTAGCAAGTTATTGAGGGGGAAAGAAAAGCCAAAGTTGTTTACAAACATGTAAAGAGACAACAGAGCTTTATTCTTTTTGAATCTGCTCTTCTCTTCTATCTTTTAGTGAAATTAAGTTTAGAGGTAATTTCACTTACATCTTTGAGTTAGGGCAGAAGCAGAGATGGCTCCTTCTTTTATACAAAAAAGGGCCAGAGGGTTCCTTCTTGAAATTTTGGGTAAATTTTGTGTATCTGTGCCTATGTCCGAGTGATCAGTAAGAATAACTCCTCTGTAAAAATTTCCTCCACCCAGAGCTAACTAGGATAGCTAAGAGGTAGAATAATGTTTCTGATCTGCATTTGATAAAAGAAAACAAATCCTAGCTGGTTTTGCTCAATGGTTAGAGGGTAGGCCCGCAGACAGAAGAGTCATGGTTAGATTTCAGTTAAGGGCATGTACCTTGGTTCTAGCCTCCGGCCCCAGTCTGTACGCTGGTGGGAGGCAATCAATGGATGTGTCTCTCTCATATTGATGTTTCTCTCTCTCTGTCTCTTCCTTTCCCTTCCACTCTCTCTCTAAAAATAAAACTAATAACAATAAAATAAATGGGAAAAATATCCTTGGGTGAGGATTAATTAAAAAAAAAGAAAGAAAGAAAACAAGAAACAATCATTACCTTCAAGATCTTTTATTTTTCCAGGGAGAAATGCATAGTGAACACTCTTACTACCAATACAATAAGTAATCTGCAAAAAAGAGTTTTAAATGTCTTCCCACTATAATTCCCATAAGGCTTCTCTGTTCTCTGTTGTTCTTGGCTATTTGACCTTGATATTAAACTTTCTTCTTCAGCTTGTTTTTCTTGATGGTTCCATTTATTCAGTAAATCTATCTGTCTTTAATAAAAGAAAGATACATTTTGAACATATTATTTGATTATTTCTGGCTCTCTGCTCAATTCAATGACTGCTAATTTTCAAATTAGCATAAAATAATCTAGTATAAACATACATATATACATACATATGACTTACTACATGTTTGGCACTATTCTAAGAGCTTTACAAATATTAACTTATTAAACCATCAAAATAACCCTATGATAAAATTACTTATAATCATTTCACTTTAAAAAATATGTTTTAACTGAATTCAGAAAAGAAGTGAGAGAGATATAGAAACATCAATAGTGACAGAGAATCATTGATCAGCTGCCTCCTGCACGCCCCCACTGGGGATCAAGCCCACAACCCTGGCATGTGCCCTGACCAGGAATCGAAAGGTGACCTGTAGGTTCATAGATTGACACTCAACCACTGAGCCATGCCAGCTGGACAATCATCTCACTTTTCAGGTAAGGAAAATGTGACACAAAGTTTCAGCAAGTTGCCAAAGTCACCCAAAAGGAAATGACAAATTCAAACCCCGGGCATTAGCCTCCAGAATCTGTTCCCTTCACCACAAGGCTCTACAACCTCATGTGAAGTCACATTTACTCCAGTCCTTCAGACACAGATGGATAGTTGACTATCTGTTACACACTGTCTCAGAAGCTGGAGAGAGACTTTCTAATTATCTGGAAGAATTTCCTGCAAAAAAAATATTTCCCATAAATCAGAGGGATCTCATTATCTTGAATAATCAGGTGGCACTTCAGAGGTCAGGGAGAGGTGGCTTCCCAGGTTGTCCCAGGTGAAGAGATTACACAGCTTGGAGGCATTGCATCCCTTGCAAGGAGCCTTAAATAATCCTGGGGATTCTGTGAGCACAGGCCTACTTAACACTACTGAATTTCTGTGAATTATAACTTCTGTGTCTGTTTGTTTGTAATTGATATAGTTCAAACAACAAAGCTAAGATTCACAAAAATTCAAGATATAGGGTTTGCAAAAAATAAACCCAAGTCAATCAATATGACTATTCAAATCTTAGAAATATGTGTCAGAAGGTCAATTTAGGGATTAGAAGGGCCTCACTTAAACATAAGCAAATCTGAAGCAAGAATAAGCTCATTAAACAGTTATGTCCTTTTAGAGCACTGGTTCTCAACCTGTGGGATGCGACCCCTTTGGCGATCAAACGACCCTTTCACAGGGATCGCCTAAGACCATCCTGCATAGCAGATACTTACTGTCGAGTGTTTCCTTCCACGACTCGCGTGGAGTAGGGTTCGGTATCTGAAAGAGGAGCCGCACAGCAAATGAGAGAAAAAGACACGAGATAATTTTGCAATATTGGGGGAACAGGCGGCAAGTCCCGAAGGACTTCTCCCTGTGCTCAGGCCTCACCAAGCTTTTATTGATCTGGGATGCACCCATAGCATAGCCCTTAGGCAGGTGACCCCCTGCAACAGGCAGACTAGCCCATCAGCAAGGATTTACATAATAATAAATGGGGGAGTAGTTTCAGCTACCACTGTCTTGACAAACAGAGGTGGCTCCTAGCTCTGGGCTTTGCTAGGGCTTCAAAGGCACCCAGCCTTCGGGGCGTTTCGGGGAGTGCTCCGTCTATGCTTATCAGATAGTGAAGGCAATAAACAGTTTCCCACAATTTACATTACTATTCATAACAGTAGCAACATTACAGTTATAAAGTAGCAACGAAAATAATTTTATGGTTGGCTCACAACATGAGGAAGTGTATTTAAAGGGCCAGAAGGTTGAGAACCACTGTTTTAGAGGTTGTTATACTTTTTTTTTTGAATCCTAAAGAAAACCCAGGGAGAAACCTGGGATTGAATGATTGGTGGGTAGCCAATCTATGAGGTGAAGTAGAACTGATTTCATGATTGATAAATGGAATTGAAGTTGTTCACAGATGGTATTAACTTACTAACTAAAATGCTTCCTTACTTGAAGAGGATACATGTGATTTTCATGTTGTGTTGTCTCCAAGATGGATTCAATTGGACATGAGGATGGTCAAAATGGACAGACTCCTCAACTATAATCTGTATTCCCAAAGGACAGACAGCATTATTCAGCATTGTGTCTCCAGGACTAACCCAGTTCATGACACATAGTTGATGCCCATATGAGAAGAAAGGAAGGAAGGAAGGGAGGAAGGAAGGAAGGGAGGAAGGAAGGAAGGAAGGAAGGAAGGAAGGAAGGAAGGAAGGAAGGAAGGAAGGAAGAAAGGAAGAAAGGAAGGAAGGAAGGAAAGAAGGAAGGAAAGAAGGAGAAAAAGAAGGAGAAAAAGAAGAATGGAGGGAGGGAGACAGCCTTTTAACTAATTTACAGAAAGCATTATTGGAAATGTTTTTAACAATCTATTCTCTAATCAAATCTTCCTCCAAATGAATGGGCTTTAAATTTTTAATGTGAAGATGTTCAGAAATTTTAGCCTGTTTTAGAAAAAAACAAATTTACAAAATTGTTTCTCCATCCTAAATGGTTTTCTGTTGTAATTTAGAAAAAAACACTTTTCACAAAAAAACATCTATAATTTCCAAGGGGAACATACAAAACCATTGCAGTTAAACACAATGCTTTCTTTCTTTTTAAATTAGCTCTGAAATTGTAGCTCTTAATATTCAAAAACTAAGGCGATAAACATGAGTCATACATGAGAACTGGGAAGACAATGAATACAGCAGTTTTCAACTTAATGGATTTTGATCTAGGCTCTAGGAAAGTTCTCATTAGTGTTTTGAAACCAAGTTTGAGTTCTTCCATATTCCAGGCAAAATTCCATTATCTTACCCCCTTCACTCAACTATTTCAGAACATTAGCATGCCCCAGATCCTCATCCAAGATTTGTTTAGGGTTTTTACAAATCATTTCTGTCTTCTAAGATAGAGGCACTTTCTATGATTAGAGGCATTTAAGCAAAAAGATAATAAGCAAGGTCTTTGGGTCAATTTTGCATTCATGAGACTTTTCAAGTCCTTTAAAAAAGAAGCCCATCTTCGTGACTAATGCTTTTCTGTGTTGTGGTCACAACACTCAGGACAAAAAAAAATCCAATCCTTCCCTCTAGATGCTTTACTCAGGACAGGACTTGTTTTACACAAGGTTTTTCTGTGAAAAGGCAGTGGGTGGAAGGGATTGAAGGTTAATGCAGGAACAGAGTTCAGTTACTCTGCTTCCAGGCACTTCATCGGAGTTATTTATAAACTAGAGGACCAATACATGATGATTCGTGCAGGAATAGGCCGTCCTTCCCATGGCTGCCGGCACCGCCTTTGCTCTATCCAGAGACACCTTTCTGCCTTTGTTCCAGCCTGAAGCTGCCTTTCCACCTTCCCACGCTGCCCAGAGGCCCAGAGCGGCTGGGGCTGTGCGGAATGCCTGCATCGTCACCATGGCAACAACACAAGCATCCCACCCTGCTGCCAGCTGCTTGGAGCCTGAATATGCAAATTAACCTGCCATCTTTGTTAGGTTAATTTGCATGCTCACTACTAATTGGCTGGTGGGTGTAGTGAAGGTACGGTCAATTTGCATCTTTCTCTTCTATTAGTGTAGATAGACGCATTTGATGTCCTGTTATTTTGAATGAGTGTCTACTTTTAGGTAAGGTATATACACATTTTAATTAGATATCCATCATCTGAGAACCCCTCCCCATCAGAAAATAAAATTTGATTTATTCTTCATTAAATATAAGGGCAGCAACATTTTACGAATGGATTTTCAGCTCAAGAGATTGAAATCTTTGGGATAGGACTATACTATATGCACAGATTCTTTTATTTTAAACTTCTCTAAGCTAATGAACTATTCAAAGGTAATGAAGTAAAACCATGATCTGTTGAGTGTGGTCCAGTTTCACCACATGACAAAGGGAAAGAATGTGTAGATTAATTCTGCTGTCCTGAATTCGAGCCTACTATGCTCTCTTGCTTTTTACACTCAGTATAAAAAACGTTTGTGTGTGTGCTTGTGTGTGTATTATGTGAGTTAAAACAAGAAGCAGCACGCTGTCATACCATGGCTATATATCTGGCCCTCCGTTTTCTGTCACTAGATAGGCAGTCAATGAGAAAACTGGGACATGAGAGCAGGAGGAAAGATCTTTAACTGGAAAAGTTGGACACGGTAGAGCCTGCATTTTTCAGAATCACTTTAATATATGCAAATCACAGGGTTTTCCACATGTTTTTCATTGCAATCAACCAACTAAAATTTGCTATGATGCTGCTCATAATTCTCAGTTTTCTTAAATAGAAGTTGAATCCCAGCCCTAACCGGTTTGGCTCAGTGGATAGAAAGTAGGCCCTGGGACTGAAGGGTCTTGGGTTCGATTCCGGTCAAGGCCTCATGCCTCGGTTGCAGGTTCCATCCCAGGTTGTGGCACATGCAGGAGGCAATCAAACAATGTGTCTCTCTCACTCTCTCATTCTCTTTCTCCCTCCCTCCTTCCCTCTCTCCCTCCCTTCCACTCTCTCTAAAAATCAATGAAAAAAAAAATATCCTTGGGTGAAGATTAACAAAATATAAGTAAAGTACTATTTATTAAAATAATTTATTTATTAACTAAATATGTCAGATCAACATCTTGGGCACCTTAAACTTACACAATGTTATATGTCACGTATGTCTCACTAAATAAATAGAAAAATAAATACTTTAAAAAATAAATAAAGCTCCCCTGCAAATCAGCAATGGAGAGGGATCTGATCTGAAAGGGCCAAATAATCTGTGGAGATCCTCCTGGAATCACTACTATTTACTTTATGACACGAATTTTAGAAAACATCTGTCTTCTTTTTATGGTCCAATTCAAGGGACATGTTGCTGAAACTACCCTTAATTAGTAGTGAAGAATTAATTGCTCTTTCATCCAAGCTCCTAAAGTATAATCTGCATAATTTTATTACAATGCTTATTTCATTACATTTCAGTGATTGAGTGGATGTATCTGTCTGACGTGATTGAGTCTTCTATAGGGAAGTGATTGTGTTTTTGTTTTCCTGTCCCAGGAGGGCTCCCAGCCTAGAATAACCCCGTGAATGTTTGTCTTGATGACATGATGGAGGTAGGCATATTGTTACTCTTAAACATTGAAATGCAACCCACCCTCAGAGGGCAATTCTTTAAGTGCCCATTGTGAAAAATTTTGCAAAAAGTGAGAATTTACCCAGGATTTTATAGATTGACATGAATTATGGATTTAAGAATTATTTTACCAGGACAAAATTGTAAGCTTGTTGTATTTACATATCTTCATGTTCCCTAATCTTTTGCCACCTTAAACAGTCCAACATATTATGCAAGCAACTAAATAAAAGGGGGTGGAAGAGAGTTGGAGGCATTTAGTTGAAATTCCAGAACTAAATTGTGTTGTTTTGATTTTTCTCTTGGTTGCAGAATGGGTGTTTATTAGTAACAGAGGGGAAGGACTCCCCTCAATTCCTCTGGTCACTTCCCTGAGCTGCCCAGGTAAAACCACAGGTTGCTGCATTTTTCTAGAAGCTTCCTTGAGTTGTACGTAAATGAAAGCATATCTGATCTCAGAGACTTTTATGTCCTATGGCTATTATTCCTGAGGGAATAATAGCCATAGGACAAGTCCTTCTTCATAACTGAGGCAATTAGAGAGATTTGGAGGGGTCTCTGATTACACAAAACCAGGGTCAGATCTAATGAAACCATTTTGTTTTCCACAGGGTCTTTATATACCTTCTCTTCAGACCTTTACAAGGACTTTCCCAAGCCCTATTTTCTCATTGAACTAATGATATTCTGCAAAGTGAAATGTCTGAGTTTTTAATGGTTAAAAAAAGCTAAAATAGGTTAATACATTTTGCTTGACTTAGATATTTGATGTTTTGTGTTTTTTTCTTTCTTTCTTATTTTAGATTTTGCAAGAATAAGTCAATTCAATTAGCACTGGATGAACTCCCACAGGACCCTGTGACTGGGTCCCAGGGCTCTGCGGATAGACAGTAGAATGCATATGAGCAAAACTGCCTTTGTGCTCTGCACCACGTTAGAAAGGCATCCATATCTGTCTGCTCCTCTTTCTTTATTCCCTCATGTGTGCATGCATATGAGTGTGCATGTCTTGTGTGAAACATGAGAACATTCTTATCTCCACAGTTCAGCTAATTTTGTAAGACATAGCAGCAGTCATAACATAAGGAGATATTTTGAGATTCAGACACTGATCCCAGCCAAATACTTCATGTAGCGCAGTATGTCCACATGGAGCTGAAAAACATAGCTTCTGTGCTTCATAGAGTCCCTTAAATTGAAGTAAAGTCAAAGTGGGCTACAAGCTCCGTAGAGAATATTTCTTTTTCATTTCTTCCTGTGTGTATGTGGATTCCCAGTTCATATAAAGGATTATCATATGTGACATATAAAAACTTTGTAATATTAAACAACTTAAAGACCCATAACAAATTATATATAGAAAGGTAATACTAAGGGCAATTGCAAAGTACATTATTTTGGAGTAAACTGAGTGATAGGAAGAAGATCTGAATGAGGATTGATCAGGTAAGTGGAAGAAAGAATGCAAGTAGGTGGGGGACATCATGGATTGAGATCTTGAAGCAAGAAGGAAATTGGCCCTTAAAGGAACAAATTGAATTGAGGGGCGGTTGATGCTTTGGGGGGCTTGTGGGTATAGAGGAGTTCTCATTTGTCTGTCATCAAAAAATAATTAAAACTATGTATTTATTAAAGTAATGCATTTTTTAAAAATGTATCTTTATTATTGAAAGTATTACAAATGTCTCTTCCCCACCCCCACATTGACCCCCTCCAACCTGCTTCCACCCTCTTTTATTTATGAATTCACATAATAAGTACATATTGTGTCTGACCATGTCTCAGATGCAGGAGATACAAAGGCAGACAAAATTAATGTAATACTTGTTCTTGTAGAATTTGCTGTCAGTAATGTACGGGTCTGTGTCTGTATTTGCAATGATGATAAGAGATATGGCAAGAAAAACAAAAATAGAGAGTGATATAAAGTAGTTTAAAAAAACAGCACAAACCTAGCCTGGTCCAAGGAGGCAGGAAATCAAAGTGACATTGAATCTGAGATTAGAAGACTGATTGATCAGGTAAGTGGGAGAAAGAACGCAAGGAGGTGGGGGACATAATGGGCTGAGATCTTGCAGCAAGAAGGGAATTGGCCCATTAAAGAAACAAATTGAATTGAGGACCACTATGTCTGGACTGCAGGAGCAGCAGGTAAGAAGTCTGAGATGAGATTGGAAGAGTTAACTATCAATGTGCCATGAAGCCATTTTAAAGTGGGAAGAGACAAAGTACTTACATGGTTTTACCTGTATTCTGCTCTTTCTGTCGTATACATCGCACATAACAATTACTCTTGCAAATGATTGGTTATCATTTTATTAAAAAAAAATAAAAAATAAAATAAAACTTCTGAAACTCCCAGGCAGAATTTATCACTTCAAATTTAGGGCTACTTGATAATTCTGTTCTCTCACATTCATTCATTTGTTCAAACAACTTGTCCAGTTATTGATTTGTTCTAGAGACTATGCTAGATGTTGATATAAGGAGGTGGAGGATACATATAGCAGTGTTTTTGCCCTCGGGAAGGCTGTACTATAGAGGGACAATGCGTATCTCACTGTTTCATAATATCTATAATAATAAAAGCATAACATGCTAATTAGACCGGACAGCCGAACAACCTTCCAGACGAAGCCGGGACTGCTAGGGGCTGTGAGGGCTGGCCGAGGCAGCTGGGGCTGTGAGGGCCAAGCCCCTTGCACTAATTTCGTGCATCGATCCTCTAATTGTTATATAAATATTCTGTCTTAGAATATTTCTAGTTTTACAGAACAACAGCGAAAGTAGTTTGTTGGGCGATATCCCACACACCAAGAAGTCACTGGCTCAAATCCTGGTCAGGGCACAAGCCTGGATTGTGGGCTCAATCCCCAGTAGGGGGTGTGCAGGAGTCAGCTGATCCATGTTTCTCTGTCACACTGATGTTTCTCTCTCTACCTCTTCCTTCTTCTCTCTCTAAAAATCAATAAAAATATTTAAAAAAATACCAGACAATCATTGTCATATTTCAAATCAAGGCTAGAATCCCCAAGGCCTCCTGGTGAGTGGACACTTGATTCCCTAGGCCTCTGCCCTGATTAGAAATGATTTGCTTGGAAATTTTCTTCTTTCCTTTTTGATAAACACATGTGACTTCTTACATTTCTAATCAACCTCCATACTAAAAACCCCTACCTACCCTTTTCTCTGGGCTTTTGAAATGCTCTGCCTTAGACTACATGGCACTTCCTAAAGGAATTTATATTCCCCTCTCTAAATAGTTAATTAGGTTAAGCATCCAGACATCACTTTGACTTGCCTTTTGTCAGGCATCCTTCTAAGTATCTTAACACTGCTGTTGATCTCTCTGATTGTTAGAGACCAGATGTGCATGGGGTAATTCAGGAATGCAGCATTTTTGAGATTTCCAATTGATAAAGTAGCTAATAGCAAAGGTCTTTATTATATATATTTTCCCTTATGAAACCTATTCAGCTTTTAATTTTGAACTTCAAGATTTTTCTTTAGCTCACCCAGGATTGGAATTTAATAAAGACATTCTCTCAGCTCTGTTCATGGAGCAAAGAATTGTTTTGATGTATTATATTAGACATATCCTGAAGGGCCAAAAAAATGCAGGAAATGCATATACGTAGACCAATCATCTTGGGTCTTAGAAAAATCACCTGGCATATCTACCGCCCCAAGCAACCGCCTGCTTTGATCTCTGACCTAGAGTTGGTTGGAGAATGTGCAATGCTCCCAGGGGTTTTGGAATGGAATGTGCCTCTTAATCTCAGACTTATCTGGAAATTGATGAGAGTTGATATATGGGCAGTCACATGTTTCTAAGTACTTGCTTAAATGCTTTTCCTGTTTTGCACATATCCACTCACTTGATAAGAATTATCATTCCAAAAGTATTTTTGGTTAAAAATAGTAAATACAGAAGAGTTAGATTAAACCACAAAAGAGAATTTGAATTTGTTCTAAGGACATAGGTGTGTTTTTTTTAGAACTCAAGGAAGGCAGTGCAGAAGTACAACAGGAAATTGAGAGACTTCCAGAACCAAAATCTCTCTCTCTCTCTCTCTCTCTCTCTCTCTCTCTCTCTCTCTCTCTCCCTCCCACAAAGCCTCCCCTCTCATCTTTGCTTCTTCCTGGGTACCAGCTTCCTTCTCTCCCCGATGATCAGCTTTTCCTGATTCTCAGTTCATAAGGAGCCATGTGGCTCTTTGTGTGCTTTTACATGTCTATTGTTAAGAGACTAATCCCAGTTGAGTCTGATATTTCCTCTTTTCAATTCTAAATTCCAAAGTAAGAATATCTGATTAGCTAAGTTTGAATCATCTGCCTGCCTCAGAGTTCAAAGCCTCAGGTACAGACTTGCTTCTGGTGACCAATCTGGTGAGTCACAGTTTGGGCAGATCATAGAAGCCATCCTGGGTAGAGTTGAAAATAAAGGCATTTACAGGTATTAGAAGGGAGGAGAAGTAAAGGTCAAAAAGGATACCTTTTACATCAGAAATATTAAGAGCAACTTGAAGTAGACACTCTCAGCAATACTTTCCTCTTCTCCCACAGCACCTATACAAGGGAGTGTGCAGTGAATAGGGAACTGACAATTGCTTGATTGACTGAAAAGGTGGCAGTGGTCCTGAAACTTGAACAAATGTGCTATATCTTTTATTGTTAAACTAGAGGCCTGGTGCACAAAATTTGTGTACTGTGGGGGGCTATCCCTCAGCCTGGCCTGAGCCCTCTCAAAGTCCAGGAGAGCCCTCGGAGGATGTCCAAGTGATGGGGAGTGGGCCTAAGCCAGCAGTCGGTCATCCTTAGTGCTGCAGAAGAGGCTCCCACCACTGCCGCTGCACTCGCCAGCTGTGAGCCCAGCACAGGGCTTCTGGCTGAGCAGCACTCTCCCTGTGGAAGCACACTGTTCCCTCATTGTCAGTGCGTGTCATAACGACTAGTCGTTCTGCTGTTTGGTCGATTTGAATATTAGCCTTTTATTATATAGGATGTTTGGTCAATTTGAATATTAGCCTTTTATTATATAGGATATGACTGGTAAATGATGATGCCACACTTGTAGTAGTCAGATCCAGATCTTCTCAAAGGCACAGGCCTTTACTATTAAAGCAATCAATAATTAATAATACATCATAGATCTTCAGTTTTAGATTCAGCATCATCAAATATTGCACAAACAAATATGTGTGCAAAGGAAGAATGTAAGGAAAAAATGAATGAAAACACATCTGATCAAATGTAATTTGATAAGATTAACATCATGCTAGATTTCTGATTTCATTTTGTGCTGGGGCTGGCCAGCAGCCCCTGGACGACGGATGAACAGATTACTCTGACACAGTTTCACTGTGAAAGAGAGGGCTAAGGGACGGCCTCACTGATAGCAGCCAGGCAGCCTCGATTGCCTGTCTTGTTAGACCTTTATTGGAATTTTTATCTTTAGATACAATCAATGGGGTGAGTAATCTTGGGAGGACACATGTGTTTACATTGTCCTCTCGGCAAGGCATAGGGATTAAGCATAAGGATTCCAATAAACACCCGGGGGTCTGCCCATGCACAGACTTGTTTGGAAAGGTCAAGGATTAATTAGGGGCGCCACCTTCGACACTCCCCTAAGTCTCCCCTAAGTCGGAATTCCGATAAACAGGGCAGGCGGCCTCCCACACACTTCCGTTCTCTCAGAATGTCCTCCTCACAACTTTCCAACCAAATCTCTTGTGCTCCCCAACAATTTTGTGATTTGAGGTTAGTGTGCTGGGAATTTTATGCTACCTACAATGAAGATGGAATCCATAGAGCTAATGAATGGTTTTCAGGTAAAAGTTAGATATATGTGGTGTTTTGTTTTGTTTTTAATCATGCTATAATGAATTACTTTCAGAAAACTTTCAAAAATTTTTATTTGTATATAATAATTCTTCAAATTAGTGTTTTGAATGTATATCTATTTTAAATGAAAAAGAGCTATTTTAATCCTTAAAAATACACTTTAACATATATAATACATAAATACAAAAGATATAATATATATGTAAAATTTCACTTGATTCTTACATTATTTTACCTTTATTTTTAAATGAGTAAAATTTAGAATGCTATCTGAGTTACTCAAGTAAAAAGTGGTAGAGCAAGAGTTGTTTTTTTTTTCCCTTTGTTTTATATATTGTGCATCCATGTACTTTTTTTAAAAAAAAATTTAAGACTTTTTTTACAGCAGCTTTAGCTTCATAAGAAAAATCAATGAAAGGCACAGACATTTCCTATTTACCACTTGTCCCCACAGATTCATAGCCTGTCCCATTACCCCCCCCCCCCAGAGGGTTTCATTTATTACAATTGATGAACCTACATTGACACATCATAATCACGCAAAGTCCCTAGTTTACCTGGAGGTTCACTTTTGCTGTTGCATATTTGTGGCATGAATCCATCCTTATAGTATCTTACAGAGTATACTTCCTGTCCTGATAATGCTCTGTGCTCTGCTTATTGGTCACTTCATCACCTCCACCCCCACAAACCATGGAAACCACTGATTTTTCACTGTATCCATAGTTTTGCCTTTTCCAGGAAGCCATAGTAGATGCAAGCATACAGTATACAGCCTTTCAGATTGGCTTCTTTCACTTAATAACATGCATTTAATGTTCCTCTATGTCTTTGCATGACTTGATAACTCATTTCTTTTTAGCACTGAGTAATATATTCCACTACCTGGATATGTCACAGTTGATGGATTCACCTGACGAAGAACATCTTGGTTGCTTCCAAGCTTTGGAAATTACAGATAAAACTGCTTTAAACATGTGTGTGCAGGTTTTGGGGTGGACAAAAGTTCTCAGTTCCTTTGGATAAATACTAAGGGGTACGATTGCTGGGTTGCATGGAAAGAATGGGGTTAGTTTTGTAAAAAACTGCCAATCTTTCCCAAAGTGGCTGTACTGTTATGCAGTCTCAGCAGCAATGAATGAGAAGGCCTGTTTCTCCACATCCTTGCCAGCATTTAGTGTTACTGTCTGTTGCAGCCATGTTAATGTATGTGCAGTGATACCTTGTTTCAATATGCATTTCCCCGATGACACAATGTAGAGCATCTTTTCATTTGATCATTTGCCATCTGTATATCTTCTTTGGTAAGATATCTGTTAAAGTCTTTGGCCCATTTTTTAATTAGGTTGGTTGTTTTCTCATCATTGTGTTTTAAGAGTTCTTTGCATATTTTAGATAGTAGTCCTTTATCAGATATATTTTTTTGAAAATATTTTCTCCCAGATTGTGGCTTGTCTTCCCACTCTCCTGACATTGTCTTTCTACAGAGTAGCAATTTTTAACTTCAACAAGTCCAGCTTATCTGTTATCCGGTACCTTAAATAAGACATCAGTGACATATAGTGAAGTTGCATCATAGTTATATTTTACTTATAAAAATTGAATTGAATATTTCACACACACGTGCAATAAAGAAAAATATCCTCTAAATGGTGCAGGCTGTTTTACCCAACATTCCACTCCATGAACAAATGTTCCAGCCCAGCTGGCATGATTGAGCATTGATCTATGGACCAGGAGATCATGGCTTAATTCTCTGTAGGGGGCATGCAGGATGTAGCCTATCAATGATTCTCTCTCATCATTGATGTCTCTCTCTCTCTCTCTCTCTCTCTCTCTCTCTCTCTCTCTCTCTCTCTCTCTCTTTCTCTCCCCCCCCTCTCTTCCTCTCTTTTCCTCTCTGAAATCAATAAAAATATAAATAAATGAATAAACCAACAAATGAACAAATGTTCCAGAATTACCTCAAAAAGCTAGAATGTAAAGTCACTTTTCCATTACTTTGCCTCAGATCTCATATATGTCAAACTGTGTGAACTGATCACCATACTGAGTGCTTTTCTAGTACTCATTTTTGACAATATGGCTCCTAAATACAACCCAACTACTTTCCCTTGTGTTCAACTTGAAGAAATCACAATATAACCTAATAATTGAATATGCACCTTCAACTGCATAACTTGAACTTAATGAGAGGAATTGTCTAGAAATTTTCAAGGGTAGTATTGGGGATCCATCCTGAAACCCAGCCATGTGCCCCTTACCAGAATCAAACCTTTCAGTCCTCAGGCCAATGCTGTATCCACTGAGCCAAACTGGGTAGGGCAGTTTTGTGGGGTTTTTTACTCTATGATTTTACTGTAGAAAACCAGCATAACTACCAATCTATAAACTGTTAGAGGATATATGCTGCAAATAATGTATAAGGTATGATAATAAAATAAACTCAATTTATTTTTTGGCAAACCTATTTGGACATTTATGACAAGTGTGAACTAGTTTCTTAAAAGCTGGCACCTGTTCTCTTATTTCAAAATTCATATATATCCAGATATTTTCTAATTTTTTATTTCGCAATATCCTTTGAAGCTTGCTCAACTCGTTTAAATTCAATTAATCTTGGCATGTGGCCATTCTTAGCAAGTAGGCTTGGTTTCTAGTAATAGTCGAAATTCATCTCATGTAAGTGTGAAACACTTAAATTGGAAAAGTATTTTAAGACAAAATGTGTTGTGCCTCTAAATTAACAAGACAGCTTCACTCCCATGGCTCCTAATCTTGCTCTAAGAGCAAGTCACAGGGATGAACATCAAAATGCTGATGGTAATTTCATTGAAATTATAAAATAAATATGATGACCACTCTGAAGAAAACACATATTTGGATATGATAGTTCTAATATATTTACTTAAATTTTCTTTCTACTAGCCAAATATGTCTTAATTTGTAAAAGTTTTAGCTTCTTACAAAAGAGGAAGTGTGAAAGAACTTCACACCTTCACCTGCATGCTCTTTCTAAGCTCTTGAAAATAGGGCAATTATCTTCTTCTTAGTACTATTCCATTAAAAAAAAACCCCAAAAAACAGCAACCCTTAGTTTAGTAATTACTTATTAACTTCCTTCCTTCCTTCCTTCCTTCCTTCCTTCCTTCCTTCCTTCCTTCCTTCCTTCCTTCCTTCCTTCTTTTGGTAGCGTTTCAAAAGACATATCACAATGCTTCCTCAAACATCAGCTTTGTGGAGAATGTCCATTGGGCATTCCTGGACTGGTCAATAAATCTTGCCATATAAAATCAGGAAAGATTTATAGAGAATGAGACTGGGATAAGGTGAAGTGAGTGGGGTGCATACTGCAGGCACAATGTTTAAGGAGACAAAATCATTTAGTAATCAAGATAAATTGTGTTAGAAAGCAAATTAAAGTTAATGCAAAAAGTCCATGATGTACAAAATATGAAACATTTAAATGAAAACGAATATTTGTTTCTTTGTTTGTTCCTTTGTAATTTGTCTGAAATTCCTGGACTAGATATATGTTCTGTCTCCCTTGGGTGGGTTTATGAGGTTGGACAATGATGTGAGAACAAATTAAATTAATGCAGGCTGTAGTATAGTGTCATATTTTTGATTCTAGAACTTCCATTAACTTTATCCAATTGGTTTTAAACACGGGAGAATATTTTGATAAGTGCATATCAGGGAGAACATTCCCTCAGGCTCCATTTCTTTTTCACAGCTTCCTTTTACCTTTTGCTAACAAACACTGGCAGAAAGTTATGTTTTTAACTCCCCAAAGGTTATAATCGGTGGTATTCACCACCACCCTGTATTATATTACATAATGGAGAGTCAGACAGTATTGTTGGTAGAAATCAACTTGAATGTCGTTTAGACAAAACTGTTATCATTTTTTTAGATTGATATATTGTCTTGGAATAATGTGAAAGTACATAAACGACAGACATAATGAGAAAGCATAAATATCAAGAGATAAATACTATAGTGCACCATTCTAAATAGAAAAGTTTGCCTGTTCTTCGATATTTAAATAAGTTTGCTGTTTATTCAGCACATGAGCTGATTCCCATTATTTATAATTCAAGTATTTGTGTTAACTGTGAATCTTGTTTTGGCTGTTTAGTCTAAAATGGTTTTTCTTGTTATTTCTTGTATACTGTATGCAACCTAGATTAGCATAATCACTGTGATTAACATTAATTGAGGAGCAGAAATGAAAATGGTTTCTGAGAATATTTTGGCTGATATGTACAGTGGTAAAATTTTGTTTTACATGAATACTCAAATTATAATATTTGACTTTAGCTCTAAAACCTCTGAAGCATTAAGTGGGAGAATAAAATTTTGGACATAGTGCAAACTCGATCACTAAGTCTGTAATGTGTTGCGGAAATGAAGGGAACCAGGTTTGCTAAAGTAATTGTGTTGATAGAAATATATTAACTCCATAAGCTTCTGAGGTGGTCCATTCTACGCTAGTACAATGTAACATTTTTTAAAAATAAAAACAAATGAATAAACTTTGAGGCATAGATGAATATACAAATATATGCTAGAGGGGTGGGCAAACTTTTTTTACTTGAGGGCCACAATGGGTTCTTAAACTGGACCGGAGGGCCGGAACAAAAGCATGGATGGAGTGTTTGTGTGAACTAATATAAATTCAAAGTAAACATCATTACATAAAAGGGTACGGTCTTTTTTTTTGAATAGTTTTATTCATTTCAAACGGGCCGGATCCGGCCCGCGGGCCGTAGTTTGCCCACGCCTGTCAGCTAGACAGATATGTCGATGTGATCTATAAGGGAATATACATATCTATATTAAGATATTTACTGGGAGGCACTATAATATGGTTGTTAAAAGTGTAGAATTTGTTTGAGGCAGCTCTGCCTCTGTATCTATTATTGTTCAAAAGTTTATAATGGTCTCTATTATCCATGAATGAGTGAGATCATGTGGTATGTTTCCTTCATTGACTGGCTTATTTCACTTAGCATAATGCTCTCCAGTTCCATCCATGACGTTGCAAATGGTAAGAGTTCCTTCCTTTTTAGAGCAGCATAGTATTCACAGATTGTCAAACTGCAGCGGGAAGGCCGGGGAGGGTTGGGGGGCAGGAGGTAGGGGGGTAAGAGATCAACTAAAGGACTTGTATGCATGCATATAAGCATAACCAATGGACATAAGACACTGGGGGATAGGGGAGGCTGGGGGACTGTCTAGGGCGGGGGGATAAAATGGACACATATGTAATACCCTTTGTAATACTTTAAGCAATAAAAAAAAAGTGTAGAATTTATAATCATGCTAAGACATGAGTCAACCCTTTCTTTGTCAGCTATGTAACTGTAAGTTTCTGACTGTCGCCAAAGCTTACTTTTCTTCATTTGTGAAATGTGGATAATAATTTAACTTAGCTAGTAGGGTGGTTGAAAGTCTTCAATGAAATTTTATAGGCAAGATTTTTGGCATAATGTTAGACAAATGATAAATGTTTTCTAAATATCATCTATGCTCTATCACTTCTCTGATTTTTTTCTCTGTTTTATTGCTTAATGTCACATTCTTGTTCACATTTCTGCATTTTATTTCATATGGTTTACACTAATAGATTTCACTGTTTGTAATGTTACTGACTTTCATAAATTTACATTCCTTTTCATTTCTGTTGAGAGGTTCTGAAATTCTCTATAGGTTTTGCTTTTTATGTATCTGTACATATTGTGCCATTTCTACTCCAAAATTACTGCAACAAGAGCCAGGTTTTTCTTTGGAAGCATTAAAGTATAGTGTGTGTTAAAAGAAAACTGGCCTCCCATTGTATATTGCAAGCCAGTTTAAGTTGGATAAGGTTACCTCAAAAATTCAAAGGGTATCTGCATTTCAAAATATCAATTTTGGAAGGGTAGGCAATGTAGCTCAGTATTAACTACTAAATACATATACATATACATCTATCATATATAATTTATATAATAATTTATATAAATTTATGTCATTTAAATAAATAAAAACTATATAAATACATATTTCAAAAGCGTAAAAATAAAAATAGGTAAGTAACAATATCTGATGGTTGTTGTTTTTTGATAATCAGATATCTTCTGTGACAGAAATAAATAAAGAGAAGGGAACTTGTCAAACTACTTATCATATAGGAAGTTACAATAAACTTCAGTATTGTGACTATGGAAGAGATCATTCTTCCTCTGTTACCGATCACTAGTAAAATTAGCTAGGCTTACAAACATCCCCTAACCATTGTCTTTTAAGACTATATTATCAGGCACACATTTAATTGCAATGAAACATTAACAAAAAATAAGATGCCATTAAAAAAATTTCTTCCTTCTATACAACAATTAGTCTTAAGGAGAAAAGTTGATAGTGTTGGTTTAGCTATGTGGCAGTATCCAAGGAAACCAGGCTTTTCCCATCTTACTACTCTGTGATTCTTTAAATTTTAGCCTTTTAGTCTTAAGTTTGTTGCCTCATGGTTGCAATAAGGCTGCTGCAGCTCCAGTTACCAAGACTTCATTCTAAGGCAGGGGTGCAAGCCATGGAAGTAAGACAACTCCTCATGCAGCTTGATTGTTTGTGAAGTTATTTTTGAACAAAGATCATTAGCAGAATGCTCCTTTAATGAGAAATAAAAAAAAATAAAAAAATGACCACTCCTTAAACAAGTTTTAGGCTCCCTTTCTCTGAAATAAAAGGATATCTGCTTGAATATGCCAGAAGGCTTTGTAGAGTCAAGGCTCTGTTAGCCTGGCAGTGGTATGTGAGCAATTATTGTGCCTGCCATATAGGCCTACACAACCACACATACAGACACACACATTCACACATAAACTGTCATCTGTCTTCACACTAACTTTCTATATTTATTCCTATTTTTTTTTCATTTGGCTCTAAAAAATGTTATAAACTGTTAGAAAACATTAGAGTACTAATAAATCCCAGTTAATGCTTTTTTGATCAAAGGTATTTCTGAAACTAAGGTTCTATTGAAGATCAAGGTCTTAAGTATCTGGTTTTAAATACAGTTACCTCAAAAAAGAGGTAACTGTTATATCTCTTCATATCCCATAAATAATTAAGGAAAATGAAGAGCAAAGAGAAATGCACGGTAGGAAATGAGGTGGTGAATACTTAAAATGCATGTCAAACATGCTAATCTCTTCTTAAATGTTGGTCATGATGTTGCTTTAAGCTTTTTAGGAACCAATAGGAAGAGGAAAATCAACCAAGTCAAAATATTTACAGTATCCCTAAGGCAGAAATGAAGTTCTGACCTACAGTAAATGCACAAAAAGTATATGTTATTGTTTTTATCATGATTCTGATAAAAAGAATAACATATAACCCAGTGAATCATAGTTTCAGTAACATCTTTATAGCTAACATCGCTGCATTTCTCAGGGGCAATTTCTTATTAGTTTGAGTGCTTTCAATGAGAACAATAACAAACCACCTAAATCTAATTCAGTAAACACGATTTTTGGTCAAGGGCCATACACCCGGCATATCCTGAAATAGTAAGGATAAGAGAACAACATGTAATAAATCTACTTTTTCCTTTCTCCTTTGCAAATTCATCTCCATAAATGAAAGTAACAGACAAAGGAAATGTACAAGTAAATCTATCCTGCCCCATGGCTGACAACACATTTGTCACTTTGGGTTAGTTTACTACTTCTAAACTTCTCCAAGTCTTAACAAGCTAATATTTTTTTCCTTAGGTTTGTGCTGGTGGGATTTCAGAAACTACTAAACAACACTGTAAAAATTTTGAGGTTAAAGAGATACCATAAAGATTCAAAGATTTTTCAGAACAAACTAGGGTTACCAGTTAACTTATTTTACTTTAAATATACTTTCTTATAAATATTTTCTAAAAATAAATCAGAGATTTTAGTCATGAAAACTTTTCTGAGCAACAGCAAAAGATTCCCTTTGACCCTGACCATTGACTTTTATATCTATAAGTAATTAAATATTTAGAGAGTTAATTCATTTCAACCATTAATTTTCATCTCAGGTTAAGTGGTTTGTCTGTTTGACTTCATTTCAAATTACCGAGACCTGAACTGAGACATCATTTGGCAAAAGATAAAAATCTCAAGGGTCCAGGAGCCCCAATTATTAATCTCTCTTGTGGAGGTGACCAATCAGGCTGCATAAAGAACATCTTTGTAATACAACTTTTGAACCTTCCATGACACATGAAAAGTCAAAAATAGATATAACTAATAAGATTCAGGAAATATGTTATTTTGTTTTTGAAATAACATTTTTATATAATAAATGTATCCAAACTTTATAATTGATCTCTAAGTTTGTTTTTTTATTTATAAAGATAGTTCTTTTGGAAAATGTCATCATTTGTTCAATTTACAAGAAAAATAACTCAACTTTTTGACTAAATCATTGTCAGAACATCTATTGCTTGTCTCCTAATTCACCTTGGAAACACTAAAACATCTTCGAACACTTAAGATAAAAACTTCCATTTGGTTACCTAAGCAAATTAGAAAAGTGAATAAAGAAATGCATATTCATTGCAAAGGGTCACCAAAATTGCAGATGCAGCTAATTAACCTCCTGAACAAGGAATTGGTTGATTGCAGGTGTAGTTAGTGAAACAGAAAAAAAGAAAGGATGGTGAAGTTTTGTTGAACGTTTAATCTCAAATTTATGAGTTTTCCAACTACATTACAATATAATTGAAAGTATCAACAATTAAGCTGGCTAACATTTGGCTTTCATGGCAACTGTCTATTTTGTAATGGTAAAGGAAAAATGCTGGTAAGAAAAACCTGAAGTTTTTCATGTACTTTCTTTCTTTAAAATAATTAAAATGCTTCTCTTATACCTAATTCTAACAAAAGTTGATAAGAAGATAAAATATGATGTCTGGGTCAGTGCATATACCACCATTGTGAAGAATGAAGACCCAATAGACAAAACATATTTCTCCCTCATCCCAATCTTCCATACTTAATTATTTACATTTTTAATGGAAATAACAATATAGGGCATACCAGAAAGAACATAGGTGTCTAAATTATCATCTATCCCCTTTCCTTCTAGGAATTCAAAAATGAAATGATTTAAAAATTGATTTTAAGCAAACATAGAAACAAGATTAATTCAGGGTTTTTAAGTAAGAGTAAAGTCTACTAAAAACATGTAAAATAGGGGAAAAAACTGAACTGGAGGAAGTAAGGTGAATTGGTGGCAGCTCTCAGGAAAGCAAGACACACTTCCTGAAGTTGAAGGCATGATCATGAAGTGTAAATATGAATCTCTGGATAACAACAGTGGTGGTGCCCCGGCCAGCATGCTCAGTAGTTAAAGGGCCAGCCCATGCCCTGAAGGGTCTCAGGTTTGATTCCTAGTCAAGGGTATGTACCTGGGTCTCAGGGTCTCAGGTCCAAGCCCTGGCCCTGTTTTGGGGGCATGCAGAGGCAACCAAATGATGTACCTCTCTCACATCGAGGTCTCTCTCTCTCTCTCTCTCTCTCTCTCTCTCTCTCTTCCTCTCTCTCTCTCTCTCTCTCTCTCTCTCTCTCTCTCTCTCTCTCTCTCCTATTCTCTCTTCTGCCTCTCCCCCCCTCCCTCCCTTCTTTCCACAACAAACATAATAATAATAGTGGTGGAAATTGAGGTGGAGAGGGCAAGCAGGAAAAGTGCTCCAGGGCCCAAAATAATAGGATAAGAGGATGGAAAGCTACACAAAGTTTAATGACTTTCCATTGTAAGGTGTTTCTTTCACAACCAAATGAAAGAATCTTTGTTTTGTCAAGCCTAGAGGATAACTCTTGTGTCTACTTTCTATACAATCCGTGGAATTCTTCTGCAAAGGTCTAGTCTAGGAGAAGACAACTTATTAAATGAAGGGTAATGGGAAAAGGAGCAAATGCCAAAAAACAACAACAGTAAGTATAGAAGATGCCCAAAGGAGGTTCAATATAAGCAGGTGTTTGGTACCCAAATAAAAAAAAAGCCCTATAAATTATATAATTTAATGGTAGCATATTAAAGTACAGAAGTATATGTGAAGATTCAACTCATGATACCTTTCAGGAAAAATAAAATAAAACTATTTTATTAGGTCATGTGTGGAAAAAAGTTGACCTACAATGGTTAACATTGAGACACATCATCCTGTATAATAAAAGGCTAATATGTAAATTGTCCCCTTGACCATGAGTTAGACCAGGAGTTCAACCAAGAGTTTGACTAGGGGGCTGGGCTGACCAGCCAACTGCCCATGGCCCTTCCCCCTGGCTGGCCCCACCCCCAATCACCCCCTCACCCTGATTGGAGGAGGGGCCAGCCTGCCAACCACCTGCAGCCCCCCCCCCACCCCCGCTGGCCTGGACAGATCAACCCTGATAGTGGTGGGCTGGCCGGACCCCACCAGTGCACAAATTCGTGCACTGGGCCTCTAGTAATAAAATAAATAAATGTAAAGGTAAAATTTCTTTAAAGAGGAGGTTATGGCTAGCCTCATTTTCCTATAGCAAAATCCAACCAATGAAAATGAGGAAGCAATATCTGTGATACTTAAAGAGAAAGAGCATGTACCAAGATTTTATATATATCCAGAATAAAGACTACTGAAAACAGTTTTGACAATGCACGAATCCAAACTAAATCACATTGAGATACCACTTTCACTTTTTATACTGTCAAAAATCCTAAAGTGTATCACTATACTCCTAAACTAAGAGATAACTTTTATACACTGAATATAGGAGGATAAATTGGTGTAATTTCTGTGGAAGTTACTTTAGCAAAATTAATAAAGGATCCAAATACATATCTACCTTAATCAAACAATTCTAATTCTAGGAATACATTCTATAAATATACTTCTATGAAAATTATGCATGAAATGATTATTTACTGAACCTTATTTGTTATAACAAATAATGAGAAAAATCATCTGGCTGGTGTACCTCAATGGTTGAGAGTAGGCTCATGAACCACGAGGTCATGGTTCAATTCCTGGTCAAAGCACATGCCAGGGTTGTGGGCTCTATCCCCAGTAGGGGGCATGCAGGCGGCAGCCAATTGATGTTTCTCTCTCATCTCTCTCATTCATGTTTCTATCTCTCTATCCCTCTTCCTTCCTCTCTCTAAAATTAATAAAAAGGTATATTTACAAAATGATGAGAAATACAACATGCTTATCAAAATATAACTACATGAACAAATTGTGGTTCATCTACAGCGGGGATCCTCAAACTACGGCCCACGAGCCACATGCAAATACAAATATTGTATTTGTTCCCGTTTTGTTTTTTTTACTTTAAAATAAGATATGTGCAGTGTGCATAGGAATTTGTTCATAGTTTTTTTTTAAACTATAGTCCGGCCCTCCAATGGTCTGAGGGACAGTGAACTGGCTCCCTGTTTAAAAAGTTTGAGGACCCCTGATCTATAGAATGGAATACTATATAGCTATGAAAAATGAATGGGGGCACTCTCCATCTACTAATATAGAAGGGTTTATAAGATGTATTCAGTGGGAAAAAAGCAGAGTACAGAATAGTATCAATTTATTTAATATTTTGCATAAAAATATAGACTTTTGTATTAATATTTGCTGCATAAATATAAAGAAGCTTAATAATAACCATTACTATACTTTTAGGGGAAGTAGCAAGGAAGTGGGCAGATATAGAATAGAGATGAGAGGGATACTTTTTACTCTATACTTTTGACACCATATATTTTTTCTATTTATTAACTTTTTGAATAAATTACCTATTCAAAAAAGTACAGACATGTATACAAGAGTTGCCACAAAATTAAAAGTGATGAGTACTGTTGTATTTTTTTCTAAGATCAATCAATATTGTTCCATTAATAGATCAATCATTATAGAAGTGTTCATCTATTTTTCTAGGATCATTTCTTGGTAAAGCATGAGAGAACACGTTAAATATGTATACAATTTTAATTTTTATGTCAACTTTTGTAGGAGTTTGATGAGATGTTTTCTTTTGAGGTATTTCCTATTTGGATTTTCTGAATAACACCTTATTGTTTTACTTCAGATTATATTTGTAGGAATTCCTTAGCAGACTGTGGACGTCATACGGGCAGTTTTGCCTGTGGTGTTCATTGCAATTTTCTCAGCCTGGAAGAGTATCTTACTCATAATGAGGGTTCAACATACATTTGATAAAAGAGTGAGTTCATGTGGGAGTAAATGAAAAAGGACTCTTTAAAAAAATGTTTTTATTGATTTCAGAGAGGAAGGGAGAGAGAGAGAGAGAGAGAGAGAGAGAGAGAGAGAGAGAGAGAGATCAATGATGAGAGAGAATCATTGAGCGGCTGCCTACTGCACACCCCACACTGGGGATGGAGCCTAAAACCTGGGCATGTGCCCTGACCAGGAATCAAACCATGCCCTCCTTGTTCATTCTAATAGGTCAATGTTCAAACACTGAGCCATGCCTGCCCAGCACAAGGATTCTTAATGTCCTGTGCAACAAGGCTTGTAGGCAACTGCTTGTTTTTCTTTACGCCAATCTCCCACCTGTTCTGCTAACAGCATCGCTCCTAGGGCTGTATTCTTATCCATAGGTTATACTTCCTTATCTGTGATAGGCAGTATCCCATTGAAAATCCCTTTATATATGTCAATAGTTATTCTGATAATTTAGGGCATTCTAATATGATAATGGGATAAGCATAGAAGGGCATACCATGGCACTTACATTTTAGTTTAATTTAGTTTTGTTTTTAAGTTATTACTGTATAGGAGGATTCCAGACCAAGCAGGAACAGAATTTAATACACAGCAGATGTAATTTGGGGATAAATGTCAAATCAAACTTCTTATGTGGCCACTGTTTTGTTTTCTTGGTACGTGATTGGCCTTGCTCAGTGTAAACCTCTATGTGATGGCATTCTGCAGGTAAGTCTCAGGATATCTTCCACTGAAGTTTTCTTTTCCCCACTGGTATCCTGTGACTTTCATTTGGTTTTCCTTTTTTTAATTTCAGAAAAAATGAGTTTTGTTGATTTTATAAATTTTTGAGCATATATATTCTTAAATGTTATATATGAACTTTGATTTTATTTAGGCTAATTTGGCTTCAGAGAAATTTTAAATAGGAATGTCATAGAGCCATGAAAAGTTGGTTCATACAGAAAAAATGTAATGCAATTATGTATGTCTTCCCAGTAAAACTAATTTTTATTTGTATGCGTTGAATGTATGTCAAGGAATACATCAAGGGAAAGGCTATATTCTGTAGCTTATTCTTCACTTAGTTGCTTGAAACTTGCAGCCAATTAACAAAATAAAAAGCAAAATAACCCTATAGTTCTCAATCTGCTTTGTAATGTTAACTCAAGAAACAGAAAAGCACTGATGTCACCAGCCTATAGCTCACAGAAACACTAATACAGAGGCACTTTATTGTAACCAGACCGTGGAAATGCTCTTAAAATTGAATTTGTAAAAGAAAGGAAGTAAGTTATTAGATTGAGAAACCTTACAATAAAATCATACGTTATATATTTTAATGAATCCTTGGTGTTCTCATTAGATTACATAGCATGTGTCTTCAAAAAGCGTTTTTGTAGTTTGAAATCGCTGCGTATAATGTCTTCAGGTTGCCAACGGTTTGAAAACAATAGCGACAGTCCTTCTAAAAAAGGATGGTATGTTTTTGGAAGCAGCGAAACTATCATCCTGAATGAAATGCCCAGACAACAGCAGCTAAACCCTAGAAAGAGAAGAATTCCTCGTTCCTAAGGGTGTGATGCCAGCTAGTCAGCTGGTCTGAGGCCTGGCTGAAGGTATGAAGCAGAAGAATTGTGGTCAAGGCTCTAGGCCAAGTTTTTCAAAGAGGAAAGGAAACAAAGAGATAGTGCTAGACTGTATAATCAGGCCAACAGTACAGTACATCCCGCTGTCTCCAGCAGCTCATTTTTTTTTTCTTTTCCTAACTCCCACCCAAAAACTAAGAAAGAAAGTGAGAACCTCTTAAAAAAACTCCCGCAGCATATCATTGGCAACTCTTTGGAATATGCTTTTATCATCCAGGAAGGCAGATAACAGGAAGCTGAAGAAACAAAAAGAAAAAGGAGGGAGATGGCTTTGGGAGGCTTGGGGAAATATAGTAAATGTATTGCTTTATGTTATTTAAGCAGTGAGCCAAAGGACAAAAAAGTTCCTGTAGCCTGCTGATATTCCTTGGTGTAAGAGATGGCAAATGTCTTAGGATATTTTATCAATCTGTATGGAAGAACATTTGTCTGACTCATCCTGTAATGTTCTGGTATGAGAAATGGGGACATATTAATAGCTGGGAAAAGAGACCAGCGAAGCTTTGGACCTAGTGTAGAGTCACACATTATTTTCACACACAAAAAAATTTTTTTTTCATCCCCTCTGACTTTGTATTAAGTCAGAGGGGATGAAAATTGTTTTTAATAATCTAAGAGACAAATGACTATATAGGTAACCTCATGTGGAACTTACATACTTCCATTGATGTGTTCCAACCACTTTAAAAATATTTAATCTTTATGGATCACCATGACATAAAATTGTTCTTACGGAAAAATGTTGATTCACTCATTCACTCGTTTCTTTATTCAACATTTATGCAAAAATTTATTTATACAACTAAATTGTTTCATATATTCCAGGCACTAAAAGTTGTCCAGTAAGACATATAAATTTCTTTTAAATACTATTTAGTGGTATAAGTTAATTTTAAAATAAGTGTAGAAATTCATTAACATAAATTAAATGTAATAATATTGTAATTTATTCAGTAAAGATTTAGTCTCATGTCAATGTGTCTTTACCTCTATTTACTTTTCTTAATTAGGTCCAAACATTGAACTCTTCAATTTTTATTATATGTTTAGTATTCTATGTATACTATGTATACATTAAATTTGTCACTTTTTCTTACATAAAGAGTAGTATGAAGACATCTCAAAAGATGTGAGGCAAGGTCATGTTCTGATGTGAAATTTTAATAACATAATATTAGGTTTTTCTTTTCTTTCTTTTTTTTTTAATTGTTGTTAATCCTCACCCAAGGATATTTTTTCATTGATTTTTAGGGAGAGTGGGAGAGAGAGGGAAAGACAGAGAGAAACATTGATGTGAAAGAACCACATCAATTGGTTGCATACTGCATGAGGCCCAACTAGAGTTTATGCCAGGGAGGAGCCTGCAACCAAGGTACGTGCCCTTGATCAGAATCGAACCCAGGACCCTTCAGTCCACAGGCGGATGCTCAGGCCCGAGGCACCTCACTATTGCACGAATCCATGCTCAGGGCTTCTAGTTGTTCTACAAAATCTCCTAACTTTGTATCCAATAATTAGAATTCTACTATAGCAGAGACTGCTACTTGTCCAATAATATTAATTGCTTTAATAACGGAAATATAAACTCAGCTCTATTTTGGTGTCTGTTTCAGTAGCTTAGATTATACCTTCAATAATGTAAAATTCATCTCTGTCATTAACCAGATTTTGTAATGTTGAAAGTTAGTCTCTTTGGATTTCTATGGGCTACATGTGCTCTGAGGGTTTTTCCAACTCTAAATGTCCGTGAGTCTACCTGAAGGATCAAATTAATCTGTTGAGTCACTTAATATTCTTTAGTGAGAAAAAAATTCACTTCAGAGTCTATTTCCCTCCTCAGCACCCATTAAGTGACTTAGATAGCCCATTCTTTGAAATTGCATGACATTAGCATTTTCCAGGTTAGACCACTAATTGCCCCTATATAACATGAATGTTGGACTAGGGAGGGACCCCAGAAGTACAGGCTTCATAAAACAAGCTGAAGGAGAAAAGAATTATTGGAGAAAAATAGAGGAAAAGGAAAGCAGTGAGACCCTCTCTTACCAGAAATAAGAAAGAACAAAAGAACAAAGTTGATATTTACCATAGAGAATCTTTAGAGACACATTCAAGAAAAAGTATATTTATAGTGGATATATTGTTGGTTTTCAATGGAGCTGTTAGTGGCTATATAGTTCAACTAATTATAGTATATTACTAATAAGGCCAATGTTTAGTCCTTACAAGGGTTAGTTAACTGTGTCCTGTACCATAACCACACATCATGTCCCTAATTTTGGCCAACTGTGAACTGCATCCAGCATGGCCAATGGTGAACCTGAGGAGGGGCAGTGAAGGATTAAAGAAAACAGACAAGAGAGTATAGTTGGGGCCAGGTGGATCACTGCACCTGGATGAAGACATGGTGAACCCGTCTGAAAGCCAAATCTTTATTTTATAGTCAGATCACACAAAGCAAAACAAGGGAGTGGTCAAGATATTTACAATGTTCCTGTGAATTTCAAATCTGCTTCTTTCCTGTTATTGCAGTTCTCTGAACTCTATCAAGCTTTGTTTTGGCAACACTTGCTGTACCTCCCACAGCCCACATCCCTCAGCTACCTAGGACTACAAGGTTGGACTATAAGGTCAAGCTTACATACAACCATAGCCTTTGGCTATAACTGTGCTAGGAGGCCTTGCCCTCCAAGCTGGGACTTGTATGTGGCTTTTCCACAAGAGGACCATGCTCTCTCTCGTCAGTCTGAGGCTTGATCCTGCCCAAACACTGTAGCCGCTCTCCACACAACTGTCTCCAAAGTGCATGTTCTTTGTCATAAAAGGGACCGGTTGTGTATGAATCAGTGGAAATCTCTTCTCACCACTAGGAAAATTTCTCAAGGCAGGTGGTAGATCAGTAATGTCACTTTAGCATATAAAGCACAGTGTGTGTTCTCACATTGAAAAGTAAGGGCAAGATTTGTCAGCTATCCAATTGTAACTGATTTGGCCTAAAAATCCAATCAAGTTTAGTTTAGATAATCAATGTGAGGATTGATGTCATTTACTAAGAGCACTACTACTTCAGAGAGATAAATGTAAGTGACTTTGGTGACCAAAGTGATACCCTGGCCTTCTACATGAAAACAGGAGCAGTGGAAATGATGAGAAATCACACAATTAATGCTGCACCTAGTGCGATAGAAAACCGTTAGGTCCATGCGAACAGGAGCCAGGCCAAGAGACTTTGTGAAACTTTAAGAAATTTTATTGCATTCTCTCACAGAGACCAGTCTACTGCTGTCAGCACTGAGGGAATGTTTATGTTCTCTCATATAGGGACTGGATCAGGATTGCATCAGCCAGCTGGGGTCTGCTGCCTGAACAACACAATGTAGTTGGAAGGCAGAAGGATATCTGGTGGGCAGAGAGGAGAACCTGAGTTGGTGGAGGGGAGTGCTTGAGTTGGGAGGGGAGAGCATCTCATTTTGCTTCTGCAGGTGCTGGCCATTTGCATCAAGTTATGGAAAAATACTCCATATATTTTTTTTAAAATGCCCAAACAGGAGAGGCCATGGATAGCACATCCTAACAAAAACTGTAGTAACAAAAACTCATTCATCAGACTCTTGATTTTGGCCCTGTGATTCAGAGGAATCAGAAAATCACATTGTGAATGGGCCTTAAGTGCCTGATGATAGAAAAAAATATATTGATTTTATGAAAAACACTTATAATACTTAGCATTTTCTATCATAACTAGAGGCCTGATGCATGAAATTCATGCAAGGGGCTCGGCCCTCACAGCCACAGCAGCCACCTCAGTCCTTGCAGCCCCAGTCTGGAAGGTCGTCCAGGATGTCCGGAAAGTCGTTCGGCTGTCTGGTCTAATTAGCATATTATGCTTTTATTATTATTGTAGATTCTTTGTTCAAATGTATTTCCTCACTATATTTTTTCCACAAAGGAAGCACAATTTCTTGTCTTCTCAATACTATTATCTTCTCAATGTTTTTAATACAACCCACCCATGAATAGTAAATTTTTTTCAAATGCATGGTTATAGTGTAAACACAAAATTATGAGTCACAATTGCTATAGTATTAATTTTACTTTTATAAGTATATTTAAATTCTGGTTTATTATGTATTTAAATTAAAAGCTTATTAGAATAAATAAATATAATTAGATATGCAAAAGCATATTTCCAGTAATAGAGATCTCAAAACATCATTCATTTAATCTAGATAAATTCCAATTGAAAAGTAAGTTTAGTCTTACTTTAGACTTTAACATGGAAATTAAATGGACTTCAATTTAGTGTACATTTCAACGGAAACATTAAGAAAAGTATTTGCTTAGTTTGTAGATTTTCTTAACTTAAAGCAGATGAAGACAAAACAGAAATAAACAGTGATTAAATTACATAGAAATTTCAAGATGAAATAAAACAATTCTGTACTGCTTCAAGGTAATGGCAAAAGTGTTTCTGGCAAGAGAAGCATAATTAACAACAGTGTTAAAGCTGTGCTTTACATTCTTTTGGCAATTGAGTCTACTAAGTCGTAAGCTGTTAAGTAGGGTATTTGCGTTTCATATTAATTTGCATTTCACTGCACTGCTTTTTGCTATTTTGTAAGCATGAAACAGGGAGGTCTGGGTCCAACATAACAAATTACTGAACAAAAATAAAAAATTGCTCTCCAAGCAGCTTTGTGTTTCTACTGGGTCTGTCATGCTGTGAGTAAAAAAGAGAAAAGAAGAAAAAAAAAAAAAAAAAAAAAAAACAGAAAGAAAAGAAAAAGAAGTGTTGATTCTTCAGAGGCATCTCAGCACCAGATCTGCACTATCAAAAATAGTCCTTGAACATAGAGTTATCCAGAAATTCAGCAGTTTGCAAACATGTGCACTGGGGAGTTGGTTTTTCACACTAAAATATTTTTGCTACACATCAGCAAGTCCTTGAGGACAGCCTGCTGGCTCCGAGGGCCTGCAGTTGGCTGTTGAAATAGCAGAGCAATACTATTTAGCCAGTGCTAACAAGGAAGCCATGGTGGGTCTGCTCTTGAACGTGACTACTACATGTGACCAAAAATAGTTGAACCCCCAGGATTAAAAAGCATGGCTTCATTTTAATACTTAGTGCTTGACCTTTGATGCCTATTCTTCTTCTTTAGAAGTGCTAATATACATATCGCCTGTTTTTCCCCATAGGTGTTGATCACAAAATATGGAATGAAAGACAACTGATTTCCTAAAACAATACATCCAATGTGTGTGTGTTTGTGCTTGTATATACATGTGTGGGCAGGTGTGTGTCTGTTGATCATCCATTTTGTGTTTTGGTTAGCAGTTGGAAATGATAAAATGATAAACAGAAAGTCTCTTGCCGTAAGAGAGGGTATTCTTACCTAGGTCTGTTAGTTCTCTTCACTACGAGAAAGTGTGTTATTGAATAATAATTTTCTTAAAGTCATTAGAAAATTTCAGCTTCCTTTTCCCTATGTCAGCTTCCCTGCACATATTAATGTGGGCTTCAATAATTATATGTTGATCTAATTAATTCCTATGCCCATGAGGTAATCCAAAATATTTTAAGGTTCTTTGACCTCTGACCTGCTTGTTTTAATGTACTTATATTTTTTTCACCAAAAGCCTGCAGGAGATCAGGTATGTAAAAAATACAACTTTAATAAGCAAGGGGATAGCAGCTCTTTATTGAAGGAGCTTGTGTATTGGCAGCAATCCAGACGGCAAATAAAGTTGTTTAAATATTTGCTCATTAGTGAAATGAAATGGTATCCATTTAATTCATTCCCATTTCATGTTTCCTGTGTTTCAAAGCAACTTTTAATGCACATACACTAAAGGTTTCTCTGGAGCTCTGGTGTTATAATTTGCTGCCTTTTTTCCTGTGACTAGATATAAATTAATGAAGTCATACTGAATGAGGTGTTGGGCTTCCCCGAAAACCCTCGCGACTCATTTGTTTGAGAGTTTGGCTGTAAATTGCAATGACTGCAAAATCACAAGATGTGCACCATTAGCAGGACCCAGGGGCTGAGGTCTGATCATGAAGGTGACTGGGTATCAGATCAGATAGCTGATGCATTCCAGGACTATTTAGGGCAACTAAGAGCTTGTCACAGTCGGAGAAGTTGCTGTGTGGCACTAGGTTTATCTTGAGACAGTCAGACAGGGAGATAAAATGCACATTAATCCCTAAGGATAAGCAGTCGTTGCTGTAGTATTGGATAAGCATCTGTTTTGTCAAATTTAGCCTAACTGTGGGCAAATGGCAAAACATCAGTGGTAAGTGATTGGAGGGGGTTGGGGTCAGAGTTGGGGACGCAAGAAGAGTAGTAGATGTGTCCAGCTCACTCTGGTTGTACATCCCAGGGCTGTCTTCTCATCCACACTTACTCTGCATTTTGGGTGGTGACAGAGTCAGTATTTTCATTCTCTTCTGATTTTCTTTATGCCTGATTTCTGCCCTGGGGAACCTAGAGAGCAGGAGGGTGAGACATTAACATCTCTAAACTCCAACAGGCATCAGTACCCTGCAAACTGAATTCCTTGAGGTAAGGGTATTGTGTTATTTCATACCTTTCCCCTTCAGTGTCCAGCACCATATTAGGAAAAATTAAGTATTGCATACATAGTTGTTAAATGAGTCTCTTCTGACTAATGACAATAGTTGTCATTTATTATTTTTATTCTTTCAAAAAAGGAACATTGCTAAAATCAGAGCATAAGCCTTTAGATAAAGCAGGGCACAGGAGTTTTTCTTTAATTAAGCACATGCTGGCCCCCAATCCCATGTATTACTTGATTTTGCTTAATGTGTCTGAAAAAGCTAAATAAATATACTTGTTGCAATACAAGAACAACAGTAGCTTGGGGCGTATCGTCAGAGGTCACTGTTACTACCAGAAAAAAAGGCAAGATTTGGAACAGAAACCCAAAGAATTATTCATTTATTTTGAATACTACTCTTAACAGTTCTGCTTAGAGAAAAGGTTAGCTGACCTCTTACTTTTCCTTTCAATTATGCTTGCTTAATGATAAATTTAGAGCCAAGGGGATTTTTGAAAGTCTGGCTAAATTCCCATGCAAACAATGCATTTATGAAAAAATGTGTTGAAGTGACTCTTTGGAAGTTGCACCCACTTTTGCAAGATTAATTCTGTAAATACATAGTTGGTAAATTGCTGTATCAAGGTCTCAGACACTAGATAAGGGGCACATGTTTTCAGGGATTTAGATCTAGTTCAACAAAAATGTTTACATCTCAACAATGTTCTATTGTTCATGAAGCCTTCTGCATACTTCTCAGCGTTCTTTTCCAAGGCAAATAGAAGGACAATTTTAGAAGGGAATATCTAAGTATCTTTTCCACTCCTGATTTCAAACCATTTATAGGCCATAGAGGCTTTTCTCTCGCTGCCTGTGGGAATTTGTTTCATAGCTGAGTTTCTAGACAGTCCATTTTCCTGTGAATTCTACGTTGCTCACTGTTGCAGTCTCCAAGATGGAGCCCAAGGAAACTCATCTCCTGTTATTCGCTCGCTTGTGTGGTCTCACAAATTATATCAGGATTGTTTTGTGTAACCAATAGAACGTGGATGAGGCTGAAGAATTTACCACTTCTAACTTCTTCTCTTGAATTGCTCACTCACTGAGCTTAACTGGCTGGAGTGTCATTATATATATTTTTATAATAGTTCCATTAATATTCCACATTCTGTTCATCTATTTCTCTAATGATGGGCATTTAGTATTTTCAACTTTTAGTTACTACTATGCTATGACTATCACCCTCTCTCAGCTCAACCATCTGCTGTGATTTCTACCACTCAGTGGTTGTCATCTTGATTCTGGATCCTGCTCTCCAATGCATGGCTGGTCACTCTCCCCGTACCTCTTACCTGGACCTCTCCTGTGGGCCTGCCTCACCATGGCAAACGCTCTCAGCACTCACTTCCTGAGCAAGGGGCTTGGACAGTTACCAATTCTGTATCCTGAAATGGAAGCTTCCCCACATCTTTCTCAGATCAACTAGTTTCTACAAAATGATGAATTAAATAAAATCATTATTACTTCTCACGGTTGTTCTTATTTTTCTGCTCATCCAATGGCTATCAAAGTAAAATTTGCAGTTTGTGTGCCTCATTAATAATGGCCTGGCTGCCCGGCCAGTGTGGCTAAGTGGTTGAGTCTTGACCTATGAACCAGGAGGTCATAGTTTGATGCCTGGTCAGGGCACATGTTTGGGGCATGCAGGAGACAGCTGATCGATGATTCCCTCTCATCCTATTGATGTTTCTCTCTCTCCTTCTCCCTTCCTCTGTGAAATCAATAAAAATATATTTTAAAAATGGCATGGCTATTAATTGCTGCTCTTATCAGTATCTTTGATGAATCCAGTTTAGAAATAAAATATATCATTGTTGTTTTCCCTCATATTTGTGTTTGATATTGTAATCGAATCCAATTCAAAGGGAAGAGGACAACTAGGCATTATTTGAACAACAATAGCTTCTCTAGTTCTATAATAAAATCCATGTGCATTTGTTAACAAATATCTATAGCCAATTCACACTGAAAAAAAAAATCAAAAGGGATCAGAATCGCTGGGACCTTACTCTGATTGTGTTTGCATTATTAGAGTCTTGTAATATTTTACCATTGAGTTATGCCTGCGGTTTCTCTGTTGGATTTCCACCCATGTGGTTTAAGATTGAATATCTAAAAATACATGCCCAGGCCCTGAAACATTTAAATGTGATAAAAATCAATTTTACCTATGTGATTCCCAGCTGAATGCCACTTCTGATGTACATCAGCTTCCAAAGAAATTAAAAGATAAGTAACATGATTACAATCAGATTAGCTTGTCTAGGCAGACAAACGAGATTACAGAGTTGTCTGAGTAAAGATACTTCCTAGTGAGACCGGTTTACATCACATTAAACAAAAATGAGTTTCCAATATGTGTGCTATATAACAAAGTGAGTAAATGGAAAACGGCACCCTTGTGGCTGAATATGAGTCAGGAAACTCGCTGTTATTTTGTGACTATTCAAGGATTGACTGCCTGTCAGAGCACTTTATGAGGTACATTAGAAAAAAACAGAATCATTCTCTGAGATTTGTTGCTCAGACTAAAGGAAGTATTCTTTGATTAATAGAACTCATGAAAGTCTAAAGAGGAAATCAGAACATGGAAAAATCTTGGATCCCAACTTATTCTATCCTAGAGTCCCGATGCACAAAATTCGTGCATGGTAAGGGTCCCTAGGCCTGCCTGGCAATCAGGGTCAATTTGTGGGGTGACAGATGGGGTGATTGGGGGGCCCCCACTGGCACCCACCTTGGCTGGCCTGGGGCCTGTGGGCTGGAGGCAGCTTCTGAATTGAGTGTCTGCCCCTGGTGGTCAGTGCATGTCATAGTGACTGGTAATTCCATCGGTTGTCCCACAGTTTCAATCGATTTGCATATTAGGTTTTTATTATATAGGATTGTAGAATAAGATCACAAAAAATATTTAGAGGGTAACTCACCACAAGGCTCACATCTAACTAGAAGGGAGACGTACACATGAATGATTACTAACTAGATAATATACAACAAATGAGGTGGGCTCAGTTTCAATTAACACAATATCCATAGTGAGGGGTGGGGAAGCTCTTGACTCTATTTATCTTAATTATTAAATACTTTATTATTATAATTCTTTTTTCCTGGGGAGGGGGAAATAAAGTTACATAGGGAAAATAGAAAATAATTGAGAAAAATTTATTCAAGCAAGTGTGATAATGCTACACTAAGCTATTTTTCTTTTTAGCCTGCAATTATTTTGGTTATAAAGAAAAAAAAAAAACATGCAGGAAATTAAAGTGCCTTCATGATTGTACACTAATATAGATGCCTTGATGATTGGACAATTCCAAGAGCAAAACTGCTCTAGCAGCAAGTTTAAAAAATGAACACAAAAACCAAACAAGCAGACGACAGAACTTCAGAAGTTATAGTCAGGGATGTCACAAGGAAGAGAGGAGTCCTATGAAAGTGAGTCCTAACCAGAGAACTGATTGTACATCACAGTGGAAAGCCAATTCTCCAAACGTTGCAGCTTAAAATGCCCATTTTCCCCATCACAAGTTTTGTTTTAATGTCTTTTGGTTGCAGAGTTACAGTACTTCAGATTCCTTCGGATTGTACAGAAGAACATATTCGTTGAACAAATAGTGCTTTTCAGAATAACTTGCTGACAAAAATATTACCAACCATCTATTTAGAATTTAGGAGATTTGCCGTTTGCATGATTCAAAAAAGGGAAGAAAACTCTACGTAGGTAGCGCATTCGTCATTGGCTTCAGTTGATCTCATCATAGAAAGTGCAACCATAGCCCTAACCGGTTTGGCTCAATGGATAGAGCGTCAGACTGTGGACTCAAGGGTCCCGGGTTCGATTCCGGTTAAGGACATGTACCTCGGTTCCGGGCACATCCCCAGTAGGGTATGCTTATGGCCTTAATTTCAGAGAACTCCAGTTGTACATATAACCTAAATAGCAGATTGCAAAATGCCACCATTTTAAGAAGCCCTTAGATCTGGACTTAGACCCCTTTTTAAAAAATGGAGCTTAAATATTATCAGAGAAATGCGAAGCGCTCAGTGTACAGCTTGGAGGAGAAAAGCGGCCAGGTGCTTTGACAAAGCAGTGATCCTCAGGAAGATGTTTTGATCAATATTGTACCAATCATTGATCGCTCCTTCTGTGATTTGAATATTTAATTTCTGGTACTTCTTTCCAGAAATCAATAGTGAACTCACTTTTCAGCACAAGCCTTTAAATGGGAGTTTTCCTAGAGATTCCGTTTCTATACACTGACATATTTTATGAGCAGCTTAAAAGTGGGACAACCATCCCGGAATGCATCGGCCTTGAAGGGATAGCCAAAAAATAAATGAATGAATGAATGAATGAATGAATGAATGAATAAATAAATTAATTAAATTAATTATTTTTGTTTTCATGGATCTTTGAACACAAGTCCTCACTTTTTTCTGGGTTTTGGACTTTCTGTCTCTTCCTTGCCTTCTCTTTTGTTTTTCCTTCTACAGTACAAATTTTTCATCCAATAAATAGGGGTTAATAACAGCTCCTCATGTGGTTGTTGGGATGATTAAATGAGTAAATCTATGCCTGCTGTATTGCCTACTATAGTTTCCTTGTATGGAACACATAGCAAGTGTTCAAACAACGTTTATTATCATTATTCTCTTAATCTAGCACAAAGCAGGCTTGTTCCCCATAAAGCAATGTCGTCTGTGTTACACTATGTCAAAATTGTGTGTCAGTGGACTGCATGAGATAACTAACGGCTATTTTTTTTTGCTCAATATATGTCAAATAGTGTTGTTCATTTAGCACAATTTATACACTGAGGTAGCATATTTGAGATGTCTTTGTAAGTTAAAGTCTTCTTGAATTATAGATTGTCCACCATACTTATGGTGAGAAAGTGAAGCTATTTGGTTCATCATTTCTTTCAGGGCTTTTTTTTTTTTTTGCCTCTAAAACTATCTCTTATTTTTAGCTCTATTGAAAATTGCATTTTATGTTTTATTTTATTCAATTGGCTGACTGCTCCTGTGTTTTAAATCATTATCTTGAGCCATAAATTTATCTAGGATTAGCTGCTCTTCTTTAAGATTACCCTACTGCATTTTAACCTGTCCTAGGCCTACTCCATTCTAGACTTCTGTGTTATTTTCTCAGGATAGAACTTCTGTTACTCTGGTTCCATGCGTCTGTTGAAATACCAAGTTTAGTGAGTGATTTGTTCTATCTCTTAGTTTCTTCTTCATTTAGTGTTTCATGTGTGGGGCTGTCTGGCTCTGCACCGTGACTGCAGCAGGAGATAACCATGGTCTCAGATTTCTGTCACTCAACACGCTAGTGTAAAAAATTGTACCTGCAAAGAGACCCAGAGCTATTCCTTGATAGCCTTCCCTTCCTATGATATACCTTGGTCTATAGTAAACTTAGTGTTTATCCTTGAATATGTGCCTTTGTATACAAACTTGAAATCCAAATACTTTTGTTTATCTAAATACCTGAGTCCCTAGTCAATTCTCATGTATTAAGTCAAGAGGAGTCTGTTCAATAAAAGTGTCAATTATCTCCCAACAATTTAGTGATTATCAGAAAGCACGACTGGACAATTGCTTTTTTTCACATTTTTTTAGTTCATCTGTGTTTTGAATTATCACCTTAATCCTTACATATTCTAATAGAAATTTTCTTTTCCATAGTAAAAATTTTGGTTTAAGGTATGTCATTCATTTCCTGCTTCTAAAAAAATCTTGGTTTAAGAGTTGATTTGCCCTGAATATATAAAGCAATGCAAAGTTCCTGTTCCTTAAAAACTTTTTGGAATAAGTATGAAACTGATTTCCTTCTGTCTGCTAGGTTATTAAACCCTTGAGACATAATTAGGAAGACTAAGGGTCCAAGTGGTAAAGAAACTGTTAATACCTCTCTCACTAATAAGGGCTTTTTTAGAGATTTTCAAAAAAATTCTCTGATTCTTACTATAAAGAAAGTCCTTGAAACATCCTAAATTTCTTCTTTAAGAGAATTACTAAATGCATTCACTGTAGTATTCCCTGCTGTAGCATACTGTGTGGTATTTAAAAAGAATGATGTAAATTGGAATATAGGAGCATAAAGTATTTCTAAAAAATAGTGTGTAAAAATAAGAAGTTGCAGAAAAAGACATAACAGTGATAATATCCTATATAGTAAAAGGCTAATATGCAAAAATGACTGAACAGCGGAACCACTGGTCGCTATGACGCGCACTGACCACAAGGGGGCAGACACTCAATGCAGGAGCTGCCCTCTGGTGGTCAGTGTGCCCCCACAGATGGAGCGCTGCTCAGCCAGAGCCCTGAGCTGGGCTCACAGCTGGCAAGCACAGCGGCAGTGGTGGAAGCCTCTCCCACCTCCATAGCAGCGCTAAGGATGTCCGACTGCCAGCTTAGGCCCACTCCTGAGGACTCTCAGACTGCAAGAGGGCACACGCTGGGCTGAGGGAACACCCCCCCCCCCCCCGCCCCAAGTGCATGAATTCCTTGTGCTGGGCCTCTAGTATTATATAAACATTATACATAGAAATTTTAAATCTGTCAATCTATCACAAATCCAAAAAGTAAGACTGCATCTGTGAATGCATGACTATGTGTGTCAATGCAGAGAGACCTCTGGAACAACACTCAACTACTCATGTGGAAGAGGGCCAGTGGTAGAGGAATGGGGAGAAGACAGGGATTGCAATGGGAAACAAAGTAAAAAACAAATTTACTTCTAATACTCAAGTCCCATCACTAGATGAGTATATAGCAGTGATGGCGAACCTTTTGAGTTCGGCATGTCAACATTTTGAAAAACCCTAACTTAACTCTGGTGTAGTGTCACATGTAGAAATTTTTTGATATTTGCAACCATACTAAAACAAAGACTTATATTTTTGATATTTATTTTATATATTTAAATGCCATTTAACAAAGAAAAATCAACCAAAAAAATGAGTTCACATGTCACCTCTGACACGCGTGTCATAGGTTCACCATCACTGGATAGAAAAATACAACATGGGATACTTTTCAGCTGTAAGAAATAAGGAAATCTTAATCCTTTGCAATAGCATGGATGAAAAGCATTATGCTGAGTGAAATAAGCCAGTTACAGAAAGACAGATACCATATGATTTTATTCATATGTGGAATCTAATGAACAAAATGAACTAACAAGCAAAATAGAGACAGACTCATAGATACAGAGAGCGGACTGACAGCCATTGTGGGAGGGGGATTGGGAGGTTGTGTGGTGTGGGAGGGATTGAGAAAAAGAGACAAAATTAATGGACACAGACAACAGTGTGGTGATTGCCAGGGAGAGAGGTGGGAGGAGGCAGAGGAGAGTAAAAGAAATAGAAAGAGCTCTTGAAAAAAAACCTTTGACTCCCTGTGTCTGAAACACGTATGCCCTGTGACTCAAATTATCAAGCGCTGCATGAGTTTGAAATTTCTATTTGAGATGGTAACACAGAAATCATCAAGGACCAATAAATTCCTGGCACAAAACAATGTAACACATGGACCAATTTTCTTACTGTGGTAAAATGCACAAACATAAAATTTACCATCTTCAATACTTAAAAAAAATTAAAAAGAATAATGTATTTATGTATTACTTTAGTACTTGGTAAATGATCTGGAAAAGTAAAGTGTAAGGTATTACACTTTTAACTACAACCCCCCCCCCCAATATTCTCAAAGAAAGATTAGTAAATATTTGGTTTGGACTGGACACTAAACTTACAAGTTTAACTTAAAATGGACACTAATATTATAAGATACTGGAAGGTGAAGAGTACGTAAGAACCATAAATTTTTTTATCATCAGTCATTCTATTTGAAATTAGTCTTCTTTATCATCATCATCACCATCATCCATTTTTACTAAGTGGTTGTCATGTATACAAATGCATGATGCATATGTATATTTGTGTGTGTGTGTGTGTGTGTATGTGTGTGTGAAGAGGCTAGAAATACAAACAGTCCATGAAAGTTTATCATTTGTAGTGTTTGGAGATATTAGGACAGATACATTTAAATGTTAACTGATAATAAAGAAGAGTATAACCTAGCTGCAAAATGGGTGGCAACCAACCACAAGCATTAAGTGTGCTCTGAACTATAGGAGACAGATATGATTGCAGAGTGGTACCATGTGTGCTATCTCAAATAACAGAAACACTTTCATAGGTGAAGAGAATGTACATGTACTCTAGGTAGAGGATCTAAAAAGAATAAGGACTTATAGGAGGATGGTATATAGTACGTTCAGAAAAATGTTATATAGACATTCTGATATATCCTAGGTATTTGGATGCAAATAATATTTTTTTTAAAATCTAAGATCAATGATTATGCTACCTCATAGGGGAAAAACAGTTTTAAATCCAAGGGCCTTATAAACAGTAATATGTTTTCCTTGGCCGTAGTTTCTCCTCCTCTAAAATGTGACAGCTTTAGCAGATGGTCCCTGTGGTAGCTTCGAGGCATTCACTTTCAAATACAGATTTTGTTCTGGGTTTTGGTTCTAGATTATCAACCATCTAGAGAATGATTGTTAATCAAGGCCTAGTTTGGGCTAATTTTGATGTAAAACATAAAATAAACGGGAGAAAAATAGTCCAGAATTCAGGAGAGTTGGATTCTAGCTCCAGCTTGTCCCTTAGCAGTTGTGAGAATTGAGGTAGGTCCTTAAAATCTTTAAACTTCAGTTTCTTCTCTTATAATTTTGGGTTAATAATTTCCAATGATATTGTATGTATGTAGTGTGAACCAACATATATGTACATGATTGGTAAAATTTTAAATGATCTTAAATATAAAGCACAAGGACACTAAATTCAAACATTTGCAACAAAAACATAAAACACCTTAACCACACGGTTCTCTTAGTATTCCTTGAAAATGAAACCAGTATCCAATTTCTCTCCTTTGCATTACTGTGCCAGCTGAGCGTGGAATGCTCCCTGACAGCATTATCTGCAAGGCTCACTCTCTTACTTATTTTAATCTCTACTGAAATGTCACCTTATCAGAGAGGCCTCCCTCCCCTGACATCCTATATCAATTAGCACCGCTCACCCAGGTACTGCTATCTCCCTCACCATGTCTTATTTTATATCAACAACGGAAACATTATCAAGTTATTCACTTATCTAATTTTTCTATCTGATACTTCCTTCCTCCAACACACGGGAGTGTAAAACCCAGTAGAAGAGTGATTTTGGTTTGGTTACTGTCAATCTCTAGTCTCTCATAGAGTACTTGACCTAAGGTAGGCAAACAATACATAATTATCAAAGGACTGAATAAATTGCCTGAGGGAGATTTGAATTTAAAACACATAAGCAAAATGAATTTTGTGATATTTTTTATCCTATAGTAGCTCACGTAATAAGCCCTCACATTGATCAAGGAAATACCGGAAACTCATATGATGAATGCATCATGTCAAAGTGCCAACATTCCTTTGACTTTTACTAATATGGTTTCTTTTTAGAACTGTGCAATGATGTCTATTGCAAGGAAATGAATTGGTGTTTATGTCATGTCAAAACATGACACAAATATGCCAAACATATGGAACTTTATTTAAGTCTCCAGAAGAATCAAGCAGTCTTTCACTGTGTAAAGGCCAATTACCAAAATAAATAAATAAATAAATAAATAAATAAATAAATAAATAAATCCTAATTATTCGTACAGCCAAGGTGGAAATGTATGGACAACAATGATAAATGAAAACATTTATTTTAACCACGTATTAAGTGTCATGCACACCATATGTATGCATATGTCTGTATCTTCAGGAGAATGAAGAAATTAATAAGGCTAGAAAGAGATTATCCAGAAGGATGTGAAACAATTCAGAGTAATATGTTGACAAGATAACTATTCTAACAAATTAAAGTTTGACTATAAATAAAATTTTCTCTACTTTTTTAGGGGGTATACTTTCAGAAGACAGCAGCTGGGATCCACACATCTCTGATTAGATAGTACTCTGAAGAATAATGTATTATTTGGAAAGTCACAAAACCTTAAACCAATTATATGTTGAATTAAAAAAAAAACAAGCTTTTGGCAATTTGTAACAATGCCACCAGGAATTGATTATATCTTCAATAAAAATAGTTTTGACATTTTCAATTGAGCCATGCCTCCTTATATTAATAAAATTCCAACATTTCTCATAATACTAAATGTAAAATGCCAAAGTCTAAACTGATATGTGATAAATACTGTTCTTTTATTTATCAAAATACAGCACATAAAATCCTTTTGATCTTCATATACAGAATTTACTAGTATGTAGAAGACTGAGTTAGCATTTATTTTAACATGAGCCTTTTTTCAATATGTATTTATTTATTTCAGAGGGTAAGGGAGAGGGAGAGAGAGATACAAACATCAATGATGAGAGAGAATCATTGATCATCTGCCTCCTGCACTGGGGATAGAGCTGCAACTTGGGCATGTGCCCTTGACCAGAATTGAACTGGGGACCCTTCAGTCTACAGGCAGATGCTCTATCCACTGAGCAAACTGGCTAGGGCAACATGAGCCTTTTGAAGACATAAAGACTCTAACAATATTGGCAATTTAGGTAAGATCATAGGCTGCATGAAAAATATGACAGTATCCTTCTGGGAGTTAATGAAAGTTAAGAAGGCCATTAAATTAACTGATAAAAACTAAGCCTCAAATCCAAGGAGTTTTAAAGAAAAAAAAAAAAAAAGTGGAAGTAGATGTTCTCACATGAAATCTGGAGAAAGAGAGATTTTGTGGTATCTTCAGTGAGCTTCCCACAACACCACCAGCTTTCATCATTTTGGTTTACAAATGCTACAAAGGTGAGTGTGTGTGTGGATGGACTGAGAGAAGTGGATGGGATATTCTTTATATATGGATATGTCAGCCATGGATGTGTCCAAGAGGGGAGTTTTTAGCCCAATTGCTACTATGTATAATGGCTGCATTGAATAAGTAGATAAGTAAATTGCCAAGACAAACTAGTAAAGGAAAGAACTTAGAGTTTCAGCAATGATAAACTTCTTTCTGGAATCATATCCATTAGTAATACCTTCTCTTCTCCTCACATTTTAGAGGCTGATATAAATACTGCATCCTAAAGAAACTCAGGTTAGACTGTTGTTTGTCGATGGGACCAGAAATGTGTCTAGAAACAGTGTTTGACAAAAATACAATATAGCTGTGTTGACAAACATATATTGGAACAGTGTGACTCAAATTTCTCAAACCTGTGTGGCTGAGGGGTAAGTAGATTCAATCACTAGGAATCTGGAGACATACCATCATGTTTAAATATTGCAAGCTGGCCAAAACCGGTTTGGCTCAGTGGATAGAGAGTCGGCCTGCGGACTGAGGGGTCCCGGGTTCGATTCCGGTCAGGGGCGTGTACCTGAGTTGCAGGCACATCCCCGGTGGGGGATGTGCAGGAGGCAGCTGATCGATGTTTCTCTCTCATCGATGTTTCTAACTCTCTCTATCTCTCTCCCTTCCTCTCTGTGAAAAATCAATAAAAAATATATTTAAATATTGCAAGCTGGATGGTTTTGTTTGTAGTTTTTCATGGAAAACATATGATGTTTATTTTAATATACAATATATTTAGTTATCAATAAATGGTGGGAATGTTCTCTACTTATCTTAATAGTAAATGGAAGATCAACTGTTACATTGAATGCATCAGCTAAAAGAATTGACTGGGATCATAATAGGTGACATAATTCTAACACATTTTCTTCATTATTTTCTCACTAGAGGCCCAGTGCATGGATTCGTGAAAATCAGAAGGAAATTATATGTTGAATTAAAAAAAGGAAATTATATGTTGAATTAAAAAAAAATCAGAAGGAAATTAATTAGAAGGTGGTTGGCAGGGCAGGACTGGGTGAGATGGGCCAGACATGCCCTGGAGCCAACCTCCCACAGTCCCTCCCTGGCTGGCTGCACTGGGGCTCAAAGAACATTTGTGGAGTGAATGGGGTCCCTCTAGCAGGTGGGGGTCCCTTGGCCTGGCCTGTGAGGATCAGGCCAAAATTGGCAGTCTGACACCCCCTGAGGGGTCCCAGAGTGTGAGAGGGCACTCTGCAAAGTTGCTGTCACTCAGCAACTCCTGCATTGAGCATCTGCCTCCTGGTGGTCAGTGAGCGTCATATCTACTAGCTGGTTGGCCAGTTGCTTAGCCTTTTATATATATACTAGAGGCCTGGTGCACAAAATTTGTGCACATGGGTTCCATTCAGCCCAGCCTGAGCCCTCTCCAATCTGGGACCACAGGCTCCTAACTGCTCACCTGCCTGCCTGACTGATCACCCCTAACTGCCCTCCCCCGACAGCCTAATCACCCCTAACCACCTCTGCCTGCTGGCCTGATCACCCCCAACTGCTCCCTCTGCCGGCCTTGTCACCCATGCAGCCTGCTGTTTGGTCATTACTGTTACTGTGATGGCGTCCCGGACAATTTGCCTATTCATCTATTATTAGTATGCTAGAGGTCCTGTGCACGGATTCGTGCACTGGTGGGGTCTCTTGCCCTAGCCTGTGCCCTCTCGCAATCCGGGAACCCTCGGGGGATGTCAGACTGCTGGTTTCGACCCAATCACCACAGGCCAGACTGAGGAACCTCACCAGTGCATGAATCTGTGCACTGGGCCTCTAGTATGCATATAAGATCTCTGGTTAATCTCTTCCCACCCTCCCTCTCCCCCTTTCCCTCTGAGATTCATCAGTCTGTTCCATGTTTCCATGCCTGTGCATTGAGCATCTGCCCCCTGGTGGTCAGTGCCCATCTTAGCTACCGGTTGGATGGTTTATGATCGCTTAGGCTTTTATATATAGAGAGATAGATAGATAGATAGATAGATAGATAGATAGATAGAGATAGATAGATAGATAGATAGATAGATAGATAGATAGATAGATAGACAGACTAGAGGCCTGGTGCATGAAATTCGTGCACTTGGTGGGTGTCCCTCAGCTTGGCCTGTGCCCTCTTGCAATCCAGGACCCCTTGGGGATGTCGGACTGCCAGTTTAGGCCAATCCCACCAGGGAACTAGGAATTGAGCCTAAACTGGCAGTTGGACATCCCTTCCGCAATCCATGATCCCTTAAGGGATGTCTGACTGCCAGATGTCCAACTGGCCTGTAGGAATTGGTCCTAAACCAGCAGTCAGACATCCCCTGAGGGATGTAGCAGTGAGCAAAGTGGCAGGTGGACAAAGAGGAGCCAGAACCAAGGCCAAGAGCCACACCGCTTGCTCTCAAGCCATCCTACTGCACCTGCTGCCACCACTTGGTAATGCTGCTGCAGGTAATGCTCCTGCCCCCACAACTGCGCTGACTGGCTGAGCAACGCTCCCCCTGTGGGAACACACTGACCACCAGGGGCAGCTCCTGCTTTGAGCACCTACCCCCTGGTGGTCAGTGTGCATCATAATGACTGGTCATTCCGGTTGTTCCAGTTGTTCCAACGGTCACTTAGGCTTTTATATATATATATAAATAATATTTTTCTAACTTAGCCTTAATACATAACACATAATAATAGTTATTTTTTTTCATTCATTATGATTAGGTGATTACTAAGGAGTGTTGCCTAAAATAATGACCAATAAACAAAGCATTAGTTGAAGTTTAATTTTGCAGAATAGGGTGGTGTGGGGTGGGGGTGTAGATGGTTCGGGAAGGAAAGGCAAAATTATTTGTTGTGTGTCTTTGATCCAAGGGTCAGTCTTTCTGACTGACAATGATCACCAACATATTTTTGGGGTTATTTTGTTAATAAGACATCAATTGGTGATGCTCTTCTTTCCCTTCCCATTTGAAGCTGTAAATTAAACCAAATATAAATGTATCAAGAATTCCATACAGCCCTTCTGGTGTGGCTCAGTGGTTGAGCATTGACCTATGAACCAGGAGATCATGGTTAGATTCCTCGTCATGGCACATGCCTGGGTTGCGAGCTCAATCCCCAGTGGGGTGCATGCAGGAGGCAGCCAATCAGTGATTCTCTCTCATCATTGATGTTTCTATCTCTCTCTCCCTCAGACTTCATCTTTGAAATCAATAAACATATTTTTTTAAAAAGAATTACATACAGATCCCAATCCCTATAACAACATTTCCTCATCCAGTTCACATACTGAATTGTTTTTATAGTTTGTTGTCTAATTTTATTTTTAGTTTTATTTTATGCCATAAAGTTATTTATAGTTTTTGCCAGGGAAATTGTTCTTTAGGAATATTAAATCTTGGAAACATAGCCACAAAGCTACCCAACTTGGTAGGTCATTGCTCAAAAGAAGCCTGAATTTATTCCCTTAATTGAGCTTTAAATTCCTTTGTGCCTCCTTATTTTTTTCTTTTTGTCTTCATAAGAAAGAAACAAATCAGCAATAAGAATTTAACTCTGGGGAAAAAGAACTGTCAGCACCTTCTCTGTGCTGACAGGGTGTAGCAAGGTGCCTTTGCAAATAACCTTTCTCCTTTTTATAAATTTGTTTCAAACAGGAGTGTTAAAACTACGAGTTTGACTCTGCACAAAACTTCCAATGTTAGCATTCCATTGACTAACTTGTGATGATTAAGAGACCATACCTTTGAGAGCTCATTGGTGATTAATGCAGGTAATAATCCGGGTTTACAAAAAGTGTTGTGCGATGCCACTCACATTCTTTTGCTCCCCATAGAATTAGCTTCATCTGGGCATGGTTCCAGCATTTTTTTTTATTATTATTTTTTAATGGTCAATTTTGCTTGAGGAAAGAAGTTCACATATCTTATTAAAATATCTTTCACATCTAATTTTTCATAAAGCAATTTGCAAAGTAATTGTTCTGCACAAATATAAACAAAATGTAAATGTGATAGCCACTGTGAGGTAAGGAGCTATTTTTCAATTAATAGCTCAAGTATACTCTTTAAGATCTCTTAAATGCATCATCAACTTTTTAAAATAACATCATCTTTTTACAGCTATGCTTTTTAATTCAAAACTGTGGAGTATATAAACACAAAAAGGTAAATTTTCTTTTATCACAGAAGCTTTTCCTAGAAGATCATAAAACTGATAAATAAGAAAATTTGAACCTTTCATAAATTTGCATGTTGAATTAAACTTGTAAATGTATTCCTTTTATGCAAGACATCTTTCATTTTAATTGAATAAAATTCTTATTTTCATTCAACTTTCCATTTTTAATAAAAGTGACTTTCAAATGTGGCCACAAGAGCAATGATTTCAAAGATGTGGTAGATTGTTTTCCAATAGAGCTGCAGTAATTCCTCTCACTTCCATGTCTACCCCTTCGCACCATGACTTTGCTATTCACACCTCCCATCTGAAGGTTCAGGCTAAATCCTGTGGCCATGGTAACAAATTAACATAAATTTGGAGACTTCAAAACAACAAAAATGTATTCTCTCATGGTTTTGGAGGCCAGAAGTTTGAAATCAGGTGTCAGCAAAGTCACACTCCCTCCAAAGGGTCTAGAGGAGAATCTTTCCTTGACTGCCCAGGGGCCCTCAGCATTCTTTTGTGGCTGCCTACCTCCAGTCTCTGCCTCTGCCACCATGGTCTCTCCCCTGTCCTGTCTGTGTCTTCTCTTCTGTCTGTTATCGGGATCCTTGTCATTCAGGGTCTGCTTGGGATATCCAGGATGGCCTCATCACAAGCTCCTTATATTTAATTAGCTTTAATTTAATTACATTCACAGGGTCTGGTTACTAGGACATGGATCTATATTTTGGGAGGCCATCATTCAATCTACTGTACCACCTTTAAATCTGAGATGACCTCATGATGAGTTTTGACCATTAGTTTATGGCAAAATCAGCAAAGGCTCTGATGGCATCTACCTTCTGCTTTTACTCTCCTTGACTATAGCCCTAGGTGTGTAATTAAAAAACAAAAAACAAAAAAAAACAGTCTTGTCCAGCCTATCAGAGCATGAAAAGCCACATGATTCAGAGTCGGGCTTTTCTAGCTGAGGCCCCTTTGACCTACCCCAGCACCAGCTTTCAGTTATGCTACTAAAGCTGTCATAGCCCATCCAGCCTCAGTCAAATGTCAGATGACTGTAGCTCATGTGAGAACAAAGGCAACACCAGCAGAACGATCTATCTAGGTCCAACCTAAATTTCTGACAAAATAGTGAGCAAATAAAATAGTTTATTTTAATCATTAAGTTTGTGGTAGTTTATCAATTATCAATAAATAGCCAATCTTATATAATAAAAGCATCATATGCAAATCAACCGAACAGGGGAATGACCAGTCGGCAGGGGGCAAGACCAGCCAAGGCACGTGCCAGTGGCCAGAGGGAGGGGATGGCGATGGGTTGGGGAGGGTGGCGGCAACCATGAGCAGGGTGATGGGGGCCGGCGCCATCCACTGATTGCTGGCCCGGTCACCTCCCACAGAAGGAGGCCACCGATAACAGTGGTGCGACAATTCAGGGTGGGGGGCGGCTGCTCTTTGCTCACGCTGTCTCCTGATTGGTTCGCTGGTCACCTCCCATAGAGGTAGGCCAGACTCCGGGGAGCGGGCCTAAGCTGTCAGTTGGACATCCCCTGAGGGCTCCCAGGCTGCTAGAGGGTGCAGACCAGGCTGAGGGGTGCCCCTCTCCGCCCCCCTGAGTACACAAATTTTCATGCACTGAGCCTCTGGTACAGAAATAAGAACCTAGATGTAGGTGCCATAATAAAAAAAAAAAAAAAAAAAAAAAACCCAAGTAAGCAGGGTTGGCTTTAAGGCAGGAAGATGGGAATAGGCTAGAAATATTGCAAGGATGGAGAAATGCCCAACAAATCGATGGGAACTTGAAAAATAGTGAGAAAAATGCTAATTGAGGTTGGAATGCTAATAGAGATGATCCTTGTTAGATAGAAAATTCTTCTAATGAGCCTATGGGTCTGACTAAGGCCGTGGTTCTCAACCTTGGCTGAACATTAGAATCACCTGGGAATCTTTTTAAAATTCTGATTTCTGGGCTTCATCATCCAGAAATTCTGTTTCTTTGTTACTAATGTTGTGGCCCCACCCCATAACAAAGAAACAGAATTTCCGAAGGATGAGACCCAGAAATCAGGATTTTAAAAAGATTCCCAGGTGATTCTAATGTGCTGCCAAGGTTGAGAACCACTGGACTAAGGAGATTTCCAAGCCAGTTAAGTCAATCGGTTTATTTTTAATGTGTGCTTCTATGTTTTTGATGTCTCATGGAAGACATCAAGGTTTTAAAGTCACACTTGGTAATAAATATATTGTGTCAGTTGCCTATTACTGTGTAACAAAACAATCTCCAAACTTGGAACCTTAAAACAGCAACTATTAGGTCAGGATTTGGAAAATCAGCTTGGGTTGGGCTCAGTAAGACAGGGCTTCTGCTAGTTTTCCTTAGGAATATTCACACAACTGTTTTTGACAGCTTTATTGAAACTCTGGAATCTAATATGGCCTCACTCGTGGATCTTTAAGTTGGTGCTTGTTGTCATTGATGGTTGCTCTGGAGAATCTCAGCTGAGTCAACTTGTCTTGCCCCATGGGGCTTCTTCTCCTCCATCAGTTAAGTTAGGGCTTTTATATATGGTGATATCAAAGCAAATTTCCAAAAGAGGTAGAATAAAACCTTTATAATATCTTAATGACCAGGCTCAGAAATTGCACACTATCCCTTCTATGGAATTGCACTGATTTGCATCTCACATGTGTGCTCTGTAGGTGTGATCACGAATAAAAATAAAAAAAAACTGGTTCACAAAAATATTTTTAAAAAAAATCCAGTGCCATTTGTTTTTCATTTTCAAGCACATTTGATTGGGCTAGGATTAGCTATAGCAACCAGTGAAATAAGTACTTCTTTCTGGCTGAATCAAGACTACAGTACTAATGCCATTGATGCCATGTGAATAGTTGGGAGCATCAAAAATGCCCAGTCTTCCAATGCCTGACGGCTTATAAATATTGTTATATTCATGAAAGGTGGGCGGGGTCGGGGGGGAGAATTGGCAAAACCAGAAAAGTAGGTTTCTGTAGTTTTGCTTGTCCAATTGTAATGTTAAGAAACAAAAACAAAAAACTCCCCTGAGGTCCTTGAGTAAAAGCGATATTTCCTGAAGAGTATAAATGGGGATGGTATGGCCTTGCTTATTCCTAGGCTAGCCTTCGGACCTCTGTCTTTAGCATGCCCAGTTTGAGAACCACAGCTTTAGAAGATGAGCTGGGCTGTGGTCTTCGTGGAATACATGGCCAAAGAGAAATTACAGCTTTGAGGCTGGGTTTAGAGGGGAGCCTAAACATAGAATCAAGAACCCAAACCTAGAATTGAGTAAAATGCATATATGAGTGTCCAAAGGCAGGCAGTGCACCGGCCATAACAATAGCAACAGTCACAAGCACATCACCAGCAGGATATTCTTTTACAGCTGAATCTAGATGTTGAGGTTAAGTTAAGGTTAACATAGCTTTTGTGCTATATATGAAATTGGCTCAATTCCCCCACTTCTTCTCTCTGGACAATGCTATGCTGTTTACTGGATTTCTATATATTCTTAAGCCCTTACATTCTCCTGGGTTCAATCTCTAATCCCAATTTTAAAACTTCTGTATTAATGTTCTATTGTGGCCATAACAAATTTCCACAAAAATAGTGACCGAAGACAACATCAATGTATTAGCTCACAATTCTGGCGTTCATAAATGTCACAGCGATAAAATCAACAGAGTGGCAATGCTGCATTCCTTCCTAGGGGCTCTAGAGGCTGAACACATGCCTTGGCTCCTGGCCCCCTTCTTCCATTTTCAAAGCCAGCGAGAGTGGGTTGACCTTTGCATCAGATCATTCCAACATCCTCTTTGACCTCTCCTCTTTTAAAAGGCTGCTGTGATTACGTTGGGCCTGCCCAGATAATCTAGGATATTATCCCTTCTTCAAGGTCCTATGATTTGACAACAACCTTGATTCCATCTCCTCCCTTAACTCCTCTCCTGTGGTCAGCAAACTGCGGTTCTCGAGCCACGTTTGGCTCTTTGACCCCTTGAGTGTGGCTCTTCCTAAGCCTTAGGAGTACCCTAATTAAGTTAATAACAATGTACCTACCTATATAGTTTAAGTTTAAAAAATTTGGCTCTCAAAAGAAATTTCAATCGTTGTACTGTTGATATTTGGCTCTGTTGACTAATGAGTTTGCCGACCACTGCGAGTCTAGGCTATGGAACGAACGTCATGTTCCACTGGTTTTAGGGAGTAGGATATGGACAATTTCTGTGTATACATCTTCCACAGTTGCTTTCTTTCTCTTATGCTGGGATTTGACATGTCTGGACCTCAGCCACCTGTCCCTGATTTCCACAAAGCATTTATGAGTACAAAAGACTGTTATGAAAGTTTGGGGTGTCAGTTTACATTAATTAAACCAAATTACATAAAACATTACATGTTTTTGTTTCAAAAGAATAACGTCATGCACACTAGAAAGTAGTCATTTTTAAATGCTTACATAGTAGCAAAGGGGTATTCCTATTTCTTTAATAATTTGGGTATAGAAAGTTATAGAGAAACCATGAGAAAAAGCATAGTCTCATATGATTACTCTGAATAAACACCCCTGGCACTGGAGCATGTGCGCCTCTGTCCTGCGGGGGAATGTGGATCACAGAATCCACAGCAGGTTGGCAGGTGCATCATCAAACTGGTGTGAACAGAAATTAGCCCTGTTTGGAACACTCTTACAGAACTTTCATTTTGCAATGATTTAAAAAAAAAGAAATCTCACTTGGATCGAACCTTAATCTAAGTCTAAGTCAATGTTGGTCGAAGTGCTGATGTTATTTTGTTGGCAGCCCTTCTAACAGTGAGCTAGAGATAATGTGATATGATGTTAGACTGCACTGCAAACAACGATATTAGCTGAACCCCAATTTTGTTCTTTATCAATAGAATATCATTTTTGGTGGTGAGGCAAGACTGAGGGTATGAATGATTACTGGTCAAACAATCATGTGACTCTATTCGCCATTGCCAATAATTTCTTGAATTTAGGTGGCTATGTGACTCAGTTTGAGAAAATAAATGCCTTTATTGCTCAACCTACCTTTATTTGGTACTCTGAGACTGTTGCCAACGCATAATAAATGCTGAGAAATTCTACTTAAAAGAACTGAAGACATTATAAAAATAAAAAATGTAGAAAATTTAAAAATCTGGAAGAAGCTGTCTTAGTTAGCTCAGGCTGTCATGAAAAAATACCACAGAAATAACAATAGGAATTTATTTCTCACTATTCTGGAGGCTGAGAAATTCATGATGGAGGTGCTGACAGATTTGGTTACAGGTGAGAGCTGAGTTCCTGACCTGCAGAGGGCCAGCTACTTGCTGTGTACTGACATAGCCGTTCCTCTGGCCATGCACAAAGCAAGCAAGTGAGCTTTCTGATGTCAGAACACTAATCCTATTGGATCAAGGCCATACTCTCATTACCCCATTCAACCATAATTATCTCCCTCCAAATTCAGTCACATTGGGGGGTACAGTATAAAATGAATTGGGGGGGGCACACAAACATTAAGTTAGTAGATAAAGCTAAATATAATAAACTAGAGGCCCGGTGCACAGATTCGTGCACCAGTGGGGTCCCTCAGCCTGGCCTGAACCCTCTCACAATCCGGGACCCCCAGGCGGATGTAGTAGTGTATGAAGTGGCAGGCGGCCAGGAAGGAGCCCGAGCCTGGGCCAGGTGCTGTGTTACTCCCACTGCAACTGCTGTCACCACTGTTCAGTAGCACTGCCATGGGGGCGGGAGAGGCTCATGCCATCGTGAGAGCAGCTGAGCTCGCCAGCCATGAGCCCAGCATCTGGTACCTGCAGGTCAGCTGATTGGCGCTCCCACTGGGGGAGTGCACTGACCACCAGGGGGTGGCTCCTTAATTGAGTTTCTGCCCCTGGTGGTCAGTGTGCATCATAGCAACTGGTCAACTGGTGCCTCAGGGTTTTATATATATACTAGTGGCCCGGTGCACAGAATTCTTGCACATTAAAAGGGGATTAATTAGAGGAAATATTTTAATATTGCTATTTGCCCTTTCTCTATAATAGAAGTGTCAGAGATGAAAGAAAATTAGTAAAATACATATAAAAATCTTCCTCCTGTCAGAGTCTGGGGTGCAACAAGGGACCCAGAGTCAAGTCCCCACCCACCCACGTGTGCCTCAAAATTGTGTGAGACCCAGATCTGGCTGGCCCCCACTCATTGGGCTAGATCCATACCTGGCCGGTCCTACCCTTGTCAAGCTCCGCTGGGGCGGGGAGGGGGGCAGGTCACCCAGCCTGGGCCTGGGTGGGGGCCGTGGCCTGAGGTCCCCCATCAATCCCTGCTGGGCGAAGGTGTGGCCTGAGGTCCCCTGTCAAGCCCTGCCCAGTGGGGGGCACAGCCTGAGGTCCCTCAGCCTGGCGCCAAGACAGAGGAGCTGGCCTGAGGTCCCTGTCAAGCCCTACAGGGGTGGGGGGTGGCGCAGCCTCAGGTCCCTGCTGATTGCTCCTAAGGCTCATTATGGGAACTCGGCCTCAGCTGTGGGTGCAACCATCTTTGTGGTGGAGTGATGGTCAATTTGCATATTCCCTCTGTATTATATAAGATAGATGTTATAAAATAGTATTATTCTAGATTTAGCAAAATTATAGTCAAATTTATTAAATTACATATAATATGGCATGTAATATATTATATATCATATACAGCAGATCCTCTAATAAAGGAGTGTTGTTCAAGGTCATCTTATCTAATAAAAAAGAAACATGCAAATTGACTGTGCCTCCACTACACCCACAAGCCACGCCCACAGGCCAATCAGGAATGAGTATGCAAATAAACCCAACCAAGATGGCAGTGGCCACAGAGCTGGAGGAACAGGAGGCTTGGGTTGCCCCTGGTGATGGAGGTAGCCAAGCTTCCCACCTGCCCTGGCCAGCTGTGGGCTCTGCTCAAGGCTGCAAAGTTTCAATTACAGAAGATAAATCAATCCCAGATACCTGCTTCCAGCCGGCCATGGCCTCTGCTCAAGGAGGGTCTGGGAGCCTGGGTTGCCCGGGGCCATGGCCAGCTGGAAACAGCCATCAGTCACTCACCCAGGCTGGCCAGGCACCCCAGGGGGGACCCCCACCCTGAAGGGGCCGTGACCAGCCAGCAAACAGCCCTCAGCCTCTCACCCAGGCTGGCCAGGCACCCCAGTGGGGACCCCCACCCTGAAGGGGGTGTGGCCAGATTGAAAACAGCCCTCAGCCCTTCACCCAGGCTTGCCACACCCCCATGGGGTGAGGGTCCCCCCTGGGAGGCTTGGCCAACCCTCAGCCCCTCACCCAGGCTGTTTAAGCCACCCAGTCTATGTCAATTTGTTATAGTAGCCCAAACTGACTGAAACACACACACACATGCATACATGCATACATACACACATATATACACACATATTTTTAATATATCATATATGTTAATATTTTTTAGAGTTTCTTTTGTTTGTGTAATACACAGAAAAATACCTTCCTCAACCCATGAATAAATGTATGTAATTTACTTCTAAGTCCTTTATAGTTTCTTAGTGAAAATTGGAATTTTTGAGTGGAAATAAAGCTAAAAATTACCCTTTTTTGGTCCTTGTCATTTGCACTTGCTGTTTAAAAAAAAGTTATAGAAAAATTTATCTTTTTACATATGGACATGAAAGTGTTCATCTCTCTCGTTTTTAACATAAATATTTTACCTATATCTATAATTATCAATCATACCCATGATGAGAAAATCTATGTTCTCTCTTAGCAAATTTATAATATGAGACAGTTATCAACTATAGTTACCATGTTATATATTAGATCTTTAGACCTTATTCATCGTATATATGAATGTGTAAAGAACACACCCAAACCAGTGGCACACACAAACAATTACACTGCAAAATAGTCAGAGGAACTGAACAGACGGTTTCCTAAAGAAGACATACAAATGGCCCACGGATATCTTAAAATGGCCACGGATATGCTCAACATCACTAATCATTCTGGAAAGGTAAATCAAAACTACACTGAAATGTCACCTCACAGCTGTCAGGGTGGCTATTGTCAAAAAGAGAAATGTGGTGGTCAGGAGGCCGCGCAAAGGGAACCCTCATGCACTGCTGGTGGGAAAGTAAATTGGTGCAACCACTATGGGAAACAGTATGGAGGTTCCTCAAATTAAAAAAAGAACTACCATATGATCCAGCAATTCCACTCTGGTATAAATCAAAAGGAAATGAAAGAAGGATATCACTGTTCATTGCAGCATTATTCACAAAAGCCAAGGTATGAAAACAAAGTGTCTATGAATTAAAAATATGATATGTACATATATATATATATATATATATATATATATATATATATACACATATTTATATGTATATATACAATATATAAAGATAGATAATGTGTGCTATCACTTATATGTGAAATCCAAATAAATACAAAGTGGAACTCATGGAAACAGAGAAAAAGGACTCTTCTTTTATAGAGAGGAATAAACAAGACTAGAAGGAATGGGGCAAAGAAGAGTGAGAAGGCCAGTGGTCATCAGGTAGCTGGTTGAGAAATGTTTATCCTAAAGGGAGCTGATTTCTGGAGGGATTTTTCCATTTCCCAGTGCTTGTTCAAAGGAGTGTCAAGGTCCCAAGGCCTGTGGGGAGAGTAAAGCCAGGCTAGTTAGGTTAAGTTAGTGAGTATTTCATCCAGCTTGGTTAGACTGAGTTATTTATTTTTATCTTGACCAAAGTAAAATGGAAATGCTATTACCCAAATACAAACACACACACACACACACACACACACACACACACAGCAAAAACTATTTTCACATATCTTCTATGTTATCTTAAATGCAATGGCAAAACAAACTAGTTTAAAGCAATTTGTATTTTGGCTCAGTTACATACTATAAGCAAGATGGTCTATATTATATGTGAGTGTATAGGTACATGCATGTTTGGACAGATACATATCTAAGTAAAAAATTATAAACTAACATTTAAAGTTGTAAAAATGGTCAGATATTTTGTTCTATTCTCTTATTCTTAATTTTTAAAAATGTTGTCATGCCATAAAATTATTTCAAGATCCTGTATTTTGAGGTATTCTGCAGTTTAAAGTGTGCTGAATGTGATTACTGTACCATTTTAAGCACTCTAAAAAAGTTTAATTATTAAAAATGTCTGTATACCTGACATGGCATTGTTCACTCTTATTGGGGGCAAACAGAAGAGTAGCTGATCTAGCCTTCAGCTGAGTCTCAGTAGGAAATTTTGGTCTACCCCTTTAACTGGTCTTCTCAGTTTATTGAGTTCCCTGGGGTACAGTGAGCATACAGATTGAGCTGATGAGGAAAATACTCACTTCCCCCCTCCTCCTTATTAACATTTTCTAGGGAAATTCCCATTAAGCATTGCCTCGGGGAATCCCCTTAAAGCTTAAAGGGAAGGGCTTTGTCTTAAATAGATTAGGTACCCATAGCAGGATCACCAGGAAACAAAGAAGACAGTTAAAGAATGGCATCAGGATTCATTCTTTTGCAGTGCAAATTCACAGACATCTTCAGCAATGTATTTTCAACCTTCAGCCAGACCCATTAGGCTCTCAGGAAATCAAATTCAACTGTCTCAATCAGCATCGTTTAAAATAAATTAAAAGGGAAAATACCCGCAAGCATTACACATAGCACTGTTTCAAAGAATTTTTGTCTTTTTGCATGTGTATGTGTGTGCATAAGATCATGATGTACAATGATGCTCTCATTGTAGGTAATGATCATCAAAGTCTGCAGCCCCTACCTTGTAGGATATGGTGCAAAAACTTTAAGCCCAGCTTGCTTCAGAATCATTGTTTATGATATTATTTTCCTCTATCTCACAAGTGGAAAAAATCATTACATGGCTAGAGCCAGAGAAATTCATATCTGTATTTTGGGCATTTCCCCCCAAATCCCGTGTCTTATATGACTTAAATTTTTGCTAAAGCATTGTTTGTTTCCTTACCCTTCTTTCCTAACTCTGACAGCCAAACTTCCATTTCAGTCTGCATATTGTCAGCCAATCTTTCGTCTCCAGCTTCATAAAGTACATGTTTTGTTGAACTTCATAGGAATCTCTAAGGAGATACTACTGAAATTTTCTATCTCTCAAGTACTATGTTCTTGTCCTTCATTCTGTTGCCTCAGCTTTTTTTCAAATATTGATTTTCTCCTTTCTTTTCTCTCCTCCCCCACCACCTTGTAAACCATCCTCGAACATAATGAAATCTATCCCACTATTCTATTACCTGACAAATTCTATGAGTGAGGTTCCCTTGATTCCTTTAAATATTTACCTGCATGGTGTCAGATCTTTCATATGAGATTAAAACTGGAGAGCTAATGGATGGGGGTCAGTGTCAGCACCTCGGAGAGCCGCAGCCTGAAGAGACTTGGAATAGTTTTGCTCAGAGGTCATTTCGTAGGAGGAAAAGTGTATGTAGATCTTATGTCTTTGTAGGTCTGTTTCCCTCCTGTGCTGTATTAAGCAGGAAGTTACAAGAGATTTAGAAAGTAGTGCTACATTTTTTCCCTAACATTTTTTAAAATGAAGATTGTTTTTCCATTCCTTATTTTCTCATTTTAATAGCTGTTTTCATCAATTTTGGGGGTGGAGGATTTTATCATGTTAAAACTTTACTATTTGTCTGGAAATAATTATGTAGATTACCTTCAGTAGGTACCCTTCAGTAAAATGTACCACAATGCCCAAAGCATCCTATTTACAAGAAATGTTTTATTACTTATGGTTTAATTAAAATAATTTTCCATTTTACTTCTTAGAGTTTTAAACCTATAACAGCAGCAGGTGAATAAATGCAATTTGTGCCCAACATTCTGCTAAGCGTTTTATGTACACATGACAAGAATTGCCAGCTATCCACACATCCTTTTCCCATGCTTGGGCTGTGGTTACATTTCCCAGAATTTCCTGTGGTGGGCACAGCCATGTGACTAAGATCTCTATGTAAGTAGAAGTAACTCACCACTGTAGATCTTACTCACAAAACCCTGCCATGCATGCTCTCCCTTCTTTCTCTTCTTTTTACTGACTCCACTGGGTTATCCTAGCCTCCTGATGACCATAAGATGGAGAGCTACTCACCTGACCTCAATACCCATCCAAGAATTTTACATGAATATTAAATAACATTCTACTTGTGTAAGATACTGAAATGGGGCCTTATTGTTGAAGCAGCATACCCTATCTTCTCATCTCATTGAATTCTCACAATAATATTAATAAATAGGTATTATTTTTGCTAATTCTACCAATGAGAGATCTTAATTATTTAAGGCAAAAGTGCAAAAGCCCATATATCAAGCCTGGTTTGCTAACTTCAAAGCCTGTGTTCTAACTTCCTCATTTTATAAGTGGCATAGCTGCTTGTAACCAGCTCATTGAGGAGTATTATAGGAGAGAGGAAGTATGAAATGGTTTTATTTTTCCCCGTTAATATAGATACTTGTGCTCTGTTAAATCTTCATTTCTCTACAAAGTTTTAGAAAGGCATTATAAGATCTCATTCCAATTCTATAGCTTTTCAAATACTATCAGTTATAAAGCACATACTTTTCATTTTTTAAACATGTATTCAATTTGTTTTCAAAATCCAAAATTAAATCAACTCCAAATATTTCTCCTATGTCCCCTGCACTTCAGCCTTGTTGAGTGGCTGGTTTTAAGGGAAGAGGGGCATTGGCTTTGCCTGGCATACTTTGATCGTATTTCAGGAGAGAGACTGCTTGGGTCAGACCCCACCTCTGCTGTGTACCAGCAGTGAAACCAGGGACAAGCTATGCCAATCCTCTGTGCCTCCATTTTCCCCTTGTAAATATTGGCAATGATTCTACCTGTTTCAATAGGTTAATTTTTCCTGTGAAGATTAAATGAATTAACTAAGTGCAGAATCAGGCACATTATAAAGCCGTGGTAAATGAGAGGGTTTTAAAATGGGTGGCTATTACCTTGGCTAGAGACATTGAACTGCATTCCTTTGTGTCTCCATCACGTCGCTCCCCTGCTGTGTTCAGACTAGACAAAGTTGTAGCTCCCAATCTTGTTATTCTCCAACGCGAACCCCTAAGCCTGTGGCCTCAGGCAGGATTCCACTTCTACATCACTTAGGAACTGCTCCTTCACAGGGGAGTGCTGTGGTCTTGGTGGTCCTGTCCACTGTCATGGTCCCCAGCCTGAGTTCCAAGATGTTTTCCTCCTCTGCTCAACATCAGGTGGAATAAGATCACTTCTCCCCCACTGATGGAGGAAACATGTTTGCAACTCCTTAAACTTTATTGTCCTGAGTCCTTGGTCCTCGACTTTAAAGAGTTGGAGAACCTCACCTCCTCTATGGGAAAGTAAAAAAAAACAGGATGGCCTCCCTGTATAAAAGGAGCCTGCTCCCCCTAAAATATGACCTGACGTCTCCAAGCATTTCTCTTGCTTATGTAACAAAGAGTGACGCGGTTATGGGAATGTCTAAATGCCTATAACCATTGTCCTCCTAGTAGTTGGTGTGCGGGAAGCTGAATGTCTCTTACTGTTCACTGGAGCTCAATACTCAATTTCAGGGGAGCAGGACCAGGGCTCAGCACTACCACCACCTGGTTACATTTTAATTGAATGACTGGTCAAGTCAGAGTCACGACATTAACCCTAGGTAGACTCAGGCTTAAAAACCAATCTCCAGGCTCTCAGTACAATGTTCTTTCAAAAAAATTTATGAGTGCCTTTAGAATGTTTTTAAATAGAAACAAATAAAAATATATATCAATCAATCAATATGCAGACAAATATTTTCTACAAATATCTTTTTTTTTTTCTTTGAAGAAACAAAAAAATATCTCTACCTTTATTCCATTTTATAGGAGGGAAAAGGACTCCTTCCCGTAGGCGATGGCTGTGAAGAGCAAGGCTTTACTGCATATGCTGAAGGAAGAAGGAGAGAAGGCAAGAGAAAACAAACGTTACTGAGGCTGTGATGTTTTTCATTAGGTCTGGAGCACATCTTTGATCTGGTAAGTTTTAGGATCAGGTCATCTCTTTAATAGAGTTTAATATGGATTTTGCATCATAATCTTTACATACTTAAACTTTATTTATGAGTACCTTTTCAGAGTATGGTCTTTAAAGCGTCTTGGTGGTCTGTGTTAAATGTAAATTTGGGTTTAAAGGTGCCATCATGAGGCAAACTAATCTTGGCTTTTAGAAACATGCTTTTAATTCACATTTTTTTCACAACACAGCTATAAGTCAAACCAAGAGCTGGAGGTTTAGTGAAGGAATTGAGGTTTATTCTTCTGTACTTGAGAATTTGGAATCAAAATGATAGTGTTTTTCTCTTTTAAAATCTGTATAACTATCTCAGTAATAAAAATAAAGTAATAATATACTGTATATTTCCTCAAACAGAAGTATTACTGTATATCCACATGGTTTTGTTTAATTCTAATCTCAAACCCATCTTTGATAGACACTAGTGACTATTTTGAGGGAAATTAATAGGTTAGACTACATAACAATGTACTCTAACATCGTTTCTGCTTTGATTTATGAGTCATTTAAGTATTGTTTGGTGAAACATTTGTTCATCTAGAGTTGGGTTCTATTCAGCCTTCCAATCTTCTCTCCTTTGCCTGCCCTTTTCCTCAAACTCCCTTATAGAGATAAACATAGTTGGTAGGTTTTGATTTTACTGTTAGCCTGTTCTAATTTCACTTTTCCATTTTCCTTTAATTATGATAAAACTGGTGTTTGTTCCAGAGATCACATGAGGCTTGAAAGAATTAAAACCTATCCTGTGGAGAATTGTAGGGAAATGACTTTTAAGGAAACCAGAAAGAGTAAGTGTGATTTGTTAAGGAAGTGAATGTTTTCCCTTTGGTTGTACACTTTGGTATTTAGAAAACACCTTGAGTAGGAAAAAACAACAGGAGAACGATAAGGAAGACACCTTTAATATTTCATCTTGTGATAATCATCAGTGAGCCAGGGATTATAAAGGCACAAAACAAATACAGTAGTCTCAATTGGACACCATTTACTTTACTACAAATTGTCTATTACTGTTTATAAGAGACATAAAATAATTTCTTTAAATTACATCTTCATAAATTCATGCATGTATGAAGCCTCATGCATTTTTAACTAAGAGATCTTATAAATATATGACTTGCCATAGATACCATAAGCCAAACAATGTCTGTGCAATGAGTTACTATAAAGAAAAAAGGTTGGGTGCATCTGATATTTAGTATTTGTTTCCACAAATTTAGGTGCTAAAAGCTCTTCAGTGACTTCCAATTATTCTTAACATAAAAATCCCCAATCTTGAACACACATATAGAAGGCCTTACACAGTCTAGTCTAGTTCCTGTCTCTCTATATCTTCAGTCAAATATGGTGGTGCTATTTTACTCAATCTCTTCAGCTCCTGATATTCTTCCATCTACCTAGCAAGGCCTTCACCTTCACCATTCTCTTCATAGCCCACCCCTACATTTGCCCCTAATATATCCTTCAATTTCATTCAAAGGAGATGGTTTTGGTGAGATCTGCTGTGAATTCCACCTCAAATTTAAATTTAATCTTTCTGGAAATATTCTTTCTTGGCCTTCTATATTTTATATCATAGCACATAGTTGTATATTTATGTTTAATATTATGTGCTTAAAATCTCATTGGTTATTAGGAGATGAATTCTTTGAAGGTACGAACCCTGCCTTGCTCATCAGTTTTTCACTTAGTGCTTGCCTATACATTGCCTACACAAAAATAAGCCCGTACTTGTATTAACTAAGTGATCATTGAACCGCACTTGAATTACTTAAGTAATAATTTGGAAACTACTTGAAACCCTGAAGTTTGTGAAATTCAAGATAGCGAAGGGAGCAGCGGGATCTCTAGATGTGACAGAACTAAAGCTGGACCAGAAACAGCGATGGGCTTGGAGGAGGAAGGCTCTCGATGGGTGCAGGGACACCTGCCTTCTGAAATCTCAGTGCCCCTTACACTGCAGGCAAAGGTGGCTCTATACAGATGTTGCCCTTAGTGGACTGCAGACTGAACTGTGTGAGAACGCCTCAAAGAAGAAAATGCAGGAAGTTTCTTTTTCCAAGGTTAGCACTTAATAGACATTCATAGTCACAAGATTGAGTATTAAGACAGAATATTCTGTGGCTTTTCTTTTTAAAGATTAAAAACAAACAAAACAAACAAAAAAAATAAAACCAAGAAACAAAAACAGGGTCAGACCCTTCCTTGACACAAAGAGATTTAGCCAATGTCTGTGTTTCTGTGTATAAGAGACCAAGGCAGGTACCATGTCTATCCATCTTCAATCATTACAGACTGAAAGACACAAACCAAATTTGATAAGTAAGTTAATGACTGATCTTTAGCACTTAGAAACATTATATGATATTTACTATTTGGGTATTGCGCAAATGTGTAGTGAAGACTTCTAAGACTTGAAGGAGTTTGGGGATACTTCTATAGTTTGAGTTTCTTAGTAGAATATAAATAAACTAGAGGCCTGGTGCACAAAAATTTGTGCACTCAGGGGGGTCCCTCAGCCTAGCCTATGCCCTCTTGCAGTCTGGGACGACTCGGAGGATGTTCACCTGCTGGCTTAGGCCCACTCCCTGCGGGTTTGGGCCCAAGCTGGCAATCAGACATCTCTTGGAAGCCAGGCGGCCCTTGGGGGATGTCCACTTGCCAGTGGGGAGCAGGCCTAAGCTGCAGTCAGACATCCTTAGCGCTGCTGAGGAGGCAGGAGAGGCTCCCACCACCACCGCTGTACTGGCAAAACCATCAGCCTGGCTTGTGGCTGAGCAGAGCTCCCCATGTGGGAGTGCACTGACCACCAGGGGGCAGCTCCTGCATTGAGCGTCTGCCCCCTGGTGGTCAATGTGTGTCATATGACCAATCATTCCCAGTCTTTCTGCTGTTAGGGTCAGTTTGCATATTACCCTTTTATTATATAGGATAGAGGCCTGGTGCATGGGTGGGGGCCAGCTGGTTTGCCCTGAAGGGTGTCCCGGATCAGGGTGGGGGTCCCGCTGGGGTGCCTGGCCAGCCTGGGTGAAAGGCTGATGGTTGTTTGCAGCTGGGCACACCCCCTTCAGGATGTGGGATCCCCACTAGGGTGCCTGGCCAGTCTGTGTGAGGAGCTGAGGGCCGTTTTCAGGCTGGCCAAGACCCCCGGCTGTGGAAGCTCCCAGTCTCTCCTTTTTTTTATTTTTTTATTTTATTCTGGGATTTATTTACCTTCTATAATTGAAACTTTGTAGCCTTGAGGGGAGCTCAGAGCCGTCTAGGGCTGGTGGTTGGGAAGCCTCCTGCTTGCTCCAGCTCCGTGGCCACGGCCAGCTGAAAGCAGGTATCTGGGGCTTATTTATCTTCCATAATTGAAACTTTGTTGCTTTGAGTGGAGCTCAGCGTTGCGGCAGGCGGGAAGCTTGGCTTCCTTTCTCGTTGAGGCAACCAAGCCTCCTGCTTGCTCCAGCTCCATGGCTGCCAGCTGCCATCTTGATTGGGTTAATTTGCATATAGTTTCTCTGATTGGCTGGTGGGTGTGGCTTAAGGTGTTGCGAAGGTATGGTCAATTTTCATGTTTGTCTTTTATTAGTGTAGATGTCAAAGTCATACAATTTTAACCTATTAAAAATTTAAATTGAATTCATGAACACTTAACATTAAATTGAAAATAAAATAAAATGTAACAGTTGACATAAATAAGAGAATTTGTAAGATCATTGGTTCAATTCCAGGAAACATAATTTGCTACTGAGGCACAGCATGAGTTAAGTGTCGTTTGATGAGCACCTTTAACAAAAAATACTGACTTCTTTTTTCTGTGCCATTTTGGGTAAACATGTTCAAGTTCAAGTCTGAGATCTTCCAAGAGAATGAGGCACCCTTCACCTGGTGGTTCCTTCCATGGCAGAATTCTATATTTTTAACTCCTAACTTTAGGAAAAACTTTTCCAATTAGGGAATAATTCAGAAAATTTTTCTGCTAAAATGTAAACAGGTAAACTGAAAGTGGCATCAATATTAAATAGTGAAAAATTATACCAACAAGTTGAGCTAATGAAGAAAACCATTTTTGAAAAGGCAATAAATGATCTTTGGCTCAGAAAGACATCCCTTTCTGGGATTCAGTGGTCTTCCTTATAAGGCAGTACCAGGGTACCAGAGATCGTGAAGAACCTGGTGATGACACTGAACTTGGGGAAAATTAAGAGACTTTTACCTTCATTCTCACTTTTTCAACATTCCTTGGCAGTGTCTTCATTCATTAAATTTTTCCCTAACCAATCTCCTTGTCTACAGCTTAGCCTTTGCTACACTACCTCCAAAGCGAGAACTTGCAAATCCAAATATGATTATTCCATCTCCCAGCTCCAAAACCTTTAATGAGTCTTCAAAGCTCTGAGAGGGGTGTGTGTGTGTGTGGGGGGGGGGGGGGGGGGGGCGGGGGGGCGGCATAGAAAGATACAAAAAGCCCTTCCAACTTTGGCATCCAACTCTCCTTTCGATTCCACTTTCCCCAAAGCATCATGAGTGCCATCAAAAATCTGGTCTTTCTGTTCCCTGAATGTACTTATTATTTGGAGTTTCTCCTTGGTAAAGTCTTCCTGTTTATTACTGCATTTCCAGTTCTTATTCACCTTTTAAAACTTTATTTCCTGCCCTGGATGGGTGGCTTGGTTGCAGGCTCAACCCCTGGCTTCCTCCAGTACACCAAAAGGTTAGGGGTTTGGTTCCCCTTCAGGGCACATACCTAGGTTGCGGTTAGATCACAAAAAAATAACAAAAATAAAATCAATAAAAACATATCTTCCCGCGAGGATTAAAACAAAACTTAATTTCTTTGCAACTGCCCCCCTGGTCCCTGCAGCCACTGGACTCTCCCAAATAAACACAGGCTGGTAGAATGGGAGCAACTACACAGACATTAAAGCAGTGATGGCGACCCTTTTGAGCTCAGCGTGTCAGCATTTTGAAAAACCCTAACTTAACTCTGGTGTCGTGTCACATATAGAAATTTTTTGATATTTGCAACCACAGTAAAACAAAGACTTATATTTTTGATATTTATTTTATATATTTAAATGCCATTTAACAAAGAAAAATCAACCAAAAAAATGAGTTCGCGTGTCACCGCTGACACGCGTGTCATAGGTTTACCATCACTACTTTAAAGAGAAGCAGCTGCCATTTGATTCCAATGTCGACACTGTTGTAACTGTGGAAATGTGCGCCAGTTGCCTGACAGCTATACATTTTAAATTTATCTGTAAAGTGAGAATACAATGATACAGGATTTTGAAGTTTGTGGGGATGATACGTATCCAGGCTAAAATAGGTCCTTTGTCATTTTCATGAGTTACATTTTCAATTGGGAGGAGAAATTCACCTGCAAACCTTAACTTTTTGGAAGAGATACTATGGTCATCTTCTGCATCCTAGCCCTGGTCTTTCTTTCACAATACCTGTGATGGCAACACAGCAAGGAACCTACATAGCACTAAGTGCAGACGTTATTCTAAATGTGCTGCACATAGTACCTCCTACAACCTGTGTGGTAGATTCTATTGTTGTTTTCATTTATGGAAGAGGAAACTGAATCATAGAGATGTTAAGCACTTGTCCAAAGTCAAGATTTCCCATATGTGTGAGTGTGGGGTTTGGTCCTTACTAGTCCAGCCCCTGAGTTTGTGATCCTAATCACTAGTGTCTTCTGCCTTTGCTGACGGTCCCGGACAGTAATCCCACTCTCTAGGTCTCAGTTTCCTCATCCGAGAAATGGGTGAAATAAAGCTTGTTGAGATTGTGGAGAGATCAACACAGAAAATGAATGACGAGCACCTTAGTACAGGGTAGAAAAATAGATACAAATATATTTCTTTTTTTCCTTATATTTAAATGTCTCTTTCTGATCAGCTATAGCTAAAGTGAGGTATACGTTGTTTCAAACCAATTTTATATTGAACTCAGATTTCCCAAAACACATATTAATAGTTGAAGGCATGGGTACTTTTTTGCATTTCCAGATACTCACAAGTATGCTATCCCCCCAACTCTCCTATACCCTGTAACCACTTCTCACAATAATGGCTCAAATTTTCCAGCATGTGCTATGCAGTACCTTGCCTGTACCTTCGTTCTGAGTATTATCTCTGCTTGAATCATCTCTGCCCTTGTACAAATTATTCACCCTCCACCGCCTGGCATACCTTCAAACTGGAATGTTCTGTGCTCTGTTCCCAAGCAGTTCGACCCTCTCAGGGCACACATTACCTTTGCTTAAGGTGTGAACAAACTGAGTGGTTAAAATGTATTTTTTTAGAAACTTGCTATCTTTATTACTTCTAGAGCACTCAATCATTAAGACATAGTTATAAGTGCTGGCCAATTCCAGTTAAAATTAAGTGAGACTGAAGAACGCTGACTTTGGTAATGTTTGATTCTCAGAATTAGAACTCACCTCCAAATCTGTGTTGTATTTAGAATCTTATAGTTCGCGAGGACTCCATATTTGGTCTTAAAATCATCATATCTTCTATTAAAACCAAGCTTAAACTTCAAAGGGACTCTCATCTCAGTCAACACTGAGAAGCCTTGTCTATTTGTCCCCCCGGAGTATTACTTGTTTGTGAAGATGGAGCAATTTTAAAATATACTGTCCGACCACATACCCATGCATGTCTTAGAAAGAAGAAGAAAAGTTGCTTGAGAGAGGTGACACCTATTGGGTTTTTGTAAAATGATAAAAGGATCGTTACATTACAAATGACATGGAAAAGCGATCCCTGAACGTGTTTGAAAGCCATTTGACCTGAGAAGGAGAAAGCCCGACATTTAGCCTGATGTTGTCACTGGTGCAGCGGTCCTGAGTCTGCGCGAGCCTGGCCTGCAGCCTCCCCAGATCAGGTCCAGCCGCTGCACTGGAAGGATGATTTGTCTTTATTTATGCATCTCCCCGCTGTCTTGGATGTCAGCTAATAGCTGCAACTCAAATGGCATATTCCCATTCCCTGTCACATACCCCGCTCCTTAAGCATTAGGATAAACAGATGTGGCTCTGCCGAAGCTATTGTCAGCGATACAGGACTTGCAGTGACAATACATCTTTCCGTTAATGATGTTAGGGAGCAGAATTGGTCTTTTGCACTTTCTTCTCTCTCTGCTCTATTTGAAGGCAACGCCTCTGTAAACAACTACGGAAACCGCGCGCGGTACTACATGGTGTGAAATAAACTCAGTCCATTAGGACGCGGCGAGGTCGGGGCTTAGGAAAATAAAAGGAGATAATGCGATCAGTACGGGAGGCAAAAAGAACTCTCTGAGAGACATAAGCAAACTGACAAACAGCAGAATGGCTTAGTTTTATTTATAAAAGCCTTTACATGTTTCTACATTTATTAAAAAGTGACCCTCTTGAACTCAGTCTGAATGGCATTAAAATCCTGACAGAGAGACAAGAAGGAAGAGTCTGCCAAAACATTTTTCTATCAATGGTGATGTGTTCCATTTAGTTTACCTGAGATAAAAGAATAAGGGGGTTAGGGAACTCTCTGGTTGTCATTTCAATAGCAAATAAACACCTACCGAATAACACCTCTGAGAAGGATGTTAGGAATTTATTTTTTATAAGCTCTTATGCCATGAGGGGGGAAAGTTGGTTTACGTCGATAAATAGAATTTAAGCCTCTTAATAGCTCTTCTATGTTATAAAACAAGAGAAAAAATACTGCTCCTTGAGATTTGATCTCATATAAAAAAGAATGGAAACAAGTGCAGGAACTTTGACTTACCTTGATCCAGGTCCATAGCTTTTCAGAAAGTGTTCAAGATTGCGCTTTTTTTTTTTTTTTTTTTAATTTTACTCCCTTCCACCACCTCCTTCTTCTCCTCATTACTTCTTATTTTTTCCAAAGACATTCATTTTTACAAAAGATTCAAGAAATTGTATTTGAGGGCTTTGAAAAGGTAAAAATTCACCATAGTTTGTAAAAGAAATTGAGCCAGTTCTCCTACAGGGTGCTTTCATTTTGGTTCCCTCTGCCAGAAGCCCTCCTCTGCCTTTGCTGTTTCCAACTCCTGCTCATCTTTCACGTTCAGTCTGAGAAGTCCCTAGAGGCTGGGGGACACACTTCTGCTGTGAGCACACATGCTGCTCTGTCATTCCCATCAGTGCACCTAACACATAGGAATTGCTGTTTTCCTGCTGGCTCCTTCTATTCAATGACCACCTGAGAATTAAGGACAAAACTCATAGGGACATTTACATTTGGGATGAGGAAGAAAGTAGTGAAGAAGAAAAAGAGGCCTACCTGGTTTGGCTCAGTGGATAGAGCATTGGCCTGTAGACTGAAGGGTCCCAGGTTCAATTCCGGTCAAGGGCAGGAGCCTCAGTTGCAGGGTCCTCTCTGGCCCAGGCCCTGGTCAGTGCTCATGCAGGAGGCAACCAATTGATGTGTTTCTCTCACATCAATATTTCTCTCTGTCTTTCTCTTTCTCTTCCACCCTTTCTAAAAATCAATGGGAAAATATCTCAGGTGAGGAGAAGGAGAAGGAGAAGGAGAAGGAGAAGGAGAAGGAGAAGGAGAAGGAGAAGGAGAAGGAGAAGGAGAAGGAGAAGGAGAAAGAGGAGAAGGAGGAGGAGGACGAGGAGGAGGAGGAGGAGGAGGAGGAGGAGGAGGAGGAGGAGGAGGAGGAGGAAGAGGAGGAGAAGAAGGGAGTTGACAGAAGAGAACCAGGATTGGATGGTGTCACATTGTGTAGGATCAAAGGACTAAAGAGTTCAAAGAAGGAAGGAGATACAGCAGTGTCAAATACTTCAAGGAGTTTAAAGAATGAAAACCACCGTTGAATTCCACAATCAGAAGACCATTCTCTCCTTCAAGAGTGTAATTTCTTGCCCTGCTGGCATGGCTCAGTGATTGAGCATCAACCTATGAACCAGGTCATGGTTCAATTCCAGGTCAGGGCACATGCCAGGTTGTTGGCTCAATCCCCAGTGGGGGGTGTGCAGGAGAGGGGCGATTGATGATTCTCTCTCATCACTGATGTTTCTATCTCTTTCTCCCTCTCACCCTTTCTCTCTGAAATCAATAAAAAATATATATTAAAAGAAAAAAAGACAGTAAGTTCTCTGATAGGGTATGAAGAAGACACTGCAAAGTTTAAAAAGTAAGTGAAGAGCCCTTTCTGGGTGGTTTTGTTACAGAAGTTACCAGGCGGTGGGAAGACAAAACAACCAGATACTCAGAAGGTTCAGAAAATGCACTTTAATTGCAGGATCACCAGTGCTGTGACTCAGGGGATCAGTTTCCCAAAGCTGAGTGTCAAATGCAGACGGGGCTTTCCCTTTTATCCCCCTAGTTTCTTTGTCTCCCAAATATGGACCAGGCTTCCAGGCTTTTCATGGGCTTTGCAGCCCCTGTGATGGTTGTAAAGGGGGAAGTGAGATAGCGACCAAGACTCTGTCTGTCGCTGGCAGTCAGACCCTGTTATGGGGCTGTGTGTGGTTTATAGCATTCAGGGTAACAGGTTTTGCAGGCTAACTAGGATACAAGTGGAAAGGGGGCTGGGGCTAGCAAGCATATGCATCAGAATGGAGGTTGGACTGGGGGGCTCAAGCTGCTTTCACAGTTCACTTGGTTAGAGCATTGATCTGATACAAGTATATAGGTTAAATCTCCAGTCAGGGCACAGAAAAGAAGCAATCAATGAATGCATAATAAGTGGAACAACAAATCGATGTTTCTCTCACTCTTTCTCACTTTCTCCCTTCCTCTCTCTCTCAAATCAATAAAAAAGAAAAGTAAGTGAAGAAAAAAAAAAGTGGGGCATTGTTCGAGTAAAGTATATGGGGCGTTATCCAAGGCATCCCTTGAGATAAACTTAACTGTGCAGGTGTTTGGACATTGAATAGTTGTTAGTGAAGAGACTACTCAAAGCAAGCAGGACCGAGGGTAGGCATTAGGCATTGAGAGCAGTATATTCTATTACAATAGTGCAGTGGTTCTCAACCTTCTGGCCCTTTAAATACAGTTCCTCATGTTGTGACCCAACCATAAAATTATTTTCTTTGCTACTTCGTAACTAATGTTGCTACTGTTATGAATCATAATGTAAATATCTGATATGCAGGATGGTCTTAGGCGACCCCTGTGAAAGGGTCATTTGACCACCAAAGGGGTTGCAACCCAAAGGCTGAGAACCACTGCAATAGTGGGTAATGAAGAAGAAATAGTGTGCTAGCTAGAGGGAGACACACACACACACACACACACACACACAATTTTCTTTAGGGAATGGAAGACTCAACATGGCATGAAAGACAGTGAAGGGACCAGTAAACAGAACTGAGGCATCCATCAAATGGGAAGGATAGCCAAGAATAAAGGCAGAAGAGGTGGCTTTGGCAAGAAGGAAATTTGTTCCTCAGATTTGAGTAAACGAAGCCTGGGGAGCAGAGGAGGACTGAGTTGCAGAGGAAGGTCAAGCTCTCATATAGTTCTATTAGTTACTGATTTTGAATAAGAACAGGAACATTAGGAATGAGCATGATGGTTTGAGGTGAGGATGGAGAAAGTTTGGGAGAGACATTTTGGGGGGATTATGAGAGACAGGCATTAGCCAAGGTTAGAAAGCAAGTAATTGCAATCAGCAAGCAAAATTTCTGCGAATTCCTAGCAATACCAGTGAACTTGGAAAGAGTGTTAAGAGACAGAAAATGGGGACTTTCCACTGGCTGTCTTTCGGCAGAGTCTGAATGCATTCTTTAAAGGGCTTCTCAGTTGTATAATATGAGAGGCAGAGTGAGGCACAATACAGGTCATGGCCTGAAAAGGCCTGAGGTTCTGAGTCCCACATTCTCACATTCCATTCAGGGCCTGAATCTAACCTGAGGTTATTGGTAAATTTCTCTGGCCCCAGCATGGATTTGCTAATTCAGTAGGAAGAAGGTGCAACCAGGTTTCTCCATTGTAATGAGTGCCCCGGGGGTTTCTGACACAAATGCTCTGGATTGTGCCTTGAGAAATACCACTGATCACATATTGAGAAACACTGGCCCAGGACAATAGGAACTAGATCAAGGGACTAAGGGTCACAATGATAAATGAGCAAGTTGGGCTGTAATTAAAAAGTAGCTAAGAAAAAGAAAGGAGTGTAAAAGAGAGGTTAACTTAAAGAGTGAGCATTGGAAATGGAGCTCTTTACCAAAAGCTTATGTTTTGGAGAGAGGAAAAGTTCTGTATGACTACCCCTCTTTCTTGCTTGCTATAATCCAGCGGTTCTCAACCTGTGGGTCGCGACCCCTTTGGGGGTCGAACGACCCTTTCACAGGGGTCGCCTAAGACCATCGGAAAACACATATATAATTACATATTGTTTTGTGATGAATCACTATGCTTTAATTATGTTCAATTTGTAACAATGAAAATACATCCTGCATATCAGATATTTACATTATGATTCATAACAGTAGCAACATTACAGTTATGAAGTAGCAACGAAAATAATTTTATGGTTGGGGGTCACCACAACATGAGGAACTGTATTAAAGGGTCACGGCATTAGGAAGGTTGAGAACCACTGCTATAATCCAAGCGGGGCCCAATTTCAGAATTTCAGGACAGTAGATTAGGCACATTTAGGCTTTGGAGCTATATTGCATTAAACATTAAAACACATGGATATAGCATTCTTCTGCTTTCTCCTTGCATGTGAAGTGAGAGACTCAGGGCCAATTAAAGGGTTTGTCAAAGAGGTCTGTATGTGGAAAGAGGCACTGGCCTCGTCAATAAGAAAGTTGTATTTGTATTTTCCATTTCTCATTGCTATTTTGGGGAGAAACCCAGCCCTATGGTCCTCTTTCTTCAGGGGAACCCTGTAAAGCTCTCCACATGACTTGTCTCCAGTCTCTTGGCTTGAATAAAGAGGAAACTACCCCTCTACTATCTCCTCCTCCCCCAGGGCAGAAAGGGTTGGGAAAACACTGTACAGGAAGAAGTCTTTCCAAAGAAATTCACACATCTGCCCTTTTCAAACTTCAAAGAATGCTTCCTCCTCACATATAGCCCCTGGGTGAAGGGCAAGTGCAGGCTGAATGAGTTCCCTCACAGTTTAGCAAGTACACAGACAGGTGAGAACCTCACCTGCAGATGTAGGCCTTAAAGAGTTGTTCTCTACCTGCAAAAATCTGAGACAGCAGGAAAAGGTTACTTTTAACATTTGTCACATAAGCATTTAATGGTGCTATTGTGACTAAGTTTTCTTGTTTTATTTTTTAATTACAGTTTACATTCAACATTATTTTGTTTTAGTTTTAGGTGTACAGCATAGCGGTTATAGACAATCAGTGCTACCAAGTCTTAAATGAAGTTTACTGGTTCCTGTAATTGGGAGAGTAGATAGAGAAGTCTGGCTTTGGTTACGTTTGGATTCAATATCTCCAGTGATGCCAACAGCCCTCTCTTGTGCTCCCTGTGCCTGAGCCCAATCTCGCTCTCTCTTTCTCATTCATTGTTGTTTTCACTCTTTTTTCTTTTTCTCTTATGAGATTCTGTTTCCTGATAAATATTGCCCCTATTATAATAGGTATTTTTCCCCCCTTACGATGTAAAAAATGTTGCCAATTGCCTGGCCGTCATGGCTCAGTGGATGAGCATGGAACTATGAACCAGGTTTGAGTCAGGTCATGGCTCATGCTTTGGTTGTGGGCTTAATCCCCAGTAGGGGAGCATGCAGGAGGCAGTTACTCAATGATTCTCTCTCATCATTGATGTTTCTATCTCTCTTCCCCCCTCCCTTCCTCTCTGAAATCAATAAATAGCCTAATACAGTGGGGCCTTGACTTACGAGTTTAATTCATTCGGAGACCGAGCTCGTTAATTCAAATTACTCTATCAACTCAATGCAAAAAATCGGCAGAGAGACAGCTGGTATCTCAAAAAACTCGTTAGTCGGGACACTCGTAAGTCAAGGCCCCACTGTATATGAAAGGGCGAGGGCTACGCCCCCCATCTTACCCCAGATCCTCCATTTTTAGGCAGCAGCCATTAGCCATGTGCTCAGCAAGGAGCTTCTTCCCAGAAGCCCAAGCCTCTGCTAGCCTTTAAACCAGCCGTGGGCAAACTACGGCCCACGGGCTGGATTCGGCCCGTTTGAAATGAATAAAACTAAAAAAAAAAAAGACCGTACCCTTTTATGTAATGATGTTTACTTTGAATTTATATTAGTTCACACAAACACTCCATCCATGCTTTTGTTCCAGCCCTCCGGTCCAGTTTAAGAACCCATTGTGGCCCTTGAGTCAAAAAGTTTGCCCACCCCTGCTTTAAATTAACCAATGACAATCAAGGGAAGTGTGCACCAAAGACACAACCACATCCTGTGTAACAAGACCCCGACTTGCACCTCGCCAATCGGCAGGGCCCACAGTCCTCTCTCCTCCCCTTACTCCAACCCCCCTATAAAACCCTCTCTCTCTGCCCCAGCCTCTGTATAGGCGAGTGTGAGGGGAGCTCAACCTAGCCCGAATAAAGACTCTATCTGCCTTTGCATCGGACTCGGCTGGCTCCCTGGTGGTCTTTTGGGGATCCTGAAATCTGGGCATAACATATATAAAAAGCCAGGGGCCATTTAGACTGAAAACAACCAGACGGATAACCAAACAGCAGTCTTCTTGGAGCAACACGGTGGGAGGAGGGTTAGTGAGGGACAACCAAAGGACTGAACAGCAGGCTGTATGGGCTATCAGGCCAGCAGTGGAGTCAGTAAGGGGTGGCAAGGACAGCAGGGGGGCAGTTGGAGATGACCAGGCTGGCAGAGGGGGATAGTTATGGGCAATCAGGCCAGCAGGCAGAAGTGGTTAGGGGTGATCAGGCTGGGTAGGGTGGGGGAAATTAGGAGCGATCAGGCAGGCGGGCAGGTGAGCAGTTAGGAGCAGCAGTCCTGGATTGTGAGAGGAATGTCCGACTGCTGGTTTAGGCCCAATCCCAGAAATCAGGACTAAACCGGCAGTTGGACATCACCCAAGGGGTCCCAGATTGGAAAAGGTGCAGGCTGGGCTGAGGGGACCCTCCCATCATGCACAAATTTCATGCACCGGGCCTCTAGTATATATATATATGGCATGAAATTCTGCACTGGGGGTGGGGGTCCCTCAGTTCAGATTGAGAGGGCACAAGCCAGGCCCAGGGACCCCACTGGTGCATGATTGGGGCCAGGGAGGGACATGAGGGGTTGGCCAGCCAGAGAGGGTCCGCGGGAGAGCTCCAGGGCATGTCTGGCTTGTCTTGCTCAGTCCCAATCAGCCAGACCCCAGCAGCAAGCTAACCTACTGGTTGGAGCATCTTCCCGCTGGTATCAGTGCACATCATAGCAACTGGTTGACCGTTCACCCTAACTGTCTGCCCCCTGGTGGTCACTGCATGTCCTAGAGACTGGTCAGTTGGTCGACTGTCTTCCCCCTTAGCATATCATCTTTTTTACCTGCCTTCTTATTTCACTCTCAAAAATATTCTGTTAAATTTTATTTGACTATGTACCACTTTTGAAACAATCAATTCCAGAAATGCTAAGACTGACCTAGGTTGAGAAATATGTCACACTTTTGAGGAGGGAGAATTGGCACCATGACTGAAAAGTCTACTTTTACTGAATGGTGGTGTGGGGAAATTTTTCCAAATAGTTACAAAAAGGAGAACATTGAAAATGATTGTTGGCAGCAAAATTATATTTATCACATGTATATAGCATATTTTCATAATATAATTGAGTCATATTTCTCTATTCTTTTATTTCTCCTTACCAAATGAATAACTGATGGATAATGGTGCTGCCTTTTGATAGTTAAACATCTCATATGCTGAATGCATAAATGTAAAGTGACTGAATCAGTAAATAAATTATCTTAATTTTTCCATAGAAAGGAAAGATTATATCAAAGATAACTTATCTCAACTTTTTCTTTCTTTTTTTTCCAGATGTATTATTCCTCTTACCTGTTCTTTGGAAGGTCTATATTTCTTATAAAAAATATGTTTAAATACTTTTTCTAGAGAGTCAAAACCAGAATAAAAGAAACAATCAATATTACTAACATTAATAGGGTTCAGACAAGAAAAAGTAAAATCATGATATTTTATTTTAAGGCATGAAACACTACTTGATCACCAATGATTATTATTGACTAGAAGAAATTAGGTTCCTATCAATTATTTTGTCAATTGTTTTTTTATCAAAAGAATAATATAAATCCTTAACAATGTATTATAGTATATTATAGGTGTATTTAGTAGTGGAGAGTATATCAGTACAGTTATTATTACAAAAATGTAAAAACAAATTTGTACTAAGTTGTCCTGCTGCTTTTTATGTAACTATTTCTACTGAGATTCTTATATTATTATACACATACATTTACCAACCTCTTGACCAAAGAAATATATTATGTGTATTACTAGGTATATTATATTATAACCCAGAAGTGGAATTCTTCCCCAGTAAGGGTTCATTTAAATAATTTTGCTTTCACCATGGGGGCTTTCCTCCCCACCATAGCCTGTAGTGTGGTAATCATAGTCCCTAAAGAGGGATACAATATAATGTGTTCTGGAGTTATTTTTGTTTTCATGAAAGAGGCACTTTGCTATGCAGCTGGAGGGAGGAATATGCAAGTGCAAGAGTGTAGACAGTGATTAAAACCACTTCTCCTTGCCTGTGGGGTTTCTGTACAAGTTTTATCACTGTTTCTGGAGGTAAAACAAGAAGGTGTGTGACCTTTGTATCCCGCTGCCACAGCAGTCAGCTCGCCTGGAATGAAGACAGAAGGGCCCAGTGTGTGGTGCCCATCAAACAGATATATTTTAATAGTCCAGAGCTTGATACTATCACAAACACTGGCGTTTGCCAAGTTTAACTCAAAATAAAATCAATCTTACAAAGAACTGAAATAGACCAACATGCAGAAAACATCTGTCTTAAAATAATTTTAATGTCTGTAAATTGAATGAGCCACTTTCTAACTCAACCAACTTATCCTTGTGAGTTAATGGTCTTTGGGTACCAATTTTTTATATTAAGACTAGAGGCCCGGTGAACAAAAATTTGTGCAAGAGTAGGCCTTCCTTCCCTGGGCTGCCGGCACCAGCTTCCCTCCAGCACCTGGGACCTGGGCTTCCCTCCTTCAGTCACCAGCAGGCACCCGGGATCCAGGCTGGCTTTCCTCTGGCCACCGGCAGGCACCTGGGACTGGGATGGCTTCCCTTGGGCCACCTGCAGGCACTTGGGACCAGGCTGGCTTCCCTCTGGCCCTGGCTTGTTCAGGAAGGATGCCCAGAAAACATCCGGTCTAATTATCATATTACCCTTTTATTAATATAGATCCCTTTAAGGTAGTTCCACAGCCTTAAGTTAGATGATGCTTCTTTAGAAAGCAGAGTTTATCTCCAAGAAATTTCCATTGTATCTGCTTGCTTAAAAATAATGTGTGCGGTTTGGCAAGTTTATGAACACCTAGTCTAGCACATATGATAACTTGTTTGAAGGAGGTATTGGTAAGTGATCATTTAGCACATAATTTTTCCTACCCTTGTAGGTTCTTGGATACCAAAGGCCATCCAAATGCATCATTTCTCCAACTTTGTAGTCCCTTGTGTTTCATTTAATTGTTTCATTGTTTACCATTTTGGAGTTCAATATTATTTATTTTGTTTGGTGAGAATGTTCTTAGCTCTGTGTATGGCACAAAGAAACCAAAGCTCACTATAGTAGTCTCCTCTTATCCATGTACTGTCTTCCACAATTTCAGTTACCTGTGATTAACCTTCGTCCAAAATATTAAATGCAAAATTCCAGAAAAAAGTCAAAGATTTAAATATCTTCTCCATTCTCAGTAGCATGAAACAATCTTGAAACATTTCTTTTCATCTACCTGGGATGTGAATCATCCCCTTGGCCCAGTGTAATCAGGCTGTATGGACTCCCCCACACTTTATTAATTTACTAGCTGTCTCTGTTATGATATTTGCTGTTATGGTATCGTACTGTTTATGTTCAAGTAACCCTTATTTTATTTAATAACTAGAGGCCTGGTGCACGACATTTGTGCACTCAGGTGATCCCTCAGCTCACCCTGTGCCCTCTTGCAATCCAGGAGCCCCCTGGGGATGTCCGACTGCCAGCTTAGTACGGCCATGGAGGCAGGAGAGGCTCCAGCCACCAACGCTGTGCTCACCAGCTGGGGGCCTGGCTTCTGGCTGAGTGGCGCTACCCCTGTGGGAGTGCACTGACCACCAGGGGGCAGCTCCAGCATAGAACATCTGCCCCCTGTGGTTAGCGACCAGTCTTTCCGTCCTTGGGCGAAACCAGCTCTCTGACATCCCCTGAGGGGTCCTGGATTGCAAGAGGGTGTGGGCCAGATTGAGGGACTCCACTGGTGCATGATCAGGGCCGGGGAGGAACACGGGAGGTTGGCCAGTCAGGGAGGGACCACGGGAGGGCTCCAGGGTGTATCCGGCCCATCTTGGTCAGTTCCAAGCTAACCTACCAGTTGGAGTGCCTGCCCCCTGGTGGTCAGTGCATGTCATAGTGAGTGGTTGAGCGGCCTTAGCATATCATTAGCATATTACACTTTGATTAGTTGAACAGCTGCCTGGATGACCGGACACTTAGCATATTAGGCTTTTATTATATAAGATGGTCCAAAGCCATTCACAAAAGTATTATAATATCTATCTATCTATCTATAAAACCCTAATATGCAAATAGACCAAAAGGCAGAACAACCAAACAACTGGTCGCTATTACATGTGCTGACCACCACGGGGCATGTGTGAAACATGGCGGGCATCGCAGCAGGCAACAGAGAGCTGAACATGGCAGACATTGGTCATGGCAGGATGGCGGAGCAGGTGAATGGGGCACCAGACCAAGGCAGGGTGCTGGTCACTATCATCAGGGTGAGACTCTGGTGGTTACTGAAATTTCTTTGATCCCCCAAACCGTGGTCCCACCCAGCACTCGCACATGCTGCCGGCACCAGCCCCACTTTCATCCACTGCCAGGCCTGGAGCCACAGCTTGCACCCTCTGTAGGTGCCTGGCACCAGCCCTAATTGCTCAGTGCCATCAATGAGTGCGAGCAGCAGCAGCTGGCCCCGATCGCCCTTCAGTGCTTCTCCATCTCCCCCTGATCCTGAGGGGCGTTCAGGGCTGGCAGCTGCCTCTCGCATCCACTGCCAGTGATGGTCCCACTCGCACCCTCTGCCAGCGCTGGAGCCATTGCTTGCACCCACTGCCAGCACCTGGTGTTCATCCTGATCGCTCGGCACCATCAGCAGGTATGAGTGGCAGCTGCTGGCCCTGATCACCCCTGAGGGCTTTTCCACCTCCCTCTGATCCTGAGGGGCAATTGGGGCAGCAGCCACTCCTCACACCCACTGACAGCACTGGCCCTGCTTGCCCTCGCTGCTGGCTCCAGCCCCAATTGCTCCACACCATCAGTGGGTGCGAGCGGGGCCAGTGTCGTCAGCACATGGGAGTGGTGATGATAGGAGCAGGGCTGCCAGCAGAGAGAGGACCAGGGGGCTACGGCAGGAGGGGCTGGGCAGGGGCACGAAGGAAGGGCCGAGACCCACTCCTGTGCCCACAGTTCCTTTCAAAGTGCACGAATTCGTGCACTGGGCCCCTAGTATTGATATAAATCATTATGTTGTATTATTGTTGTTAATCTTGTACTGTGAGTAATTTATAAATTAAACTTTATTTTATGTGTGTGTGTATAGGAAAAATATATGTAGGGTTTGATAGTGTCTGTAGTTTTAGGCATCACCCATGGATAAGAGAGAACTACTGGATAATTATCTGTAGGTATTATTGCAGGTAACCCAATGATCCTATCTGCATTAGCCAGGATAGATTTGGCTCCTGGTGCAGGCACTTCTATGATCCTGTGTTTTGTTCATCCAAGAGCAAATTTTTCTGATTACTGTGGCAGCAGAGGAAGATTCTGAAGTATGATTTCTGTTCTCATTTTATTGTCTAGAACTATTACATAGTCTGAAGTAGCTGCAGCCAGACTGGGAAAGGTGGGAGAGCGCACAGCTGTTCAGTAAGTAGAAAATATTTTGGCTACACCAGCCACATAGCACAGAAATATTTTTCTGGTTAGGAGTGCTATACTGTATAGTATAATTTTCTATACTTTAATTGACAGTTTTATTTTTAAAGCAATATTAGCTAAAACTCAGACATAGAGGGTACTATAAATGAGTAAATAAAATACTTGAGTGTGGTGGGCACATGTACAATATACAGATCTTGTAACATAGAAACCTACACCTGCAACATATCTGTTCATGTTGACCAATATCACCCCAATAAATTTAATTTGAAAATATATAGCCAGGAGGAGGGGGGGATGGGAGATATCTGTAATATTATCAACAATAAAAAATATAATAATGAAAGTTAAAAAATTAAAAATATCTATACTAATAAAAGGGTAATATGCTAATTAGACGGGATAGACCAGATGTCTTCCGGAAGTCCTTCCAGACGTCCTTTAGGAAAAAGCTGCAGTGGCAGGGCCGAGGCAGAGGTGGTTAGGGGCGATCAGGCAGGCAGGCAAAGTGGTTAGGGGTGATCAGGCAGGCACACAGGTGAGCAGATAGGAGCCAGCAGTCCCGGATTGCAAGAGGGATGTCCGACTGCCAGTTTAGGCCCGATCCCACAGGCAGTTGGACATCCCCTGAGGGGTCCCAAATTGGAGAGGGTACAGACCGGGCTGAGGGACCCCCCCCCCAACCATGCACGAATTTTGTGCACTGAGCCTCTAGGATATATATTTGAGTATTTAAATAAATAAAAAGAAACAAATATCTGAGCATTCAAAATGTAATTGTATAAATTATTTTTAGTTCCTAGAAGGATGCTATTTCAAAGAAGAAGTCATATTCTATACTAATCATTAATATGGTTTACTTTATATTTCAAAAATCTCTACTATTATAAGTACACAGTATGCTTTTAACAGATATGTTGTTAAGGTTTGATTAATTGGAGTATCTATCCTATATGTTAATTCAGTTGCATTACACATTTGATTTTTTGACAAATATTGACTGATAATTTTAAGTTAATTATGCAATGTAGTTTTTAACACTTATTAATATTTTGATATAAATTTACATATATTTAACATAAGCTTTCAAGTGTTTCAAAGTTGACTAGGATTATGTTTTCCAAATAGTGTTAATAGTCAGAGCTTCAGATAATGAATATTCTAAATCATAAATCTCCTTCCAGCACAGTTTTCATATACTATATAGAAATAGTCCAATAGAGATTTTTTTCTGACTCTTGATTAACCTAATGGCAGCCACTTGGAAGACATGGTAGAAAGAGAAATAAGAGGAAGGAAAAAAATCAACCTGTATTTTAAATATTATCTCAGATAATATAAAATAGTTATTATTTAAAAATAATACTAATGCAAAAATCATGTAGATATACTACTGGAAGATGATCAAATACTAGTATCTTTGTTATTAGTCTACCTTAAACAAGACAAAATATTCACTAAAAATTGAAGAACAATGAGATATTTTCATTATTCTTAGGAAATAACATTTTACAAATTCATGAGATTTTGTGTGTTCTAAGCGATTGTGGTAAAATTGATTTTTATATATAAACATGTATTAAATTTTCATTGTATACATAATAATGATGATAATAGTGAAATACCATTTATTGCAAGCTTACCTATGCGGATTAATGTTTAAACATTGGTTATGAATTACATTATTTAATCTTTAAAACAATCTTATGGGTCTTATTATGACCACCTTTTGCTTTTAAGAAAATGAAGGCATAGAGATCACATAATGGTGCTATGATGTTGGGAAAATACTAATGTGATTTATTTTAACAAACAACCAAAAAAAGCTAAAGAAAAGGAAATAACCTTTTATTTTAGATTAAAAAGAATTGCAATTCTGGGAAGGACTGTTCAGGCAGAAACCCAAATAGTGCTCTGATTATAGAGTAAAAGGCAATGGTTTTTCTAGGAGAAGGGGGAGGGAAATCATTACATAAAAAGAAAAAAAAAGGAGTATTTATTGGCCCCAAAAAGCTAAGGTTTTCTTTAGCTATACATCATCCTGCTGATACCAAAAAATGTGGGTGTTGTTTGAGTCTGAGTTCTTGTCTAGTGAAAATCAAAGAACGAAGTCACAGATAGAAACAATTAACGAGAACGAAGTTTATTGGGAGAAGCCAGTCCTGGAAAAGGTGCAGCTGGGGTTCCTGGAGCGGGCCAGTGTCCAGAGCTTCCCTTCCATGTTACAGTCAGGAGTAGCTGAGCATCCAAGCTAATTAAAGTCTATGAGGCTATGTGTGGAGCCCCCCATGGCCATAAGCCACGTGGGCATAAGGATGTTCTCCCCCGCCCAGGAGTGAACTTCAAGAACCCATTGCATGCTGGGGAGAAGAAAGAGAGTGAGAAGAAGTGTGCACCTTTTAATTTAGGGGGTAGGTAGTCTTGTTAGCTCCTAACTGGTCTTTTCAAAGAATTCTGCTTTAGCAGTATCCTTGGGATTGGCTTATACGCCTTACTGCCTTCTGATTGGTTATCTGAACGCTGCCTGTCTTAGCAATACCCATACATTTTAAAGTTAATGCCTCTCAGAGAACTGGAGAGCATTATGGTAAGTGAAATAAGCCAGTCAATGAAAGAAAAATACCACATGGTCTCACTCATTTATGGATAATAAAGACCATTATAAACTGATGAATGAAAATAGATTCAGAGGCAGAACAGCATCGAACAGACTGTCAAACTACAGCAGGAAGGCTGGGGAGTGTTGGGGGGTGGGAGGGGTGGGTACGGGATCAACCGAAGGACTTGTATGCATGCATATGAGCATAACCAATGGACATAAGACACTGGGGGGTAGGGGAGGCCAGGGGAATGTAAAGGGATGAGAAAAAGGAGACATATGTAATACTCTTTGTAATACTTTAAGCAATAAAACAAAAATTAAAAAAAAAAAACATATGTGAAACATAAAATATATGTAATCAGGAACAGATATTTGGATAATCCCCAAAGTTTATACAATAAAGATAAATAAAAAATAAAAAATAAAGTTAATGCCCTCTCTTGAGTGCCCTTTCTTCATCGCCCAGTTAGCAATGCCTTAGCAACTCCATCTAGTTGAGTTCCTGGTTCTACGCCCCTTCCCGTGGTCCCATCCCTATTTATCTAGCTTCCTCCTACCTCCTCATTGTTAATTCTAAAAAATGTCCTTAACTTTAAGTCCTGTAGTCAGGATGCCTGCTTTCCTATTAGATTTACAAAGAGTATTTGGAACACGATGTTTGTTTGATCCAGTCTGAAGGTTATTCTGCCCATTTCAAATAGACTAAAGGTTCAAGGGCCAAGATGTGCCATGCCTTTCCTCTGGGATGGTAACTCCATTTCCAAATGGCTCTAAATATCAATTTTCTCATCTATATTTCATTTGGTGATACATAATATTTTTTTGCAGTTTCTACTATTAGGGCTAAACCCTGGGCTCATCACCTCAGGCAAAGACAAGGTAATTCCATCTAGAATAAGTTGCTCCATCAACTTTGAGATTTAGTGCTGATTTGTTTTGAGTCCATATTGAGAAGATTATATATATAATCTCCAGGCTTTTGGAGAGAGAAAAAATAAAAAATGTGTTTTGTTTTGTTTTTATGAACTCCAATTTGTTCCCCCCCTAGTTATATCCCACCTAAAGATTCAGAGATTCAACTCATGGTTATTGACTAGAAATGACAGGCAGAGAGAACTCAGATTTTGACTAAAGATAAGTTCTCATTCAATGGGAAAATAAGCAGAAGAACTACACAGATAAGAAGAGAAAGGATGTAATTAGACTTTTGTGAATCTTGGCTTCTCACCACTTCCAAAATTTTGAGATCAATGGCATAGTGAATGCTTGTTTGAAGAGTCTGGAATAATCTGCAATCTTGTGTTATTCATTTCACTCTAAATAAAACCTTAATAAAGAATATGAAAGGAGAGAAGATAAAAGGAAAGAGGAAGAAAGGAAGGACAGGAGAAAAGAAGGAAGAAATAAGAGAAGGATGGAAGGAAATTAAGAAAGAATTAGATGAGTCATCTTTGACCATTTTTCTTGTTTCTGGGACCAACCTATGGATAAATCATTGGTTTTCAACCTAGGTACACAATAGAATTACTTGGAGAACTGTTTATAAATACTGTCCAGATCCCACCTGCAGAGACTATTAATTTAATTCCATTAAAAGTAATTCAGTTATTCTAATTTAAAATGTAGTTTCTGTTGCATGTTTAGTCTCAGCCAATATTTAAACTAGATTAATTTAAATTTAAATTTGCTAACCAGACTGTCCTCCCATTTAAACAGTCTCCCCATTTTCCTCTTTCTTCCACTAAAATTGGTATCACTTCAAGGATGTGAGAGTGAAGACTACTTTCTGTCCTCTCTTTGCCAATTTCTTCTGGTATGATTGGCTTCCTTGTCATTGTGTATTTGCCTCTACCTCTTGTGCACCTATCTGCTTCTAATGAAATTCCTCTCAGTGTGTTGGCTACAAATATTTATCTTCTCTAACTTGGCTTCTAGTTATGGGACCTACCTCCTTTGAATTATACATTCCCTGAACTCTTCTCTCCATGACCCATTCCATCCAGCCCTCCAATGGGAGTCATGAGACAGTACAGATAAAGAAAGAAAGCTCAGGCTTAAAATTTTCAATATTTGGAAAATAGGAAGTGTTCAATAATTTTTAGCTACTATTGTTACTAGTCTGTTTGAACCTGCCTGCATTTCACTTTCATACTGATCAAACTCCTCAATGACTTTCACCTGTCTGCCAGCTTCACTTGATTCCATAAGTTTTGCTCTCTGAGATTTGAAATTTCACTGATGACCTATTGCAACCTTAGTAGTTTGTGTATTAATCTACTTCCAAAATCTGGAACTTATCCCATCTTATTTAAACCATGTTTCTTATAACAATGAGAGCCACCCATATTAGAGGGAAATTTATTTTAAAGAACACATCATTGTGAATACTAGATATGTAAGGGAAAAGGAGACTTTAATAATATTTTCATGGAATCAGACATTAATTTTCATAATAACTCATTTCTTAAATAAGTATTTATTGATGTGTTACACTGAGTTCCAATTTCTGGGATACAGTTGAGAATGAGACAAAAAAGTCTTGTTCCTTATGACCTCATTCTAGTAAGTCAGACAGACACCAAGAAAGTTAAGAAAGGACAATTTTAAGATTTTATATATATACTAGAGGCCCAGTACATGAAATTCGTGCACGGGAGGCAGGGGGTCCCCTCAGCCCAGCCTGCACCCTCTTCAATACAGGACTCCTCAGGGGATGTCCAACTGCTGGTTTAGGCCAAGCCTCAGGAATCGGGCCTAAATTGGCAGTCGGACATCCCTCTCACAATCCAGGACTGCTGGCTCCTAATTGTTCACCTGCCTGCCAGCCTGGTTGCCCCCAACTGCCCCTCTCCAAGCCTGGTCACCCACAACTCCCCCCACCCCCCGCCAGCCTGATTGCCCGTACTGCCACCCCTGCCAGCCTGGTAGTCCCCAACTGCCCCCCTCTGCGGGCCTGGTTGCCCCCAAGTGCACCCTCTCCCCACCAGCCTGGTTGCCCCAAACTGCCCCCCCCCCCGCCAGCCTGGTCACCTCTAACTGCCCCCCCCCCCCACTGGCCTGGTTGCCTCTTACTGCCCCCCCTGCTGGCCTGATCGCCCCACACAGCCTGCTTGTTCAGTTGTTTGGCCATCCCTCAGGAACCCCCCTGCCGGCCTTGTCGCCCCACGCAGCCTGCTGTTTGGTCATCTGTCCAGTTGTTTTGGTCGTGACGGTCCCTGGTTTTTTATATATTAGGATAATCTGAATCAAGATACTTGTCCAAAGAATGACCACAATATTTCTGAAAAAAGTAGTTACTAGGATCATGTTGCCATTAAATTATAAATTCTAAGAACTGATAATGAATGTGATGGTAAGATTTAAATCCCTACTGGTCTTCAATTATAATGAATTTTTTTTTCTTTTTAATATTTTTTATTGATTAAGATATTACATATGTGTACCCTCTACCCCCCCTCTCCCTGCTCACCCCCTCACCCCCCCGTTGTCCGTGTCCATTGGTTAGGCCTATATGCTTGCATATAAGTCCTTTGGTTGATCTTTCCCCCTTGCCCCCACCCTCCCCTACCTTCCCTCCAAGGCCCGACAGTCCAATCAATGCCTCTCCGTCTCTGGATCAGTCCTTGTTCATCAGTTTATGTTGTTCATTATATTCCACAAATAAGTGAGATCTTGTGGTATTTATCCGCTCTCCAGTTCCATCCATGCTGTGGCAAATGGTAAGAGTTCCTTTTTCTTCTTCCTCTTCTTAAAGAATACCTTTCAGCATTTCATATAATGCTGGTTTGGTGGTGATGAACTCCTGTAGCTTTTTCTTATCCGTGAAGCTCTTTATCTGACCTTCCATTCTGAATGATAGCTTTGCTGGATAAAGTAATCTTGGTTGCAGGTTCTTGCTATTCATCTCTTTGAATATTTCTTGCCACTCTCTTCTGGCCTGCATGGTTTCTATTGAGAAATCAGCTGACATTCGGATGGGTACTCCCTTGTAGGTAACTGACTGTCTTTCTCTTGCTGCTTTTAAGATTCTCTCTTTATCTTTTGCTCTTGGCATTTTAATTATGATGTGTCTTGGTGTGGTCCTCTTTGGATTCCTTTTGTTTGGGGTTCTCTGCGCTTCCTGGACTTGTAAGTCCATTTCTTTCACCAGGTGGGGGAAGTTTTCTGTCATTATTTCTTCAAAAAGGTTTTCAATATCTTGCCCTCTCTCTCCTTCTGGTACCCCTATAATTCTGATGTTGGTACGCTTGAAGTTGTCCCAGAGGTTCCTTACACTATCTTCATATTTTTTGAATCTCTTTTCCTTTTTCTTTTTCGGTTGGGTATTTTTTGTTTCTTTGCATTTCAAATCTTTGACTTGATTCTTGGGATCCTCTTGTCTGCTGTTGGATCTCTGTAAAGTATTCTTTATTTCAGTCAGTGTATGCATAATTTCTAATTGGTCCTTTTTCATGACCTCCATGGTCTCACCATACTCCTTGAGGGATTCATTAAATTTATCGGCGGTTTCCATAAAATTCTTGACAAACCTTATAAACGTGGCCTTGAACTCTATATCCAGTCGTCTGGCCTCCTCCATTTCTGCTAATTGTGACCTGTTTCTTTGTCTCCGCATTTTGGCTGCTTCCCTGTGTTGATAGAGTGTCCCTGCGCGCCAGGTGTCCTGTAGGGCCCAGTGGCTCAGCCTCCCCAGTTACCTGGGGTGGACACTCTTGGTGCACTCTTGGTGCCTCGGTTGTTGTAGGATCACTGGGAGGAATTGACCTCCAGGCCAATTGGCTGTGGGAAGCAGCTGTGTCTGAAGTGGGAGAATGGACCCCCTCTGACCACTGGGAACAGTGGCTCCTGGATCTAAGGAGGTGCTAATTCAGCCCCTGCCTGAGGCCACACAGCTGGAGCCGCCACGAAGAGGCTCAGCTGTGAAGCAATGCAAGCCGCTGCGGGGCCTTGGGCCTTCTCTTGGAAGTTCCGGGTCTGGCTGGCCCGGCTGCAGTTAGGTAATTATCAGGTTGCAAAGGGCCGGGGCATTCACATGCAAAAGCCTCTGCTGCAGCCCGGGTGGGGCGTGGTCTCAGGGAGTCAAAGGGCGTAGAAAGAAGCAATGGCTGATTCTCCGCGCCCGGAGTCGCGCGTCTCAGTGTCCCGGTAACGGCTGCAAGCACCTCTGAGGGAAAGCGGCCCTCAAGTTCGCCCGCTGCCGTCTGAGAGAGCAGCCTCTCCCTGTATGAGTCCTGGGTCCCCAGAGACTTCCCAGAACCGGAGATCAGAGCAGTCGGGAGCTTGTGATTCAAAAAGACAGCCGCGTCCTCAGGTGCCACCCCCTTTCCGCGCGCGTGCGAGCCGCCGCCGTACCTCTGCACTCAGCCTCCGCAGCTCCTCTGGCTCTCAGCGTGCTTTTCTTTTCTTCTAGTTGTAGAAATTACACTCAGCCAGCCTTCCTGTTGTTTTGGACGATGTTTGCTCCGTCCTTTGGGGTGTTTTTCAATTGTTGTGGGAGGCGACTATTTCCCGGTGTTTATCTATGCCACCATCTTAGTTTCTCAATTATAATGAATTTGAGAAATCATTATTTCAGAAGAATGTCTTTATAGTTTTTATTTTATAATATTTTTTGAGAGTGTGTTCATTCAGAAACCTACCATGGCTACCATGAATGCACTGTTCAGGAAAACAATATTACAAATTGCCTCAAATTACAAGATTTTGATTCAATCAAACATGGGAAGATTATTCACCCATCAGTTTCCTTGGAGACTAATAGTTAACTGGAGCTCCCATAACAAAATACCATGGACTGAGTGGCTCATTTTCTCACAGAAATTTATTTTCTCACAGTTCTAGAGTCTAAAAGTCTGAGGTGGACTGTGATTGATAAGAAATATATATATGGTCATTCAGATGAACAAACTGTATTTCTCAAACATATTTGATCTTAGTCCCATATTGGGAAGCACCCTCTCCTTGGGAGTTCTCTTGCCTTTCTCTCTTTCTTGCTGGTAGTCTCTCACCTAAGCCTCTGAGCAATGTCACACTATGATGGACTTTCCCTCTCATGCAACCTTGTCCAAGTGCCACCCAATAAAGCTCATGTGTGCTATTCCCTTTCCTGGTCATTGCGTTTTCCTTGAGCAGGCCTGTTAAAAGATAAACTAAGGCATAATAAAAAAAAAATTTAAGGGTTTATTTGATCAAAGGATGATTGGAATGGAGCAGCACCAAATCAGAAATGGTTAGATGTGATTGCAGATAGAAGTCAGGGAAAGACTTACATGGAGTCGATGCAGAAGCAAAGCAAGGAATTAAATCTTAGCAAATGATTTGATTGACTATGGTTTGTGATTGGTCCTCCTTAGGTTTTTATTTTTTAACCTTGAGGCCTTTGCAGGCCTTGGTTGTGGTTTGCTTATGTGGCCCACTTCAGCCTTGGGGTCACTTCAATCTAACGGCCTCCTTGTTTAATTAATTGAACAGCCCACAGCCCTCAAACACCTTACAGTTTTCCATTTCAACAACCAGAAAGTTAAACACTGTATCTCAGTCAGTAGTATCTGGTAAGGAATTGGAATCATCCTCTTACATAAATATTTAGACCATTGAGAGTTGTTATTATCATTTATGTATTTATAATTTGATATTTATCATCGAGTGATTTTTACCAAATGCCAGGCACTTTACAAGGCAGTTTGCAAATATCACAATTTAATTTTCATGATAATAAAACAAGCAGGTGCTGTCATTTTTCTTTAACATGTAAGAAAAATGAGCTTTACAAAGTTAAAGTTGCTCCAGACAACATAAAGTATTAAACTAGGTTGATCTGATGATAAAATATGTTTTGCATTTTTTTCCTTCCTCTGTCCTATGTTGCTTCTATCCTATGTTGGTTTTTATTATTTTTGTAATATTTGGGGGCGGAGAGTTGTACTGTGTCACTAATCTGAGATATAGCTTGCCATTTCTAATTATCCATTATAGTATCCAATGTCTTCCCACTGTTTCTGATATTAAAGAAAGAAAATTCCTTGAGAATATTGCATTAACCCTGCAGAAAATAGCCACTAGTTTTGTTTTTTTCTTCATATTCTATTTAATAGAGTCATCACAAATAATACACCTTAAATTGCCTCTGAGTTCATCAAATTCTCAGTGATTATAAATATAAATTATGTACACATCTGGAATAAGTAACAAATATGTTGCAACAAATGATGATATGTACATATCTTAAATAGGACATATCTTGCTGATATTATGCCAAGAATGTACTGGAGACGTTTTCTTTAATATTTTTATTGATGTAACTAGGTCACTTATCTGATGAACTAAGGTTAACAGTGAAATATGTCCTTTTGTAACTGATGTAGGTGACAACTGGTAGAGCTACATAACCAGAAATTTAGTGACTTGCTAACCAGGGAGACCAATGGAAAGTGAAGTATACCTGTAAATGTCTGGTCCAAGGAAAGGCTGATGGAATATGGTTCTTGAAAAATCAAGACAAAATTTGGTCAAGGGGCAGGAACAATTTGACCCTAAGTAGTTGAACCATACTTAGCTAAAAACTTAGTGGGACTTACATAGACAGCAGAATGAAAATGCTGCCACATGGATCAGAATATTTGTATAACCAAATACCAAAGGGCAATGCCCATATAATCAATTAGAAAGAATGTTTTTTTATTTTATATAAAAACTCAAGAACATAGAGATAGAAAATATTAAAAAATGGATAATGAGCACTTCCTAGAAAGTACATTTTATGGAAATTAAAAACTATATATTAAGCAAAAACTCAAAATAAGGGGGATTTGTTTGTGTTGAATGTTTAATGGCATCAGATTAAGCTAGTTGGCCATAGCCATCTGATAGTATGTACTCTCTTGTCAATGAGTGGGAAATAATATCTATATTCAGCTCTGTCCTTGTGATAACCTGGGCATTAGATGAGAAATATTCAATTCTCTAGGTTAATACATCCACCCTCACAGTGGATGGCTAAATTAAGCAATGAACTCAGGTATCTCTCACTTTCTCCATGATTTCTTCTTTTGATAAAATAAGTGCTTCAGTTATATATTAGAATATTCAATGGGGTGCTACCCCCAGGGTATTTCCTCCCCCTTTGAGTTTTTGCTAAGATTTAATTCTCAAAGGGCAATGTTAACCTCCTCATTTCCTAGGTTTCAGCACAACTTGTCAGACTCCCTTGTCGAATGCTAACCAAACCCACGCTTTGATCCCGTAAACATTGACAAAGGGTTTCATATAATTATTCATCTAGGAAGTGGAAGAGATGAATCGTTGACTCATAGACAATATATGTCACTTATTAAATGCTGCCTTGGTAGACTTACATGAATCGTATGTGTCAAATTTTTATCTTTATTCTTGGGTGACAAGCTTCTTGTCATTACTCATTTCAGTACTTCCCAGAGTACCTAGAACCATGTGATATCTTGAGTATGCGCTTAATAAATGCTTGCAAAAAAAAAATTGAAAATCAACTAAATAATTATTAGCCATTTCCAAAAAGCTGAATAGAGGGAAAGGCATGTTCTTTTGCATATTTTGTTACATTAAAAAGCTGAGATGAACTTCTTTGTTCCAAGTCCAATGTAGGTATGGTGATTCAGAATTCAGGCAATGTGGGTAAGGAATATACTCTATTTTACCTTGCTATTAAAAGGGGGAAATGTCTATTACTTGGAGTAGTCAGGGTATGTACAGCTTTCAAACTGTAATCTATAAAATGTTTTAGAAATATATGTACTATTTAGGGAATAGTTGTTTCCAGGAAGAGTCTTGTGTCAGGTTCCCTATGTTTGCAAGAAATTGGTTTGCAAAATACAGGAAACTGAACATATAAAAGATTGCAATAAATATACTCTTGCATAGAGATTTTTTTTTTGGTGATTATTGAGGGTAACTTAGCTACAAAACATTGACAACCAAGAAGGGGACAAAAATTTAAGGTGAAAAGCTTTTGATTATGTTAACCACTAGGAGACTGGCAGAGTGAGAAATATGATAAATGACTACTCTCCAGTTTTATCCACAGTTGACATTTTTTATGTGATGCAAGAAATTTTGCAAGAAGCTGACTCCCCAAAAGTACAGCTCACTGCTAGAAAATTTGAATTTCATTTCCTAGAGTGTCATTGGAACAAAGCATATCTTCATTGTTAAAGGACTTCTCATTGTCGCTGGGCAAATGTGCAATGTGTGACATTCAGCAAAATAACCCCTGATGTTTCAAATCTGGTCTCAGAAACCACTACATCCAACAGCGGGAGAAGGGAATTGTATCATCTCATCTGCGTTCAGTTGCAAAGCCCCGGAATCTTGTTCCACAGGGAGAATCATGTCACAGACGCTAACTACCATGGTCATAGAAAATGTAATAAAAGACTTAGCAATAGCAAGAGGTTCTCAAGGTGAGATGGCGCTCTACTTTTATTAACTCAACTGTGCCTGCATAATAAAACTATTATGGAGCCACAGTAAATACTGTAAATCATATATTTTCACCTATAAAACTTTATAATGAACCAAGTACAAATATCAATAAAATATATGAATAACAAAACTACTCAAATATATGCTGGGAAGGCAATTCTTGACTTCTCCAGGGTGCAGCTTATAATGCTGTTGCCAGCGGGCAAGTCCCAGTGATGAAAAGTAACAGGAAACTGAGTGCTGGAATGCAGTGAAATCTCATTTTAGTAGCCATGTCACTAACTTAGAGCAAATTCTTACATCGTTTATTTTTAGGATATGAGATTTATCAAATTCATTTTTGTTATTCCCTGTATTCACTGAAGAGTCACTGAAGCAGGTACAGATTCTTGCCTATCCAGTAGCCATCTCCTCTATTATTTCTTTATATAAAAGTCCAAGGTTTTTTTAGCTTATACCCCACTGAATTGATACCCTATCCTTTCCAGGGCAAATGCTGATCAATCTATTCTAATCATGTAATCATATTTCTCTTGCTAGTGATAGGTTTAGGAGTGGGTATGGGATCAGATTTAGTCAATGCCATGTGAGTGTACAGTTCTTCCATGGCTGGCTTGAGGTCCTGAGTCAAGCAGAACCACATAATCCATGGTGTCATTTCATAACCATTAATGGAACACATTTTTGGATGAAGTCAATATATGATTTTGACATGAAGACAATTATATACAGAACCTAAGTCCTTGAAAATACTTGTAAACTTATGAAATAATTTACCTCTGAACTTATTTTAAGGTGAGATACATATGGTGTGTTTAAATTGGTTAAATCTTTATTTTCTGTTAGTTGCAATTGAAATAATTCTCACTGATAGATACAAGATTTTCAGAGGTAATTCATGATCTATAGAAAATGCTAATTTTAAAGACAATAACTTAAAAATTTTCAATGGAATCTGTAATATATATTTTATATTACAAAGTAAACAGAAGACAATGATAGCAGCCCTATGTAGGTTATACGGACAGATTATATAATCCCATATTATTTTCTATAGAAAGTATATTTATAGCATACATTGTTCAGGTTTTCATTGATTCTTTTTTTATATTTTTTAAAAATATGTATTTTATTGATTGTTTACAGAGAGGAAGGGAGAGGGATAGAGAGTTAGAAACATCGATGAGAGAGAAACATTGATCAGCTGCTTCCTGCATACCCCCTACTGGGGATGTGCCCACAACCAAGGTACATGCCCTTGACCAGAATCGAACCTGGGACCCTTCAGTTCGCAGCTCTATCCACTGATCCAAACCAGTTAGGGCACTAATAGGCTGTCTTGAAGGAAAGATTAAGGAATTAAGGTGGTTCCCTAGCCCAGTGGCTTAAGTAAAGTGATTGTGGGTTCCATTCCTGGTAAGAGCACATACCTAGGTTGCTGATTTGATCCATGCTCAGGGCATGTATGGGAAGCAACCAATTGATGTTTCCTCTCACATTGATTCTCCCCTCTCTCTTCCTCTTTCTCAAAAATCAATTGGTACATCTTTGGTTGTAGATTAAAAAAGAAAAAAAAAGAATTATTTAAGGTTTTGGGTTTTCAAGGATATACCACTAAATCTAGAGTCATCACTCTAGAACAGTTATTAGGATCATCTGAACTCTGTCTCCTTCCACATAAGAGACTAATAGAAACAACATAATGGATTTATGAAAAATCTGACACTATTAGTGTCATAGTCATGATCCCCTCCTTGCTTTCATTTCAGCACAAAACTCTCAGTTTCTCAAAAGGTACATGTCTTAATTTTTTAAACTTAACTTAGTTTTTGAGTATTAAAAATTAACTTACCCAATGGGAGAAGGTGATTCTGAGGAGTTCCAATATAACTTTGGACACTGGAGAGTATAGAACCCATGGTGAACTAGAAACTGTGCTTTCTCAAGAGAAACCCACGCTTCTAATGTCTAAAAACACTAAGCAAGAAGCATGAGTCAGCCAACTAGCAGTTTTTCTTTTTCTTTTTTTAAAAATGTTTTTCTATACTGTTTGGATATTTTTTCAATTGATTAAGTTATTACATATTTGTCCTTATTCCCACATTACCCCCCATCTCCCCCACTCATGCCCTCACACCCTGTTGTCTGTGTCCATTGGTTAGGCCTATATGCTAGAATGTAAGTCCTTTGGTTGATCTCTCCCCCTTACCCACACCCTCCCCTACCTTCCCTCTGAGGTTTGAAGGTCTGATTGATGCTTCTCTGTCTTTGGATCTGTTTTTGTTCAACAGTTTATGTTGTTCATTATAGTCCACAAATGAGTGAGATCATGTGGTATTTATCTTTCTCTGATTGGCTTATTTCACTTAGCATAATGCTCTCCAGATCCATCCATGCTGTTGCAAATGGTAAGAACTCCTTCTTTTTTTACCACAGCGTAGTATTCCATTGTGTAGATGTACCACAGTTTTTTAATCCACTCATCTACTGATGGGCACTTAGGCTGTTTCCAAATCTTAGTTATGGTGAATTGTGCTGCTATGAACATAGGGGTGCATATATCCTTTCTGATTGGTGTTTCTAGTTTCTTGGGATATATTCCTAGAAGCGGGATCACTGGGTCAAATGGCAGTTCCATTTTTAGTTTTTTGAGGTATCATTAATTCTTAATAGCTGGTTAATCTGTAGAAAATCATGAAAATGACATAGAATCTTTAGAAAATAAATACCGGAACATTTAAAAATAGAATTTTGAGAAAATACACTTTTAAACAATTTTCACGTATCATTGTAGACATTATTCCCTAAGTCCTATTTAATGGGTTATGTGAATGGAATATCTTGAGTTTTCATTGAAATGTAATATATGGATAGTGTTTGATCATTTTCTCTTATCTATGTACGTTTTCATAGCAAGTAACTTGTATAATTTCGACAAGTAAATTATCAATAGCTATGGTACACTTACTTTTGTAATCAGGCTTAGGGATCTTGATAACAATAAGCTCAATAGGCTCAACATTGCCTACTTATTAAATTTCTCAGCATACTAGCATGAAGTTGTCAGTTGAAGTCTTAGCCTCTGTAATCAAGGAGTTACAGAGGGCATGACATGAGATAGATTCAGTTTTCTTTTAGCTTATAATTTTCATATATTACCTTCAATGAAAATACAAAAAGTGACAAAGATGTCAGAAAAAAATAGATATTTTTCTAGATGCAATAGTTTATAACATAAATCCAGAAATTAAATTTTATATTTCTGATTAGATGCTTTACATTGATGTTATGCCAAAGATGATGCCTAGTCCATATATCTAAAATAATGTATTTTGTATTTATATAAAATAAAGAACCTAGCAGTTTTAAATTATTATTTCTGCTTTGAAACTATATAAGGGCAAAGAAACGATAGATTTAATGTATTAACTCAATAATTATTGAATATCATATCTATATATTTATTATGTACCTATATCTATTATTCTATCTATCTACCTACCTACCTACATACCTATCTACCTATCATCTATCTATCTAACTAGCTAGTTATTTATTTACCTTTCTATCTCAGATACTATGCTCAGTGCTAAGAAGCTAAATCTTTTTTTTAAAATATATTTTCGTTGATTTCAGAGAAGAAGGGAGAGGGAGAGAGAGATAAAAACATCAATAATGAGAGAGAATCATTGATTGGCTGCCTCCTGCATGCTACACACTGGGAATAGAGCCAGCAACCTGGGCATATGCCCTGACTGGGAATTGAACTGTGACTTCTTGGTTCATAGGTTGGTGCTCAACCACTGAGCGAGACTGGCCAGGTGAGAACCTAAATCTTTACATTCAAAACATAAGAGAAAACCTATGGGATAGGTAATGAACAAGTAAGCAAAAACAAACAAACAAACAAACAAAAAACAAGAAAAAACACACACACAAGAAACCATTACAGAATCTGATAATTGCTCTAAGTAAACTATACTTTTATGTATAAAGTAACAGGGACTTGGAGGTGGGGAGCCGGGGGGGAGGAGGGGGGAGCAAGGGGTCTACTTTGAAAAGTTTTGCAGAAAAGGCCCAGTTGTGGAAGTGGGATTTCTGGGGCCCTGATGCTGAAAGGGAAGTGATCGTGCAGGAGCAGAGTAACTGATGCAGGATTTGTGAACAGCACATCCAAAGCCCTGAAGCTGGAAAGGAATTGGTCCATCTGAACATACAGGAGTCCAGTGTGGATGGATCACAGTCTTATCTCTCTATTAAATAAATATTTCTCTCTTTTTCCCTGCCCTTCTCTTTTAGTCTCTCTTTTTTATTATGGAACTAAGTAAATGAAAGCCATACCATTCCAATTTTTATAATAATTATATAGTTGAAGTGTCAAGTTTAAATGAGAAGAGTGACTAGACCTGAACCAAGAGCATTTATCACCTAACATTTCCAATCAGGTTCCAAATGCATGGCCCAATTTTTATCTTAAGTCTTTCCTTGTGTCTGCTTTTCAATTAATCTTATCTCCATGTTTAAATTCATAACCTGAATTATGTTATTCTCTACCAGGTTTGCCTGGGATTTTTTCATTGCATGCCTCAGGGCAGAAAGAATCTTTTAATTTTGGTCCAGATTTAAACTCTAAAGAAGATGGAAACAAGATCTTACTTCAGGGTCAGACAAATGGTATTTGCCACTGCTGTCTTTATTACTTCAAGCAGAGAGTTAAATGCACAGATTAGAGATGAGGAGATTAGCCCTGCAGAGTAGAAGGGCCTCAGAGACAGGGGAGGTAGTTTATGCAACGGGCCTGAGGCAGCAAAGAGTTTAGCATATTTGAGGAAGTAAAAGAATATCTAGTTCAGCTGGAGCCGGAACTAAACGGAAGTTGGAGAGAAAGGGAAAGCAATACAAACGGCAAGATTTATGAAGCCCTCCAGCAGATCCTGTGAGGGCAGACTGAGCCTGGGATTCCACCTGCAAAAACACACTTTTTTTTTTTTTTTTTTTTTTACTTTTCCCTATTCCCTGTCTTGCTTCTCCCACACACTTACTAATTTTTCCTGGGGACCTTTTCCTAATAAACCACTTATACCTGAATCCTTGGCTCAAAGTAAGGTTTTACGAGACTAACAAATCGTGCTTCCAGTACACTGCATGAAAGTATCTAGATAAACTGTGAGGCAATATTGTTTTTGAGGTAATACTATTAACTGTCAGAGTACATTATATGATTAATGAATCTTAGGCTTCTTAACAAGAAGTCCATAGTGATCTGGCTAAAAGATATAACGTCATACAATTTTACAGCTGAGAGAAGCACCTTTGAAATCATCTAATGCAAGTTTCTCATTTTACCAATAAACCCAGACTTGGGCAATTTGGGAATTCCTATCAAGAGTCTGTCAGAAAGGTCACATTTTATGACCCTGTAATTCTCTTTTTATGGGATATAGCCTAAGTAAGTAGTCATAAACACAAAGATTTATGTATAGAGATTTTCATCTGACGATTACATATAATAGTAAATTTGGAAGCCGTCTAAATGTCCAAAATATTAGAAAGGATAAATACACTGCAGAATATGTGTTGGCATATTTATTCATACAATAAAAAGCGTACTCTAAAAGAATATTTAAGAGACGGGAAAGGCTCACAGGTTTAAGTGGAAGAAAGGATGTACATAGGCACATTCATTAGAAGAAAAGAATGGTGGCAAGACATCAAAATATTAATAGTGGTTATCTCTGGGTAGATGATTTATATTTTCTTTTTATTCCATTATTCATTTTCAGAACTTTCCAGAGTAAGCATACATTACTTTTATCAGCATTTATGTAAACCCAAAAACGGGAGTATAAATTGAGCCTTAAAGAATTAAAATGATATGTTCCAAGGTCAAACAGACACATTCCTATAGAGCTAGGAATCCAAGAATCTTGATTCTTAATATTGGTCTGTACTCTCTCATAACAAGCAGATTTTTAAAAGTGGACCAAAGAAGTTCAAAAGTGAACTATTTGGTTCACTCTTATGTAGGACAGGGCACAGATGGGGATGGTAATAAGGATCTAATCAATTAGTTCCTCCCTCTCTGTCTTCCTCATCTCTTCTTCTTTAGCCTCTGCCTTATTTCTTGTTCCTTCCACCCATTTTCTTGACTCAGCTGCTTTGGGCAACAGGACTTTATTTTTTAAAGGGAGATAGCACTAGCAATGTTTTCACCTAAGATGGTTATTTGTGTTCATTTTGGAAATGAAGTAGAATTTCTTTTCTTCTGTAAATCATAGCATCAAGACTGGAGCCCATTTTACCAAAGCAAGTAGGTGCCCATTGCTTGGGAGAAATGTGTAAGGTTGCTTCTCAGTACTCCCTGGGAAGGAAGTGGATATATTTTCACAGGATATTGACATTGGTACAGTAAACTGATCTTAGGGATCTTAGGCAGATTTTATTGTTTTACATGTTCTCATTTGTGTGTGTGTGTGTGTGTGTGTGTGTATTTTGTTTGATCTATTTGCTCAAATGTGTAGGTTCCACAACCTACCTACAACTGTAGTCAAGCTATAAAATAGGCCCATTATCACAAAAGTCACACTTTCCTTTAACAAAAGAGTTGGTCCAGACAATTGACACAAAATACTGCATAATGAAGTCCTTTTTTTTTTTTGATTAATTAAATCTTTATTGTTCAGATTATTACATTTGTTCCTCTTTTTACCCCCCATAACTCCCCTCCACCCAGTTCCCACCCCACCCTCCTCCCTCACTCCCCACCCACTGTCCTCATCCATAGGTGCACAATTTTTGTCCAGTCTCTTCCCGCATCTCCCTCACTCCTTTTCCCCCCCAAGAATAGTCATTCCACTCCCTTTCTATGCCCCTGATTCTATTATAATCACCAGTTCATTCTGTTCATCAGATTATTCACTTGATTTTTAGATTCACTTGTTGATAGATGTGTATTTGTTGTTCATAATTTGTATCTTTACCTTTTTCTTCTTCCTCTTCTTAAAGGATACCTTTCAGCATTTCATATAATCCTGGTTTGGTGGTGATGAACTCCTGTAGCTTTTCCTTATCTGTGAAGCTCTTTATCTGACCTTCAATTCTGAATGATAGCTTTGCTGGATAAAGTAATCTTGGTTGTAGGTTCTTGGCATTCATCACTTTGAATATTTCTTGCCACTTCCTTCTGGCCTGCAAAGTTTCTGTTGAGAAATCAGCTGACAGTCGTATGGGTACTCCCTTGTAGGTAACTGACTTTCTTTCTCTTGCTGCTTTTAAGATTCTCTCTTTGTCTTTTGCTCTTGGCATTTTAATTATGATGTGCCTTGGTGTGGTCCTCTTTGGATTCCTTTTGTTTGGGGTTCTCTGTGCTTCCTGGACCTGTAAGTCTATTTCTTTCACCAGGTAGGGGAAGTTTTCTGTCATTATTTCCTCAAATAAGTTTTCAATATCTTGCTCTCTCTCATCTTCTGGCACCCCTATAATTCTGATGTTGGTGCACTTGAAGCTGTCCCAGAGGCTCCTTACACTATCTTCATATTTTTAGATTCTTTTTTCATTTTGCTTTTCTAGTTGGGTGTTTTTTGCTCCTTCGTATTTCAAATCATTGACTTGATTCTTGGGATCCTCTAGTCTGCTGTTGGGAGTCTGTATAATATTCTTTATTTCAGTCAGTGTATGCTTAATTTCTAGTTGGTCCTTTATCATAACCTTGAGGGCCTCATTAGATTTCTTGTAGGTCTCATTAAGTTTATTGGCAGTTTCTAGAAAATTCTTGAAAAACCTTAAAAGTGTGGTTTTGAACTCTATATCCAGTAGTTTGCTTTCCTCCATTTCTGTCATTTGTGTCCTTTTTCTTTGTCTCCACATTTTTTATGCTTCCCTGTGTTGATAAAGTGGTTTTCTGTGCTAAGTGTCCTCTAGGGCCCAGTGGTTCAGCCTCCCCAATTACCTGAGGAGGACACTCTTGGTGCACCCCTTGTGGTCTTTGTGCACTGTCTTGTTGTAGTTAAGCCTTGATTGTTGTAGGTATCACTGGGAGGAATTGACCTCCAGGCCAATTGGCTGTGAGAATCAGCTGTGTCTGCAGTGGGAGAACTTCTGTGCTGGAGACACCCCTCCGGGGCAAGACTTGCTTCAATGGGGCTTTGGTGCTCACTGAGTCTGCCCCCTGAGTATATCCTTTATGGCTCCACGGACCTGCAAACTGGATGGTCCCACTCTGACCTCTGGGCTTCCTGGCTCCTGGATCTCTAGGGAGGTGCTAATCTAGCCTCTGCCTTAGGCTATCCAGCAAAAGCCTCCCTGCAGGGCTTGGGCGGGACAGGTCCCACAGGATCAACAGTGCGGGGCTAGCAGTTATGGCTTCTCTCAGAGGCTCCACTTCTCAATGTCCCAGCAACTGCTGTAAGCCCCTCCGAGAGAAAGCTGCCCTGTTCTGACCGATGCCAGACAGTCCCGCTTCTCCCGTATGAGTCTGGGTACCCAGAGACTCACCCAGAACTGGAGCTCAGAGCCTGAGACTCCCTCCCAATTGAAAACGACAACTGCGCCCTCAGCCGCCAGCCCGCTCTGTGTGCGCCTCTGTACCTTAATATTTTACTTCCGTACTGCGCCTCCTCTGATTCTCGGTATGCTTTTCTCTTTCCTTCTAGTTGTAGAATTTCCACTCAGCCAGCCTTCCTGTGGTTCTGGATGATGTCTGTTCCGTCTTTTATTGAAGTGGTTGTTCTGAAGTGGTTGTTCGAGGCAGCAAACTCCAGTGTTTAAATATGCCACCATCTTGGTTTCTCCTGAAGTCCTTTTTGTTGAATAACTATGAGGGAGTATGACCTATTTTTGTTGTTTTTACACATATATTAGTTACACATAAACTACTGAGTTTGATAAAATGTACATAGTATATCATCATCCAAAGGCATATAGTTTGCAATTTCACTTATACAATCAATTTCACCATCCTTAGCCTCCAGATTCAGTGCTATCTGTCTGTCTGAATTCATCTTTTGATTGATTTAAATATAGTGAAATGTCTTTTTGTGACAATTTTTCTTTTTCTTTTTTTAAAAAATATATTTTATTGATTTTTTACAGAAAGGAATGGAGAGAGAGAGACAGAGAGTTAGAAGCATCAATGAGAGAGAAACAGTGATCATCTGCCTCCTGCACATCTCCTACTGGGGATATGCCCACAACCAAGGTACATGCCCTTGACCGGAATCGTACCTGGGACCTTTCAGTCCGCAGGCCGACGATCTATCCACTGAGCCAAATCAGTTTTGGCTTGTGACAATTTTTCTTTGCTTTGCACTTCAGAGCAGAAAATAACAAATTGTGAATTTGAACTGCTTTCAGTGAAAGCTGAGAAGCAGAACATGAATATGGTGCCTTCAGTCTTCTTTTATAGTTTCTTGAAAGCTGCAATAAGAAATACTTAAAAACATTGAATTAATAACAATTTATTTCACTATTGTGTCATTTTTCTAAGAGACTACATCATTCTGTTCTATTGTTTTAGTCTATTTTAGCACAATTCAGAATAGCTTATGAATAATAATTACATAGTAACAATATGATTAGTAATGATTAGTGGTTTAAGCAGTAAAGAAGATTATAAAATAGTAAAGGGTTTCAGGGTATAGTAAAATAATTACTAAGATATAATGTATCATAGATGTAGACAAAGTGTAATGAATTCTTATGGTGAATGCAAGATAGTATAATTTAATTATATTCTATTATAAATAATTAATTATATTTCTTTCAAAGAACTCTAAGAAAATAAAATTCATGAAACATCTATCCTTACAAATAGCTAGAACTACTCAAAAAGAAAAAGTTAAAGTTGGGCCTAATGGATCTTCTGTTATTTTGAGTGTATGTAGATGGAGATATGATTTCAACTGATATGCAGGTGCAGAATAGACCCTAGAGGACTTTATCTGGAAACCTCTAAGGGATTGGGTGTGTAATGACTTGAATTTAAGTCTGAATTACACTTTAGAATAATAATCTTCAATTTTTTTTTGAAAAGCTCAAAAACGTTTGTAACTTCCTTGAACATTTTGAACTTTCATTCATATTTTTTTATCATATGTTTATAAATTTTCAAATGATGTTTTTTGTTTGTAAATATTGACACTTCAAATAAAACATTACATCATTCTTTTACTCTAGCCAATAGAATATAAATGACAGAGTAATTTGATTCCTACCCTATCCTTTCAGAAATATGAAAAGTGTATCCATTAATATTTGAGTTATCTCTTTCTTTTTTCTCCTTTAACTATTATGTTCCCTTGATTTTGTCAAAAATTTAGTCTTAATTTTATGCTTGAAGATATTTTATTTATCATCCTTTTATACATCTTTGTAGCTATATATAATTAAACTTATTTTAATAATAGTCACTATTTTCTCTAAGTGTTATTTCATTTCCTTCTGAATAGAGTAAATCTAAAAAGTAATACTATTATTTACGTAAAGAAGTATAAATATGTTACATATTTTCATAAACAAAAAATTAAGTTTTCATCATGGTGATTTGCTTGATGATTTGAATGGATTGTGATTTACATTATCTTCATTAAAATTATGATGAAATATATCTGGATGGGAAAAGACAGTTTAAATTTATGCACCATTCAAATTATGCCCAGAGAATAATAAGTACTTTCATCTCTGTAGATTAGAAGATAAAAGAAAGAAGGGATAGTTTGTCAGTGAAACCTTGATGTAATCAGAACTATTCTTTCTAAGGTTTACTTAATAAATACATAATAAAGTGTCTGATGTTTCCTCCTCAAAGCCAACGACCTTCTGTAGGGAAACTAATATTTGTTATGGTTCAATTTATATTGTTGACGTGGAGGACTATTTATTAAGCAGATACTATACTCTACTATGGTGGGCAGAATGAAGGCTCTAGTGCCTGGAACATCTGGCCATGTCACTGTGCATGACAAAAGGGACTTTGTAGATGTGATTAAGATTACAGATCTTAAAATACTGAAATGACTCTGGATTTTCCATGTGGGCCCATTCCAATTACAGGAGTCATTAAAATCAGTGAACTCCAATTGTGATCAGATGTGGGTGTGACAACAGAAAATGGATCAGGGAGCGGTGGACCTGTGCATTGTGAGCTGTGAAGGTGGAGGAACAGGGCCACAAAGCAGGGAATGCAGGCAGCTCTTACACGTCGAAAGGGCAAGGAAATGGATTGTCCACCTGAAACCTCCAGGACCTTGATTTTCATGCTGTGAGACCTGTGCAGTGTTCTTGACCTCCAGAGCTGTAAGAGAATAAAGTGGTGTTTGTAAGCCACTAAGTTTGTGGTAACGTGTTATAGAAACAAGAGAAAACGATTACATTGGATATAGTGTTTTGATTGGATATTCAAATATATTTATTTTATCTACTACCCATTAAAACTCATAAATTTTTGAGGAATACCGAAGGGAAATGTATAAAAGGAACCGTACTTTTTGTTGTTGTTCGGACAAGTCTCATTTACCAGTACCACATTCTTGGTGCTCAATAGTTGCTTCAGAAAAGTGTCTAATTTCTTATTGAAAGTGTTACAGATTTTTGTTCACCAGATGAAACATTACTAATATCATAATAGCATGTATTTGGAAATGATATAATTCCTTTAACAATCAGGAAAATAAAAGTTAACAACCTAATTTTTCAGTACCTAAAAGAATCTGAAAGAAACTTTTCAGCATCTGAGAAATATCAAATTAAGTATTAGAAAGTATAATATGCTTGCAGGTTATCTTAAAGACTTTGCAAATTTGTTTCTAAGCAAATTTCACTGGACAGAAGGAGTTGTGAAACCGCAGACTAAAACTCTGTTAACATTTTAGAAACTCAATCTTTAACACATTTCATACTCTCTGAATTATCATCACAAATTTTCTCTAACATCCAAAAAGTTATGTAATGAATGATTTAAATATAATATCATAAAAGATGAGAAGAATGTTTAGTAACTATTATAGCTCCGTATTATTTATATACTCTTGTGTAACAAATCACCCTAAAAGTTAGCAGACAAGACGATGACCATTTTATCATCTCATAATCTGTGGGTCAGAAATATGGGTCATATTTAGTGCAGTGCCTCCCTGCGTTCAAGGTCTCTCATCAGGTTGCTGTCAGGGTGTGGGCCAGGGTTGCAGTGCTACCTCAGGACTTGATGAGTTGAATGATCTGCTTTCGGACATGTGTTGTTGGCAGGATTCGATTTCTCATGGGCTACTGGCCTAAGGCCTCAGTTCTTAACCATCACTCATGAGCTTCTTCGTAAGGTTCTTTAGGACATACCAGCTTCCCCAGGGTGGTACTACAAAAGGAGAGAGCAAGGGGCACCAACAATGGAAATCACAGGCTTCATCAAACCTGCCCCATTCTACTTTTTAGAGGCGAGTGACTGAATCCAGCCCACTCCCAACAGGAGGAGGTTGCACAAAAGTGTGAGTACTATGAGGTAAGAGTTATTGGAAGCCATCTCAGAGGCTGTCTACTGCAAGAGCTCTTCTGATTCATTACTTTTTCTTAACTAGTTATTTTCCCAAAAAAATATTCCTATTCAAATGGTATGTATTCATTGTTTCATTTATTGCTTTATGAGGAGTGGGAAGATTTTTAAAAAATATGTTCTTATTTTCTGGCCTGTGTGGCTAAGCGGTTAAGCGTTTCTCATGACCCAAGAGGTTGCCTATTTGATTCCTGGTCAGGCCACATGATAGGGTTGCTGGCTTGATCCCCAGTAGGGGCTGTGCAGGAGGAAGCTAACCAATGTTTCTCTCTTATTGATGTTTCTCTCTCTATACCTCTCCCTCCCTCTCTCTCTCCAGCCAGAGCAAGGAGTAGGGAGATTTTAAGAGTTCATGAGGAAAGTCAATGTACATGACAAATATAGAAATGTAGTCTTATTCAAAATCATGCATACTGAAGGGAACTATAGTAAAAGACTGCCGGGAGCTGGTCCATCCTTGCTGTTTCAAGGGACCTGGCATGTATGGCATACTGTTCTTAATGTGTTTGCTCACCTTCTTGGCACTATATGTTTTAACTAAGGTCTCTGAGAAAGGTTGTTTCCCCAGGTAGGGATTTTCCCCTGAAGTTATGGAGGGAATAAAACCTCTCAACTAAGTGCCAGGCGGGTAATTAATCACTTTAACTATGAACAATCGTGCTTAAGCTACATAATCTTTACTCCCTGGAATGGAGATAAGAAACGCCCTACTTAATCTTTACTCCCTGGAATGGAGATAAGAAATGCCCTAACCTTTGTAATAGAGATTGATAGGATTGAATCAACTGGTATAAATACAGATGTAACAAGACAGCAAGACACAGAACTTAGGAGACAGAAAGAAGACAGCACCTACACAGAACCTACAGACAGAAGAACTTCGCTGGAGAGAACATGGCAAAAGATCCTGGACTGAACCTGACTACAGAAATTGGCAAGAGAACCTGACTAGAACCTGGTGACTGAACCTGGCTGGAGAACCTAGTGAGGGAACATGGCTACAGAACCTGGCTGGAGAACCTAGCAAGAGAACATGGACACAGAACCTGGCTGGAGATCCTAAGCAGAACCTCTCTGGAGATTGAGACCAGAACTTGGCTGGAGATCCTGGCTAGGCTGCTGATCAACTGAACGCTGCCTCCATGTCATTCCTTCTTCGCCGACTCCGTCACCTTTGGGGACCCCTGGACCCGCTGGGGTTGGACCCCAGCAAAAGACTTTCAAAAATCAGTTGTTTCTGAAGTGAAGTTCATCTGTCTTACAATGAAGTAAATGTAGCCTGTGTATTAGTTTCCTGGCATTGCCATGATAAAAAACCACAAGGTGGGTGACATAAACAACAGAAATTTGCATCTCAGAGTTCTGGAGGCTAGAAGTTCAAGGTGTCATCAGTATTGGCAACTTCTGAGAAGTCTGAGGAGAATCTGTCCCAAGTCTCTGGCCTACCTTTTGGTAGGCTCAGGCATTCACATTCCTAGGCTTGTAGATGGCATTTTCTCTGTGTCTTCCCATCATCTGCCTTCATGTGCCTGTCCCTGTGCCCAAATTTACCTTGTATATTTTATTTTTTTGTTAATGCTCACCTGAGGATATATTTCCATTGATTTCTAGAGAGAGTGGATGGGATGGGGAGAGACACAGAGAGAGAAACATCGATGTGAGAGAGACACATTGATTGCTTGCCTCCCACATGCACCCTGACTGAGGACGGGGATAGAGCCTGCAACTAAGGGACATGCCCTAGTCTGGAATCAAACCCAGGATCCTTCAGTCTATGGGCTGACACTATCCACTAAACCAAACCGGCCTGGGTCAAATTCACCTTTTTTTTTTTTATAAGGACACCAATCATATTGAATTAGAACCTATCCTTCTGATTTCACCTTAACTTGATTACTTTTGTAAAAAAAACTTATATCCTAATAAGGTCTTAGTCTGTTATGGGGGTTAAAATATTAACGCACCCTTTTAAGGTGACACAGTTCAACCCATAACAGTCTGTGTTACATATTTTTATTGTTGTCATCCCTACACTAGGAGATAAATCTGTTTAAGCAAGCATATCATGCTTCACACTGCTCTATGTGTGGACCCCAGATGGTCAAAATCTGTATTCTGTGAATGCTGCAGAGAAACAAGAGCTGGGGGAAAAAAAAGGATGAAAATTTCTTCCAGAAATGCTTAAAAACCAAACTCATTGTTCAATAATTGGCACTCAAGCCTGCTCATTACCTTTGATTCAAGAAACAGTTTGTGGTCACTACAGCCTTGCCAAAGTCCAGTAGACTGTGCTATAAATGTGGTAAAGAATCAAGAGACTCAAAAGTTGTGCTTGTATTCATTTTATGTAATGGCACCAAAACTGACTTTTCTCTTAGAAACATGCTAATTTTGTTATTACTTACTAATTCTCTGCTGCTTTAATATAATTCGGACACAATCTCTTTATCAGGAAAATAACTACTTACATTCTCATTGTGAAATTCAAGTATGAAATGTGTAACCATACTGGGAAAAGTTATTATGCTTATTATTTATGGCAGGTCCAAGTAAAATCTAGAACTATTAGAGAACTTGTTGTTGTTACATTTTAAGCTAAAGGTAGATGATTTATTTTGTTCCTACATTAACACTACACTGCTCCAAGTTTAGTGCCAGAAATTTTAAGTACTCAACCCAACTCTAACTTAATTATGTCTAAATTTCTTAGTCCTTTGAATAATCAATGAAATAGCAACAATAACAACACAGAGAATAAAAGAGGCTAAGGTGAGCACTTATGTAGTTATATTAAATAGTTCATTTCATTACAAAATTGATTTCCAAGAATGAAACCTTAAAAAGTTTTGAGTTAAATATATTGGTATGTATTTGTCTTTTTATGATGATATATTATCCTTAAATTTGGGTTATTTTAAATAAATATATCAAATATATCTATAATGTGACCAAATATGATAAATTGTATGGTATGGCCACTGGATTCTACTGAAAGAAAATGGTAAGACAGGTGTGAAAACAGTTTATTGGGGGTAATACTTTTGAAATGTAAAGGAAGAATTCGATAGGGAAATTCTTCAGAATGCAATTGAAAACCATAAAAGGAGAAAAGAAGTAGGGTTAAGAAGGGAGAATAATCTCCAAATACAACTGGGAACTTCAAGGCAAAAATTTTCCCTTGGGTCAGACCCATGTTGGGCAGGAATGGACATGTCCTTGGTCACTGGCTTGGCTCCAAATGAGAGATGCATCCTCAGTGCTCCTCAGGAAGAATCTTTCAGGCAATAGCGCTCCTTGCAGCTGAATGGCAAGTTCTTTCCTGAAAGAAAATTGCATTGGTTGCAACCATAGTCCATGCCTTACACAATGTAGAGCCACCTCTCTACACCTTTGTTATTTAGCTCCTCCACATTGAAGATGTCCCCAGCCCACCCCAAATATACTTCAGTTAGATTTGGAAGGTATACATACCTTATTGAACCATCCTTGAGCATACAAATGCCTTGAGAAAATTTCCAAAAGAGAGTTGTACAAGATCTTTTTGAACAATTTTAGAGCTAGAGAATTTACTTTTGGATATTTACTTAGAGGATTTTTTTTTTTTTTTTTTTTGCTCTGTAACTAAAAATAAATAAATAAATAACATAGTCATTTATTTATTTGTTCTTTCTTTTCTTTATTCCCCAACAAAATTTTTTGCGAAACTATTAAATGGGAAGTATACTTCTATAGTTTAAAAATAAACAAAAATTTCTGATTTTATGTATTTGACCTTATAATGTGGTGAACAAAAATAAAACAAGATTGACAAGTAAAATCTACAGTATCCTTGAAAGCTTTAATTTCTCTCTCTCTCTCTCTCTCTCTCTCTCTCTCTCTCTCTCTCTCTCTCCATTAGACTAAAACAATGAAAAGGCATATGGAGTGTCAGCAAGCACAGGTGGTAATCCACATCCTAATATTTTAAAATATTGTAGTAGGCTGAATTCACATAGAGAATAATTCCTAATCATTTGAATTTGTAAATGTTATTCTACCTGGCAAGAACTTTGCGGATGTGATTAAGGTTTCTGAGATACAAAGACTGTCCTGATTATCTGGGTGGGCTCTACATTTATTCACACATATCCTCATGAAAGCAGAAAATTGGAGACACACAGAGGAAAAGGCAATGTGAAGATGGAGCAAAAAGACTTTGGAAGATGTTGGCTTTGATATGGGAAGGATGAGGCCACAAGTCAAGGAATGCTGGCAGCCACCAGAAGGTAAAAAAAGCAGGGAACAATTCTCCACGAAAGTCTTCAGTGGGAGTGTGACCCTGCCCAAACCTTGATTTAGCCCAGGGAAACCTACTTTGGAATTTCATGACTCCACAACTATGAGAGAACACATTTCTATTCTTTTAATCCATCTAGTTTATGGTAATTTGTTGCAGCAGCCACAGGAAATTACCAATTGTGTCTGGAGAAGAATATTTGTATAGAGATCTGATGATGACCACCTGAAGTCACCTTTCTTTCTGTACAAAGTAGACAATCAAGTACATAATTGGAGGGGGTTGAAGAGTAGAGAGCTCAGAATTTGCGGGTACAAGATTTTTTCAAAGATTTTTATTTTCATCCACTAATTTGGACTTACATTTACAGGGAAGCAGCATTTGAGCTTCCCTGTGAATGTAAGTTTAACAGTTTAAAATATTATAGTAAGGGGATATATGTAAAGGCTTGAAAGCATGAAAAATTTAAGAATACTCTAAGACAGTGGTTGGCAAACTCATTAGTCAACAGAGCCAAATATCAACAGTACAACGATTGAAATTTCTTTTGAGAGCCAAATTTTTTTAAACTTAAACTATATAGATAGGTACATTGTTATTAACTTAATTAGGGTACTCCTAAGGCTTAGGAAGAGCCACACTCAAGGGGCCAAAGAGCCGCATGTGGCTCGCGAGCCGCAGTTTGCCGACCACGGCTCTAGGATATTAAAAGATTTAATACCTTTCTGCATGCACCTATCAATTAGAAAGTTAAGAGCAAAATATGTCCTTTGGTATATGATAATGTTAAGCCATAAAACATGTACAGAGTGGCTCCTTTTTCAACTTGGAAGGCTACTACTTACATGGAAGAAAAGTGATCTATAACCTGTACCCAGATGATTAAGTGGTGTTCTTAAAAAGGTAAGGACTCTTCTTGGCAGGAAAACTAGGAGTTATTTCATCTGATTAGGAATCATACTGAGGCTGACATCTTACCACATGTTCAGCTGCATTATGATTCATTTCTATGGAATATCCAAAAAAAATTGTAGCAGCAGTTAAAGTTCTAACGTTAAGGTTCATAACAGTTCAATAGAAGGTTAGACATGTATATATCTATTTACCTACCTACCTACCTACCTACCTACCTACTAGTGGTTACAATATCTCCATCTCAGTAGATAAATTGAAGTTGAAGTTCACCGATGTTGATTTACTTTTTCTTTTATATATACAACTATTCATATTTTGAGTTCCTTATGAATGATATACATATGAATAATAATAAAAAATAGTTACAAAGGCTTAATGTATGTCACACAGTATTCTGAGAACATCAAATGTATTAACTTATTTAATACATGTGACAATAAACACTATCTTCATTTCATAGATGAGGAAACTTTCTATATTTTATTTTCAAAGTGGAAGCAGAATATTTAATATATTTATAACATTATTTGGAATGTCTTAATTGTTAGTTTGTAATGATCAACAGAGCAAAACAGCACAGAGCTAAAATAAGCCCCAGGGGTGAGGTCTTATGAAGCAATATTAGAATGTCACATGTGTTGGGAAACACAAGTTACAGCCAAGGAGATGGAATCATTCTGAACAGCACACCTGCCTATGCCAAGAGCGAAATGGACTGATTGCCTAACTCCGCAGCATAGGCACAAGGTAAGATCAGACACCAGCAGAGTCAAATAAGCTACCAAGACATAAAGACACAGTAACCACATATGGATAATATAATTGAATTCCATTTGACTACACCTTATTGGTGCAATGTCCCCTTTTAATTGGTGATGAAGACATCGGAACCTCCAGATATTATTCTTGGCATGAGCACGATGGTAAGAGACGTCAACACAAAGATGAAATAAGTGTTAATTTTAGTAAAGACAAATCTCTGTTTCTTCTGGAGTGTAAAATGTTTGGTCTAATCTACCTTTCACCAGGTTGCTGGCTATTTTTCTCAAGTTAGAGAGCTTTGTGTCAGTCTCAGTTGTTGGAAAGTGAAAAAAATGAGCTCTTGCTGTTGGGTTTATTGCATCAATGGGTATGCATGCCCAGAAGCCATTGTGCCAACAACGAGATGACTACCTCAGGTCACTTTTCCTCCGGTACAAATTAGACAATCAAGTATACAATTGGGAACAGTGACCACTGCATCTCCCATCACCACGGTACTTCAAGTCTATGATGCATCAGGTATTCAGTTTTGGCTAGCATCAACCTTTAACCAAATGTAGCTTGCGACCCAGGCCCATGTTTTTTCCTTATTATTTGGCTGGAGGGAACCCTTACCTCCACTAGCTCCAGGTATGAGTTGAAGGAGAGTCATCAGAGTAATAGAAATGCTTGACAAGTTACCTGTCTTGCTAGTTATAAAGTGTACTTTGATCTTCCGGACCCATTTTGACCAAATCCCAAATCTATAATTTTACTGCACTATGAGTCACCACTGTGCACACTTAACCATATTGTTTTGTGGATTTCATAATTCCCAGCTTGGGATGAGTTTGTTCAATCTCACTGTCACTTGGTGTCCCAAGGACAATACTTTTTGTAGATCTGATACCTTAGAGCAAGATCCTGGTCAGCAACTGCAGACAATGACAGCTGCCTTACATTTTGCAAAATCTGCAAAAGTGGTCCTTTATAATTTTCCTAAGTTGCAATGAGATGCCCTTAGCTTATAATTTTCCTCTTACAATGCTTCCATTGAAGTTAAAATAAACCAGTCCATTTCAAACCCCTTACAGCCTCCCTGCCCAAGGCTTTAAAGTGATACAGCTGCCACATATCCCAATGCTTGACTTTTTTCTTTAATTTCATTTCCATCAGCCATAGGTTGTGATGCCATCATATGCCAAATGTTATCACTGCCCCACTAATCATGGTGCCCTAATATCCATCATAACAAGAGAAATCAATCCCAATATCCCATTTTGAGGGCCTTTTTAAAAATTCAATTCCCCAGAAAGTAGAGTGGCTTATATGTTATCCTATATAATAAAAGTGTAATATGGAAATCGACTGAATGGCGGAACAACTGGTCAGCGGGTCAGGGGGCTGGCAGCCAAGGTGTATGCCAGTGGGCAGAGGGAGGAGACAGCGATGGGGGGGGGGGCAGTGGCGACCAGCTGTGGCAGAGGGGCGATTGAGGTGGGCCGGCTGCTCACCTGTGCTGTTCCCTGATGGGCTTGCCAGTTGCCTCCTGCCATCAGTCAGACATCCCCTGAAGGCTGCCATACTGCTAGAAGGCACAGGCTGGGCTGAGGGACCCCCCCCCCCCCCCCCCCGTCCAGTGTACAAATTTTCATGCACCAGGCCTCTAGTGTCTTTATAAGGAAGTATAATTTCACAGAGTAAAAGTGACAAGTGGGATGAAGCGTAGAAGGCTTATAATGTCTCTATCTTCTCTCATTTCCTTTTTCAAAGAATCTTATAATTGACTAGAGGCCCGGTCCATGACATTCGTGCACTGGGGGAGGGTTCCTCAGCCTGGCCTGAACTCTCCCAGTCCAGAACCCTTTGGGGGATGTCCGCCTGCCTGCTTAGGCCAGCTCCCTGCCTATGCTCACCAGCTGTGAGCCCTGCTTCTGGCTGAATGGGGCTTCCCCTGTGGGAGTGCACTGACCACCAGGGGGCAGTTCCTGCCTTGAGCATCTGCTCCCTGGTGGTCAGTGCACTTCATAGTGACTTGTTCTGCTGGTTGGTCAATTAGCATATTAGGGTTTTATTATATAGGATTATTTTATGCTTCTTTCTAGACTTGAGTATAACCCCCTAGAAGACAGGAGCCCTGTCTTGCTCACGGTTATATTCCAAGCACCTAAGAGAACCATGCGAAGGACACTGGAGGTCAAGGACTGATTTCAGCCACAGAAAGTAGAGCTGCCATGGAACCAAATTCCTATAATAAAGTAGTCATGAAAAAATTTAGCCCGGGTGCTCACTGAATGCAAAGAATAAAAATAAAAAATATTCCTTGTGTCCATTTCTCTCATTTCTCCACCAAAAGGGAGAATGGTGGGTGAGCTGTGGGCAGCAACTTGAAAGCTTGAGTGTGCCTAGGGAAGGATAAAAAAAGCAAGGGAAGCACTTGTCAGTTCCTCTGGGAAGAGGAACTCCTGCAGCCACTGGAGCCTTTTGTTGCTCATAAAAATGTGCCAATGAAAGCTTGTGAGAGCTGTGTTGTCTTGCTGAGAACCAAACGACTCCATTTACCTTGCCTTGCCAGGGGAGTGAATGCTGTTTGTAGTAGTCTCATTGGAGAAACAAACCATTTTAATCTTTTTAATGTTTCCATGGCTATGAACTGTGGCCACCAACCTCTCTGCAAAGAGCACAAGTCAACAGGACCTTCTGGGGAGACCTGTGCCATCGCTACTGCATTAACCGGAGCTATTGAAGGACTTCAGCCTGTCACTCTCACATGGGATATTTTTTATCTTCCTCGATGCATCTTCTGGCTCAGATGACAGCCCATTGATGATACAAAGACTTTAAAATATAAGTTTGCCAGTATTTATTAAAGAGACATTGCCTTGAAAGTCTAAGTAGAAAGAGTGATATTTATGAGAAGACTTAGAAGTGCAATACTGCTGTGTCAAGTAAGTCACTTTTTCTGGTTTGCTGTAGATTAGCCTGGAGAGACAAACCTTTCTTTTGTGAAATTTCTAGGACCCACTCCTTTACTCTTCCCTCCTATCTGAACTTCCAGAAACTAAATTAGAGTTTTCTGATCTCCTATCTTCCCTTATGTTTAGGCCTTTCGCACTATCGTAATGTGTTCTTCTTCTACAGACTCCACATTCTTTCAGGCCAGGACCTATATCTTAGTCATCATTACATTTCTCACACTTAATCTGGTATTCACTGAAAAATAAGGAAATCAGTCTCATATATGTAGAGTCCTGATCACTTTTGCAAATGCATTCAACATTAATTTTGGTTCTCTTACCTTCCGAAGTTGTTTTCTGTAGATCTCCTCCAAGTACCTCCTAGTCAGTAACCTGACAGAAGGCTTCATTCCTCTGGATTTATGGTTTTGCTCCTTGGGATCTCGGTTTAAATGTATATTCCATTATGAGGCATAATACTTTAAGCTACTGCTTTTCAAAAAGTTAAATAGCAAAAATCCTTTTGCTTGCTCAAAGGACTTAAGCATACAAACTCCAGCTTACTCATACTGCTTTTCAACAAATTGCCTGTCCCCCTGGTCATAAAAATATGACCAGGAACTAAACTTAAGAAGGGGTATCACACAAAGAAAGGGTGAAAAATTCCACATTGAGAATAGGGACAAAATAGAAGCAAAATTTTAAACGGGACGTATGTTGCTTTTGCTTCTCTTCCCAAGAATCTCTACCACCAGGCAAAACGTTCTCGAAGATGAGGAGCTTGAGCTTCAGAGGAACTCACTAAACTTGTTGCTGTATTTCTTTGGAGGAATCAGAAACAGCATTTGAGTTATAACCATAAACTGTTCCAAAAGTTTATAGGTAACTTAAGTGCTTGAAATTCAAAATGCATTTTGCCTGGAGGAATAGTTTATCTGTCTTGGTTATGTTCTTACACGAGCTCACAGAAACCTATTTATCTTCCTAAATGCCTGAAGTTCAGCACTGCTCACATAACACTATAGACCCTGAGCACAAGGAAAACAATTTGTGCACTTCCAATGAATCAAGGGCTCTCCCTTTCCCCCCACCTCTCTCCTCACTCAAAGTCAGGAAGAATAACCATCTTGGTGCCAATGGTCTAATACATATATAAGAGGTTAGCTGTAAGACACGGAGAAGACCCTAGGGGAAATGCTGAACAATGAGGGGAAGACTCCAGGAGCTTAGACTGGTAGAGAAGGAGCAGTGAGGGCCATAACCTCATCCCCAAATTCTTCCAGCTCTATCAGGTCAGTTAGTATTGTTATTTTCTTCTTACCGAATGCCACATGAAAGGCTAACTTGGCTTGGCTATTGACTTTGGAAGTGTTTCTCATTGACAGACTAAAATTGCATCAAAGTCTAGAGTAGCATTCTCTCTCTCTCTCTCTCTCTCTCTCTCTCTCTCTCTCCCTCTCTTTTCTTTAACATTTTATGTTATCTTAAATATATTTCTTCATAAGACATGGAGTAGGATTTGGAATTCTGGAGTAAAGAGATAGGGTGTAATGAATATTCCTCAAATACCTATGAAGATAAATATTCACCATAAATTGGATGTCCTGAGGAGCTAGCATGGTGTTCTCTGGAGACTGAGATCTCAGGTGGGGCCGGAGAAAATTGGTGGAAATTAATGGAGTTGCAGCTTATCTCCTTTTTGTACGTTATCTTGCCTCTGACAGCCAGCCCAGCCCATGATCATGAACTCTTCTTGTAAGTCTGATGAAGAAAAGTTCCAGGAAAGAGTTCTCGTTGGAAAAGAGGAGATAGATCACTCCAGGCATTGTTTTGCAGAAAGAGTAAGCAGAAATAATGGGGAAAAGGGCTGTTGAGGGAGGGGGGCAGATTTCCAGAAGACACTGGTCATTCTTGGTCAATTATTTGTGTGTAATGGACAGCTAAGCCATCTAAGTCAAGGACTGCCTGAGTACATCCTAAAGGCAGCAATGGCCTACTTCATTAAATGTCACATAACATTCTTGCACTAGTGTGTCAAAATAGAAAAGTAATTGCTAGTCTTATTATCTTAAGTTGCATATGCCATGACCTGGAAGTCAGTATGTAACAAGAAATGTTTTCTGAAAGAAGTGAACATAATTTCCTGGAAAATTAGCATAAGTAAAGTCTATAAGTTAGCAGCCAGATTAACAACAAATGTTCTTCATTTTTAAACAATATGCTTGCTTAAAAAAAAGACAATAATTCGTTTTTATTTTCATTAGCTGGATTTATCTCTATTAAGACAAGCTTCTTATTTTACTCTGAATATTTTCTCTAAGCAAAAACTGTACAGGGACAATTAATGTATAAAATCTTGAGAGGTGATTCTATTTAAAATTACTACAGACTTATCTATAATTTTCTCAATTAAAACAACATTTATTGCACATAAAATACCTTGCTTGTTGTCAGTTGTGCACCATACTTTAAAAAATATATAGAGAAATTACAACAGAGTCTATATTCATAGCTAATTTAAAAAATAAATGTTCCTGCAAGTTTATAATCAATTATTTGGCATTTTAAATAAAATGCATCTTTTCCCTATACTATGGTAATTTATGTAGAAAAAAACCATTCCACAAATATTTAGTCCTGATTTTCATGGCCTTTATGCTTTGAGATCTTAATGTTTTGATATATTATTAAATAGTAAAAATAAACTAATTAGATTTTTAACATTTTGGTGGAATTAGTAGGCCAGCTGATATCATTGGTTATTAAATACAAGAAGGGGTGTTGGTAGGACACATATTATAAGAGGAGTCTTGCCAATTAGTAAATCAAAATTTCCCCCTCCCTCAATAAGGTTAAACTAAAAGGTGTAGGAGCGTACATATGACAATTTACTGTTAAATATTCTAAGCAGTGTCTTAACAATAACTCTAATTAAAGTTGCCACTGCTTTGACCTGATAAGACAGAAAACAATACTGCTGCTACTCTTTGTCTACCTGAGGATGCTAAGCAGCTGATGGGACATAATCACTTTTGACAGCCAGATTAATTATAACCTAGCTGAATGTATTTCTTTAGAGTAGAATTTTTTAAAAAAACAAAAGAAGAGGAAATCGTAGTGAAAGCTGTCAGAATATTTCTGAATATTGCTAATGACCGTATCTAATAGCTAGAAAATGTTAATTTTCTTGAGATTTTCCTCTTATTTTTACAATGTGCTCAATGTATTTTCCAGTTCCACAGGGACATTCACATAAGGGCATCTGAGTTGCCAAAGTAGGTCAAAACAATGCCCAGTCTTTTGCAAAAGAAGCATTTCAAGGTTGATCGCTTCTTGATTTGGTAAAGTGAAAACAAATACCATCTTTCTAGAAGTTAATGAGCTTAGAATTCCTCCATTCTGGTTGTGTCATAATAGTGCCTTATTAGAATCGGTGTGTTTGGTACACAAACAGAGTACACAGTGTGACTGCCATTGTAATACCCAACTGTGTCATGGCTCTGTAATCCTATTTAAAGAAGAATTTATATATATATAATTTCAGAAAGGAAGGGAGAGGAGAGAGATAGAAACATCAATTATGAAAGAGAATCATTGATCAGCTTCCTCCTGCATGCCCCCCACTGCAGATCGAACCCACAACTCAGGCATGTGCCCTTACAGGGAATTGAACGTGACCTCCTGGTTCATAGGTCAGTGCTCAACCACAGAGCCACACTTGCCAGGCTAAAGAGGAATTTTGAGTATTCATCCCTCTAGCCCTCAATGTCAACATATACATTAAGCACTATAAGTCATGTCTAAAAATGGTATTGTTCAGAATATAGACATTTAAAGCCACTGAGTATATTCCAGACAAATTATGTTTGTGGCTACCTTGATCATCATTTTTCTTTCTGATTAATATTTTTTAACTGGAGATAATTTATATGAAACTGAAGCGCCTAGATTTTCAAATTCTGAGCCAAGCCTAAGCCTTTTTGCCATGACTAAAGTTAGTAACCATTCTATTTTTAATTAAAAAGTCTTATTGGATGACTGGGAAAGAACTGATTATAAATAGTTATTGCATCTATTCCTACTCTCAGTCTTTCTGTATCTGGTATATTTTGTTGGCCATCACAGAAAAAAAGAAGGTCAAGTCAAATAAAAGTACATACTAGTAGTCAGGAAAGGATAACTGCTTCTAAAAAGGAAAACAAAAATTACAGTGGTTAATGGTAATGAAGTTTATTTTTCACTCATACTTATTTTTCACTCAATGCTGATGTTTTGTGGGTGACTTCACATGCTGTAATTCATGGGAACAGGCACTTTTTATCTTGTAGCTATTTCATCCCTCAGGGTCTTAGAGACATTTGATGGGTTCTTTGCATCTAGCTCACAGTGTGAGACAGTGAGAGCGCTGAGGATGGGGGGTGGGGAATTTAATGTGTCAAACCTAGAAGTGGAATATATTTATTTTCACCATAGTCCATTGGATAGGATTTAGTCACATGGTCTACCTTCAACTAAGTGCAAATGAAGCTAGGAGAAGCAATCTTGCTATTTCCAGGAAGAAAAGAAAATAAGTCTGGGGAAGTAATAAAGATCCCACAAAAAAGAAGAGTTAATAAAAATAATAGTTTCATTTTGAAAACATTGCTAATAACTGGCCTATTGTAGTATAACTTGGAGAAGCAAGAAATTGGATATGTGGTCCTGGATATATGGTGCTAGAAATCATAATTACATAGTAGAACACCCCTTTTTATGTCATTGTCCATTTTGTGACATTATAAAAAGTATTTGAAGTGTTGTCTGATTTTTCAATAGTATAAAAATATAAAATAATTGAAAGCAAATCTAACAATTTCTGAAAGGGGCAACACTGCTTTTTTCTTCAAATGCTCTTATCTTTAATGAAAGTTGAAGCTTCACTGAGTAATAATTTCAAAGGTATAGAGGTTAAAATCAATCTTTCACATGGTTGTTGCATGGTCAGATAGTCACAGGATAAACAACATAATCAATTTTGCATGTGGTCTGTCTTCTGTAATAATATTCTGTTTGCAGTTGACTTTTCTGTGCCTCTAATTATAGCTACATGTCAAGATATATAGTCACCATTTGAAGCACCTTTGTTAAGCATTCCTAATAAGCTAACCAAAATAAAAAACAAAAAACAAAAAAACTCAACACCTATAGCACATTGCATTGCTTCATACAATAAAACTATAGAAAGTGTTCATTTTATCTGAAATATTGTTGAACAGTCTCTATTTTATACCTGGGATCTTTGTAGGTTAGTGGGTAAGTTCCAAAAATTATATGAAATCACAAATACCCTGAATAGCCACAGCAATCTTGAGAAAAAAGAACAAAGTTGGAGGAATCATGCTACCTGATATCAAACTGTACTACCAGTATATAGTAATCAAAACAGCATGGTGCTGGCAAAAAACAAACAAACATATAGGTCAAGTGAACAGAATAGAGAGCCCAGAAATAAACCCATGCCTTTATGGTCAATTAATATTTGACAAAAGAGGCAAGAATATTCAGTGGGGTAAAGACAGTCTATTCAGTAAATAGTGTTGGGAAAATTGGACAAATACATCCATAAAAATGAAACTTGACCACCTTCTTACAACATAACCAAGAATAAACTCAAAATGAATCAAAGACTTAAATGTGAAACTTGAAACTATAAAAATCCTTGAAGAAAACATAGGCAGTTAAATCTCGGCTTTTTCTTGTAGCAATACTTTTTCTGCTATTTCTCCTCAGATAAGGGAAACAAAAGAAAACATAAACAAATGGGACTAGATTAAACTAAAAAGTTTGCACAGCAAAGGAAACCACTAACAAAATGAAAAGATAGCCCAGTGAATGGGAGAACATAACATGGGATTTATATCCAAGATTTATAACCAATGATACATCTACCATAACAAGGGATTTATATCCAAGATTTATAAAAAAAACTTACACAACTCAACACCAAAAACAAATGATCCAATTGAAAAATGAGCAAAACACGTGAATAGACCTTCTCCAAAGAGGACATACATGTGACCAACAGACATATGAAAAGATGCTCAATGTCAGTAATCCTCAAAGAAATACAAATTAAAATCACAATGAGATAACACCTCACACTTGTCAGAATATGGCTCTGATCAATAAATCAACAAACAGCAAGTGTTGAGGAGAATGTGGAGAAAAGGGAACCCTCAAAAACTGCTGGTAGGAATGCAGATTGGTGCAGCCACTGTGGAAAGCAGTATTGGGTTACTTCAAAAAGTAAAAATGGAACTGCCTTAAGACCTAGAAATTCCATTTCTGGGAATTTATCTGAAGAAACCTGAAACACTAATTCAAAAGAATATGTATTTTCTATGTCCATTGCAGAGTTATTTACAATAGTCAAGATTTGGAAGCAGCCAAGTGCCCATCAGTAGATGATTAGGAAAAAAGGCTGTGGTACATTTACACAATGGAATACTGCTAGATCATTAAACACACACACACACACACACAATCACACACACACACACACACACACACACAAGGAAATCTTACCCTTTTCCAAAGAATGAATGGACCTGGAGAGCATGCCAAATGCAATCAGCCAGTCAGAGAAAGACAAATATGATTTCATTTATGTGTGGGGTCTAATGAATAAAATAAACTAACAAACATAATAGAAACAGACTCATAGATACAGAGAGAGGGGAGAAAGGGATAAGGTTGGGTGAAAATGGTGAAAGGATTCAGAAAAAAATAAAAAGTTCATAGACACGGACAACAGCATGGTGATTGCTAGAGGGGAAGGGAGTAGGGGAAGGTAGAAGAGGGTAAAGGGGATAAATGGTGATGAAAGGAGACATGGCTTTGGGTGGTGGGAATACTATAGAATATGCAGATGGTGTTTTATTGAACTGTACACTTGAAACCTGTGTGATTTTATTAGCCAATGTCACTCTAATAAAGTCAATACAAATAATAAAAAAAGAAAATAAAAAAGAAAACCCCACACACCCTGAACCTCCGTAGTGAATGCTTCCTTTTCATTTCTAACTGAAAGATGGACCTCCCTGAGGGTGCTCTCAAGTGGTAGCGCGTTTCTCTTCTACCACCTCAATTAGCTGCTCCCAGGTCTTTGTCCAGCGCCTTCCCGATTCATGTCACCAAACTGTACTCCTGGTGGTATGTTCTTGGTGTGATTACCTACACATCACAGTTTCCATGTAAACCATCTCCACCTCTTAATTCCTTGAAAATCTAGTTACCATCTGTCACCATACACAGTGATTACAATATTACTGACTATATATTACCAACTTCTTTTTTCTCCACAGTATTTAATATCATCTGACAAAGAATGTATTTGCTTGTTAATCTATCTACTTCTATCATTGTCTACCAGCATGTAAGCTCAGCCAGCACTTACATGTTTTATTTACTGATATATATGTTAGTCTCTATAAGAGTACTTGGTACAAAGTAGATACTCAGTAGTATTACTTGAATGAATAATTTAAAAATTAAAGAATAAAAACTTTTACCACATGTGATTTCCAGTCCTACCATGCTTTTTAGCATGAATAATTATGGACATTTTTCTGGCTTGCTTTAGAAAAAATTAAGTAAACCTTCTTTCATAGAGTAAGCAGTACTGTTACCCATATCATAGAGAATGATAAAATGCTTTGCCCCTCCCACTCTTCTATTTTCCTTTATTTCTTTTTGAATTGCTGTATTCACTTTTTAAATAATTGAATAATTATAATTGATTTGGGCATGCTAATCTATTCAAGCAGGCTAGTGTTATTGTTCCTCTGGGGGGAAAAAAGAGTAATATGCTGGACCAACAGACACACACACACACACACACACACACACACACACGCACGCACACACATACTAACAGAAAGAACACAGATAATGTATAATGGTTTTTCATACAATGTTTTTCTCCAGGGCAGTAGGAAAATCTTTGTCAAGAAATCAATATTTGGAATGCGTTTAGATCATTATATTTGAATGACTGCTACCTGCAAATGCACAGAACAATAGGTCTGCCAAATATAATCAAGAAAAGGAGCAGATTTTTTACTGGCATTACTCCACAATAAAATCCAGTAGCATGATAGATCAGCAGATACAAGTATTCTGTCAAGCATTAACATACTGTCCAACTAATACACAAATGTATTTGTCCCAAGCAAGGCAATTGAAGCTGTAGGGATATTTCTAATATGTATTTGCCTTGTTTATTTTAAATCTTTATTATTGAAAGCAATACATATGTCTCCTTTTTTCCCCATTGATCTCTTCTAACCCATCCCACTCCTGCCCCCTGCCACAGGCCTTCACCACCCTATTGTCTATGTCCATGGGTTATGCACATATGCATACGAGTTCTTTGGTTAATCTCTTCCCACCCACCCACCCACCCACCCACACCCGCCTTCTCTCTGAGATTAGATAGTCTGTTTTAAATGATCTATCAGAAGCCACTAAACTTGGACATACATGATGTAGGCGACACCATTTTGTATTTTTATATTTTTTCTCTTGGCAAAGGAAATGATTGATTTGTGAACATCTTAGTTTCTTTTCCATCTTTTAACAAATATGCTGAAAGTTTGGGAAAAATAAAAATGAATGCTGCAATAGAAAATGTGCATGTTCTAGAAAATTCTCAAAAGTGTTTGCTCTGAACAAGCAACTCATATATGAAACAAATATATGGCAAAAATCAATTAACTTGGGTAGGCATATTATCTCCTCTTGTACTGTGATGTTTAATGATTATTCTTTATATATAATAAATGGGAAAATAGTGTGAGGTTAAAGACAGAGCCTAGTGTCATAAAAGTGCTCAGTAATTGAAACACTGCATGTCCAACTTGGCAAACATATTTCAGATGTGATATCAGACGGAGATTACATAGCAATTTCTCTTTGCTTCTTGTGTCTGATTTTGATGTAATTACTGAAAGGCAATGGCTCTTTTTTTTTTTTAAATGATTATATATCCTGAATCATTCATTTCCAGGAAGCATTTACTGAAAGCCTAGCCTATACTGGGTTCTGTGCTGGGAACCACACACTTCAGAATAAATAGAGTGTGACCTCTAATTTTGAGCACTGTGATGTCGTGTAGAAGAGAATGACATACAAGTAGAAAATGACACCAAAGCCCCAAGAGCCAACAGGCTCATGAGATTGTGATTTATTACATTTCTTATATCATGAGTGATTCCACTAATAGGAAAAAAAAAATCAGTGGGCACCGGATTGGTTTTTGCATCATTGAATAATGACTTTATCTTTTAAGCATCTAAAAACAAAGGCAAGTGTGAGTCAGAAAACTTCATTCTTTGTAATTGTATGTCAACTAATTGAGTAGCTATTCAATTAATTTAGCTCCTGAGGACTTTTGTAAGCCTGCTAAATATATTTTGTAAAGCAATTTGGTAAATGGTTTGGGCTCCCATTTCTTTATTTCAAAATGAGGACAGTAATAGCTCTGTGGGTTTTCTAGACTTCTCAAATGAGACCATAAAATCAAAACGGGAGACGGGTGATGGTGAAACGTTGCCCTTGAACTCAGGAGAGCTCCCTTTGTGTCGTGGCTGACTCATCTAGAGAAACTCACTGATCTCTAAGGACCTGTTAGACGAAGAATTTGGTTGGTGATTGCCAAGGTGACTTTTAAAATTTATCACCTTATTAATTTAAGGTATCATCGCTATAAAATATAAGTAATTATGGTAATGCAGGACATCTGTATTGTCAGCAACTGCTTTATTTTAAAAGTATTTTGCAGTGTGGTATTCTCAGGCAAAGCACAATGCATTGGTCTGCTGGGGGTGGTGAAGTGACTGTTTCTATTATTTCTTTACATGGTGCCTCAGAAACCCAAACGGCCATGGGCCATGTCTCCGGTTTCAATGAATGCATTAGCAATTTCCCCAAACACCAACAAATCTGCCTTTCCCTCCTACGTAGAGTTTTAAAATCTACAGGACACGTTGAGTGCAGTGTCTTTCCTGAAAGCCTGGTCCCCAGAAGGCAGTGTTTCCAGGAACGGGGGCACACCGTCAGCTCATCTGTGTTTGCCACCACCTCGTTCCCAGAAGAGCATCTGTGGCTTTTGGAGAGAACGCTGTACTTCTGGGAATGGCGCCCAGAACATGCAAGCTTCTGTGTCATTTTAGAAAGTCAGAGAGGGGAGGGTAAAATCTGCCTCTTCTACGGTCTTTTATGTGCAGTCATCAATCCTGAGGCTAACAGCTAGGTACAGCACTCATATATTCTTATTTGTGGATTTTATTAATCTATTTAATCCTCACCCACGCATAGGTTTTCATTGGTTTTAGAGAGAGGAAGAGGGAGAGAGAAACATCGATGTGAGAGAGAAACATGATCAGTTGCCCCCTTACTGCATCCCCACCAGGAGTGAACCCACAACCCAGACGTGTGCCCTGACCGGAATCAAACCGGAAACCTTTTGGCATATGGTGCTACGCTCCAACCAACAGCCACCAGGGCAGAGTGTATTTATGGATTTTTTTAAAAAAGACTTTTCCTGTGATGTGAGTGGGGAATTTTCTTTCGTTTCTCCTTTTTGTACTCACAAAGGGATAACACCCGCATTAATAATGACCAATGACATGACTGACATACATAAGCAATATACATAAATCAAGTAAAATTATGTACCCTCAGCTGAAAGGAGAACTCACAATTATTAAGAGAATTTTACAGGTAACTTGCACATTTTATAAAAGCTTCATTCTTAAGTATATGCAATAATAACTTGTGCATTTTATCAAAGCTCCAGTCTTACACATATGCAATAACTGTTCTACTATTTGGCTATTTCTATTAATGTGCAATACAAAAATATAAGTAACACACCCAGCGTAAGACTTAATACATGTTTTGCTGCTTTATGATGGAGATAAAGTAAATAGTGACAAAGTAATCTGTATTATTATGAGTAGGTCAGTTATAGATGTGGTGCTCAGAGAGTCCAGAAGGAATTAAGCCTTTACAATGAAATCTTTTACCATTATTGTTTGCAAGTATAGACAGAGGATGATCTAATTCAGGGGTATGGTTTTCACATGCTGAACTGACATGTATAAAACTCAGTTTTTTCTTTAAGGCCTCAGTACTCCATTTCTAGAAGTTAATATTAAGCCTGCCAATTATGTATACATAAAATAAGTACGAGTTGAAATTGATTATGTGTTCTGATTTTGTATAGAAATATACATATTTGTATGTATATTATTGATTTATTCTTTATCAAACTTATTTTGGATAAGTAGTTTAAAGAAGAGAATGCTAGTGCATAAAGAGTGAAAGTTATATCTATCTATCTATCTATCTATATCTATATCTATATATCTATATACCTATATATATATCTATATATCTATATATCTATATATATCTATATATATCTATATCTATATCTATATCTATATCTATATCTATATCTATATCTATATCTATATCTATATCTATATCTATATCTATCTATCTATATATATATATATATATATATATATATATATATATATATATATAGCCAGGGGCCATTGCAACCAAATAAACGACCGAACAAGCTGAGTGGGGTGACAAGGCTGGCAGGGGTGTTAGTAAGAGACAATCAAACGACTGAACAGCAGGCTGTGTGGGGCAACCAGGCCGGCAGGGGGTCAGTGAGGGATGACCAAAAGACTGAGCAGCAGGCTACATGGTGCAACTGGGCCGGTGCCGGGAGCCAGTCCATCCTTGCTGTTTCAAGGGACCTGGCATATATGGCATACTGTTCTTAATATGTTTGCTCACCTTCTTGGCACTATGTGTTTTAACCAAGGTCGCCTCTCTGAGAAAGATTGTTTCCCCAGGTAGGGATTTTCCCCTGAAGTTAGGGAGGGAATAAAACCTCTTAACTAAGTGCCAGGTGGGTAATTAATCACTTTAACTACGAACAATCATGCTTAAGCTACATAATCTTTACTCCCTGGAATGGAGATAAGAAACGCCCTAACCTTTGTAATAGAGATTGATAGGATTGGAATCAACTGGTATAAATACAGATGTAACAACACAGAACTTAGAAGACAGCAAGACACAGAACTTAGAAGACAGAACCTACACTCAGAACCTAGACACAGAACCTACACAGAATCTAGAGACAGAACCTAGTGAGAGAACATGGCAAAAGATCCTGGACTGAACCTGACTACAGAAATTGGCAAGAGAACCTGACTAGAACCTGGTGACTGAACCTGGCTGGAGAACCTGGACAGAACCTGGCTGGAGAACCTAGCAAGGGAACATGGCTACAGAACATGGCTGGAGAACCTGGAGAACCTAGCAAGAGAACATGGACACAGAACCTGGCTGGAGATCCTAACCAGAACTTTGCTGGAGATCCAGAGAAGAACCTCTCTGGAGATCCAGACCAGAACTTGGCTGGAGAACCTGGCTGGAGAACCTAGCAAGAGAACATGGACACAGAACTTCGCTGGAGATCCAGACCAGAACTTGGCTGGAGATCCTGGCTAGGCTGCTGATCAACTGAACGCTGTCTCCGTGTCCTTCCTTCTTCGCTGACTCCATCTACACTTTTAGGGACCCCTGGACCTGCTGGGGCTGGACCCCGGCAGGCCAGCAAGGGGGTTAAGGGGCAACCAGGCTGGCAGAGGGGGGCAGTGAGGGGCAACCAGGCTGGCAGAGGGGGGCAGTTGGGGGTGACCAGGCAGGTGGGGGGGCAGTAAGGGATGACCAGGCTGGCAGGAGGGAGCAGTTGGGGGCAACCAGGCCTGCACGCAGAGGCGGTTAGGGGTGATCAGGCTGGCAGGTGGGCCAGTAGGGGCAATCAGGCAGGCAGGCAGGCAGGTGAGCAGTTAGGAGCCAGCAGTCCTGGATTGTAAGAGGGATGCCGGTTTAGACCTGATCCTGAGGATGTCCGGCAGTCAGACATCCCCCGAGGGGTCCCAGATTAAAGAGGGTGCAAGATGGGCTGAGGAGACCCCCCCCAATGCACGAATTTTGTGTACCAGTGCTCTAATTTCAATTTAATAGGAAGAGTCAAAAAGTGAACATGATTAAAGTGCTCTAAATAGTATCAGGCACGTAGTATAAAAATTAAATTATAGTTATTAATACTAACACTACTATTAATATTGGTAGGTTTGATTTTTATGAAGTTTGCATATACAGAGAGACACACTGATTAATAACCTTAATTTTCTGTTTGGGTGGTAGAAGTAATCACTGCAAAATAAATATTGAAGATATTATGAAAAAACTAGAGGCCTGGTGCATGAAATTCATGCATGGGGGGAGGGGGGCAGGGATGTCCCTCAGCCCGGCCTGCACCCTCTCCAATCTGGGACATTTCTCTCACAATCCGGGACTGCTGACTCCTAACTGCTTGCCTGCCTGCCTGCCTGATTGCCCCTAACCGCTCTGCCTGTCAGCCTAATCACCCCCTAACTGCTCTGCTGCTGGCCTGATGGTCCTTAACTGCCCTCCCCTTCCAGAGCCTGATCACCCCCAACTGCCCTCCCCTGCTGGCCTGATTACTCCCAACTGCCCTCCCCTGCCGCAACCTGCCTCCTCTGCCGGGATCCACCTCCTCTGTTCGAGGCGGCGGAGATCCCGGGACTGGCCTACTCCGTGCTGCACAGAGCCATGGGACCCTCAGACCTCACCATGCGGAGAGGCCATCTGGCCCCGCCTCTGCTGTGCATTTGGCCATCTTGTTACGGCCATCTTGTGACAAGGTGAGGGCGTGATGCCACCTAGGCTATTATTAGTCTAGATATTTGAAATTTAAATTTTTATGAAACTGTAAATAAGAACAAGCTAATTTTTATAGGTCTTGAAATGCTTCCAAATCCTGATGTGACACTATCTGACCTTAAGCATCATTGTGAAACTTCCAAAGAATGAAACAAAGTGGAAAGATGTTCAAGCATTTAAGGAATGCTTTCTTTAATACTCTCACTGGCAAAAAATGCTGAAACTTTATAATAGTCATCTATTATGTTTTATTTGCTTTCAAAGCTTATATTTGCTGGCATAATTTGCAAATAAAATTATCACATGCTATACCAGAAAAGGTTTAAATAATAATCAGGGACAATACAAGCAAAAGAACTGGGAAGATGCTTCAAATAAAATAGTTCATTGTAAGGTCACAGATATAGCTAAAAACTAAGGCAATAAATATTATCATGGCTATAATAAAATCTAGTCTATTCACTCTAAATAGATAATCCTCTGATGTTGTTATTTATTGTGTTGTATATGAGCTAAATACTGTGACCATGGAGACCTTTTGTTCTGCCAGTCTTTGCCAACTAGTTCAACTGAAGTAGAGATTTTAAAACTTATTAACAAGTTCATGACATAGTCTGGAAGTGATTTATAAGGATAAGCACAAAGAGTACTGAAGTCACAGTTGGTGCAAAGTAAGGATTGCTTCATATAGTCAATCTGTATCACAGGAAATAATGCACCACATCCTACACCCGCTATCCTCCACCCACACCATCCTGGATGTGCAGAAGACATGGGGGTATTCATAAAATGTAAAAACATATCAATTATTGTAAAGAGAGGCCCCTGAATTCTTTACATGTTTTCTCATATTTGTCTAGAATCAGGAAATTACAACAAATAGAGATGGTTTTATATTGAAATTTCTTTTATGCTGAAAGCTTTCCCTTCTTGATTGAGGCAAAAGAACAATTTTAGTGTGTGTGTTTTTTATGGTTAAAACCTTTAACATGTGATGTGTGCATAATAGAGACTATCTTTTCATGACAGAGTATTTTTCAGATCTATAAGCTCAATAGACAGCCTTAATCTATCTTTACAAAGTCCATTTATATCAATATTCCACATGCAAAACAAACAGAACTCATCGATGACAAAATTGGAGCATTGACCATCAACTCTTTTAAAAAAAATTATATATATATATATATATATATATATATATATATATATGTATATATAAATGATTTTAGAGAGGAAGGGAGAGGGAGAGAGAGATAGAAACATCAATGATGAGAGAGAATCATTGATTGGCTGCGTCCTGCACGGCCCCCACTGGAGATCAAGCCTGCAACCCGGGCATGTGCCCTTGACCAGAATCGAAGCCAGGGCCCTTCAGTCCTCAGGCTGATGCTCTATCCACTGAGCAAAACCAGCTAGGGCTGACCATCAACTCTTCATGATGGTGTGATATTATAAAGACATTTTTGGAGGATAGCAAATGTATAAGGTCTTCACATATAATTTCCAAAATTAGACCCACTTTTGTTTTGCTAAGACATGCTTTTGTCCCCTCTTATTGCAAACATTACTAGATTACTTGACACATTTGAAGAACAGAATTGGGAAGGCACCTCACATGACCTCTTGGAACAAATGTTTGTTATTCAAAGTCACTTATCTTATTTTGATTAATAAAAAATTTTCAGCATCAGAACTTATCAGAAAAAACAAATAAATAACTTTTCCAGGTCCCAAATATGTATATTTTTCAGTTGAGGTTCTCAGAATTGCTTAATATAAAAAGCAATGAGATTGTCCTATTAAATTAAGCTCTATCTTAATTCTTAATTAAGATTTAATATTCAAAACTTGATTATTGGCCAATAAAAAATTTCCATTTTACTTCTTGAAAATTTAATATTAAGCATGTAATTTTAATACATTGATTAAATTAATGGCCATTTTTGTGGATTTAAATATCTTTCAACATTTAATAATGTTTAGTATAATGGTATTATTACAATGGTGATAAAATCATGCTTAGTGCATTTCAGGCAAAGCATACTATAAAAATACAAAGTAAATAACAGTACAGCTGATAAACAAATACAGCAAAACAACATGGAGGCTGTATGTAAATGATGAATTGTGAACTATTACTTTAAAAAATCTTAATGAGATATAGAAGGATAAATTATTCTTAACTTTCAATTTATCTGAATATTTGACTGAGTGTCCATGGTGAAAATATCTAGTAGTATATCTATCAAATAGATAAAGAATATGAATAATTAACATTATTTGGGTTTACTCAAAAGATTGTCATCAAACAGATAAAATCTTTGATAAGAAAGATCAGTTTTCTAATTCAAATCACCTGAATCTTTGATTCACATTTTGTTAGATATTTTTAAAGTTAAAATATATGCAAAGAAATTATATTTCAGTTAATGTAATAAATCTACTACTATTGATAATTAAAACATTGCAATACTTTGTTTCAAAACAAGTTTTAGTTATAATCCTCATGCCATTTTGGGGATGTAGTTGTATTTTCTGGAAGGAAAAAAATATTGCTTAAAGAACCTGAAAAAATGTCCTTAGAGACTTAGAAATAACCCAAGTTTCTGGAAACAATTGTTTCAGGAATTTAAGACTAAGACGAGTGACTATTGTTACATTCGGGCACTGGACAGATTTCATGAGTCAACCTACACACCCAACCTACACAATCATACTTGGCATCAAATGGCAGGGCAGGCTGTGATAATACAAGTGACATTCGGGAGCATAGCTTCTTCTTGGCATTGCAAGCCGTAATCTTGATACTTCAACAAAAAGAAAACAGCCGAAAAAAATCAACTAATTTTTTAAAAGAGCCTGACTCTGAGAAGCAGTCAATAGCTAAAAATGCATATGAAGAAACGAATTATCAACTCTTGAAAGAAGAGAAATATCTACAGAATCAGCTGGTTAATCTACTTTCATCAGTATCTAGCATTATCTGATTATTGGTTATGGGGAGATATTGACCCTGATCATTCAAGATTCTTTTTCCTCTTTTCCCCTAAATAACCTGCCAGGCAATATCTCATATCTCAAGCATTTGTTCCAAGGACAGATGGTTGGTTCTGCAGACTGGAGTACTCTGATTTTTAAGGGACTCATCTTAAAAGGACAAAAGGAGAAATAATTCTGGGTTTCTAGCTTTGCAAATTCAGACATCCAAGCAAGCACCTATGCAACCCCTCAAATCTGTTCACATACTATAGTTTCTTTTTATTAGTAGTATGATCCCTGTAGAACTAAGTCGCATCGCATTCATTGTGTGGATAGCAATGATTTAGTAGTGTTTGCTATAATTCCCTTTGGTAAGATATGCCTGTATATGAATCACAGACTGTAAACATTCACAATCTTGGAATATTAGAGCCCAAAGGGACCTCATGAATCATTTAATTCAACTTGCTCATTACATGACAGTAAAATTGCAACTCAAAAAAATTTAAGTACTTTTTTCAATATTTCAATAGTTAATTACTGGAATAGCTAGTTTTAAAACTCAGATCTTTCCATTCCAAAAACAGTGTTTACCCACTCCTGAAGGGTTTTTTAAAAAATATTCCTGCATTTAGTTTTTATTTATGTCATAAACGTGGCCATGTTTGTTATGTGACTAGTTAGGGGTAATCGCATTATGTTGAAGTCACTCCACTAAAGACTTTGAACATTAGCAAAAAAAAAAAAAAGGCATTTAACTGCTTGGTGGTTGCTTGAAAATATACAGATTTGTGTGTGAATTTTTAAAACTATCAATATTCAGTTTTTTACAATGGACCAAACATGGTGATAAATGCCTGACCTGTGACAGCTTAAATAGTAGCTGATGGAAGTGACACAGAGTTAAAGAGGGAGGGCCACGTACTGCATAGTCACTATGTGTTGGTGTTCTATATCTGTCAGGCCATCTATAATAATAAAAACATAATATGCTAATTAGACTGGACATCCTTCTGGACATCCTTCCAGGCAACCTTCCAGAAGAAGCTGGGGCTGCAAGAGAAGCCCAGGTCCCGGGTACCAGAAGGCAGCCAGTGCCCGCAGTCAGGAGAAGGAAGGCCTACTCTCGCACGAATTTTATACATCGGGCCTCTAGAACTTTATAAGGTCAACACTGCTAATCATAAAGCAACCATATTAGGGAGTTAATAGTGTATGATAGTCACTTTACAAATAAGCAAATTTAATTTCCATAAATAATTCCTGTTTTTCCCCCAGAAACAAAACTGTATATAAGAAAAATAAGGCTCAGAAATTCTAACTATGGTCTACTATCCAAGCTCAGTTTCTTGGCAATGTCCTATACATGAACCATATATTCTCAGCATATGATTGTTAAACTTATTACCTCATTCTCCTCAAAATGTTTTTAGTACATAACACTGCCTCTGCCTGGAACATTGCTCCACCATCTTTTTTAAATTAAATATCTTTTTTATTGATTTGAGAAAGGAAGGAAGAGGGAGAGAGAGAAACATCAATGATGAGAGAATCATTGATCAATTGCTTCCTGCACAACCCACACTGGGGATCCAGCCTGCAACCGGAGCCTGTGCCCTGACCTGGAATCAAACAGTGAACTTCTGGGTCATAAGTTGATGCTCAACCACTGAAACATGCCAGCCAGACCCACCATCTATTTCTCTTGCGAGGCTAAGAACACCACAGATTTATAATTATCTTTCCCATCTGTATCAGAATTTATCAGTGTACTTTTTTTTTTTAAATCTTCACCTGAGGATATTTTTCCATTGAATTTTAGAGACAGTGGAAGAGAGAGGGAAAGACAGAAATATTGATGTGAGAGAAACACATCAATTGGTTGCCTCCTGCAGGAGCCTTGACCAGGACCCGGGCCGGGGAGGAACCTGCAATGAAGGTATGTGCCCTAGACCAGAGATGGACCCAGGACCCTTCAGTCCACAGGCTGTTGCTCTATCCACTGAGCCAAATTGGCTAGGGCTTTAGCAGTGAATTAAACATAGATGAAGCCACAAATTTTTTAAACACAAATAATATTTTTCACTTCTAAAGTTGAATATGCTAGTGAACAATTACTAACAGATATCCATTTTTAATTATTTTCTGCTGGTCCCAGTCATTTAGGACGAATTGTTTCACAGAAAATTAATATTACTTTTGCTTAAGGAACCCATTTATATTTTGGACATTGTATATCAGTGTCTTCCGACCTCAGCTATAAAAGTAGAATTCCACCTTGGAACAGCTCTGTATCAGTCATGGTTCTCCAGGAAAACAGAACCAATGGAGTATTATCTGTATAACCATATAACAGATTTATTTTAAGGAAGTAGCTCACATGATTATGGGGCCTGTCAGCTTTGCCAGCTGGAAACTCAGACAAGAGTTGAGGTTGCAGTCTTGAGTCCAAATCCATAGAAAAATCCAGTAGACTTGGAAACTCCATCAAGATTTCTGTGTTACAGTTTTGAGGTAAAATTTTTCCCTCCATGGGAAACCTCAATTTTTCTCTTAAAGCCTTCAACTGATTAGATGAGGCCACCCACATTATGCGCTATAATCTTCTTTACTTGAAGTTTACTGATTGTAAATGTTAATCTCAGCTACATAATAACTTCATAGACACATCTAGATTAGTGCTTGACCAATAACTGGACACCATAGTCTAGCCAAGTTGACATTTAATATTTAGCCATTTCAAGTTTCACAAACACTAGCAAAAATGAGCACTTGCATATGAAGGACAGTGCAGACATGAAGTTTCAGAATATCCTTCCATGCACTATGTAGACCCTCATGAGGTCTGACTGGAGAAGGTTGAAGATGATTTGAAATATCAGAAACACCTGCCCACTAGTAATCCTTCAGTATGGGTGACTGTGTATAAACATGGCACACTCTGAGATATAAGAAACCTGATAGATCTTGACTCAGTTAGTCACTGTCACAGATCAGCTAGAGGGTACTTAGAGATGGACATTATCATCAGAGACTAAGTATTTGCATAATGGTATGAGGTGTAATGAAGAAATACAACTTATATTTTTCTATGTCAAAATAACTGACAAAATGTATAATTGCTAAAATTGATGTTTGAAACGAGAAAGGAAGAAATTCTCTGAAACTCTTTGAGAAGTCTTAGCACATTTATAAAGGTTTATTTTTTTTTTCCATGGAATTGCCTTGTAAAAATAATATAGCTTCCAAAGTAGTCTTGATCTTTTAAAAAGTAGTTGCCATTGTTGTTGGGCATTGCCCAAGAGCTAAGTGTATATTTCTATTTCTGTTTTTAATTTCAAACAAAGTGCTTAGGGCATGAAGCATTAGCATTTAAACAATGATTTCTTGTGAACAAATCCAGAATTTGCAATAGAAGACATTCATGATGATACATGATCTATTTTTAAGAAATGTAATTTTTTTTTTAAAAAAAGACACTCTTTATAGTCAGAAAACTCAGGTTGAAGGTGCCCTACAACTGACCAGTTGCTGCATATCTACTTTCAAAACAACCAAAGTGACATGCCACAGATTAATGACTCAAGTTGACAAGTTTGTTTCACACAATTCTTTTATTATCAAAACTTACTGTGGATGTGCTGAAATCTTCACCAGCATATGTTGTAGACTTTTATAGAAGGGCCCATTATACAAAACTTTCCAGAAAAACAAAGCATTTATGTTGATTTAAATAAAAGTTAATCCTTAACATAGGACTATAAAAGCAGTTTATAAAGAAACTATGGGTCCAGTGCACGAATTTGTGTACCTTGAAAGGAACTGTGGTGGGCATAGCAGCGGGTCTTGGCCCATCCTCCACACCCCCACCCGGTCCCTCCTGCCATGGCCCCAGGTCCCCTGTCTGCTGGCAGCCCCACTCCCACCACCACCAATCCCATACGCTGATGGCACAGGCCCAACTCGCACCCACTGATGGTGCAGAAGGATTGGGTCCGGTGCCAGCAATGGGTGCGAGCGACAGCTGCTACCCCAATCGCCCCTCAGGAGCAGGGGAAGGTGGAGAAGACCTCAGGAGCGATCGGGCCAGCAGCTGCTGTTCACACCCACTGAAGGCACCGAGTGATCAGGATTGGCGCTGTGTGCCAGCAGTGGGTGTGAATGGTGGCACCAGCACTGACTGTGAGCAGGGCTGGTGCTGGCGGCAGGTGCAAGAGGCGGCTGCTGGCCCTGATTGCCCTTCAGGAGCAGGGGGAGGTGGAGAAGCCCTCAGGGGCGATCTGGGCCAGCAGTCCCGCTCGCATTTGCTGACAGCACCGATCGGGGCTGGCGCCTGGAGCCAGCAGCAGGTGTGAGCACTGAGCAGGACTGTGGTGCATGGGGACAAAGCATTTTCAGTAACCACCAGAGGCTTGCCCCGATGACAGTGACCAGTGCCCGGCCATGGTCTGGTGCCCCCACTCACCTGCTCCACCATCCCACCACGGCTGACTCCCACCATGTTCTGCACACGCCTCCTGGTGGTCAGCACACATCATTGCGGCTGGTTGTTTGGTCGTTCCACCATTTGGTCTATTTGTATATTAGGGTTTTATGTATATAGATTGGCACAAGGTAAAAGTATTATTTTAAAGGTAATGAAAGAACTTCTTACCTCTCTTAACTAAGTTATTCTGACCGGAATTCAACTCTAATTTAGAAAACACCTGATATCTCCATTTGAGCCAGTATTTTTCTTTCTTTCTTTTTTTTTTTTTTTTTTACCAAGAAAACCAATACTGTAAGGCAAATGAAATAGCAACATGCAGTATCAGTTTCTCTTCACTGCCAGGTAGAAATGATGACTTAAAAGCCAATAACTGTTGGACACTCTCAGTAGCATCCTCATGTTGGCATATTTAAACTTACTGTGTGTCTGTTTTTAGTATGTTTGTAGGAGGAAATCTCTTTTTTTGAGAGTGGTGTGTTTTGTTTATTTTCAATATGGAGTGAAAACAACATATGGGTTCTAGGAAAACAGTTGGTGGACATTTTCCCCCCCAACATGCTTTTCATGAATTACTTTTACTCACATGGTCAGTTCATATTTCAGAAAAGAGATCATAATCCTATCTTAGGAGCACAGGCTTCAAACCATATGACACCCTCTGCCCCTCTAGGCAGATTCATCAGAAGACCCTCCCTGAAAAACGCTCCACAGTTTCCTTGCTGCAGTGGTTTGAATAGGAAACTTAGCCCACAATTTTGCATGAATAAAAAAAATATCTTCCAGGCTGGTGTTGCTCAGTGGTTGAGCTTGGACTTATGAACCAGGTTCAATTCCAAGTCAGGGCATATGCCCAGGTGGCTGCTTGATCCCCGGTGTAGGACCTGTGGGAGGCAGCCAATGGATGATTCTCTCTCATCATTGATGTTTCTATCTCTCCCTCTCCCTCTCCCTTCCTCTCTGAAATCAATATATATATTTTTAAATCTCATTGTAGGGCTAGTTATTACTAGGGCTTTATTGTAACATTACCTTTGGAAGTTGTTTGTGGTGCTCTTAATTACTCAGCCTCTTTTATTTTTCTTCTTAAAGGGTAGATTAGTAAGAAGAATGGCCCCCTCTTCTAGTTTAGAATGAGTTTTTTTCTGTCTTTTTCTTGGAGGGTAGGATAATAGAGACTTAGTGTGCATGTTTCTTTTGAATTCCCTCTATGTACAATTTTAACCTTGCAGTGAAAATGAGCCACACATACACGATTCAGAAGCCTGTCGTTTTTGCAATTGCAAATTACCAATTTGAATTACACATGTTGAGCCTGCTAGCATTGGCCACATGCCTCAGGGGGTTATTGTTGAAGGGAAATGTAAATCATTGACTTTGAAGAGTCATAGTCTCTTAGGATAGCAAATTATACATCAAAAATCCCACCTTTCTGAATTTTAGAGTAATATAGCAACATTTCTAAAAACCAAGCTTTCTTAAAACCATGCTGATGTTTGACTCATGAAATGCTATTTGTTTTGTATGATCCGTATGGAGGAAACAGTGTTGTGTTTTGTTTTTTTTTTCATTTTTATTGTGTACTTGTTAATCTATTTCTAAAGGTATTATGCTAATTATAACACCACTCTTCAGATTCAGAATCCAAATTGCTCATTTTCAAGTTTTTCTTTTTTTCAAATTGTAATCTGTTAATTACTTGTTTAATGGAGTGTGTAATTACGTACTTTAAGTTAGGAAACTGTTTCCATTTCAAAGAGAAAAACCTATTTTAGAAATGAAAGAATATATAAATGCAATCCTTTCTGATACAGAATATAACTCTTTACTTCCCTAATTGGTTCTAAGTGAGAAAATGAGATTGAAAAACAACTCATTATATTTTCTCTTGATGTCTTTGTGCATAGCACATCAAGCACAGGTGAAATTTACAACAAAGGTAACAGGTTGCCATTTTGATCCACTTTGCAAAGTAATTTTATTCTCCATTCATGACATTTAAATGACTAATATCCAGATTAGAAAGAAAATCAAGATATTAACATGTTTTATTAAATACGTTTTCTTTACCCTGACTGGTTTGGCTCTGTGGATAGAGCGTCGGCCTGCGGACTCAAGGGTCCCAGGTTCAATTCCAGTCAAGGGCATGTACCTTGGTTGTGGGCACGTCCCCAGTGGGGAGTGTGCAGGAGGCAGCTGATTGATGTCTCTCTCTCATCGATGTTTCTGGCTCTCTATCCCTCTCCCTTTCTCTCTGTAAAAAATCAATAAAATATATTTTTTTAAAAATATGTTTTCTTTTTCAAATATGTGGCCAGAGGAGCAAACTGAATCATAAAAGTGATTAAGTGAGGTAACAAGATATAAGAGAAGTGGGACAATTTAAGAAATCTAAGTATATAAAAGATAATATGCAAAGTGTCCTCACAGGAGTTCGAGTGGGAGACCAGGAGTTCAATTGCTTTCTATGATGTGCGCTGACCACAAGGGGGCACTGTGGAATGAAGGAAGTCCCTGGCCGGCAGCTGGAGGGCCTTGATCAGCCCTGATCGCCCGCCAGGCCTAGGGACCCTACCTGTGCATGAATTTTGTGCCCTGGGCCTCTAGTACAATAATAATAAATGATGTTACCAGTAAGTTTTGGGCTTATACATAGCGTATGTAGTTTATATAAAAATTCTGTTTTTTTCTAAGCAACATCAGATATCAAGTAAAATTGGCTATTGTCACATAACAGCAGTATAGTCTTCACATTCCAATCCATTGACTCAGAGAAACTATAAGCTACTATAGCTACTATAATGAAAATAGTTAGATTTACATAATATTAAGAAATAAAGGAAAACAGACTTGTTCATGATATTTCAGTGATGAACATTTACTCTCTTAATGGTCTATATAGAAAGTTGGAAATTGGTAGGAAGAGCTTTTGATAGCAAAACTTCCATATTGGATGATAAAGTAAGCTATGTACCAAGGTGCAAGTTCTCACTGAAAGTGTTTGTAATCTGAGGATAACTGGCTGGGACCTAAGAGAATGCCTTGCAAAACTAATGGCTCAATAGAGTTTTGTCAGCAAAATAATGGCAAATTAAGGAACTCCAAAGTTTTGATCCCTATACATGCAACATAGAAATCAGAAAATTGGCTAAGTCAACTTTTTGAAGTATTGAGGAGATGTATATGCAAGAAAAAAGCTCAATCTCAGCATGAATAATGGGGCCTAGCATTTTAACTTTCTATGTTCTTCTCTAGCTCTGTGTTAGACTGGAAATTCAGTAGGCCACAAACATGGTGAGATCCACTCTCCTGCCAGCCAGCAGAGGGGTGAGAAAAGGGTTTCATCCCCAGAGAATTGTTATTTGCTGCCTCAAGGTTCCCTGGAAGATTCTACTTGCAGGGATGTCTTTATTTGACCCAAGTTGAAACCTACCCAATGTGAAAAGGCTTTTCTCTGGAGGTGTGTGTTGAAAACGTTTTGAGGTCACTGTTTACTTCCCAGAGTTCTCTGAGGCAGTGGGTCATACTTGGGGCCAATAATGAGTTAACCAGCTATTCCTGAGAAAGAAGAAAAAAGTAGGAGGGAACTCAATACCAGATATCAAACTGTATTACAAAGCCACTGTTCTCAAAACTGCCTGGTACTGACACAAGAACCATATAGACCAATGGAATAGAATAGAGAACCCAAAAATTGACCGAAACCACTATGCCCAGTTAATATTTGACAGAGGAGGCAAGAGCATACAATGGAGTCAAGACAGTCTCTTCAATAAATGGTGTTGAGAAAACTGGACAGATACATGCAAAAAAATGAAAGTAGACCACCAACTTACACCATACACAAAAATAAGCTCAAAATGGATAAAGGTCTTAAACATAAGACGGGAAGCCATAAAAATATTAGAGGAATCCACAGCCAGCAAAATCTCAGACATATGCCGAAGCAATATCTTCATTGATAAAGCTCCTAGGGCAATGGAAACTAAAGAGAAAATAAACAAATGGTACCACATCAAAATAAAAAGCTTCTGCACAGCAAAAGAAACCATCAACAAAACAACAAGAAAGCCCACTGCATGTGAGAACATATTTGCCAATGTTATCTCCGATAAGGGTTTACTCTCCAACATTTACAGGGAACTCATACAACTTAACAAAAGGAAGACAAACAACCCAATCAAAAAATGGGAAACAGACCTAAATAAATACTTTTCAAAAGAGGATATAAGGAAGGCCAAGAGACATATGAAAACATGCTCAAAGTCACTAATCATCTGAGAAAAAATATTTTTTGATGCATGAAAATAAAGATACAATATAACATAACTTATGAGCTACAGATAAATCAATTCAGTGTGAAATTTGTAGCTGTAATTCACATATTTAACAAAAATTTCTTGCCCGGCCAGTGTCGCTTAATGATTGAGCATCAACCCATGAACCAGAGGTTACTGGTTGGATTTCAGTCAGGGCTTGATCCCCAGCAGAGGGCGTGCAGGAGGTAGCCAATGGCTGATGTTTCTCTCATCAATGTTTCTCTCTCTCTCTCCCTCACCTCTCCCTTCCTCTCTTTCTAGAAATCAATAAAAACACATTTTAAAAAGTTTCATAAATGAATTAACCAATTTTCTATCTTAGGATACTAGAACCAGCCATTCAAACTAAACCAAAAGCAAGCAAAGGAGGAAGTGATAAAGACTAGAGTAGAAATAAATAAAATATCAATTAGGAAACCAATAAAAATAAACACACAAATAAAGATGGTTCTTTGAAAATATAAAACTGACTAATCTTTAGCTAGAATAATCATGAAAAAAAAGAGAAAAGTAACATTATTAGAATAAGAAATGAAAGAAAATTAATATTGGCCTTACAAAAATAAATTGAATAATAAGGGAAGGCTGCATGAATTGCATGTTAACCAATTAAATAACCTAAATGGACAAATTCTTAGAAGACAAGTTACTGTACCTTTCTCAACAAAAAATGGTCAAAGTGAAAGGACCCATAACAAACGAAGAGGTTGACTTAATAATCAGAAGCTATCTACAAAGAATGGTCTAAGATCAGAGGGCTTCAGTGTTGAAGTCTACCAAACATTAACAAAAAATTAATACCAATTTACACAAACTCCTACAAAAAATATAGGAGAGGGTAACACGTTTCAACTCACTCTAGGAGGCCAGTTTTGACTTAATACAAAAACCAGATAACGAATTCACAAGGAAAAAATATTATAGACCATTATATCTTATGAACACAAATAAAAAAGTTTTGCTCAACAAAATATTTGAAACAAATCCAGTCACATATAAAAAGGTTTGCACACCATTACGAAGTGAGATTTATTGCATTAATGTTGGTTGAACATATGAAAATCAATGTGATACACTTATAAGTAATTTTCAACTGGTGTGCTGCAAGGGATTTTAAAACATGCAATACCTATTTAGTCATCAGCCAAACAAACAAAAAAGTGACAACAGCCAACACAACAATAGCTGTTTGGTGTAAGTGAATGAAAATTTTACCTATTTTTTTTCTCAAATAGTAAAAACTATAATACATGTTTTGGTGCGCAGCAGAACTTTAGTGATTACTTTATGTGTGCCATGAGATGAAAAGTTGAAAATGGTTGCACTATATTAATACAAAAAGCACAAAATTCACTCAATCGTGTCAACAGATGCATAAAAAGCATTTGATAACACCTTATATCTTTTAATGATAAAGACACTTAAACTCAAGAACAGGGAACTTCCTTAGCCTGATGAAAGGCATCTGCAGAAAAAGTTAATTTTGTAGGCTGCAAATCAGGAGCCAAATGGCATTAGAAAGGAAGAACTGAAGTTATTTCTATTAAAGTTAACATCATCTCATATATAGAAAATTACAAGGGAGGCATTAAAATCACAAAATAACAATAACTACAAAATTATTAAAGCCAATAAATGAGTTCAGCAAGGTCATAAGATCCAAGGTCAATGTACAAAAGTCTATTGCATTTTACACTGGCAATGAATAATCTGAAAATTAAATTAAGAAATCTTTCCAATCTACATGTAAAAAAAATAGAATATCTAGAAATAAATTTAACACTGAAAACTACTGAACATAATTTTAAAATATTAAAGAAGACCTAAATAAATGAAAATATATCCTACATTTATAAATGGGAAGATTTAATATTGTTAAGATGACAATAGTTCCCAAATTGATCTACAGAGTCAATGGAATCCCTACCCAAAATCCCAGGTAACATTTTTTTTTTTTTTTCAGAAATTGAGAAGCTGATCATAAAACTCACATGAAAATTAAAGTAGTCCAAATAGTGAAAACAATTTTCAAAAAGAAAAACAAAGTTAAATTATTTATACTACCCTACTTTAAAACTTATTACAAAGCTGTGATAATCAAGATATGCTGTTACTGGCATTGATTAAACAATGGAATAGAATTGTGAGTTCAGCTATAACCCCATAAGTTTATAAGCAATTTATTTTTGACACTAGTGTCAAAACAATTCAATATGGAAAGAATAATTTTGGGGGGTTTTGTTGTTGATTATATTGTTGTTTTTAATAAAAAGATACGGGGACAACTGGGCCATGGATTCTTAGATATGACACCAAAAGGACATACAACAGAAGAAAACGTAAATAAATTGAACTTCATAAAAATTAAAAAATTTGTGCCTCAAAGGACACTACCAAGAAAGTGAAAAAATAACCTTTACAATAGGAAAAATATTTGTAAATCATATATTACGTATGGATTTGAAATTCAAAATATATAAAGAACTTCTAAAACTCAATAACCAAAACTAAACATCCTAATTAAAAAACCAAAAAAGGATAGAAATAGACACTTCTCCAAGGAAAATATGTAAATGGCCAACAAACATGAAAAGTTGCTTTACATCCTTAGTCATTAGCGAAATGCAAATCAAAACTGTAATGATAAGGCACTTGTCACCTATCAGGATGGCTATAATCAAAAGAACAGACAATTACCAGTGTTTACGAAGATGTAGAAAAATTGGATCACCCATTCATTGTTTGAGGGAATGAAAGTGGCACAGCCGTTTTGGAAAATGTTTTGGCCCCTTTTTGAAATGTTAAACGTCGAGTTATTATATTACCCAGCAGTTTCTTGTCTAGACATATATACCCAAGAGAATTGAAAACACATGTTCATGCAAAAAATTTCACATGAGTGCTCATAGCAGCACTATATATAACGAAAAAGTGAAAACAGCCTAAACATATTTCAACCGGTGAATCAATGAACAAAGTGTGATACAGCAGGTCCTCGAATAGCGTCATTTTGTTTATCATCGTTTCATAATAATATTGATGAGAAAAAGAAAATCAAATCCCCGCTGAAGCCACTGTCTGTGTGGCGTCTGCACGTTCTCCCCATGTGCAGACCGGGTTTGCTCCGGTACTGCGGTTACCCTCACATCCCGGGGATGTGCATGTGAGGTGAATTGGCCTGCCTCCCTTGTCTCAGTCTGAGTGCGGGTGTACACGTGAGTTGGCCCTGCAATGGAAGGGTATTTTGTCCAGGGTTGGTTCCCACCTTGTGCCCCGAGCTGTGGGATAGGCCATCCCAGACTATGAATTAGAATAAATGGGTTGGAAAATAATCACCTTTCTTGTTTTTATTAATCTTTCTTAAAAGTATGTATAGTTCACATTTATTGCAATGTTTAATATTAGAAATGTTTGGGGTCTTTATGTAGAAGTTTGGTGTGTGTTTGTTACTAGAAATACACCATAGGAACTTAACTCTTTTTATATCAGTTAGCATATGGTCAAATTGGTTATGTTATTAGTTGATCTGCTTAAAGTCACAGTTCCCAAGCAACTACCGGCAACATTCAGAGAGGATTTACTCTGTATGCATAGCCATAAAAAGGGATAAAGTGTCATTACATAATGTGGCTTGGATGAACCTTCAAAACTTACACTAAGTGGAAACAGGCACAAGAGGTCATAATTTTTTTTATTTTATTTGAGGTATATGAAATGTTTGGAATAGGAAAATGCATAGACATAGAAAGTAGATTTGTGGTTGCCTGATATTAGAAGAAGGCGAGAATAGGGAGTAACTGCTGATGGATATGTTTCTTTTGTTTTGTTTTGTTTTGTTTTTAGTGATGAAAAGTCCTATAATCAGAGGTCATGGTTGTATAACTTATGAGTATGCTGAAAAACAACTGACCTTTTTTTTCAAAAGGTCAATTTTAGGCATGTGATTCCTATGTCAATTAAGAACTCCAATGAACTAGTGATAGTTGCCTATTGTAAGAGGGGTATCTTCCCTCTACCCCGCCTCTTTGAAATCAGACAATAAATACACTGAAATTTATGCTTTATATTAACTGGTTTTATGAGAAAGTTAAAATATTTTTTCTACTTTATTCCCTCATGATGAGGGATATATTTTTCTCCTAGCTATATTGATTTGCCTTGCTGATTTGTTTGATCAGAATTTATTATTAGATGATTTATCTGCTGTTTCTGCAGCTATAAACTGAATAAAAAAGATGGAGAAGCCCATGTGGAAAATTTGTATAAATCAAACTTTGATTTTAATATACTGGAGTAAAATATATAAGTGGTTGAAGGTATTCCTTTGATTAATAGTTAGTATTCACCAAGTCTTTTATAGGAAGAAAAGCATTTTTGTTTTAATGAATTCCTTTTGTTGTATCTAATCATATCTCCTGTTTTACTGTTTTGCACATTCCATTTTAGTTGAATATTTATAATGAATGTTGTGTTCATTGTGAATCTCAATAACTTTCTACATTGTGGTTTGATTTATGCCAGATTATGAAGCACAGACACATGCTGTATTAAATAATTATGTTTTACTTTGATAATTTGTTCTGATACAACTCTATTATATCTTGTATTTATAAATGCCTTTATTATATACTTACATAATTTGATCTCATCTTTTCAATTTATTTTCTTTTTCAGCTACTGATTTTTATTTTTTCTCTTCATTGTTGTATTTCACATAGAAAATCATAGCATTCATTTACAGAAACTTCATAAATAAAATTTTTAAAAATTTTGTTTTCTCTCTTTTTTTAAAATCAAGCAACAGTAATTATATTTCTCTTACAGAAGTTTAAATATTTGTCATAGCTAGAAAAATAGAGTCTTTGATCATAGGAATTGATGCTTGACAAATATCAACAAAATGTCACTTGATATTTTCTGATATTCGATTTGGTAGATAGCAAAGATGTTGATTATGTATCAGTGATATAGGTACAACTCATATAATACCAAAAAGAGTTTTTCTTTTATAGGTGAGCAGTAAACCAGGCAGGAAAGCCCTGAGTGTGGGAAGTAGAAAGAAAGGGAGAGGTGATCAGATGGAAGATCTGAGAATGTTCTATCTAGCCTGAAATCTAATTGGGATCAGGAGGAGCCGTTAAGGAGGATGGATGCTAGCTGAAGTTATTCAAGGGCCTGAAGAAAGTAAGTAAATTTAACCAAAGGCTGGCTAGCAAACGTTTCCTTCTGACTGATCAGTGACGACAGCAATTCAGCTAATTATTTACAAGGCAAATGATGGGAATTTGAAAAATCTGTCTGACCTTGTCATAGATAAACCAGGAAGGCATCTGTGAGTCTTATCTAAGTCATATGGAGAAGGGCGTTTCTTTGCAGTAAGAATGATAGGGGAATTTCTTAACCATACTGTTTTCCAGGAGCTCAGGTAAAATCCAACATTGTCAGTCTACTATACAACAAAAATATGTAACACATTGAAACACCCATATGATAATTCTCCCCAATGAACCCCTTATATTATATTTTAGATTCCCAAGACTTCGCTTTCCTTGGTGACAGGAATTGCAATCATCTCTCATTTGCCAGTTTTAATGGTTCTGGTCAAACTAATATCTTGGACCAAATTTTCCTGGGTTCTACCTTTGTATTGCATGGCTTAAGTGCCTATGTGATATACAGTATTCTCTCTCAGGAAGGCATTTATCAAGGTCTTTTAAACTATATTTTTCTTTTATTTGAACTTTCCTGTTTAACCTCCATCAGTTTCTATTATATTTGCAAAAACAGAAGTCACTTGGGAAAATCGATGAAGAGATGTGGTTGATAATATATATCCCAAGAAATTTATAGCTATGGCACTATGTCTTAGTGCATGTTTCTAGTTTTTTTGTAGACAAAAGCCCCACAGCTTTAAAAAATGCTCAAGATGTTTGATGATCTTCAAAACGTGTCAACAATATGTCTTAGGTCTTAAATGTTATGCCAAGATGGGTATTTCAGCCTGCGGGATAATTACATATTTTGTTGAAAATTAATTAGTTGGCATTTAGTAGCGTATATCAGTTTAATAAATAATAAACTCAACATGAGTCTGTCCTTGATACTGTAGCTAAACTTTCAGTTTGTCTACACAAAACAAATTAATAAGTTGGAAAGACTGAGTACAAAGACTTCTTGCTAAAGTCACCAAAGTAATTCCACTGGGACTAAACAATACTGGTATCAGCATATATCCTTTGCCATCACCTTTGTTGAACAAGCATTTTGTTGTTGTTCAAGAATTTCTATAGTCTACATCAGTGATTTTTAACCTTTTTCATCTCCTAGCACACATAAACTAATTACTAAAATTATGTGGCACACCAAAAGTGTATATTATATTTTTTGCCCATCTGACAAAAAAAAAAAAGAGTATAATTTGGATTCATTCACACCAAATGGCTGTTGTCATTTTTTAAATCTGGCAATCTAAGGGAAAAGACATCAATGCCCCTGACTAAATAGTCAAATATTACATGTTTTAAAAATTCTTGAAGCACATGGGTTGAAAATCATGGGTCTACATCATTATGAAGATGAGTTTGGTGTGTTCACTGTAGCATCAACAATTTGCACAAGAAAAGCAGTTGAGGGGAAAGAGCTGCAACTGCATATCATAGATGAGAATTATCAATTGCCAAAATATGACAATTAATTCAGAAAGCTAAAGTTTCACAATTAGCCGCAACTCGATGGTTAGGAAGAAACTGACATTTACATGCACTATAAGTACAGCATGTGCATTGGTTTTACTATCAGGAACATTTACATAATTTTTTCAAAAAGTAAATATTGTTGGCTTAAGATGCGTATAGTTATATGATTTCTTTATAAACTGAAACATCTGTGTGCCTGAGCCATCACCCTTCTACATTGAGAGAGTAATCAAACCTAGTTGCAGTGCTTTGAAGAAAAGATTTCTGAATCTATGGAAATTCATAATGCCTGCTATGGTGAGAAAAATGATGTTTGGATTAAATATGTTTCATTGACATAGACAAAGAACCAGTCTTCTGAGTTGAAAAAGGAACCATAATTTTTATCTTGAATTTTAATTAGTAAGCAGAAATGCAGACTGACACAGTTATAGATGTGTATGTTCATAGATATATATTTTACACATAGTAAAATATATTTTGATATGCTGACTTTATATGCCTCACATATTCCATATGTGATAGGGTGAATTTGTAATCTATGTGTGAGTATGTGCACAAGAATCTGTGATCTTACATACATTTGTATTTACAGTAACTGAAAGGATACATATAAAATTTTATAATAGAAAGTTGAAGGTGGGTTGGAATTGTAAAGGAATTACTTTACTTTAAATGAAAAGTTATCCATAGAGTCTTTGTTGAATTATTTTACAATATATGTGCAATATATATGGGTATATGTATAGATAGAGACAGATTTTAGTAAAAGTATTCCAGAACATTAACGATTTAAATCTGGGTGATAAATATTAGAATGTTGTTATGGTCTGAATAGATGGGTTCAGACTGAGAGAATACAAAGCCTCAGGCCCTACAGAGATGAGAAAAATTTTCGTGTGGTCAAAAAATTGAATGAAAGTTATTGTGGCTGGAATATACTAAGTAAGGTGGAGAACAGAATGCTAGTATGTTAGAGAGGAACACAAAAGTCAGATCAGGTAAGGTCTTGGCCTACGTAGTAGAGTTGAAGAAAGGTCATTGTGGTTAGTGAAACTGATGAGTGAAGAGAAGAAAGACAGATTATGAAGACAGCAGTAGGAAAGGTGAGCTCATGTAAGCACCTATAGTTCTCATAACGAGTTGGAAAACTTTTTAAGACATATGAGAGGCCACTGACAGATTCTATGTATTGGTATAGAGGTTGGTATTATTTGATTGGAGAGACATTTAAAGTTTGGAAAGTACTATTTCTAAAATGCAAAAAAAAAAAAAAAAAACACAAAAAAAAATTTGGTAGATTTCATGGACAAAAAAATAGGAAAAAATTAGACTGTCATCAAAGATAAAAACAAAAAACAGAAAGTTTACTCTTTTTTGAAAATTTAACTAAACTTATGAAATAAGTAGAGGAAGATAAAGTTTAAATCCTCACTTGCCCTTTACTTAATTTAGGGTGTCACTTATGATGAATTGCTTACCATTGTGCTTGTATTTCCTTTTTATGGTTTAAACATTATATTTGCATAATTTTTTGTAATTGGTGTATTCCTTTATATAATCAGTATAAAATTTATTTTTAGTTAAATTACATGATTTCATTGTTCTTTTTGTTGTTAACTTTGTTCATTGCTAAGGTGATCTTTTTCCCCCCTTGTAGCATCTAAAAGAAAATAAGTTTAAAGCGTTGGAAATAAAAACTGTAAATTATAAAGTAGCCTGCACAAATCCCCCAAGAAACTAATAGAAGGACCATACTTTATATAAAAGAAAGATTTAGGTCAAAATTTAAAAGGAAACCTTGAACATATACTTAAAGAATATATGGTGTGCTAGAACCATGAAGTAATTATTTTGTAAGACTTTATAGTCCAGTGAACTTACTATTATTAGTAGTCACCACCCCCTTAAATTATTGTATGACCTATTTTCTGTAGGTCAGTGTGCCAGGCAGTGGAAGGAAAAGTGATATTTCTTCTGAGATCAGACTTGGAAGAAAACTTTCCTCTAGTGGTGTAAATTATACTTACTTTGCAGAATCTTAACATCAAAGTTTTCAATCCAAATATCCGATCTAAATTACATATCGATTGAGGACACACATAAACAGATGTTAGGGGAGGTGCAAGGTAAAGATAAATTTTGAGACTATATTAAAATTTTAAAGTTTTTATTTGTTTAGTATACCCACAGATGGGGTGATTGAGAAATTCCTATTTTAAAAAGTAATCTCTTGTGTTTGCATGATACTTTATCATTTCAAAGACTTTATTCTTGCATCTATATATATAAAAGCCCAGCGACAGGAATGGCTGAACAATGACCTGTGGCTATGACACACACTGTGGCAGCCAGCCAGCCTGATCCGGGCCCCGATCAGCCCCCCTCCCCCACTGGCCCTGCCCCCTATCTGGGTGTTGGGGGCTAATTGGGGGTGAGGCCGGCCAGCCACCAGCGGCCCCTCCCCACACTGGCCCTACCCCTGATGGGAAGCGGGGCCAGCCAAACCTCACCCATGCATGAATTCGTGCACTGGGCCTCTAGTATTATTATAATACTGGTGCACAAACTTTGTGCACTGGATGGGGAGGGTGCCCAGCCTGCACCCTCTCTAATCTAGGACCCCTCAGGGTATGTCTGACTGTCGGTTCAGGCCTGATCCCACAGTCATATATCCCTTTCACAATCGGGGACTGCTGGCTCGCAACCGCTCGTCTGCCTGCCTGCCTGATTGCCCCAAACCACTTCTTCCTGCCAGCCTGATCACCCCCTAACCACTCCCCTGCCAGCCTGATCAAAACCTAACTGCTTCCCCCACCAACTGCCTCCCCTGGCAGCCAAACCTCCCCCCCCCACCCACCCACCTGCCTTCCCCTGCAGACCTGGTTGCTCCCAACTTCCCTCCCCAGCAGGCCTGGTCCCCCCCAATTACCCTCCCTCCCCTGCTGGCCTGGTCACCCCTAACTGCCCTCCCTCCTCTGCAGGCCTGGTCGCTCCCAACTGCCCTCCCCTGCAGGCCTTGTCACCCCCAGCTGCTCTCCCCTGCAGGCCTTGTCACCCCCAACTGCCCTCCCCTGAAGGCCTAGTCGCCCCTAAATGCCCTCCCCTGCAGGCCTTGTCACCCCCAACTGCTCTCCCCTGCTGGCCTAGTCTCCCACAGCTGCCCTCCCCCTGCCGGCCATCTTATAGCGGCCATCTTGTGCACACGGGGGCAGCCATCTAGTGCAAGGGTGTGATGGTCAATTTGCATATTACATCTTTATTATATAGGATTTCATATGAATATCACATTAATCCTTGAGGTCAACAAAGCATCCACTTTCCCAATTGTATGAATGACATAGGAGCCAAGTAGATGAGAGAGCTGCTTATACCTTATAGGTGACAGGTGTGAGCTCAGACCCTCTCACCTTCTGTTCTCTTTCTCAAAGATCTTTCTACTATGCCATGCAGATTCTTAGTATCATCTGTCTAGAAAAATAAGGAAAAGTAAGTTCAACTTTTGAGACTATTATGAGAAATTAATTGTGATTCTTACACTTATGTATAAAATAAGGTAAAACCCAATAGTGTTGCTTAGGCTTTTTTGGTGATTGAGAAAAAAAGAATTTTGTTTTGTAAAAATGTTTACAAAAGGCAAAATATTAGAAGTTATCATTTATGAAGTGTTAACAATGAACCAGATGGTTCCTCCATAGATATTATTATTTCCTTTTTAGAAATGAAGAAATCTCTGTGTCTCTACTATATCCATTAGGGATCTGAGTTTTAATCCTGGCTAATTTGATGACATTGTTTAAGAAGACTAGTAATCCTCCAACTCTCTGGGAGGCCCAGAGATCTGGTTTAGAGGCCAGCAGCAGGACCTGTGTCTGCCCTGGAGCACACTTCAGAAGCCCCACTGTATGTGACACAGCCACAGGCCATGCGGATCCCTTAGGAGACCATGTGGGGTGTTGCTGTCTGTCTCTCTGCCTGCTCTACACCTTCGCCAGAATATGAATTATTCATAGTACCTTCCCTTCTGCGAGTGAAAAAAGTCCCACAATAATGCATCTGATTCATTAAGTCTAGGGCACATGCGATAGTCACACCATTCCATCTCATGAGTGAGTTAAAAGGAAACTTCGAAAGCAAATTCTGGCATTTCCCTCCCTTTATCCTTGAAAGTAATACTGATGAAGTGGTAAATTCTCTTTAAAAAGGACTTCTGATTAAAAGTGGTTGGGTACGAAAATCATGACATAGGTCCACTATACTATCATGGCAGGTTTCAAAAATGGGCATAAATTTATCCTACATATCTGCTCAGGCACTTACAATGTGAGTAATGCACTCCTCAGGTCAAATAGTGCATCCTGGCCCCAACGTTGACCCCAGCCGGACTTGTGACCTACTTGCCCAAGGCAATGAGGTAGAGGCGGCATTGTGCTGGCTCCCAGCCTGGGCCTCAGGGCCTTCCATGCTTCCGCTGTCCCTGTAAGAACTCTGCTGCCACAATGGAGACAGCAGCAAGTTAATATCAAAGAGTGGGGAGTTAATCAAGCAGATGATGCCGCTGCGGTCTTGGCCCTGACACGTGAGCGAGCCAAGGAGGAGACGCCAGGCAACCTGTGGTTGACATCAGATGAACATGTGAGCTCCACGGAGCATACAACCCAGTTTACACCAGAAGAACCGCTCAGCCATCCTGCAAACCATGAGTCATTTATGCTTGACGCTGTAAGCCAGGAAGACTTGGGGTGGTTTATATGCAGCCAAAGCTATCTGATAGACGTTTACAAAGTCATTTGGACAAGGCATTCCTGTGCCTGATGGGCCCCACATACTTGAAAATTCTTTTGGAGGGTAGATGTAGGTAAGGTGAACCTTTTAGGGCATCCTACAGACAATTTGCATAGCTCGTCAAGTTCACCCATGGCGCTCTGCAAATGGGTGCTGGTGGTTCCACTGGGCACTTTTAAGCCAAAAAGGGATTTCCTCCGTAAGGTTTCAAATGACTCTGAGGTCAAAATCACAACCTTCTGATAGAAGTTGATACATTTATTTTCTCATTCTCATTTGACTGCGCATGCTCTGAATTGTAGTGTTCTTTGCTCATCTGAATAACCCCTCGATAGCTGTTTATTGTAGGTTTTGCAACACAGGCACCTCCCTCTGACAGCAGGGTAACACAGCTTAATGAAATATGTGTAAAGCCCACTGAACGGCACAGAAGAAATGTGCTTTTTAATTCTGGATTATGTTTCTTGATAACATATTTTTCCCCCACAGCTGTGTAGCACGTGGTTTCATTCCACCAACCACACACCTCTTGGTCACACCAAATAAAACGTGGGGTCTGTGAATGACTCTGGCAGAGACAAATAGGCAAGGTCTGATACAATGCAGAAGCTGCTCTCCACCAGTTCGGGGAAATAATGCCAACTGCTAAAAATCTTTTTCAATAATGTTTCTTGTCTTTATGATGATTGTGATTTTACAACCTCTTTTTACCTGGCATTACTTAGACGTTATTAACTGCATTGCATTGTTAACAGCATCCTTTATTGTATTTCTAAGTTGTCAGTTAGGCTCTGTCATATCTGAGACCATGCTGAGACCAATAAACCCACATCGTTAGTGCTGAAAGTAACTTTTAAGTTAATGTATATTAAGTGTTTAATATGATGCCTTGAACGTACTAATTGGCCAATAAACATTAGTTATTACTATACTATTACTATTATTATCATTAAATCTTCTAATTTTAAAGATGAAAAAACTGAATCTTCTACATAAATATTGCCAGTAATATATAATATAACTTCAGCAATTTTCCTGCCTGTTATCATAAAAAAAAACCCACTGCTCTGGCCTGTTTGGCTCAGTAGATGGAGCATTGCCCTGCAGACTGAAGGGTCCCAGGTTCAATTCTAGTCGAGGGCATGTACCTTGGTTGCGGGCACATCCCCAGTAGGAGGTGTGCAGGAGGCAGCTGATCGATGTTTCTCTCTCATCAATGTTTCTAACTCTCTATCTCTCTCCCTTCCTCTCTGTAAAAAATTAATAAAATATATTTTTAAAAAAACTAATGAGCAGCATAGTTCTATCAATGAATTTATACTTGGTATTAGTGTGCAATGCATGAGAACCCTCAATAGCTATTCTCCTGAGTGTTTTCCCAGAAGAGAGATACTAATATAAGGTCATCTTGCTCCCATAGTATTTCCTGAAGCACTTTATCGTCACTATTTCTTCAGATGAATATAAAGCTTTTCATCTCAAGAAAAAACATACTCTATGTATTTTTTTATGATGGTATTCATTTCTAATTTTTCCTTTTCTTTCAAAACTAGCAGTATCCGTGAGATATGAAGCATCCTATGACGCCCTGCCTGATTATATTGGTTAAAGATGCCATTAAAAATCTGCAAATCAGCATTAAATCAGTTTCTGTTAGCAACAGTCACTAATTTTGATCAACTGTTTTGCAACCCAGTTCTGAACTCCAGCTTTGCCATTAGTTTGTTCTGCTTATGTACTATGCATCTATGTCCTGACTCTTCACAATTTGACTGCAGTTAGAGTGAGATGACTCCCTTCATCTACTTCCAGAGACAGAGAACTCCTGCATGTGAGATCAAGCAAACACAAAACAATTCTACAGGTACTCTTATTGTGAAAGTTGTTTAAGGATATACGTTATCAGTATTAAAAAATTAAAGTATCTTGCTCAAGCCAGTTTGGCTCAGTGGATAGAGCATCGGCCTGCGGCCTAAAGGGTCCCAGGTTCGATTGCGGCCACGGGCCCATGGACAGGTTGTGGGCTCCCGTGCAGGAGGCAGCTGATCAATAATTCTCATCATTGATATTTCTATCTGTCTCTCCCTTCTCTCTTCCTCTCTGAAATCAACAAATTAAAAAAATTAAAATATCTCTAAACTGTTTTGTTATAAACTTCTTCTTATAAGATGGACCACTCTGCCTCCTTTTACAATGTATTAAGAACCCGAAAGAAGTATTACGGGTCTCTTGCCTTAAAGTGTATGTGAAATGCTTCCCCTCATCTCCCAGTTTTATTGTTTACTTGCAATCATCTTCTCTTACCACTAGATGGTGGTAAAACTAGTAAGGCATTCAGTGTGCATGGGGTAAAAAAACTATTGGAGTACAAAGAAGTGAAGTTTAGGAATTTATTGAATAAGGCATAATAAATAAATAACATGAGAACAGGGAATTTCTGAACTCAAAATAGCGAAGTATTTTCTTATTTTCGTTCCTGTTTCTTAATTCATAACTGAACCGTATACTTTCTTTGTAAACATTCTCATTTTCAAACTTAATTGCCAATTGTGCTTTTGAAAATATACTAAAATGTTATTTAATTTTTCTCTTCCCTTTGACTTGTATAATTGTATCATTATTTTTTGAAAAACAGTTTATAAAAGATAGGCTTCATGGGTTATGTAATATAATTGCCATATATATATAAAAAATGCATCATTTATCCCCAACATAAAGATTTCAGAAATTAAATTACTTGCTCTCTCTTGTATCCCCCACAGCAACTATTACTGACATACAGACATAGCCAATTGTATGAGTCCAGATTTTTCAAAGAAACAGAACTAATAACATAATGTGTATATGACTGTATAGAAAGAGACTTATAAGGATTGGCTCATGTGATTATTGAGAAGCCCCACACTCTGCTGCCTGCAAGCCGGAGCCAGGACAGCCAACACTGTAGTTCTAGCCCATACCCAGGGACCCAAGAATCAGCAGCGCTTATGTCCAAGGGCAGGAGAAGATGGATGTCCCCGCTCAAGCAAAAACAGAGCAAATCTTCCCACGTTTGTTCTAGTTAGGTTCTCGGCAGATTGAATGAGGGCAGCCTTTACTCAGCCTACCTGTTCCAGTGCTAACCTTGTCCAGAAACAGTCTCACACACAGATCCGGAAATGATCTTCCACCAGGTGTCCGGGCATTCCTTAGCCCAGTTATACTGACACATACTACTCACTGTCACACCTGTGCTCCATAAACACCTGTTGAAAACATGATGCTCTGACTCCTGGTTAAAGCCTCAGCAGGGATGTAATGTGCTTTAACAGCTCCTCTGACCTAGAGCCTTTGGACCATTGTCCCCTACAGGCAAGAGCCTCTGAGAAAATTAGCAAGGCCAAGTCTTGGGAGAGATGACCTCCTTATCTCCCCAGTTGATTTACTTTAATCCTCACCCCAGGATAGGTTTTTTTCATCGATTCTAGAGAGAGGAAGGGAGAGGGAGAGAGAAAGAGAGAGAAACATCCATCAGTCGGTTGCCTCTCATATGTCCCCCAATGGCACCCTCAACCTAGGTATGTGCTCTGGCCAGGATTCAAACCTGTTGACCTTTTGGCTCATTGGAGGATGCTCTAACCACTGAGTACACAGGCCAGGGCTCATTTTCTCCCCAGGTTAAACTTTTTATGCAGGTGTGCTATAATCAGTCTTCCTTTAGAGCAGGGGTGGAAAACCTTTTTCTGGCAAGGGCCATTCGGATATTTATAACATCAGTAGCTTAATATAATTCACTTAATATAAGTTTATGTTGCTATGAAAAAATCGCCCAGGCTAATTGAATTTCCAATCCTTCCTGAGGTTGCCTTGGCAGGGCCAGACCAAATGATTTCGCGGGCCTTATATGGCCCGCATACTGCATGTTCCCCACCCCTGCTTTAGAGTATCAGGTACTCTTCCCTCTTACTCTTTTGCTCTACCTCTAGGCCTCACTGTTGGTTATTCTGTTTTGCAGTTTTGTTACTTTTTTATGGTGGGTTTTACCTTTCTTTTTTTAAAGTATATTTTTATTGATTTCAGAGAGGAAGGGAGAGGGAGAGAGAAATAGAAACATCAATGATGAGAGGGAATCATTGACTGGCTGCCTTCTGCACACCCCCTACTGGGGATCAAGGCCTCAACCCCAGGCATGTGTCCTTGCCTGGAATCGAACCTGGGACCCTTCAACTCACAGGCTGATGCTCTATCCTCTGAGCCAAACGGGCTAGGGCAGATTTTGCCTTCCTGTGGTGGGTGTCCTTAGCTGAGAATAATTACTGATTTTCCCACACATCCTTGCATCATGTCTTCTGATATATCTCTACCATAACTTGTTAAAGAAAGTAGGAGGTATGTGGGTGAGTTCTTAATAAATATCTTCTGCAGCCCCATATGTTCCAGAATAATATGCAAAAAGGACAGATCTCTGAGCAGCCAAATATTTAACAAAAAAGCAAGCTGCCCTACGATAAATCACTCTTAACCCAGGAAGCATGAGAAAAAGCATGCAGCCGAAACCGGTTTGGCTCAGTGGATAGAGCGTCGGCCTGCGAACTGAAGGGTCCCAGGTTCGATTCCGGTCAAGGGCATGTACCTGGGTTGCGGGCATATCCCCAGTAGGAGATGTGCAGGAGGCAGCTGATCGATGTTTCTCTCTCATCGATGTTTCTAACTCTCTATCTCTCTCCCTTCCTCTCTGTAAAAAAATCAATAAAATATATTTAAAAAAAAAAAAAAAGCATGCAAGTTTCTTCCTTTGGTCAAACATTCTTCTTTTACAATTTAATAAAACTGCAGTTAAAAAGATGAAATACAAATATACTTTTCATTAAAAATACACTAAATTATTTTTTAAAATATATTTTCATTGATTTCAGAGAAGGGAGAGGGAGAGAGATAGAAACATCAATGATGAGAGAGAATCATTGATTGGCTACCTCCTGCACACGCCCCACTGGTGATTGAGCCTGCAACTCAGGCATGTGCCCTGAATGGGAATTGAACCTTGACCTCATGTTTCATGGTTCAAAGTTCAACCATTAAGCCGCACCAGCCAGGCATACACTACGTTCTTAAAGTCAGGAATTTAAAAGTCTTTATCCCTATCATCTCTAGCAGGAGTCCAAATTAAAGCCCCTTCAGGCCTAATTTAGCATGCTCCTTGTTTTTAAATAAAGTTTCATTGGCACAAGCTTTTATATATGGATGGGTCATATTATAAATGTCCCAACCATTTACATTTTGTGAAAGATATAATTCTATCTTGCACTAGAAAGGCAGAACTGAGTTTTGTCAGAGACCATGTACCATGCAAATAATGAAATGTTTACTTTTTTCCTCAACAGAAAAAAGTTTGCCAACACAGAATGGAAGTTTAAAAAAAAAAAGTGTGTTAAATAAATGAATGAATAGAGAGTGTTACCTATATTGATGAATATCTTGATTCTAAAAAATAATGTTTATAAAAATTGCCCTTTTGCTCAAAATATAAGTCAAGTGATAATTAATGATTTATCTACTGAGAATTGAAGATGAAATGCTTTACTTAATTTAATCATTTTACCAAAGTTACTGGCTATATAGCTTTTTTTTCTTTGTGGGTTGGTTTAGAAATGGAACTTTTAAAGTGTTTTACTTACTTTACCAAATGGTTGATTCATTTTTGTATCACATGGGTAAAATGCTCCTGAAATGTGTTATTAAGGCTATTAGTTCCATGAAAAAATTATAATCACTTCTTGACATATAAGTCGCATAATCAAGTGACATAAAATTTTTTTAAATAGATTTTCTTTTTTTACAGCAGCTTTAAGTTCACAGCAAATTGAGCAGAAGAGACAGAGATTCTCCATGTGACCCCCTCCCCACACAAGCAAAGCCTCTTGTAATGTCAATAAACATACCCCACATTTGTTGTAACTGATGAACCTGCAATGACATATCACCCAGAAACCATAGTTAACATCAGGGTTCACTCTTGGTGTTGTATATTCTGTAGGTTTTGACAAATGTATAATGCATGTGTCCAACATTATCTATCTATCTATATAAAAGCCTAAGCGACTGAACAACTGGATGCTATGATGCATACTGACCACCAGGGGGCAGATGCTCAATGCAGGAACTGTCCCCCTGGTGGTCACTGCGCTCCCACAGTCAACCTCCTGTGGCTGGCCAACCTCCCAAAATCCCTCCCCCCAGCCAGCCAGCCTGATTGGCCCTCATCAGAACTGGACAAGATAGCCCTCATGGCCAGCCAGGCCGAGGGACCCCACCCATGCACGAATTTGTGCACCAGGCCTCTAGTATATATATATATATATAAAAGCCTAATATGCAAATGGTCTCCTTCGGCAGGAGTTCCACCGACCAGGAGCTTGACTGCTCACTGTGACATGCGCTGACCACCAGGAGGCAGCGCAGAACAAAGGAAGGCCCTGCTGGCAGCTGGTAGCCAGGGAAGGGAGGCCCCGGCCATCAGCTGGCCACCGCTAGGGACCCTACCCATGCACAAATTTCATGCACTGGGCCTCTAGTCTACAATAATAAAAGTGTAATATGCTAATTAGACCAGACAGCTGAATGACCTTCCGGATGTCTTTCCAGACAACCTTCCAGATAAAGCCAGGGCTGCAAGGACTAAGGCAAGCTGCCTCAGCTGCGAGGGCTGAGCCCCTTGCACAAATTTTGTGCATCGGTCCTCTAGTAGTATCATAAAGAATCATTTCATTAAAAACCCTCTGTGCTCTGCTTCTTTATCCCTTCCTTCCCCTCAGCTCTGGGAACCACTAGTGTTTTTACTGTCTCCATGGTTTTGCCTTTTCCAGAATGTCATACAATTTGAATCATACAATATGTAGCTTTTCTGATTGGCTCCTCTCATTGAGTAATATGCATTTAAGATTCCTCTATGTCTTTTCATTATTTTTTGGTGCCAAAAATATTCTGTTGTCTGGGTGGACCACAGCTAATTTATCCATTCACCTGCTGAAGACCATCTTGGTTGCTCCAAAGTTTTGGCAATAATGAATAAAGCTGTTATAAACATGCTTGTGCAGTTTTTTGTGTGGACAAACATTTTTAACTCATTTGGATAAATATCAAGTAGCATGATTGCTGGGCTGTATGGTAAGACTATATTTAATTTTGGAAGAAACTGCCGAACTGTCTTCCAAAATGGCTATACCCTTTGCATTTCCACCAGCAGAGAATGGGAGGCCAGCATTTGGTGTTGTCAATGTTTTGGATTTTAACCATTCTAATTGGGGTCGTTTTGTTTTAACTGTAAGTTTGCAATGCTTTCAAAATTTTAAAAATTGGCTCTGGATATTTGGGGGTGTGGTAGAATGTACAACATTTCTCAGAATAAATTGACTGTCTTGATGTTTTACTGTGGGAGAGCTTGTACAATGAATGTTGCTGGGCAACGGCTATTAGCCTTGTATCTCTGGTGTTGAGCACAGTACCCGACATATAGCAGCTGTCTGTGGATATTTGCTGAATAAATAAATCCTTGAGATTGGAGCACACAGGGAGATCTGGGTTGGCTGAAGTTTGAATACATTCAGATATAATGGGATAATCTTGGGCCTACTTAGGGGAAAAAAAGCCAACACTCATATTCAAAAAAGTTCCAATGCTTAAGCTGAAACTATTATATGAGTGCTCTGTTTTAATAAAATCTGCTAATTAAATAGTTAATTCTAGCATTACAATAGAAATAGACATATGAGACTAGTTAATTGCTTTTTTGTGAGTCCATATATTTGGCCAGTACCTCATAATAATGCAGTATTTTTTGGCAGCCAGTAGTTGATGGCAATTTTCTTTGTCAGAACTGTTATCAAACTGTGCTATTAAAAGAGATTTATTTGGTTAAATCTGGGTGGATCTGTAACAAATAAGCAGGCAGTCCAAACTGTTGTCTCCCACACAGGAATCTGAGGAGAATTTTCTTTATCCTCTTGGCTTAAGCCATGGCTTATTATACTTTGAATATGGTCTGAGCAAGATTTCCCAAATTCACCCCATACAATTATATGTTTGAGAACATTTTATTTTGAAAAGAATGTTTATATAACTTTGTAATTGGCTTAATGTGTGTATTTATAATGTAGGATTTTTTTTTTTAAATATATTTTATTGATTTTTTTACAGAGAGAAAGGGAGAGAGATAGAGAGTTAGAAACATCGATGAGAGAGAAACATCGATCAGCCGCCTCCTGCACATCTCCCACCGGGGATGTGCGCGCAACCCAGGTACATGCCCTTGACCGGAATCGAACCCGGGACCCTTCAGTCCGCAGGCCGACGCTCTATCCACTGAGCCAAACCGGTTTCGGCTATAATGTAGGATTTTTGACAAACAATCTGATTCTAAATAGCAAATGTATGCTATTCTATTTTACAAATGGCGAAACTAAATTTTGGGGCAAGTTTCAGTGGTATTTTAACCTTAGAGTATGAAATGGACTGGCATTTGAGAATTTAGATATTGAATTCCTTTTAAGCCAGATTTATTTGAGGCTTTAATTTTATGTTTTTTAATTTGTATATAGTTTTTTTTTTTTGAGGTAATGACCATAATATGATTATTTTCCCTGTCTGTGTCCAAAAATTCTAAAATGATTTAGCATTAGTTTTTTTCCCTCTTATTATTATTTATTTATTTTTAGTTTTGCTTAAGATGTAAGAGGGTTGTGGAATTATTTATTTTTACTTTGGAAAACATTACAAATACACCAAGCATGATAAAAAGTAATCAATTTTTTGAAATTTTACAACTGCTCATGGAATCTAAATTTTCATGAATGCAATTTTATTAACATCCTATCTAATAAAAGAGTAATATGCAAATTGACCATCACTCTAACACACAAGATGGCCGCCCCCATGTGGATACAAGATGGCCACCACAAGATGGCCAGCAGAGGAGGGCAGTTAGGGGTAATCAGGCCAGCAGGGGAGGGCAGTTAGGGGTGATCAGGCTGGCAGGGGAGGGCAGTTGAGGGTAGGCCAGCATATAAGGGCACTTAGGGGCTGCCAGGCTGTCAAGGGAGGGCAGTTAGGGGTGACCGGGCCAGTAGGGGAGGGCAGTTGAGGGGACCAGAATGGCAGGGGAGGGCACTTAGGGGCAATTGGGCTGGCAGGGGAGCAGTTAGGCATCAATCAGGCTGGCAGGGGAGTGGTTAGGGGGTGATCAGGCTGGCAGGCAGAAGCAGTTAGGGGGAATCAGGCAGGTAGGCTGGTGAGCAGTTGGGAGCCAGCAATCCTGGATTGTGAGGTGGGATTGAGCCTAAACGGGCAGTCAGACATCCCTCAAGGGGTCCCAGATTGGAGAGGGTGCAGGCTGGGCTGAGGGACACACCCGCCCCCTGTGCATGAAATTCATGCACCAGGTCTCTAATAGTTCTTATATTAATTCATATTATTAGGACATTTTAAAAATACATTTTTTGACCAGGAAAAAAGTTATGATTATGGACATGGAGGTCATGAAAAAGACAGGATTCTTTTTTTTTTTTTTTTTTTTAAATATATTTTATTGATTTTTCACAGAGAGGAAGGGAGAGAGATAGAGAGTTAGAAACATCGATGAGAGAGAAACATCGATCAGCTGCCTCTTGCACATCTCCTACTGGGGATGTGCCCGCAACCCAGGTACATGCCCTTGACCGGAATCAAACCCGGGACCCTTCAGTCCGCAGGCCGACGCTCTATCCACTGAGCCAAACCGGTTCTGGCAGGATTCTTTAAAGTTTAAAAAGTAGACCTACAACAAATTTAGTAAAAGTAATTTTTAAATCACATTTTTAGAAAACTTGATCTATTTAGTTAAGGAAACAATGTAATCATTATTGTTTTGGATTGAACTAGTGCCACAAGCTTATATGATCCATAACTAATAACTAATTGCCAGGAGGAACTGCCTAGGGGATAAGATCAAAGAGATAGAGATAAGACTATTGGTGGGGGGATTTGACTGACATAATCAAATTTGCAAAAATTGACCGTACAAGTTAGGCATCACTAAGGAATTTTAGGAAAAATTAACTGGTTTGACTTAGGTTTTTAAAATATGTCTGTATGGAGTGTGTTGAATGTAGGAATACTAAAGTTAGGGATGACAAATTAGGAAACTATTTCAAAGTCTCTGAACTTTTATGACTGCCTAAACTCTATCATATTTCAAGGTACAGACAATGTTGAGGGCATCCCCAAATGTTCAGTGAGAAAGAAGACTAACAAGGAAGAAGCATAATTTCACAGTAGAAGAATGCAAGAAGAGTTGATAATCAAAGGAGCTGGACTATAGGCAGCCAGGACTGGAAATGAATGTGGAAAGGGAAATATACAGCTGCATTCCCCTATGAAAGTGGTCGGCAAACCGCAGCTCGCAAGTCACATGCAGCTCTTTGGCCCCTTGAGTATGGCTCTTCCACAAAATACCACATGTGGGCGCACATGTACAGTGCGATTGAAACTTTGTGGCCCATGCGCAGAAGTCCGTTTTTGGCCTGGACGAATCTATTTTGAAAAAGTGGTTCGGAAGTGGAGGGTGTCGGTCAGTCGGGTGACAGGAGACCTGGCACAGGTGAGCCGTGGGATCAGCAGCGCGGGGGAGGTAAATTGTAAGGAATTTAATTTTATCAATATATAATATCGTTATTAAGTATAGTATCAAGTTTTATTCAACGTACCTATAGTTTAACTAAGACTTAAAACTTTAAATAGTTTATTAAGTTAATTTTAGGGAACATTGTGGAGTAAAAGAAGATGTAGTGTCAAGGATTGAGAAAGGTATGTTGAGATAGTTTGGACATATAGAGAGGAGGAACGAAAGGAGATAGACAAAACAAGTATACAAGATGAGTGTGGATGGTAGAGTTGAAAGGGGTCGACCTCAGAGAACGTACCTCATTCAGACTGAGGACGTTTTTAGCAAAGTCCAGCTTAGGAGTACCCTAATTAAGTTAATAGCAATGTCCCTACCTATATAGTTTAAGTTTATAAAAGTTGGCTCTCAAAAGAAATTTCAATCGTACTGGTGATATTTGGCTCTGTTGACTAATGAGTTTGCCAACCACTGCCCTATGAGAAAGAAAAGAGAAGGAGGTTACAGGGAAGAGACCGTAAATCAGGAGTTTCTCCCACTAAAGGATGACATCACATTGATTTTTACACAAATAAAAAGTTATCTGCAAATTCTGATAGTGATTCAGGAGAATTTAAAGTGATTCAGATATTTGTTGATTTAATACCCAACAACTCATCTACACTAATAAAAGGGAAAGATGCAAATTGACCATACCTTCGTGACGCCCACCAGCCAATCAGGAGCGAATATGCAAATTAACCCACCATCTTTGTTGGGTTAATTTGCATACGCAGGCACCAAGTGGCCGGGGGCGGGGTGGGATGCTTGTGTCATCGCCATGGCAACGGTGCAGGCATTCTGCACTGCCCCAGCTACTCCGGGCCTTTGGGCAGTGTGGGAAGGTGGAAAGGAGGCTCTGGGCTGGAACGAAGGCAGAAAGGCAGCTTCAAGCCATAGCTAAGGTGGAAAGGCAGCTCTGGTTGGAGCGAAGGCGGCGCCAGCAGCCAGAGGAAGGAAGGCCCATTCTTGCAAGAATCTTTGTGCATTGGGCCTCTAGTGTAAATATAATTTTAGAAAAATATCTAGTTCTATAGGTACAAGATTTTTTAGTTTTTGCTATATGACTTTGCTTAAATTATTTAATTGTATGGTTTTCATACATGAATGCTTTCTTAAATTGATGAATTCAGCAAGATGACCATAAAGGCTCAGAAATACTGCCTCCATACCTAATTTATAATCTAATATTGAACCATGGCATCATTAATAGATACCTCATAGTGGATTTTGGATCGTCTCACATTTAAATAAATATATATATATATATATATATATATATATATATATATATATATATAGATATATAGATATATAGATATATAGATATATAGATATATAGATATATATGTGTGTGTGTGTGTGTATATATATATATACATATACATATACATATATATATATGTATATTCTGATATGCTGAGCTGAAAATAATTACTTATATTCCCATCTTCTTTTATTATTAAAAAGAATTAGGCCAAGAAAGATTTAAGCTGCTTTCTATTGATATTTTCATTTTTGGATCTTGCTTAGTTAACTTTATTTACTTGGGCATGTTTTGGAAAAAATTGGGGAAATAATCAAAGATGACATATACCATGACTCACATACTGAGTATCTTATGTGACTAGCCATAAATCTATTTAAAGCTATGTGTGTACAGGAACTTAACTGATCAGTCCTTGGTAATATACTCATAAATGAATTGATTGTGTTCTTTTATTGGCAATTATTCACACACTGGCTCAGCCAAAGTAAATTTACATAATCAAATGTCAGGCTAACTGGGACTCTAAGTCTACTGGATCTACAGTATACCTAAGTTTCATTCCTATAGAACATGACTGGTTTTGGGGCCTAGTAACAATATAAAATCAAATGCAATTATTACAATAGTAACATGGGTAATTGATATCTTGTGGAGTACCATTAAATCCTTTTTATACAGTAATTAACCCTTTTCATGGTTTTACTTCCAATGGTTTCATTTACCTGTGGTCAACTGCTGTTCAAAAATATTAAATGGAAATTTTCAGAACTAAACAATTCATAAGTTTTAAATTGTGTGATGTTTTGAATATAATGATGAACATATCTCACACCATTCCTCTCTGTCTCTCCCAGAACATGACTCATCCCCTTGTCTTGTATAACCACATTGTATTACCTACCCGTTAATCACTTAATGACCGTCTTAGTTATTAGATTGGTTATCGGAAAGAGAGAAAGACCACATTTATGTAACTTTCATTATAGTATACTGCTCTATTTTACTTATAAGTTATTGTTGTTAATCTCTTAATGTGCCTAATTAATAAATTAAAGTTTAGCATAAATATGTATGTATAGGAGAAAACATTATATATATATATTGGGTTTAGTACTATCCAGAGTTTCATGCATCCACCTGGGGCTTTGGAAAATATCCACTGTTGTACTATTCCAATTTTTTCTTCTGGATTTTCTAAGTTTATTTCATATTATTAGAGCATTTTATCCTCATTTTATTTAGCAGTTGTGTCAATGATCTTTACAGCACTGCATTATAACTGTTTACTCTGAAAGACAGACATTTACTAATACCTATGAAATTTTGACAATAAAATAAAAATAGCTGAAAGAGGTTCCTAGTTAAAAAAGGGTTTTAGAGTAGTACAAATCCTAGGATAAAATTAAAATAATAAAGTTCAGCAGAGCAAAACAGAGTCATCTTATTTTGATATATGAATATGTGTATAAAAATGTATTTTTCAAATGAAGATATTAATTATACACATTTATGTGGTAGGTGTAAAATGAAATATATTAGCATTAAGGAATACTTTTTAAAAAATGCATCTGCTTCACATTAAGAAATTAAGTAGGGAAGAAATAAATATGGACAAAGATTATCTGAACACGTAATTGACGGGCGTGTGTGTGTGTGTGTGTGTGTGTGTGTGTGTGTGTGTGCGCTGGAGGTTGGCAGTTATGTAGGTGTGTAGACCTAGGACCCTCCATTTTCTGGATAACATCAATTTTGCCCTTGCCTCCAAATTTCCTTAGCAGAGATGGTAGCTCCAAAAGGCAGGGGGTTGCTCCAGAACTCCAGAAGCCCTGACAGTGTCAATGGCATCTCTCTGAGTTTTGGTGAGTGTGAGTACAGCTCTCCACTCTCCTCCAGCCTCCCATGCAGAAGTCAGGAAGTGGAAAGTGGTAAAGTTCTGAATACTGAGAATCAGACACACCTTTCAGGGAAGGAATTAAGAGGTCATGGGATTTTCATATTTCTGCCAAGAGACTCTCAGACTCACAGTCTCTCACTATAACCTGCTTTTGAACCTACCAGGATTAATCCAAACAAGCCATTCACACTGGTGTATTTTAGTGACCTTGAGAAGCCCCAAGTCTGAGGTTAGCACTCATGATGTGTACACTTATAACTCAGTAATTGTCTTAGCAAAGCCTCATTCCATAACTTTCCTTCATTTACAAAACTTCTCATGTGTCTTATGAGTCTTATTGTTTGCCATCTATAGCTTAAAACTTTTCTCTGAACCTTTCTTTTTATTATGTTCTGAATGGATAGATGAAAGAATGACAAAAGGCATAGGCATTGAGACAATTTGGGGCAAATTTTTCTTCCTTCCTTTCTTTTATCCTCCTGTAAATTCTTTGTTAAATGATATTAGATTATAATGGTGTAGTACTATATATAAGCAAAAGTTTGAATGAAGTAGTACAGATGCTTTTGTTTGACACTTTGGGTATATTTAAGATATTTTCAACACCAACAGCTTAAATAAATTGGCCTTATAAAAAAAAGCTTAAAGAAGTTTCTAAGCCTACAAATAAATGTTAATCATTAGGGAACTAGAGGCCCAGTCGATGCATGAAATTCGTGCACTCAGGGGTCTCTCAGCCCAGCCTGCACCCCCTCGCAGTCCGTGAGCCCTTGGGGGCCGTCCAAGTGCCGGCTTAGGCCCACTCCCAGGCGGCAGTCGGACATACCTCTTGCAGTCTGGGGCTCTCACAGTCCAGGACTCCTTGCTCTTTACCACCCGCCTGCAGCAGAGGTGGAAGAGGCTCCTGCCACCACCACTGCACTTGTCAGCCTTGAGCCCGGCTTCTGGCTGAGCAGTGCTTCCCCTGTGGGAGGGGACTGACCACCAGGGGGCAGCTCCTGCATTGAACATCTGCCCCCTGGTGGTCAGTGTGCATCATAGTGACTGGTGGTTCTACCCTTCAATCTATTTGCATATTACGCTTTTATTATATAGGATAGTATGGCTTCACATGATATACAATGCTTTGAAGCAGTATTTGTTTTGAGAGTGCTAAATTATGTTTACTTGTTTTCGCTACAGGGATGAAGGCCAGATTTAAATTGGAACTCAAGAAATTTAGTCTCATTTTTTTCAGAAATCAAAAAACTGCATCCAGAATGGACCCAGCTGAATATTAAAAATACAACTAGATCAATCATAATATATGAAGCCCACACCAAAACAAAACACAATCATTCTACATGATCCTTCAAATTTAAACTGTTAACTCCTACCTTTGGAGGACTTAGAGCCCAGAGTACTTAGATCATTGATTCCTAAGCATGTTAAGGATTTGTAAAATTCCTGTTTCACAGGGGAAAAAAAACCTTTCTGAAACATTCTCTAAGCAAGCAATAATTTAGAAATAAAAAATAATATCTACCTAAGAGAAGAAATTCAAGATGTGTAATTAGACCACCCAATGGAATCAAGAGAATCATAAGCAAAGCATTCCCTGAAGCCATGTAGATTGTATAGCTCACAATATGATGGACTGAACACAGCAAGAGCCCACTCTTGTTCTGAAAAACAGTCTTCCCAGGTTCTCAACATAGGCAAGAGGGTTATTTTATCAGTGACATTATCTTACAGACAGCATTAGTGTGCTTTCACGTGAGCTGTAAGCCTTGGAGGCCTTCCTGGGGAATGCAAAGTTTAGCCAATTGAGAGGTTGACATTCACTCCAGCAGCATAAAGGGTTGATAAATGAGTCAGACCAGTGCCTTCAGCAAATTCCAGCTACCTATTCGGTTATAATTAGTATTTTGGAACTGTCATCCATGTTTGACTCTGTCAGAGAGGATTTGATGGGGGATTTTTTGCTTAAAAAAAAAAAAAAAAGAACTGTCATTCTTTTGTCGTGCTTAAAAAGTGTGTGTGCAAAAATCCTGTCACTCACAAAATCTCTGAATCTGACTGTCAAAGGAACTTCAGGCATTTTCAGGCTGTTAATGAACAGGCATCCAGATCCGCATCTTGCACCTGAAGTCAGATGTCACAGTTAATGTGCACTGAGTATTATATGTTCCAACAGAACATACAAGACACTCCAATAGCAGCAACCTCATGGTCCCTTCAGAATCAATGAATGTCAAGAACCTGAAGTGGTTTTCTATATGTCATTCCAACAACTCAACTGGCTGAGAAGTGAGTGATTCAGTCAGGCAAGTTTTACATGAAATTCGTCTCAGCACTACGTAGATAATACTGTAAATTAAAAATTTGGATATATTGCTCAGCAATATTACTCAACTGTTTTAATTTCTTAATGAATTTTCTATCACTTTTGCATAAGATTTACTTCTGTCATTGAGCTAAGAAGCTGTTATATAGAACTAGAGGCCCAGTGCACAAAAATCTGTGCACTCAGGAGGGTTGCTCAGCCCGGCCTGTGCCCTCTCACAGTCTGGGAACCCTCGGGAATGACCACCTGCTGGCTTAGGCCCACTCCTGGGGGATTGGGCCTAAGCTGGCAGTCAGACATCCCTCTGGCAGCCTGGGAGCCCTCAGGGGATATCCACTTGCCAGCGGGGAGCAGGCCTAGCTTCAGTCAGATATCCTTAGCGCTGCTGAGGAGGCAGGAGAGGCTCCCACCACCACCGCTGTACTGGCAGCCATCAGCCTGGCTTGTGGCTGAGCAGAGCTCCCCCTGTGGAAGCACACTGACCACCAGGGGGAAGCTCCTGCATTGAGCGTCTGTCCACTGATGGTCAGTGTGTGTCATAGTGATCAGTGATTCTCAGTCGTTCTGCTGTTAGGGTCAATTTGCATATTACCCTTTTATTACATAGGATAGAGGCCTGGTGCATGGGTGGGGGCTGGCTGGTTTTCCCTGAAGGGTGTCCCAGATCAGGGTGGGGTCCCGCTGGGGTGCCTGGCCAGCCTGGGTGAGTGGCTGAGGGCTGTTTGCAGGCTGGTCACAGCCCCTTCAGGGTAGGGGTCCCTGCTGGGGTGCCTGGCCAGCCTGGGTGAGGGGCTAATGGCTATTTGCAAGCTGGCTAAAACCTTCAGCGGGGACCCTTACCCCATGTGGGTGTGGCCAGCCTGGGTGAGGGGCTGATGGCTGTTTGCAGGTTGGCCACAGCCCCTTCAGGGTGGGGTTCCCCCCTGGTGTGACTGGCCAGCCTGGATGAGGGGCTGATGGCTGTTTGAAGGCTGGCCATAAACCCAAGCCACCCAAGGTCCCAGTGGAGGCTGGCTGGAAGCAGGTATCTTGGATTTATTTAGCTTCTATAATTGAAACTTTCCTGCCTTTTGTGGAGGCCATAGCCGGATAGGGCAGGCGGGAAGCTTGTTTGGGTTAATTTGCATATAATCACTCTGATTGGCTGGTGGACGTGGTTCGTGCATAACGAAGGTACAGTCAATTAGCATCTTTGTCTTTTATTAGTTTAGATAGTAATTTGACAAGTTTATCTCCAAGATCAGTAACAACATTTACAGGAGGAAGAAATAGACCTTACAACAGTAGCACACCATTTTGCCTACAGATGGAATGTGTTTGTGATGGTTAATTTTATGTGTCAGTTCAGCTGGATCACTCCATCCATTTATTTGGTCAAACATCCTAGATGTTTCTGTGAAGGTGCTTTTGGTTAGATCAACAATTAACTTAGGTGAACTTTGAGTAAAATAGATGGCCCTCCATAATGTGGGTGGGGCATAGTGGAGGCCTTAATAAAGCCAAACTGTCCTTCCCTCCTGAAGGAATTCTGTCAGCAGTCTACCTTTGGATTCTAAAGACAATTCTTCCCTCCACCTCAACCTGCCAGCTACCCTACAGATTTTGAACTTGCCTTCACAAACATGTGAGACAATTATTAAAATCAAATCTCTCCCTTCCTCTCTCTCTCTCTCTCTCTCTCTCTCTCTCTCTCTCTCTCTCTCTCTTTCCACACACACACCACACACACACACACACACACACACACGATTAGTTCTGTTTCTCTGGATACCATCAATTAGAACATATACTTCCTGAGAATTTGAAACATCTGGCTCTGTTTGTGAATTTTTAATACAATACCACCAGTGTTGACACCACTATAGATAGACATAAGCTAACAGTAAAAGTGCACATATTGACAATGGCTCTAGAGATTGTACTAAATGAGTGGAAGAGAAACAGAAATTGACATGATTGTAAGATTGATGATTACATTGAAAACATATGAAGAGCAAGTGATCTAAATGTTCAGTGGACAGAGAAATATAAAGGTGGGGGAAGAGGAATGGGCAAGAACAGATTATTTGAGGACCGGATTAGAACCATGTCTCATAACTTGTAAAGTTTGCCCAGAGGACAGTTGCATGTCAATCAGAGACAGGGTCCTGAGATTCAAAAAAGGAACACAATGTTCCTGGTATCCTGAAATGAATATAAAAGCATATCCTATCTAATAAAAGAGAAACATGGTAATTAGCGTACAACTGCTACCCGTCCCATTGGCTAATCAGGGCAATATGCAAATTAACTGCCAGCCAAGATGGCGGCCAGCAGCCAGGCAGCTTGAAACTAACATGAGGCTTGCTTGCTTCAGTGATGGAGGAAACCAGCGTTCCCCGCCTGCCGCTGCAGGCCTCTGAGCTGCAACTCTAAGCAACTATGTTACAAATATAGAAGCTAAACAAAACCCCAGAAACCTGCTTTAGTCCGTCGGGCTTCAGCCAGCAGGATCGCAACATTGTTTCAAATACAGAAGGTAAACAAAGTCCAGAAACCTTCTTTCAGCAGTGGAGGCCTAAGAGCTGGAGCCAAGCCTCAAAGCTAAAGCTGGCCCAGAATAAAAAAAAATAAAAAATAAAAAAAGGAGCAGTGGGAGCTTCAGTCACCCGCCAGCCTGAAAACAGCCCTCAGCCCCTCACCCAGACTGGCCAGGCACCCCAGTGGGGACCCCCACCCTGAAGGGTGTGTGACCAGCTGCAAACAGCCATCATCCCCTCACCCAGGCTGGTCAGGCACCCCAGTGGGGCCCCCACCCTGAACCAGGCAGTGCCCCAACCCCCACCCCACAGGCCCTGCTCTGTGTATGATGGGGTAGAGCCATAACCTCCCCATCGGCCCTGCTCTGTGGGTGATAGAGGGCGGCGCTCCAACCCCCTGATCTGCCCTGCTCTGTGTGTGACAGGGGGCGGTGCCCCAACTCCCCTATCGGCCCTGCTTTGTGAGTGACAGGGGGGAGCTCCTCAACCCCCTGATCGGCCCTCCTCTATGCGTGACAGGGGGGAGCTCCCCAACCCCCTGATGGGCCCTGCTCTGTGCATGACAGGATACGGAGCCCCAACTCCCCTGATGGGCCCTGCTCTGTGCGTGACAGGGGTTGATGCCGCAACCCCCCAATCGGCCCTACCCTGAGCGTGACTGAGGCTGGCATCACAACCTCCCAATCCGCCCTGCTCTGTGCATGACAGGGGGCGGCGCCCCAACTCCCCAATCGGCCCTGCTCTGAGCCCGACCAGGGGCTGCACCTAGGGATTGGGCCTGCCCTCTGCCACCCAGGAGCAGGCCTAAGCCAGCAGGCCGTTATCTCCCGAGGGGTTCCAGACTGCGAGAGGACACAGGCCGAGCTGAGGGAATCCCCCTGCCCCCCCGAGTGCACAAATTTTTGTGCGCCGGGCCTCTAGTATATATATATATATATGTAAAAGTCTAAGCGACCATTAAGACAGAATGACTGGAACAACCAGAATGACTGGTTGCTATGATGCACACTGACCACCATGGGCAGATACTCAACAGAGGAGCTGACCCCAACCTGCAGGCCCCAGTCACCAATGGGGCCTGTTAGCCAACCTCCCCATCCCTCCCCCGGCCAGCAGGCCTCGATCGGCCCATCAGGACTGGATCCCCAGGCTGGGATGGGGAACCGGGGGTGGATGGCAATGAATGTGGCCCCTCTCCCAGGGAGGCTGAGCGTTGGCTTCCTCCTCAGGGCTGGTGGTCAACCTCCTGGGTATCTCCCCCTTCCCTCCCCCCAGCCAGCAGGCCCCATTCACCAGATTGGGGCCTGTCCATCAACCTCCTGATCCCTCCCCCCAACCAGCAGGCCCCATTCGGGTGATAGGGGCCAGTCCCCGTACTGGGATGGGAAATCAGGGGTGGGTGGAGGTGGACGCGGTGGCAAGGAAAGGAAGAGGAGGGAAGGTGGGAAGGTGGGAAACTGCTCGGTAGTGGCAAGCGGGCAGCAAGGGAAGGAGGAGGGGGAGTGCAGAGAGGTGCTGAACCTGATCAGCCCTAATCACCTGCCAAGCCTAGGGACCCCACCTGTGCATGAATTTCGTGCACCAGGACTCTAATTTTTAAATAAGATAGAATTCTATCATTTTTCACGAAGCTCACTAGGGGATATGCCTGCCTGGAAAGAATAAACAGAGAAATCTAATGCTGATGTTATTCCATGTTTGTAGTATTGACTTAACATAAACTTTCTGTATTGAATAAACAACTACATAATATAAATTTTATTTTCTCTTTATTGATAAAGGTATGTATATCAACACTAGAAAAAATAATTCTTTCTAAAAAAAAAAAATGAAAAAGAAGCCCTAAAAATTGCAGAAATTAGCAAAGGTTTGATGATCAACTTGTTCTTAGCATTGCCTCTTTTGAAAGTAACAGTGATTATTCAAAGCTGCAAGTAATTAAGATTTTGTACTTTTAAAAAGATCAGCTTTATTGAAGTCTGATTATAAAATATTATAAAATATTTAGAGGGTACAGTGATGTGATTTGATATTTCTATATCTTGTGAAAAGATTTGCCTATTCAATTAACACATCCATCAACTCACATACTTCTTTCTCTTTGTTTTTAGTGAGAATATTTCATTTTTTCTCTCTTAGCACATTTAATTATACAATACAGTGTTATCAACTATTTTATTATATTTTACATTAGATAACCAGAACTTATTCATCTTCTAATTATACCCTTTGATCAACATCTCCCCCAATCCTGCACACCATCCCTTGGTAACCACAATTCTACTCTATGTTTCTATGAGTTTAGCTTTTTTAAGATTCTCTATGTAAATGATATCATACAGTATTTGTCTTTCTCTGTTGGGCTTATTTCAGTCAATATAATACCATAAGGATCTATCCATATTGTCACAAATGGCAGAATTTTCTCCTTTCTCATGGCTAAATGATATTCCATTGTGTATGTATATATGTGTGAGAATACATATATATATATGTATGATTGATCCCTTTTACCAATATATATATATATATATATATATATATACTAGAGGCCTGGTGTATGAAATTCATGCACTCCGGGGGGTCCCTCATACTGGCCTGTGCCCTCTCCCAGTCTGGTACCCCTTGGGGGATGTCAGACTGACAGCTGTCAGTCGGACATCCTTAGCATTGCTGCGGAGGCTGCTTCTGGCTGAGCGGTGCTCCCCCTGTGGGAGCACACTAACCACCAGGGGACAGCTCTTGTGTTGAGCATCTGCCCCGTGGTGGTCAGTGCACATCATAGCAACTGCTGTTTGGTTGATTTGCATATTAGCCTTTTATTATATAGGACAGTGGTTCTCAACCTGTGGGTCGCGACCCCTTTGGCGGTCGAACGACCCTTTCACAGGGGTTGCCTAAGACCATCCTGCATATCAGATATTTACATTACTATTCATAACACTAGCAACATTACAGTTATGAAGTAGCAACGAAAATAATTTTATGGCTGGGTCACAACATGAGGAACTGTATTTAAAGGGCCAGAAGGTTGAAAACCACTGATATAGGAGCTTTTATTTTTCCACTAATTCATTGATGGGATTGTTATTTTCACTTGAAATGTATACATAAATAAATAAAAACATTCACTGATCATGATGTTTCTATATGTAATTAGCTTCAAATTTGCAGTGTGATTAATTTAAGTAATTTACTCCTATATTGATTGTTGTTAAAAAAAGATATCCATAACCTACAGTAATATTTATGTAATTATGATAATGGATAGCAGTGGCTAATGTATATTATTACATTTTTCTTAAAATTGTGAAATAAAAACCTACCTTTGGTCTGATTATTTAAGAAAAGTGAAACAAACAAAAAAGTGTAAAAGAAAGAAAAGAAAAAAATAAACCAATGAGCCAGGCAATAAAAAAGATGTATAAACAAGGAAATGGGATGAATATGAGAAGAATTTTATCATGGCTGGTTTCCTAAAACGCAATACATACATAGATCCAAAAATAACACAAATACACAGTTTAAAAGCTAACTACATGAAATACTACATGGATATTTGAATTATTGCCAATATACTCCCTTCAACTTCTCTGGTTATTTTACATCTTGCCAATTTCTTTCTTCTAAATTCATATAATCACTTAATGAAACCAGAAAAATAAGACTTTGTCTATGGCTTGTAAGAAACTAGAATATTGGCTTGAAGAAAAATTGGGACTAGATTCTAAAATGAAATTGTTGTGAATCTCCATTAAGGAAAAATACCACCTAATATGGGACCTTACATGTAGTCACTCAAAATATGTCTATTCAATTGAATTAAATTGGATTGAATTGAAGAAAACTACTTCTATCTGGCTATCTTTCAGGTGGGTTCTATTGAAAGAACTCCTGCTGAGGCTAACAGGCCCTATTTTAACTTTGCCATTTACCAATTCCTTTCCTTCTTTTATGTTTTAGCACTGTTTTTTTTTTTAGATAACAACAGATTGTTAGCTGAATTTCATCTACTTGTTTATTTGTTCTTTTATCACATTTTAACAAAATACAGAGATTCTTTGAAAAGCTTTTATTTGTTAAACTCTCAACCGTTAATATGCATTTTAAAAGACATTTTTTACCTTAAGACATTTTATCTTACTCTCAAAACAGTTTGTTTTACCTTTTTGATTTGTTTAAATCATAATGAATTTAATAGGCTTGAAAACTACTCTTGCTAAGATGAAAAATCAGGCTTAAAGACATAATTTTATAGCATGGTTCTAGTTCCACTAAAAAGGACTCGCAACCTTTTTTATAACCAATAAATGTTTTTAATTGTAGTATAAACACACATAAAATCACACAAAATAAAGGGCACACTCTGTGAACTATCATTTAAAAAAAACCCTACAGTTTATTTTTAACATAGATATTCAATTTATTGAGCATTGTTTATGGAAAAGACAGACTTTGCCCTGCAGTGCTACCTTTATTATCAATTAAATTCATTTATACAAGCACTGTTTCTTATCACCTTTTTGTTTAATTTGGTCTATTTGTCGATCCCTATGCCAATGCCACTGTCTGACTTTTTAACAAGTTTCTTCTCATTGTTCTTTAACTGTGTCGTGACATTCTTGCCCATTTGTAATTCCATGAAAAATTTATATCACACTATCAATTTCTAACTATAGTTGTGCAGTGAATTTGGTTGGGGCAGATTGAACTCAGATAAATATAAGGGAGAATCAACATCTCTTCAATATCCACTAATCCAACTCATTTAATCCATGAACAACTGTCCTTTCTTCTTTTATGTGGGTCGTTAACCTCTCTCAGTAAAATTGTCAGCCTTATTTATCATTGTTACCTATATTTCTAAATATTAATTTTATGCTACTATAAATATATTTTATTTTTAAGAATCATGGATGGTGATTAGAGACACTTTAATATTTCATATTGATATTGTATCTAGCACATTAGCTAAACTCACTTTTTAATTTTAAAATATCAGTAGTTCTATTTGAATTATTTACGTAACAAATATTTTATCTGCTATCTAGAGGCCCAGAGCACAAAATTCATGCATGAGGGCGTTGTCCCTCAGCCCTGCCTGCACCCTCTCCAATCTGGTACCTCTCGGGGGATGTCTGACTGCCGGACATCCCTCTCACAATCCAGGACCGCTGGCTCTTAACTGCTCGCCTGCCTGCCTTTCTGATCGGCCCCTAACTGATTCTGCTTGCCAGCATGATCGCCCCCTAACTGCTCCCCAGCCGGCCTGATCAATGGCTAACTGCTTCCCTGCCTGCCCAATCGCCCCCCACTGCCTTCCCATCCCAGCCTGATCATCCACAACTGCTCTCCCCTGCCACGGCCTGCCTCCTCCGCCGAGATCCGCCTCCTCCATGCAAGGTGGTGGAGACGCTGGGACCAGCCTCCTCCGTGCTGCATGGAGCCAGGAGACCCCGGGGCCTCACTTCATAAAGTGGCTCCCAGGTCCCACCTCCGCTGTGCCTGTGGCCACCTTGGGCCACCTCGGCTTTTATTAGTATAGATAATGAGGTTGTTGTTTCTTCCTTTCCCATCCTTAGAACTCTATTGCTTTTCCATGTCTTATTGTACAGGCTAGTATTTCCTGTAGAATGTTTGATAACAATCTTAGATTATTTTCAACATTTTATTATTAAGTAAATAGTCATCAATAACATTTAAAAAAATTTATTGATTTCACAGAGGAAGGGAGAGGGAGAGATAGAAACATCAGTAATGAGAGAATAATTCATCAGCTGTCTCCTGCACACTCCCTACCAGGGATTGTCGAGCAGACAACCCAGGCATGTGCCCTGAATGGGAACCGAACAGTAACCTCCTGGTTCTTAGATGCAGGCTCAACCACAGAACCACACCAGCCGGGCAGCAGTAGCGTTTTTGTTAGTTTTTATCAAAATGGGGATGTTCACCCTTTTTCCTAATAACAATGTCATTGTTTTATAGTAACAAGTCATTGTTATTATTCAAGTATATTGAATTTAATCAAAATTATTGGCTTCCTGCAAAGGTATAAGAAAACTGTCTGTGGCCCAGTGCCTAATGCAACCAATCCTGGTCACTCACAGGAGAAGATCCTCACCATTTAATCATACGCAGGTGCTTCCCATCAATTAACACTGTTTCGAAATATCCTGATCCTACCTTGCCACACCTTACAGCTGCAACCCCCGGCTTGGACTTATGCCAAAGGAGCATTTAGATGTTCCTTCAACCATGTATGCTTTGCTGAGGATGGGGCTGGTGCGAGGCACTTCTATGGCATATTTCTATAGTGTCCTGGCCGTATCAGGTAAGCTCTCTGAGGTCCTATTGTTTCTCTCATCATGGATTTCCCTTCAATAATGCTCTTCCAGTGGGCCTGGCTCTGTGCACCTTGCTCTGCTTTCTCTTGTTTAAAAGGAATCCTTTCAAAGATTTTTGAGTTCATTGTGCTAGTAATTTCTTTAGTAAGTTTATCTATATTTGTAAGTGAGATTTGCAAAATTTATCTTTCTAATTCTGCGTGTGTGTTTTTTTGTTTTTTGTTTTATTTTGTTTTGTTTTTTTGTATCAAAATTATGCTAGCCTAAGACAAAACAAAAACTTATAGACGCATAGGAGATAAATTACTTTATTACACATTATAGATTCCCTATTACATTGGGACTTAATTTTCTTGTGGAATCTAGGTCAGAGAGGTTGCCTTAAATTTTAATTTATTGATGTTTATATATGCAGGCATATATAACCCAGATCATTTTGTTGTTGTTTTAGATGTGGTATGTCTTTCCCCAATCCTTTTTTACTTTCAATCTTGGTCTTTATATTTAAGGGTGTCTCTGGTAATCGAGTTTCTATATTATTAGTTTTAAAAATGCATTTATTTTGCATTCATTTTTAAAGTATACATTATTCATAGAATTCTATGCTGGCAATTATTTTCTTTTGGAAGGTAAAAATTCTTAGTTTTCATTATTTCTACTGAAAAAACAGTTGTTGCTTGATTTTTGTTCCTTTGAATATAATGTCTCTTTAAATTGGGCTGTTTTTAAGGAATTTTCTTTGTTTTTTAAAAAATAGTTTATGAGCCTAATTGTGCCTTTTTCATATATTTGTTTTATTCTGACTGGTATTAAGTGTTTCCTTAATATGTGGCTTGATATCTTTGTCAATTTTGGAATATTTACTATCTTTTCAAATATTTCCTTTGCCCTATGCTTTCTCACTTCTCATTCTAAGATTTCAATTACAAATATGCTAGACCTTCCCACTTTATTCATTAAGTTATTTATTCTTTCTTGTTTTCTGGGTATTTTTCTTTTCATTCTATGCTACACCATAGATATTTTCTTCTGTCCTACATGTCAATGAAATAATTCTAAGATGTATATGTTTTAAAATCCAATCCCCAATAGCTAGTTTTGCTGTTCCATTTTCCTGTTGAAATTTTCTAACATGCATGTTATTTCTTTGAAGATATTGGGCATGTTTCCCTAAAGGTCAGTTTCTGATAATGTTAATTCTTGACACCCTCATGGACCTGTTCTAATTGTCTGTTATTGAGCTTTCAGTAACAGAGTCTTGCCTTACTGCATGTCTGATTCTTTTATTGGAAGCCAGAAATTATACTTTGAAAAAAAATATGTAAAAATAATGTGATGGCTAGGGTCATGTTATATTCAGAGATGATTTATAATATGATCTTTTAGAAGTTTCTGGAAGATACAATTCAGTTTTAACCAGTGGGATCATTTGAAGATGGACTTCTTTGCCCAGGAGAGCTGACTGATGGAGTGTTCACGCTTACTACTATAATCCTGCTTAAATGTTATTCCAAACTATGGGGCGGGATTAGCCCTCTCACCTCCTTGGCAGATTTTAGACTTAATGTGTAATTTTCCTAACCCTGCAAGAATTGCTACTCTGCCTACCTTCTTTCCTTCCTGTTCCAGATTGTCAGAGGCCCTTAGGGAGGATTATTAAGCTGCCTCAAATGTAAAGCTCATGATTTTCAAAAATGATTGTTCTCTATTAGTTGCAGGTGTACAGCATAGTGGTGACAATGATATACTTTACAACGTGCTCCCCCCATATTTCAAGTACCCATCTGGCTCAAAATCAGGAAGCTCATCATTTTGATATTTCTTCTCAGTTCTTGGCTCCTTAGTTCTTCATTGTTAGTTTTCTTATACCTTAGATCTCTCTCTTTTTTCTCCCTCCTTTCTGTCTCTCTCTTTTGATTTTATAGTTGTTGTAAATTAGAGAATTGTTTTGAATTTCCTCTCCTGGAATTACTGAAAGTAGCAATCCTATATTTACTTAAAAATTATGTTTGCCTTTGGGACATGGATTTATATATCTTGGTATTTTTACATTTATCTTAGTAAGCAAATTGGCTTACATTTAAATAAAATTCCTAGATAGCAATAATAATACTAACAATAGCTTACAGCTCTTGTGCACTTACTTGTGACAAGCCCTGGCATAAGTTCTTTACAGAAATAACTTCTTTAATATTCTTACCTAACTTGTTCTTTATATTCTGTATTATTCTCATTTTCCTGATGAAAACTGTAGCACAGAAAAGTAGAATTAGCACTGTATACAGCATTTTGGTTCCCATGCTGACACACATTTGGGGTACACTCTCAATTTCTAAAAAATATTGACACAAATATGGATACACAGGCACATATGTTGCACACACACACACCATACAAACAGTTATAGTTAAACTCTTGTAGGAAGGGAGGGTACCTAACAATTGCACAAGCCTCCTCTGATAAGACCAAAATCAGTTCTTCTAATTATTCATTGATGGGGAGGGTGCACTGAACCAACAGTTATTAACTCCTAACTCTCTCCCCTTAAGCCATACCTTCTTGAGTTTTTGTGTGTTTTTTTGACTTTGTATATGAGAAATTTATTTGAAGCTTTGTTTAATTATATAATATATAAAGTTGTTGCATAAAATTGAAAATTAAATTCTTTTAAAAAATATATTTTATTGATTTTTTTAAATTGTTTTATTGCTTAAAGTATTACAAAGAGTATTATATATGTCTCGTTTTGCATTAAATACTTCAGTCGCCATGCAATCTTGGCCTCTGGGTCATATGACTCTCCCTTAAAAATATCAAAATATCAGTCTAACGTTATTTTTATGTTTGTTCCATAGCACATTAAAGGCACATTTGCATTTTCAAAAGGAATTTTTCTCAATGTATAGGGAGAACAAAGAGGAATGAATAATGTACAAGAGGCATTAAAACTACACGGGCTTTGGAAAACAATAGGTTTCTGTTCCTATTGCATTTAAGGAGCTTACCAGGCCAAAAGCCCCAGCTCTATTCCCCAGGAATGTTACACTCCAGCCCCAAAAGGCTGCAGCCACTTTGCAGGCAATTTGCCTGGCTAAAGCCTCTTTTGCCTCCTTGGCTTTCTCCATGGGGTGAGAGCTGTCTTTTCTGCAGGGAGCTCGTCAATTGCCCAACATGTTCCCTCCATAATAACTGCAAAGAGAAAACATTCCAATCCTGCTGCTGACCTAGGATGCTCCCACTCAGCTCTGGCTTCATTGTGATTGGCAGCCTACGGCTTCCAGGAAGGGCAGCACACACAGGCAGCAGGAAGAGGCTTATTCTCTCACCATCTTTCAAGTGTGTGCATGGAGGGGGTGGGCTAACTAGGCAGTTGACTCTGAATCTATATCTCAGCTTCCCAGCTACAGGCGAGAGACATTTTCTAATTCACTAGGAACAAGTAGGTCCTGGGGCATGGATAGAACCAAATTAATTTCAGGAGAGACTAATTTACAAGCTTTACAGGCCGTTGCATAATTTCAGCTGAGAAAAATAACTGCGTGGTCAAAACAACCGTGTCGCCACGCAGGTTCTCATCAGCCACACATTCAAAAATTGCCACAAAAACGTGACACCTTCTCCCCCACGTCCTCAGATTTTCAGGATGGACACAGGTTCAAGTTTCTGACCTTCATGTGCAGACAAAATTAATATACTCTTACTATTCCTTAACGATTAAAATGCATGATCAGATTTACACTATTTCTATTTCATTTCTAGGTCATAAAAAAACATGAGGTCTTCTCATTTTATTTATGTATTTGTTTTTTAGGAAAATATATATACCTGATGTTCTTTTACTAATTAGCAGTATCTCAGAAAGTAAATCCATTGATTCTACTATTTCAAATATATTTCAAGCTGTTGGCTGGTATAAGAGAATGGAGAAATTTGTCAATTATCCAACAGTTATCTGAGTGTATGACAGACAAACCAAATGATTCCGGTCCTCAGTGAACATTCTGAACTGAATTGTCTAGATAACGACCATGGAGATTAGATAACATTTTTGAGGATATAAACTTTCCATGTTTGTTTCATTAATTCATCAATGCATATACCTCCAAATCATTCATGCCGGGCATCCAGGATGATGATTACAATAAAAAATTGGAAGAACTAGCATTTATTGATGCTTAATATGAGCCAGGCAGTACGATAAGTGCTTTCTATGCATTCTCATTTAATTTTACAACAAGCCAATGAGGAAGGCAGTAGATACCTGGCATAAAATCGAGCCTGCAGTTCCCAAATATCTCTTTAACTTTATCTCTGTAAACAGCTTTGCACATATATTACTCAAATAAAATTTCCTATGTGTGATATGTGGGTTCTTTTTGACTCGGTGTTTTTCCTTTCTCTCAAAAGCAAATGAATTTCCTTTGAGTCATCTGTGGCATTTTTCTGATTCTCATATCCTTTCCTTTCCTATGATTGCTATCTTGAGTACAATGCCTTTCCCTGATGTTGAATGATGCTGAGAATCACAAATTTATATGTGATATTCAGAATGTTGCATGGATTTTTATTCCTTTCTATTTCATGGGAATTGCTATTTCTCTCAACATTTAAGAAAGCAAACAAGTTATGAATAATAATGTCAAATCATGATGGATTCTGCACACCTGGACAGATCAGGGCATGGGGCCATAGAGTGTATGGCATGCAAGTGGTTACGTAAGTGGTATTCAGTGTTGGAATGAACCACTGAGGAATACACTTCTCTTACAACTTAAAAAACACTTGGGCACTGAGCATCCCAATTTATTAAAATTAATGAGTAACAGATGGCTGTTAAATGCCCAAATAAGTTGTTAACAGGACACTATTCAAAATGATGCAGTGAAAGTTGTATGCCTTCTTCAGCCTGTCGGAATGTGCTTATCTTTAAGGTGTTCCTTAGTTTAATGGGAAGTCATAAAATATGGGAACATAAACAGAGTTTGAAGTAAGACACCCTTGGAATCAAATCTGGATTTTAATGCTTATTGGCTTTGTGACCTTGGGAAATGTATTTAATCTTTCTAATTGCAAAAGTAAGGTAATCTATCCTCTGCTTAACATCTTCAATCTGTTTCAGAGAAACAGGGTTTGCTGCTAGTAATTTCAAGGAAAACATTTTTTTTCTTCTTTCTTAGATACTGCATTGCTTGATCTTTCTAGCAAAGTACATCCTAAAGGTAAATTGTTTTTACAGAAACAAGTAAAAGTAAATTGTTTAACAGAAACAAGATGTCTTAGATTTTCACCTTAATTGGGGAAGCAGAGAAAGGAATGCAGCTGGAGGAAGTCCAATAGTAAAAATATTCATTCAGGGCCTGGCATTCTAGGGACCCTTAAATTTTTCTTCTGTTTAGTGTCACCATTGCTGAAGGGAGTAGGTAGAAGCCTTGGTGCAAATACTGAAATCTATAAATTCGTAGCTAACTCTGGGAGTAAGAGAACAAATCAATGGATGAAAGACCTAAAAATGGAAAACTTCAAGATATCTAAACTGTCAGAAAAATGTACACCAAAGATAATGTAATGGGATCTTAGATCAAAGAGTAACAAAACAAAAGAGCTTGAAAATATACTCAGATGCACAAACTCACTTTCTTTTCAGTGAAAGCTCAGTCAATGTTAATCCAATTATTAGCGAGACTAGTTTTATGCCCTTAGCATTGATTTAACAATCAGAAATCGTAAACGTCACTATGTTGAATCCTGATATTAACATCTTAATCTCACATTGAACTGTGAGTAGACTGTATCCTTAAGGGTTTTTTTAATTTGTTTGTTGTTTTTATTTTATTTATTTTTACCTGAAAAGGGATAGAGGACATTAAGGGATTTTTCATTCTCTGAAAACATATTCAAGGAGCACTGAGGAGTCAAGAGTTTGTTGTGGGATAAAAGAGTAGAAATTTGAAGACAGAAAAAAATTACTCAGGTATTAAGGAAAAAAGTGCAGGGTGTAATGCAAATGTGGTATGGTGGATTTTTACCATTTATTAATAAGTGTCACTCACAGATAAACAAGTGGATGAAAATGCTAAGCTTTCTGGTTATTTATATCTTTAAATTTTGACCATTTACAAATCTTGGTAAAAGTCCTATATAATAAAAGGCTAATATGCAAATTGTCCTCTCAGTTCAACTGCTTGCTATGATCAATGGGGGCAGCACAGAACGAAGGAAGGCCCCAGCCGGCAGCCGGGGAAGGAAGGCCTCGGTGGGCAGCTAGGAAAGGAAGGCCCCAAACGGCCTTGATTGCCAGCCAGGCCTAGGGACCCTGCCCATGCACAAATTTCATGCACCAGGCCTCTAGTGTTCTTATAATCTCCATATTCTGTTTTTGGTTTTTTTAATATATTTTATTGATTTCAAAGAGGAAGGGTGATGCAGAGATACAGAAACAGCAATGATGAGAGAGAATCATTGATAGGCTGCCTCCTGCTTGCCCCACACTGGGGATAGAGCCCTCAACCCAGGCATGTGCCCTGACTGGGATTCAAACTGTGACCTCCTGGTTCATAGCTTGATGCTCATGCAGGCTGAGCATATTCTGTGTTTTTATAACTTATTTCTCTCACATCAAGAAGATTTCTGGGGATCCACCAAGAAAGCATTTTATTCTCTGAAGGAACATGATAGCATTGCTGGTAAAGTCAGGAAACCCAAATCTGCAATGAAAAGAGGACACTAAGTAAGTACCCAAGCTAGTCTCTCAGGTAAAACATCTGGATCTACCCCAGCCAGCATGGCTCAGTGATTGAGCTTTGACCTATGAACCAGGAGGTACCGGTTCAATTCCAGTCAGAGCACAGGCCTGGGTTGTAGGCTTGGTCCCCAGTGTGGGGTGTGCAGGAGGTAGCCGATCAATGAGTCTCACCATTAATGTTTCCATCTCTCTTCCTCTCCCTTCCTCTCTGAAATCAATCAATCTTATCTAATAAAGAGGGAATATGCTAGTTGACTACCACGCCCTCAAAGATGGTGCCACCCACAGCCAATAAGGAGGAAATATGTTAATTGACTGTCATGCCCTCAAAGATGGTGGCACCCACAGCCAATAAGGAGGGAATATGCTAATTGACTGCCACACCCTCAAAGATGGCAGTGCCCACAGTCACAAGATGGTGGTGCCCAGTCCCCTCAGCCCCATCGAGATGGCAGGAATGCACCTGGAGGTGGGCCTGGCCATTCTGCACGCCTGCTTCTGGAGTCCCCTGTGCCCTCAGCCCCCAGCCGCCCAGGGCCGGCCCAAAGCACAGGCAAGCCTCAGATGGCAGCTGCACAGCGCCCAGGACCGCCTGAGGCTTAGGTAACCAGGACCGGCCAAGGCTTGTGCTGCCAGCAGCGGCAGCAGCAGAGGTGTGGTGGGGGCCTCACCTTCCCCCGATCACCAGGTCACCTCCTGCCCCTGAGGGCTCCTGGACTGTGAGAAGGGTCAGGTTGGGCTGAGGGACATCCCCTCCAGTGCATGAATTTTCATGCACTGGGCCTCTAGTAAAAAAAAACAAAATCAAACAAACAAAAAAACACCTCTGGATCTAAATTTATCTCACACACACTAAAATCATTCAAAGTTCAATGCAAAGATTTATTTTCACAAATAAAAATCAGATAAATAATTAAAAGAATAAATCCATATTTGCTTTAGCCTTTTTAGAACATGTTTAATTGGTGCCTAGCTGGAAATAATCACTCTTGGAATATAAAACCTGAAAGTTTATGACATATTATATCGCTATACACTCAATGTTTGGAAGATAGAAAAAAATGGTAGTATTATTGCTTATTCCTATTCACCTATTATGAAAATATTTGTTAAGGATTTAAAAATAGCAGATTCTGTTTAGGTGAGTAGTAGGGAATAAATAAAAAAAACAAAACAGTTTCTGTCCTGGTATTATAAATTTTTTGTCTGATCAAAATACAAAGATCAAAGTATTGTAAGAATAAATCATAAGGTATTAAGGAAGTTGAGAAGCAAGCATGCATAAACACGCAGCAATAAAGAAAAAGAAAGGCAACCAAATGAGAAGGAAAAGAATTTGGATAGTCTGAATATGAAGCAAAGTATAATATGATGTGATTTTAAAACATTAGGGAATGTTGACCATGTTTGTCACATAGCAGGTGCTCAATACCTATTTAATAAAAAATTATATAATAAAGAAAAATGTTCTTGACCTATACTTTGGGGTCATTCATTCTGAGTAGCACAGAAATTGTAAAATTAGAACCACAGAAACAGTATGTGCCCAAACATATAACTGAATCTGTAGTACCACTATATATGTAGTAAACACAATATATGTTCAATGTAAACAACTTTTGAATGAACCTTCACGAGCATCATGGATTATTATAAGCCAGTTATTAAAGAGAATGCATATGTGATCTCTCTTGGAAATATATGTTTAGACAAAACTAAATAATTTCTGTCCCAACTACTTACTATATGTAAATTCATAAGTGACAGAGGTTTAGAATTGGAAGTGGGGAGTGGGAAGAACTACCTATAATAATAAAAGTGTAATATGCTAATTAGACTGGACATCTTTCCAGACTTCCTTCTCGAGGACCTTCCGGAAGAAGCCGGGGCTGTGAGGGAAGCCCCGGTCCCACGTGTCTGCCGGTGGCCAGAGGGAGCCGGAGTCCCAGGTGCCAGAGGGAAGCTGGTGCTGGCACCGGGGAAAGGAAGGCCTACTCTTGCACAAATTTTGTGTATCAGGCCTCTAGTAAAAAATAAAGAAGCACTGAAATATTTAGCTAAGAGTTCTTACTGATTACTGCTCAACATTCATAGACATAAAAAACCGACTGAGTAGATTATTATATTTATGAATGTAAAATTTATAACTGAACATATATATTAATCTTTTTAAAAAATTTACTCTATATTTGATGATTATTTAACCAAAGAGCATTGTAGAAATTTTAGAAAATATAGAATAATGCATAGAAAAGAATATTAAAAATCACTTTGTAATCCATAAGTCAAAGATTATATTACTAACTTTTCAGTTTGCTTTCTTATTGTTAAGTATATAAATATATTTTGGTTTCCCAAACTAGTGATTGCAGTTGCATAGAATTTTTTAATGTCAAAATTACATCAAATATTATCTCAAAATATTTTTCTTCTTTACTGATGTTTTGCTTTTTAATGGTGATTTAATATGATTTGATGGTATGGATACATTTAACTATTACTGTTTCCAACACTGAGGCTTTGAAGCAATAGTCATTTTAGCATTCATGGTGCCAGTGATTATTGGCTTCACTTAAAATTATACAAAGTTATGTCTTACATAGACTGTAATTTATGGCAGGGAAAAACCTACCAATGTAATAGAAATAACATGGCTTTAATTCTTGTCAAAATGTCCTGTATTCATTTGAAGTCATTTTATCTTTAAATATATATATATATATATATATATATATATATATATATATACATATATGTATATTTCAACACACACACACACCGTTGAGATACCAACTGTTCACAAGGTAAATTAGTTTAGATAATTATTGAATAGCTACACTATTCTTTTAATTTACAAGATGATTATGTGTGTAAACGTTCAATGATGTGGTAACACAGGAATGTTATGCATTGCATCGATAGGCAATACATTTTTCACACAAGTGAGGCTTAGTTACCTTAAACCATCAGTGTTCATTTTGAAAACTGTAAGACATTAATCCTACTTGTTAGATTATACAATTACAATTACAATTTTTCATTAGATACTGTCTTGTTCCTAGTCTGTAAGTTATAGCCCTTACACACAATTTTAAGGTTTTAATATAGCTTACACTCCCATGGGTCCCCCCCCCCACACCCCATGTCTATCTTTATCTGAGATACAAAGGAAGTAATTCAAACATGAGGAATCCTCCAACATGAAGAATTTTGTAATAAACAAGGAGTAGTTTCACAGCAGAGCTAACAAATGAACAGCTCTTTTACTCATTCCATTATTTCCTAACATATTTAATGGTATAAGTGTTTGACCTAAAGATTGTAGAAATGGAATGAAACTCTGCAGATATGGGAAGTACCCTGCTTTACAAAGTTAATCAAAAGGTCAGGGGGCCTTTTGTACTAAACAAGTCTCATCAGGGTGGTTTATTAACACAATTAGTCCAAGTACATTCTCAGTTTCAGCTAGCTATTTATTTTTAAGGTCCTTTCTGCTTTGCTTAATCAGATTTAACTTGGGAGACTTTTCCTGGCTCCATAATCAACATGTAAATTAAAATGCACAGGGATCTCCAAAGAATAAAAAAAAAGTTAATTATTTAATCTTTTTTTTACCATCTATGTATTGGGTTGAGAATGTTTAATTAAAAAGAGAGAAGAGAAAGGAAGTAAATATATTTTAACATGTTTATTTCTCTTGTATGAAATAAGTAGTATAAAAATTACAACATGGAATATTGAATTTACCTGCTCAGCCTTAATAATAGGAATTTAGACTAATTAAAAGTTGTCATTTTAATTGGAAAACTGAACCTATATTGATAAAATGTGTTTTTGTAAAATATAGATGATAATTTTAAATGATATTTTTGTTTTACATAAAAATGTCCATCTATTAATCAAGTACTCTACCTTTATGAAAACTGAAAATATTACTGAAGAGCAAAGAGAAAACCTGGAAATTATTTGACATTTTCTTAAGAAAGTTCTGGAATTGTTTATTTGGCTTTAATTTGCCATCCATTAAAGTTTATGATGGAGTGGGCATAAAGTATGACTATTGATTCTCTATCTATGCAATTTCCATCTGCAGATTGTGAGTAAATTCATTTTCTAGCCTAGTTTTTTGACTTCTTGATATTTTTTTGCCTATTCTCAAAATATTAAAATGTTGAGTTCAGACAAATGCTAGTATTTCTTGACTTTACTTTAGGTTTGTATGATATAAATTTTTTTTTTACATGAGAAGTTCTAGTCCTCTTATTTTCCTCTTGAAGGTAGCTGCTATGATTTAAATCAGTAAAAATTCACTTAATATTGCATCCAATTATTCATTTAGTGAGTTATCCTCACTCATAGAGATAATGTTAACTTCAGAGATGTTAACCAGTGAAAATGACCCCCTAACATATTTTATCCAACTTTAAAAAAAAAACACAATTCTATGTCAGTTATTTTGAAATGTTTTCAAAGATTCCCAAAGTTTTGTATCATCCCAATGCCCTTACACACTGCTTCTCAGAAAATAATATATGTATATTCTATTTATATGTGGACACTTTCACTCCTCTCATATGTATTTTGAAGGTTCTAAGTGCTCTTCAATACTAGCCAATCAGTACCCAAGTAATATTCAGTCAATGAACGTTCAAAAAATTATGTGACTTGCAGTTCTGGCCAAGGGTAAAGAAAGATAAATAAGACCTGATCTTGCCCTTGTATAACTTAAAATTAAGAGAAAAAAAAAATCAGGCTACTATAAGAGGATGCTTTCTGGCATGGTGGGGTCTGAAAAAACCTCAGACCTTTTTGAAATTCAGCAATACTTATTATGGAGGCAGAATATTAACATAATGACATGCAAATTTTAGGCCATGGTGTTCCTAAAAGATAAAATAATGCGACTGCATAGTCAAAGTGTATACATTGGTTTGTATTTATATATACTAGTAATGTATACATTTTGTATTTATATATGCATATGTATAAATACACATAAACATATACCTATGTATATATAAATATATATATAATATATCCATATTTATTTATACTTATGCTTAATTACCTTTAATTCATATAAGGAGAACTAATCTTAGTTGTAAATATTCTTAAAAGATAGGATAGCAGCACTATGTAACTAAGTATATACATATTTGATTTACCAAAGGTTTATACACTTATTTATTCCCAATAATAGCCCTATGAGCTACAAATGATTTTCATCTCCACTATGCAGATAATAAAGCAAAAGTACAGAGAGTTTATGTAAGTTAAGTTACTAGCACAAGGTCATACAGATAACAAACAGGAGAATTGAGATTTGAACCCATTAATTTGTCTCCATAGTTTGGATCTTAACCCTCAAGGTTAGGCTGCCTCATCATTGCTGTTGTCATCAATATTGGCAGACGTTTTTTGGGAATTCTGGGAGGAATAGGTGCATAGGAATTAGCTGGAGATAGCGTTACTGGAGAAAAGGGATGATTATGCAATCAGAAGAAATAATGTTCACTGAGCAGTTAGGTTGTATTTTGTACATATTTAGGCAGTCAATTTGTATCTAATTTATAATTAAAGTATACATGTACATTTTTTATTGTTTTATTAATATGAACTGATACGATCTAAGCTTTCATTTGCACAGAAATTTATCCTTTTAATGTCTTCTCTGGGCTGTCAGAATATCTATTTAAGTCACTTCCAGTAAACTTTCTCAAGAAGTCCAGGACTCTGAGGGGCTACAACAGTATGACTTTAACCCACCCAGAATACATTTAAACATGTCAAAGTACAGTCATAGTTAAGAAAGTAAAAGCTGCAGACAGAAAGAAGCATGAATCCTGAGCCTGCTTGCTAGGTGACCATGAAGGACTGATTTACATCTCTGTCTTTCAATTTACTCGTCTGAAAAATGGGGATGATGATAACATTTATCAGCTTAGGGTAGTGGTTTTTATCTGGGAGTGATTTTGCTGTCCAGAAGACATAGGCAACAACACTTTAGTTGTCACCACTGAGAGGCTAAGACTGACATTTTATATGTTGATGCTGCTAAATACCTACAAGACATAGGATAGCTCTTCGCAACAAAAAATTAACTTACTCAACATTTCAATCCTGCTGTGGTTGAGCAACCCTGCTAAGTTGTTATAAGCATAAGTGAACGAATACATAAAAATTAGAATAATGTCTGGTATAAAGTTCTTGATAACTGTTAGCCACTATTTTTATTATTATAGAGGGAAATATCAAGAAACAAGATTGATGGAGTCTGGGGACAAGTGGAGGAAAGTCCTAAGTGACAGACGAGGCACATAAAATTCTCTCTTGCAGAAGAAGGGTGTCATTAAGTGCTTTCAAGCACAGGAGTGACAGGCACCAGTGGGCAGTGCAGAAATTAAGGGCAATGTGCCATGGAAAGATGGGATTCTTCAGTGCTGTCATTATACAATATGGTCACAATGGCTTTATTTAAATATAATATAATTATTTTACTTAAGGAGTGGTCTTTGGAGTCAGAAATCATTTTTTTTTTATTGAAAAACATTAAAAACACACACACAACAGATTACACAGTAAACAGCCTCAAATGATGTTTGGGTTTTATCTACTGTGCTATTGTGAATATTTCTGGGGGGAAAAATGTAAGCACACAAGCAAATGCCCTAGAAAGCATAAAATTTCACATTAATGTTGAAGTATTGTGGCTCTTTTTGTTATTGTTCATTACTTGTACTTATAAATATTCATGCTTTTCTCCAATTATACATGGACTGAGCAGGCACTATGAAAACATACCTTGTCCTTGCTGGTCATGACCAAGTTGAGAAGGGCTAGAGCAGACATTTCTTAATGGGGTATATATGCAGTCAGTGCTAACAAATATCAATATAATATATTGACTGACAGGAGCCTTTGTTTTGCCCATTTCATTTTTAACAATTAGTTTTGGAGACGGAAGGGCGCTGTCGGGTGGTAATCTGCCCTTAGGTTTTCTGATCCACTGGTGAAGAAGTTAATTACTGAAACTTTCCCAGTTACACAGGAGTCATATAAAAACCATATCTTTGTATTACTTACCCAAATAAACAATATTTTTTGGAAGAAAATAGTGGGCTTTACTAATGAAAAATGTAAATTCCAGCTTCATGTGTTATTCATGAGTGCTCTGATACCACAATTTTTATTTTCCAGGGTTTAGCTATAGTGAAAAGCATGTTTGGCGATGATGTGAGATGTTGACTACAAATGTCAGAAATAATGATCTAGCTGCACTGTAATCTTTGCTGAATGAGATGTATTTGTGTCATATTTAGAAGAATCTTTGTGTTGTTGAATGATTTTTAAACTAATTATCTAGCACTGGTTGTATTGCATAAAATATAATAATAATCACGCAAAAAAGTTCATATTGATACTGCTAAGTCTAATTTTATGCAGCATATTTGAGCAGGAAACTAAAATGGACATATTTATCTAATCCACCTATATTGTTAATGGAATAAGGAAGCCACATATAAAAGTTTTCTTTGCTTTCAGAGGAACTGAACTCAAATTCCCAACTAGTTTCATTTTATTTTATACTATTACAATGATTATGCTGCTTTTATATGATAAATGTGAGTGTAAACAATATAAAGTAGCAAGGGTTTCTTTATAACATCTTGGCTATGCAGCTGGTTTATTTAGATTGTGGTCCATTCATAGATACATGAACAACAAATACGCTGATCAGCTAAATCTAAGCCTTCCTGAAACTTATCATTACATTTGCTTAACATTGTTTATCATATCAGAGCATATGTGTTCAAATAATTTTTCTTTCTTTTAAAAATAAACTAGTTGGATTGTCCTCAGGCTTTTTGAAATCTCAAAACTTAATAAACATTTACTGTTTAATTGGTTGTTTGACTTTTTAAAAGGGTAAAACAATGAAGAAAGAATATTAAGTGTTAGGGCATGCTTTTCTTAAAATGGGAACATACTTGGGCATGAGAATTTTCTTTTCCTTTTACCTCCCCACACAGCTAGCATGTGATATTTGATAAGGAAAAAATGATTGCTGTCCATGGTGGGAAATGATGTTATAGTTGTACTTAAGAGAACTGGAGAGATTGAATATGAGAAAGATGTAAATATTTGGCCTTAGACTTATCCAAAACGAAATTGTGTATGGATGGTGATAGAAACAAGAATGTTTGGCACAAGGGGCATTTCCTGCATTCCAGGAAACATTCTTTCATGCAATGGGCGGGTTATCCAATGGTTTTCTCTCACTGGAGCCTACATTTACTTATGAGAATGCAAATGTTACATAGCATAAGTAACTGAACTGAAAATTAAAGCATTGCAGTGCCATCCCATTTTTCTTTCCATTTAGGGAACTCAAGGCCAAAGTTTTAATTTCCATAACCACACTTGAAGAAACCTCAAAGTTGACACTGACAAAAAGAGAAAGGCAACACACAGGACCAGTGAACATCCTGCCAGTGATACTTGAATGTCAGGGACAGACAGTAACATACATCACATATTTGCAGTACTGGTGAAAAGAACACATACTCTGCAATATCACCTGAATAGCTGTGGCAGCTCTGCTGGGGCTGACTGGCAGACCCTGAGCAATGGGTGAATGATTACTCTGATGCAGGTTTGTGTGAAAGAGAGGGCTAAGGGGCTGCTTGGCTATAGGAACCAGACAGCCCCCGTTCGCCTGCCTCCTTAGGCTTTTACTAAAAGTAACTATAGATGCTATCAGCAGGGTAAGCATCCGTGAGAAGACACATGTGTCTGTAGTGTCTTTAAGCAAGGATGTTTTGAAGTCTAAATATAAAGATTCCAGTAAAACACCCGGGGGCTCAGACTTGTTTGGAAAAGTAAGGCATGGCCTCCCACCTTTGGCAAGATCCTCATAGAGCCCCCGGCCTTTAGAAGATTCCTCCTTACAGACTTTCCAACCAAGTCCTGTGCTTCCCCACACAGCTCTACTTGTGTTAACAAGTTCACAAATGCACTTTTTCATGGTACCATTAGTTTCTGTTTGTTGGCTTTTAAAATATTTTTTTATTTATTGCAGACAAAAAGGGAGATGGAGAGAGAGACAGAAACATCAATGATGAGAGATAATCATTGATCGGCTGCCTCCTGCATGCCCCACACTGAAGATCAAGGCCTTAGCTCCTCCACTGTCCTATTCTTCCATTCCATTTTCACATTAGTCTCTGTAATGATCTTTATGTGATCACACTTCCTCTCTCATTATTTTTTTTAATATATTTTATTGATTTTTTACAGAGAGGAAGGGAGAGGGATAGAGAGTTAGAAACATTGATGAGAGAGAAACATCGATCAGCTACCTTTCCGCACACTTCCCACTGCGGATGTGCCCACAACCAAGGCTTTTGCCCTTGACCGGAATCGAACCCGGGACCTTTCAGTCCACAGGCCGACGTTCTATCCACTGAGCCAAACCGGTTACAGCCCTCTCTCATTATTGATCTAGAATTATTTTCACAGGAGCTACATGGGAAAATCCTACTCTGGCTTATTACTACCAAAGAAACAGACCATGACGCATAAATCCATGCTTCTTACACTTAACTTAGTTCTCAGTGTAGCACTCAACGTTCTGTCCATTTCAATAACTTCAATTGTCGTGTACATGTTTATAATTCTCAAAGCTGTATTTCCAAATGAGATTTATTGATTTTGTCTTTTGGTTACCTTCAAAACATATCTACTTTATTCTTCCATAGCCACTCATACTAACATGATTACAACAGTTATCATCCTTTATTTGACTAACATCAACTGTCAGCCATCAAGTCAGTAAAGGCAGTATGGTCAGCATGAGTATTGAATGCTTACACTTTTCTTTACAGCAAAGGTTTTATAGAGCAGCACATTTGAATATGTTACCACCAAGACTCAAGTTCCAAGACTAACATTCCCAGATTGGAAAAAAAAATTCCATGTAAATCAAGTATACCTTTCATCTACAATTCAGGGAACATTAATCTTTAAAATTTTCAAGCTCCTCTTATTTGAGTCAGTAGAAAATCCAAATCCATATATCATAAGAGAAATATTCTTTAGGTAAACCTACTATATAAATTAAGTGGGTTCCCAAGAATTATCAGGTGGAACAGGAAAAATTTCAGTTGACCTGATCATTATACTGGCCTTTAATAATTTGGTAATTTGTGGTAATATCTAATTTTTATTTGACATTATTTAAAATAAAACATCCCAAACCATTTGTATAACTGTGACATTTGCATATTTACAATAATTAACAGCATCACAGCATGTGTTCAAACTGCTAAACTGATACAGGTTTGAAAAGCAACTGGAAACAAAATATTGTTGACTTGTGGTCTTTATCCTCATGCTTATTGATTTTACTTCAGTCTATCAGAATGTTAGGTTATGCAAAAACATGTTACTAGTGATCTAATATCTTAATTGTGTATTATTTTCAAAAACCGGTTTTTTTCTTAATTTATCCAAAACTACATTGGCAATTACCATGCTTATTTTACTGCATTGTGTAAGTGTAGTCACTTTATTTAATACTAGAGGCCCAGTGCACACAATTTGTGCATGGGTAGGTCCCTAGTGGCTGCCAGCTGCTGGCGGGGGCCTTCCTTCGTTCTACACCGCCCCCTGGTGGTCAGTGCATATCATAGCGAGCAATTGAACTCCTGGTCAGTTGAACTCCTGAGGGGAGACTTTGCATATTAGGCTTTTATATATATATAGATACTAGATATTATATATTCTGTGGAGGTAACGAAAAAATGAGACCACTTGCTCTAGCTGGTTTGTCTCAGTGGATAGAGTGTTGGCTTGCGGACTGAGGGTCCTAGGTTTGATTCTGGTCAAGGGCACATGCCAGGGTTGTGGGCTTGATCCCCAGTGCGGGGCATGCAGGAGGCAACTGATCAACTATTTTCTCTCATCATTGATGTTTCTATCTCTTTCTCCATCTCCCTTCCTCTCTGAAGTCAATAATAATATATTGAAACATAAAAATAAAAAAAAATATTCTTAAAATCACATTGATGGCATCACAGGAACAAATTCAAGTCAATATTTATGTCTTATTGAGTTGCCTAGAGTTAGTGATAATGTGCAAAGCTGAAAGGAAAAGCATTCTCTTTGTAAAAATATTTTCTGTCTTTATTTATGAAGACATATAGTATAACATTAAACCTGTTTTGTCTTGGCCTGACCCACTGGTAGTAGCATTTATGCACACTTTATTATGTGTATTACCACTTGAGAAAAGAAGATATGCTTTAAAAATTTAATTACATGTGTAATTAGGTTTTTTAAGGAAAAGGCACCATTTAATATATGGTTAGGATAAATGTAGTTTAACCACAGCAAGGCCAGTGGTGAATGTGCACACATCAGAATGACTGCTTATTGGTAGCGTATCAAATGCATTAAGTAAACAATGGCACAAACCTTAAAATTCAGCCAAAGCCACAAGTAAGTTATAAAAGGTCTTTGCTCTCAAGTGAAATAAATTACAACATAGCTACAAATGCTTGTCAAGTATTTAGTTTATTTCAGAGAGAAGGCAAAATGGTTTTATTTTCCTTCATACTGGCCAGTGGAAAATTGCGTATTTGTTCTGGTTCTGTTGCTTATCAGCTATCTGTAATCTTTCAATTAATCTGAAAATTGCTATGAAAACTCTCTACACTACTTCCTTATCCTTTGAATTAATATTCAGTTTGAAAACAGCATAAAATTCTATACGTAACTATTTTGCCAAAACTTGGATGCATTTACAGGTTTAAAGAGTCTGATGTTCAGTAGATCTTGTGAAGTAGGTGAAGATTTCAATTATTTTTTCAGAGAATAATCCATGAAGCTTACATGATACTTGACTCAGAATGTGAAAGCAAGACAAACAAACAAACAAAAAACCTGCAAAGCATAAAAGAACTTCTGAAAAATAATCACCCAAGTGAAATATTTAATTATCTTAAAGACTCTCCAAAACATTATGAAGGTCACCAAAATACAAACTCCTCAAAGACAGAAATTTTGTATGTTTTGTTTCTTATTGTATCAGGGAGGCCTAGAGCAGTGCCCAGTACATCTTGGATGACGCTAATTTTAAAGAGACTAAGTGACCAAATCATGAGCATAAAACTAGCTCTGAAATTCAATGGGACTGTGAAGTATTTCTATGTTTTGTAAAATGCACTTAATGTTAAAAATGAATAACATGATAACATTCCTCAAAAGGATTAAAAAGCCTGGAGAGAAAAAACAAAAACACTTACGATATGTGTGATAGCTTAAAATTCTCTTCAATTTATAGAGTCCATGAGGATGTATCAGAGATGAAAGAAAATCCTTTACACTTATTATATAACATGAATAAAAATATAGGAATAGTTTTCCAAGTTCTTGACTACCTGAGTATTTAACACAATAAAGAAAATCCAGGTTTAAATGTGACTATGGGAAAGCCATCACCAAAACGTGGCGAGAAGCTCTGACCTGTGTTTGCGTAGTTCATAGAAGTCCACAAATCAAAAATAGATTGGATGTTAGAGGTCATTTACTCTAATATCAAAGGAAATGACTCTCTTTTCCATTACAATACACACAATTTGCAGTGCATTTTAATGTATCTGAATTCTGAGCAACTAAAAAACTCAACTCACTAATTCATTTTCCCATTTGACTTTTATGAGAAAGAATTACAAAAAATAGGAAAGATAATTAATACATTTAAAGATGACTCTGGGGTACTTCAACACCCTGAAGAATCCTTTCAGTCACCAGTAAAAAATATATATAATCATATTCAGCATCATTTTGGTGCTAACTCTTTGATTTTATACCCAGGCATGAAACCTTACCTTATGTGGTTGCTCTGTGCCAAGGGGTTTGCCATGGAATGTGTGCGTATTAGATAAAGAGGGAAAGAAAAAAAGAGAAGACCACAGAGAAGTCAGTAAGCAGAAGTAGTGTAAACTGAGGAATACAAGAGGAATAAAGGGAAAGAGAAAAATCAAATTTGAAGCAGCTGAAACAGTAGACAAAAGAAGGGACTAGAAAATTCTGGACCCTGGGGGTACAAGCTAAAGGCATTGTTACTCTTATCGCAGACTCTTTTCCCATTCTTTGAGAGGATGCTATACAACTACTGACAACCTTCCTTATGTTTCCTAACAATACACAATTCACCAAGGTAACCTGACAAGGGTCTTTGTTCCTGGCAATCTAAGTTACCTAATAAAAGTATGCTGAGAAACAGCTCCTTAAGACAATTCTTAGAGAACATCTCATGGTCTGATAATCACATTCCTGACATGTGAAATGACAGCTTTTGCTTTATGTCTCTATGACCCAAACATTCTCTTTAAAAATGCTCCTAAATGTTTTGTTCTCTTTCAAGTATTAAGAGGCATAGGCCCTTCCCCACCTCTCTTTTCCCTTTTTTTTTTTTTTTCACGTGTGCCTACTCTATCAACCTCCCGACTTTTCCTAAGGTTTTAACCATTCCACTTTTCTCCCTCACCCTTCTCCCTGGCCAACTCTCTGTCTTCCTTCCTTCTCCTGCTTTCTCAGTGTATAAATTGTTGAAGTACAGTATTGAAGTATATAGTACAATAAATATAGCAATGTGGTAAATGTTAGTTGCAGACTGTGTTACAATAATTATTCAGTCCATGTAGCTAATTCAGTCTTAACCAGAAATCATTACTACTTGCTAAGAACAGGTAAAGCTACTAAGAGATCTCACAACAGAATAACCTTTAACACAACTGAGCAATAAAAGGGTTTGTAGTACAATTTATGAGGTTTCAAATCCCAAATCCGCATTTTGAGAAAAGAGCCTTTTGGGTGGTATTTTCTACCCTCAAAGGAAAGACTATTACTACTTCTATATTTCACTCTAATTTGAATCACTGCTATAAAATGGTTACTTCAAATGAATTGGAGTAGCATAGACGATATTTTCTCTAAACTTTCCTGTCTTAAATCATGCTTGTGAGCCAAAGCACCTCCTGTAAGCTATTTCTAAACATACTGTATTAGAAACTGTGTTAGGCTTTGACTGCAGCCCAAACTCTGGTTTAACATTCAATGTTGCCTTTTCCTAACCTGTGACCTTGTCTTCATCTCCTCGACTACGATTTCATCATTTGTAAAACTGGAACACTAAACACTGAATTTGCAGGGTTATGGGTAGAATAAGTTGAGATATTTTAAAAACCTCTCTCAAATAATTTAACCTACATATGCATTTCATAGAACCTACTAGAGACCCAATGCATTAAATTTGTGCAAGAGTAGGCCTTCCTTCCCCCGACTGCCAGCACCAGCTTCCTTCTGGCACCCAGGACCCGGGCTTCCCTTGCAGCCCTGGCTTTGTCTGGAAGGTCATCCAGAAGGATGTCTGGTCTAATTAGCATATTACGCTTTTATTATTATAGAACCTATTATGTAGTATATAGTAGTGAAAGAAGTTTTTAGGGATAAAATCGGGAGGTTTAGGAATTAGGGGGTTCATAGAGGAGAACTGCAGAGCTGCAAAGCTGGGAGCTGCCAAAAGGTATACATTTACAGAATAAAGGGAGAGGAAGCCACTTGCTCACAGAATAAAGAGGAAGGCCACAGGGAGTGGAAAAACAAAGGGGAGGAGAAGAGGGGAGCCCCACATGGGGTTTGAGCTCTGAAGCTGCAATCGGGACCAATCAGAGGGGCTATCAGGACACCAAGAACTGCAGCCTTTATAAACCTTGGGAAAGAGGGACTTAGTGGGTCTCTCCGCCCCGCCCCACACGTGCTTGTTTCTCAATAAATATCCACATTTTCATCTACAACCTTTTGTCCGTAGCTTCATTCTTCAAATCCATCTGGACAGGAACCCGGGAAATCACCTTTGCATCCTGCCCAGACAAAAAACCATGCATTCCAGTTTAAGTTCCATGTTCCAGTAGTATATATTTATTTATTAATATGCAGTAATAATATAGTGGTCATGTTTATAAACACATACACACACATAGCCAGGTGTCATTGTTAACTTCATATTAAGATATACATATTTTTTCTTCTCCTTGCCTAAAACTTGGTTTACTTGTATTTTTAATGGCATTTTAAAATTTCTCAATTTGAAAATATTGAAGACTTCCAAGAAATATTACAATTTTTAAAATTATCTAAACAATACAAAATGCACATTGATTTACAATTCATCCGTTATGCATCTCCTCAAGCCTCTTCTTCCTCAGATCCCACCAATTCCTTTGAGTCAATAGGAAGCCCTTTCCTTGACATCACAGGTGTTTCCGGACTTACCTCTTCCAACACTGGTCCAATTTGAAATTGAATGCCATTATATTTGCATATGTGTGTTATAGTTTTGCAAGACAGTTATACTGGGTCCAATATGGCATGCATACAAATATAAAAATATTAGATAACAAGATTTCTTCATTTGTTAAGGTTTTTCATCATTCACTCAATTGCCACTTGATTTACTGTTTGTGATAAGAACTTACTGGGAAATACAAAGAAGAAGAAATAGTTTCTACTTCCAAAAAGCTCAAAATTAAATTACCTGAGCCTATTTCACAGTGGACTGAATTTAATAAAGTTTATTTAAGGATTGGTGTGTACAAAAAATATATTGAGTGTTGTAGAAGATAAAAAATTAAGACAATAGAATGCTTCCTTCTTAGAGCTTTGTTTGATTGACAAGTACACTATATATAAGTAATCAGTACATTCACAACTGTTAAGTTCCAATAACACTGACGGTATTTGTAACAATATAGAGAACTTAGATTGTGTCAAACATGCCTCTAGGTGCCTAAGCATATTATCTTAATTTGATCATCTTATAATTTTTCTGTTAGGCACGATTATTCTAATTGGACAGATGAGGAAACTGAAGTGCAGAGGTTAGATGATTGTTCAAGGTCATTTGGCTGTTAAATTTAGCATCCTAGATTTGAGTGCATGTAACTGGACCCCATACTCTACCTTAACCACTATGCAATATTGCCTCTTTTTTACTAAAGCCCTGATATATATATATATATATATATATATATATATATATATATATATATATATATTTTAAGGTGGCATACAGTTTGTATTTTGAATGAAGAATAGTCAATGAGCTGAAATGGAGGACAGACAAGAGTGGTATGGGGCGGGGGGGGGCGGGGGCAGGTTCTATTTTGAGGAAATATTATGAACAGTGGCATCACTGTAAGATACTGCACGGGGTGGTCTATAAACATGATGAATTCTATTTGGATGAAGAAAAGGCTGTGTATAGGGGAGAAGTGGAAATTAAAGCTGGAAGATAAGTGTGAAGAAACCCTGCAGCAACGAGAACACTTTAAATCTTTTAAAAGGATAAAGCTCTGAGAGCATAGACCACCTGACAAGGTGTGACAGTCTAATCTCTGTGAAGCATTTGAAGGGGTCACCAGAGCTGTCTGAGCAGAAGAGCTGTGGCTCTCCAGTCCCCGAAACAATCCTGCTGAGTTGCAGGCAGCCTGGGGAGGTTCTGCTTAAATGACTGCATGGACTCATTCTTAACATATGGGGCTCGGAAGTGCTGCCGCGTGTTGTCAGATACGCCCGTTGTAACTGTCTCCGAGAGCAAAGGAAAGAGCAGTAACTACCCCACACATCATGGCCTCTTTCTGATCCTGTCACCCTCAAGAGCCATCCAGGGGCTCCTGAACAGAATGGCTGACTTGGGCACCTTCATCCTTGAGAAGGTGAGCAGACAATGAGAGTCGATTTTTAACTGTGGCAGAAAAAGGGGAAGGTCAGTTTTAAGGTTGCGTTTACACAGGCCCGTCTCACACCCAGCGGAGAGCAGCCATCCATGGGCGTATTAAAAGGGACATGAATTTTGTAGTCAGAAAGTAAAATGACACTTTTTAGGAAGAGAAACGGTTTCAGCTGTTTGGTGGAATGATGTCCTTGGCCTTCAGAACCACGCGGGAGCCAGGACAGAAGAGCCATGTGCCCCTCTCCTCCTTTCTTCCCGCGTTCAGGGTGATTACTTGCCAAATCCATGGCAGCTGCTGACCTCGGTCCAGTGCCTTGAAGCCCTTTTCTTGGAGCCCAGGCAGCACCCTTTGAGGATTTCACCATAACTCCTTACCAATTCCTTAAGCTGTCTTGACTTCTCTACCAGAAAATTGTTATTATATTTATAACAGCATTTGGAGAATATTTCACCAAGCTGCTAAAGCCACTCTGGTTAATACAGCCAATGAATTACGCCTTCAATGCCTTTTTCTCTCTGCATGAAGTGCTCGATTAATGCACTATATAATGTTTGTAAAGACAACGGTGCTTTTTCTTCGAAAGTCATTAAGTGGGTTTTAATAAACATTGAAATGATCAATGTGTTAATTGGTTCCAGATAAGGTTTATCAAATATTTAGGAAGAGAAAATAAAGTTCTGGATGGCGGCTAATCCAATTCAAGGAAGTGGTTTTATTGGAAGAGATATGCTTAAATAGGGATAGAATTTCAACACTAAGGGCTTTTTACAATACACTTGGGGAAAAGAGGTAAGAATTAGGTTAAGTAAACTTTAATGGAACATTAGGTTTGCAAACTTAATTGAACAAAGTTAGAAAATGTGAAGTTTATGTTACAAGGATAAGCTCAAATTATGTTCTTTGGTTATGTATGATAGACCACGTGGATTTTACCTTTATTAATATGATCTGTTAATAATAACATACTGCATTGCAAAACTGATGACCGAAAAATCATTTCTTCTAATTCTGAATCTGAGGGACTGTCTGGTCATAGGCAGGGCGGTTATACAACACAGGTCAAATTCAGTACTTATCCTAACTTACTACTGCTTTAACCCCTGGAAATGAAGGAATACAGGATTAGACATGGATAGAGGTGGAAGTTATCTCTCTATCGATCTGTGTGCTGTATGTATTTCTCTTTCCTTTTTGTACTGCCCAGCCGAGGTATAACAAGAAATTTAAATTTCAAGCAACAATATAAATTAGAGGAGAAAATAAGGCACATTTGACTTTTCCTTTGAATCTCACCCTACAAATAAAACAAAGGGTACATTTTGTTGAAGGATGACAGCAGTGCAGCTGTTGTTTATGTGAGCACTCTACAGGGGAAGACAAAAAAAAAAAAAAAGTTCTAGAGCATGGGGATAACAAGAGGTCCAAGATCACCTTTTACTGTCTAAAAGGAATAGAGCATTTCTATTGTTAATAAAAGACCTTCTGCTCCCAAGAGAGCAGCACAGTCTCTCAGTTTCTGCAGGCTTCCTGGCAAACAGCTATTCCCCTGTATCAGGAAAACTTGACTTAATCCCTTTTGAATAGTCATTTCCAACTTTGTGTCAGTTTTGTTTGTTTTTTTCTTACAGTGCAGTGGAGGCAGAGGATACTAGAATTTCTGACTAACATTTGTCCATTGCACTCACATTTTATTTTCACATGTTTTGCAAGGTAATTGAACTGGCATCCCACATGAAGGTGCATACAACTTAGAATGGAAATTCCTTTAGCAAGTGTTATTGTTACTGAGGATTTAGGTCTAGAGGGGACACAGAAAGCTGAATTTGTGAAGAAAAAAAATGAGCAAAGTCATGAATTTTAAAAAATGTGAATTTAGCAGAAGACTGACATAAAGGGAAAATGCTACATTTTAAGACTTGAAGTTTCATAGAATTTTAATGAAATAAATGTTCTGAGTGATACAGGGAGAGGAAAAAAATGAGCAAAACTGAATAAATCAGGTTTAGATATGACAGAAATCCTATATTTTAATGTACAAGTTACTATTGAATTTTCTTGTCACACAAACATGTTATGGAAGAAGATATCCTTGAAAATATTCATAATGTTTAGTTCACATAAATTGTGATTATTTTAAGTGAAAAAAACATTATTAAATATATAATTTCATAAAGTTAAAACATATAACAACATTTGATGACAATATTTAAATAATATTTGGTTTTATGATGCAAATTAAAGCTGTTGGCATCTTTATTCTTTGAGTTATGGGCAATCTAATTCTAATGGCTACAAATATTCATTTGGGTTATGACTTGTGTTTACCTGTTTAAGATGTGCTAAAAACACTACTACGCAACACCGCTTCTCTACTCTGTTATGGTTTGTGCTGCATAATACTGAGCAGCTTCCACAAGGTGAAGAAAGAGTTTAAGAAAACCTCACCTATGCTAGAGAGCTACATACTCACACAATTATGGTGGATTTTATTTGGCGCTGAAAACATGATGCCATTGTGTAGTTTTTGCATCATAAAATGAGGTGTACTGTGATTTAGTATTTCCTCTTTCGAGGAAGGACGTGAGCAAGTTTTCTGTGACTTCTACTTTTCAATCAATAGAGTGTAGGAAGTAAACTATCAAAAGCACTTTGAACTATATCACCATCTCTGCCTCATAAAAACCAAGACCACATGGAACAATTAAAAAGGCAACAGACAAGCAAAATAAATAGTTGAAAGGTACATCTGAAAAGAAGTGTCAAGTTTTCCAGAAAAATCAAGACAGAATCCTTAGTTGAAGAGGGGCTTGTGCAAGCTATTCATACATTTTGAGCCTACAGGTCTTAATTTTAAAAGTGGTGTTAATAATATTTATTTGTAAAAATTACAAGGGACAACCCATTTCAGAGGTTACTCCAGTGTCTGACACATAGTATCTACACTAATAAAAGAGAAAAATGGTAATTGGCGTATGACGATACCCTTTTCATTGGCTAATCAGGGCTATATGCAAATTAACTGCCAACTAAGATTGGCAGTTAACTGCCAACTAAGATTGGCAGTTAACTGCCAACAAGATGGCGGTTAATTTGCATATGTAGGCACAATGCAGGGAGGCAAAAGGGAAAGCAGGAAGAAGCCCCCTGCCACTGACAGTGATCTGAAACCCTGGGGCCGCCTTTGCCCTGCCCCCCAGCCATGATCGGAGAATCAGGCGCCTTTGCCGCCCTGGCCAGTGATAGCAGGAAGTAGGGGTGGAGCCAGCGATGGGAGCTGGGCACGGTCAAAGCTGGCAGTCCCAGGAGCTAGGGGCCCCTTGCCTGGGCCTAAAGCGAAGCCCACGATCGCGGGGCCCCTGCAGCTGTGGGTCCCCGCTGCCCGGGCCAGGCGACTCAGCCAGAGGCATCCTGCAGAGGCGGGGCGGAGCCCACGCGATCGCGGCGCCGCCCCCCCCCCACCCCCCCGCCACTGCAGGTTCCCGCTGCCCGGGCCGGACGCCTAGGCCAGAGGCGTCAGGCCTGGGCAAGGGGCCGATCCTGTGATTGGAGGGTGATGGGGGTCAATGCCTGAGGGCTCCCAGTATGTGAAAGGGGGCAGGCTGGGCTGAGGGACACTCCCCACACACACACCCAGTGCACGAATTTCGTGCACCGGGCCCCTAGTCTAAACTAACACAAGACAAATATGCAAATTCACTGTACCTTCACTATGCCTTAAGCCACGCCCGCCATCCAATCAAAGCGACTATATGCAAATTAACCCAGCCAAGATGGTGGCCGGCAGCCACGGAGCTGGAGCAAGCAGGAGGCTTGGTTGCCCCAATGATGGGGGAAGCCAAGCTTCCCACCTGCCGTAGCTCTGAGCTCCACTCAAAGCAACAAAGTTTCAATTATAGAAGGTAAATAAACCCCAGATACCTGCTTTCAGCCGGCCGTGGCCACGGAACTGGAGCGAGCAGGAGTGGGTTGCCCCTGGCAATGGAGGAAGCCAAGTTTCCCTCCTGCCTGCCCTGGCTGGCTCTGAGCTCCTCTCAAGGCTACAAAGTTTCAATTATAGAAGGTAAATAAATCCCAGAATAAAAATAAGTAAATAAAAGGAGAGGCTGGGAGCTTCCTGCTGGGGGGGGGGGGGGGGTTGGCCAGCCTGAAAAAGGCCCTCAGTTCCTCACCCAAACTGGCCAGGCACCCCAGTTGGGAAGCCCACCCTGAAGGGGGTGTGACCAGCCTGCAAACAGCCATCAGCCCCTCACCCAGGCTGGCCAGGCACCCCATTGGGGACCTGTGTCCTGAAGGGGGTGTGACCAGCATGCAAACAGCCATCAGCCCCTCACCCAGGCTGGCCAGGCACCCCATTGGGGACCTGTGTCCTGAAGGGGGTGTGACCAGCCTGCAAACAGCCATCAACCCCTCACCCAGGCTGGCCAGGCACCCCATTGGGGACCTGTGTCCTGAAGGGGGTGTGAACAGCCTGCAAACACCCATGAGCCCCTCACCCAGGCTGGCCAGTCACCCCAGCGGGACCCCCACCCTGATCCAGGACACCCTTCAGGGAAAACCAGCCAGCCCCCACCCGTGCACCAGGCCTCTATCCTATATAATAAAAGGGTAATGTGCAAAATGACCCTAACAGCAGAACGACTGGGAATGACTGGTCACTATGACACACACTGACCACCAGGGGGCAGATGCTCAATGCAGGAGCTGCTCTCTGGTGGTCAGTGTGCTCCCACAGGGGGAGCTCTGCTCAGCCACAAGCCAGGATGACGGCTGCTAGTACAGTGGTGGTTGTGGGAGCCTCTCCTGCCTCCTCAGCAGCACTAAGGATGTCCGACTGCAGCTTACGCCTGCTCCCCGCTGGCAAGTGGACATCCCTTGAGGGCTGCTGGGCTGCCAGAGGGATGTCTGACTGCCAGCTTGGGCCCGATCCCCCAGGGAGCGGGCCTAAGCCAGCAGGTGGACATCCTTCGAGGGTTCCCAGACTGTAATAGGTCATAGGCCAGGCTGAGGGACCCCCCTGAGTGCACAAATTTTTGTGCACCGGGCCTCTAGGATACTCAATAAAGACTACATTTTAGTTAGTATAAACAGAAGTAGTATGTTGTTTCCTATGGAGTGTTTGTGTATTTTACTTAAGATACACATACTTTATCTTATTTAAGACAACATAAACTGACTGTAGGGTTTAATTTTATTATTTGTGTTTATATAGGCCAACAGGAGAGCACAACTTGCCTAATAGATCCAACAGGGTTTGTTAAAATTTAATTTAACCATCATCAAAAGGGTTTTCTTTTTAGATAGCCTGCTAAAGATTATTGTTATATAAATGATGACTGTAAGTCAACTTCAAAGTCTAGCTGAACTTTCATGCTTCCTATAGATATTAATATTTAAAAATTTCTACTCACACAGTACATAATTTGATCTTCACAACAGTCAATGAATAATTGGTCAAGGTCAAACAGAATTGGCAGAGTGAAGACTGGAATCCAAGTTCCAACTTCTATTTTACTCCTAATTAATTACTCCTCACTGCTTAATATTGCTGGTACCTGCTACCTTTTACTTCTTGTGTAAAAGCAGTGAAAGTGATATGATAAGCTCTATAATACTCTCATATTGTAGATAGAAATGACCAATGCACAGATAGTAAGAGCAAGCATCCCTGGTAACACTTTGTCTTAAAGTTAAGACTGGCTGACAGCCTAGAGACAAGGTGCATGTGGTGCAGGTGATGTGTTCAACTGCACTCTTCAAAGCCATGGACAGAAGAAAAACGAATTTGGAATGCAAGGGATATAATAACCCTGACTTTATGTCCTAGAGTTTGGTGATATGTTTATTTTATAATAGAAACAATGCATTCATTCACCATAAGCACTACAGTACAACAATGCAATGTTACGCAGTGCAATGGATAAATTGAAATGTAATCCTACCAAAATAGCAATATTGTATGTAATACAAAAATATTATTCAATGTTTCTATTTTTACCTAAAGTTAAAATTAGTTAAATTAAATTACAATGTCAGTTCTTTAGTTGCACTAGCATATAAGATGCTCAGAAGAGATGCATGTGGCTAGTGGCTACTGTGTTGGTCAGGCCAGTTCTAGATAGTCTTGTTATATTATTTTTTAAAGTTTATCTTTTGTGTTGAGAATATTACAGGTGTTCCCCAATTTCCTCCCATTAATTCCCTCCACCGGGCTTCTCCTGACCCAAGCCTTCACAGTTCTACTGTCTGTTTCCATAGGTTATGCATATATGCATATAAGGTCTTTAGTTAATCTCTTGATCCTATTATCCTATATAATAAAAAGTAATATGCAAATAGACTGAACGGCAGATCAACCGAACAACCAATCAAAGTGTAATCTTATATAATAAAAGGCTAATGTGCAAATCTACCAAAGGGCAGAATGATTGGTTGCTATGACACACACTGACCACCAGGGGCAGACGCTCCACGCAGGAGCTGCGCTCTGGTGGTCAATGTGCTCCCACAGCGGGAGCGCCACTTAGCCAGAAGCTGGGCTCATGGCTGGTGAGTGCAGTGGCGGTGGTAGGAGCCTCTCTCACCTCCATGGCAGCTGGACAGTCCCTGAGGGCTTCCAGACTGTGAGAGGGAGCAGGCTGGGCTGAGGGACCCCCCTTCCCAGAGTGCACAAGTTTTGTGCACCGGGCCTCTAGTATGTTAATGATATGCTAAAGCTGCTCAACAGCTCGCTATGATGTGCACGGGGGGAGATGCTTCGACCAATAGGTTAGCTTGCTTCTGAGATCTGGCCTATTGATCGGGACAGAGTCAGATGAACTGGACACACCCTGGAGCCCTCTCATGGCCCCTCCATGGCCCGATCGTGCACTGGTGGGGTCCCTCAGCCTGGCCTGTGCCCTCTTGCAATCTGCAATCCCTCAGGGGATGTCAGAGAGCCAGTTTCAGCCCGATCCCACAGGCCACTCCCCTTAGGAGGGCACCAGGCACAGGGCTCATGGCTGGCGAGTGCTGCTGCAGCAGTGAGAGCCTCTCCTGATCGAGACTGATTGGGCGCCGCGAGCCTGTGGCAGGCACAGTGGGGCCAGGATGAGCAGGAGGGGCAGGTAGGAGCTGCAGGCAGCATTGGACTGCGGGTTTCGGCCCAATCCCAGCAGGCCACCCAGAGAGACCCCACTTGTGCACAAATTTGTGCACCAGACCTCTAGTATTCTATAAAATTGGGAATTTGAAACCAAGGTCATTATGATTTTATTAAATTTAGCTTTGAACCCTAGCTATAGAAATCATATATCTCTCTCAATACCCTTCATAGTGCTAGCCTTTTCCCTGATAATCAGCAACCCCAAAGGCAGCAGAAGGCAATAGCCCAGACCTTACTAATGGTCACAAGGTCTGGACCTCTGGTAGGCTAAAGATAACAGCTTGACCTAACTTATGTTTTAGCTCCTGAGTCCCAAGTGGAATGACCTACTAGTTTCTTTCCCATGAAACTAGACAAAGGGACATGGGAACTCAGAGCTGTTTTTAAGACTTAAAACAATGATTACCTCAGCTCCTACCAATCAGCTCCCACCATGGCACTGTGCGCCCTAATCCACAGTGTCTTGTAATGTTGCAATACATGACCTGTAACCTGCATGCCATTGGAGAGTTGAGTCTTTTTGAACAAGAGCTCGCCTGCACTCCAGATTGGCCAGTTACGCAATAAACCATAACAAATCTCCTTTCTATACTGCAGACTCCTGTTTGTGAATTTCAGCCAGTGCACACAGGCAGATGGACTCAAATCATGGGACCCAATAATAATGTCAGGGCAATACAAAGTTGCTAAACTGTCAAAAATACTTGTGTATTTGTGGAACATATAGGTTCATTTCAATTGTAGCTAGTCTCAAATCAAAAGATATGATAAAATACTTGGTTTGCTCAAAGTCTTCAAGCAAATGGAATATTTTTAAATTGCTTTCTTTTTCAATACCTTGTTTCTTATGTCTTTGTCATGTTATATTACTTTTTCATTGTTAATGTTTATTTTATACATTATTAAATTATTAGTCTTCACTCCTGTTTGCTTCTTCTTTATTCTGTAAGTTGTAATTTAGTTCTCTCTTTTTTTTACTTCTTATATTTCAGCTTTCCTTTCTTTTTCTTTCTTTCTTTGTTTGGAAACTGCAAACACTTAAGGATTTAGACTCATATCAATTTAAGTGGAGCATCTTGCATAAGATGTCTCTTCGAGTGATCAAAAAGTTTTATCGCAGACATCCACAGGAGGCTCTTCATACCCACCAACAGGCTTCTCTCCTGGCCTCTTTCCTCCTTGTAATGTGTATTCTGCATAAGGACCTCACAGAAGGCTGTAAGGTGAAAAGGGAAATGTATTAGCCTTGAGATGAAATGCCGTAATGTGTGTGCTGATTATAATTAACATTCCAAGTAAGGGTACTTCAGAATGCCACAAAAATATGGTTTTTGAATGCTCTTTCAAAATCTTTCATCTGATTTGTGGGGTGGGAACAATATAAACAATTAAGGCTTTTGCCTTCTTTTCTATGGATGTGGATTAGTCTATGTTTATTAAACCATCTCGAAGTAAAACTATCATCTAACTTCAAGCTAGTGTAGACATTTTTGCTGCATTTGATTTAAGCCATGTCAAATAATTTTCTGAAAAATAAAAATTACATCAAAACTACCAATTCTTTCCTTTTTTTTTTTATTCATCGGTTATTTTAAATAATATAGGAAGAAAGATCTCAGTCATCACTATTAAAAATAATAAACCATTTTTACCTGTAAAAGGGAAATGTGAAATGAGAGGAGGAAACAAAAGCCTAGAATCAGATGTATTAGATAGAATGTGGAAATGGATGTACAGTATTGATTGCATTTCCATATTATAGTCCAGTCAGATAAGTTCCTTATTTTCAGGCATTGCAGTTCTCTTTAAGAGATGTGGTATATCCTACAGACCTACCACCTGGTGATTGAGTTTCCTGTTCTATTGAACTCATTATTTTATCAAAAGAGTTCATCTATCACATCTCATCTGTGGCACCCCTTATGTAGGATGTGGATATCTTTATCTCAAGAATACTAATCAAGGGTAAGGAAGCTATAGCCCTATGGCCAAGTTGGGCCCTTATGTGCTCCACCCCTAGTTAAGAAAAATGTTTAAATATTTCAGGTTCTTTAAGAGGGTATGAGGCAAAGATCATACCTGGCCTACGCAGCCTAAGTATTATACTGTCTGGCTCTCCACAGAAAAAGTCTGCCCATCTCTGACTTATGGGAAGAAAAAAAGTCCTTCTAAATTGTCAATATTATTATTGTGTACACTGTATCATGCCTAGTCCTCTTAGCAAATGCAATATCGGATCATGAATTTGGTGAATGAAAGGGGGGTATGTACAAATTCAGGGACTGAAAGTAACCTCATGGGATCAACCTATCTAATAAAAGGATAATATGGAAATTAACCATCACTCTGTCACAAAGATGGCGGCGTCCATAGCCACAAGATGGAGGCTCCCAGTCCTCTCAGCCCCACCGCTGGAGTGTCTGGTTCTGTCATCCCTGCCAGTGGAGCGGCGGCCAAGCAGCGAGGCTGGATCTGCCCCCTCAGGTGGATCCAGCCTCACCTCTCAGCTGCCACTGGAGTGTCTGGTCCTGTCAGCCCTGCTTGCCCCTCGCTGAGAGCAGACAGCAGGGCCCTGCTTGCCCTGGTGATGGTGGTGAGGGGCAAGCAGGAACCCGCAGAGAGCAGACAGCAGGGCCATGCTTGCCCCTGGCTGTGATGGCAGGCCAGACAGCAGACACCAGGACCCCGCAGTGAGCAGACACCAGGACCCTGCTTGCCCCTTGCCATGGCAGCAAGCCAGCGAGCAGACAGGCAGGCAGGTCTGCAGAGAACAGAGAACCACGGGGAGAAAGCGTAAGCATCAGTAGAACATCCCTTGAGGGCTCCCAGGTTGGAGAGGGTGCAGGTCAGGCTGAGGGACCCATTCCCACCCCCACCTCCCCGTGTACGAATTTTGTGCACTGGGCCTCTAGCTTGATCATAAATGCCTAACTGGGCAGGTCATGAAGGGTAGTCACGCTCCAAGCCTCTAACTTCTTTAACTTAAGCAAATCCTCCCTGTTCATTGTTATTGTACATCTAGGTTAACACACTTTGAAATGCCAGAGTAATCCTCTTTTCCAGACCACTTGGAGACTGGAGCACCCTCAAGGGAGCACGGAATCTTAACTAGCCTGAACCTTGCTTTCTCCAACCTTCATGTAATCTTTCTTACATTCCCCCCTAAAAAGAAACGGCAAAACTGAGACCTTGCTTTTCCCAGCACATTGTCAGTGTGGCTCAGATAAACTCTTGCAGGTTTGGATATTATTACAGCGACAATTTCTAACATTTTTAAAAATTAAAACATTATTTTTTCCCCTCTATATTCTCTTAACCTCACCAACTTGCTGTGTATTCACAGGTAGTATGGTCATGTTATTAGTCAGTTTACAAAAAGCTCATGCTCTTTACTATAGTGAAACCAATTTCTGTAAATATTCCAGGGAACTTCTTATTAATTAAAGCTACCAAACTAATCTGTATTTGCTCAAACAACATTACTGTTTGTATACAATTCTTAAGACTAGAATTATATTGTATCTGTTAAAGAATTTCTGTTTGGCCACTTTCCTTTTCGTATTTAGAGTATCACTTTCAGATTTTGAGCTATCACTTTAATACCACCAAGAAGGTGAATCTTGCTTTTAGCTCCTTAATCAAAGCATCGATAAGCTCTGATACTTTAAAAGAAGCCAATTTGTTTTTGAAGTGCTAACTTATTCTCTAAAGGTACACAGTCCATTATTGACTTATCACGGACCTGCATTACCATCTGCTCTTTAAGGAAGTCACATGATAAGAAATGACAGACTTGACCTCAAAACCTCTCTTTGGTCCTGCATGTAATGGTGTTTTTAAACCGGAAGGACATTTCATGTTTGATATATCTCATTCTTTACAAATGTGACTAAAATTTTGCAATAATAAAATTCATGTTGTCCTCAAATAGAGAAGTTCTATATATTGTAAAGTTTAATTTAATAATAAAATAAAATTTAACATTATTTCTATCATGTAGCATAGAGTAGTACATATCAATAATTCTGTTTCCACTATATTTAAGCTTCATAAAGATTCTGAATTGTCATATGTCTATTTTCCTTCGTTTAAGGCAAGTTATTTGAGGATTAAACAACTTGAGGACTCAGCACTAATTACCCCAAATCATCTTGCCTAGGATGGGAGCTACTTAGAAATAAGGAGATCATTTCTATAATCCTTCATTATGCAAGCAAAAAACACCGTTAAAGTTTAAATTTCGAAAGTTTAAGTTCCATGCATCTGTGGGGGAGCTAATGATGATTTTTGCATGAGAATATAATTTTTTCTCCATACTGAAATCCGTGAGAGTAAGCCAGGACTTCAGCTACCCAAGTTTTTCTGAAAATCTTCAGCTCCATAAAGGTAATTCCAGGAGAGCTTGTCAGCAATGTCAATCTTTCTTCTTCTCTATTCATATTGACATTTCCCTAGTCCCACAGAGAAACATAAAAATTCCATTTCAGTGCTCATTTCTTCAAGTGTTCAAAATGAATTCCCTGCAGATCTCTAATTCTTCATTCATTACTTTTAAAGTTACCACTGAATAGATGTTAGCTATATGTCAGAATCCTCACCATACAATCACTTATACGAGATAATTATTGATATTTTTATCTTAGAAACAGAAAACTAAGACTTGAAATGATAGTCTAAAATCATATATAACTACAGAATTGGCATTTCATTCCAAATGCTTCCAACTTAATTAGCCATGAAATGGATCACTACTTTATACTAAAGTTCATCAATGGACTTGGAAGAGACCAAGAATTTTATATTCCTGTGTCAGTTGGGGTCTTCCAAGAAGCAAATGTCAAACTGGATTAGGTATGGACAAGAAAGACCGGGTGAGATGACTGTGAAGAAAAAGGAGAGAGGAGCCAGGAATGCTTTCTCGTATGAGGCAAGTCTGACATCTCAGAAGAAGAGGGGGAAAGAAGGCGGACTGGGTATTAGGTCTCAGATGACATTGTAGTTCCAAGAAAAGCTCATTGAGGCAGATGGATGAGTGTTTACTTGAGCCAAAGTTGCCTCACCTTGCCAAGCTCAAGTTCCTAGCTTGAAGGAACAAGGCCTCAGCTTGGAAAATGATGGGGACATCAATTACACTGATTGCAGCAGGGGATCTAAGTGATGCATTTGATGGCTGACAAAAATCCTCAAAGAATGAAAGAACATATTTCTCAATAAAAATTTAGGAAAACGGGGCACCTATGAATGTGCATGTGAATTATATACTATATACTTTTCGTGAGGTCAGACACTAATTCCTTTCATCCTTTCATGAACCTCTCCTCCATCTCAACTTGGTGTCTCCCCAAAGTCACTGATTTTTCCAAGACTTCTTTTCCCGGAATCCAACCCTTTGCCAAGTGTTCTTTGACAGGGATTTACTATTAACTAAGGTTGGAGAGTTGAAGGGTGTTTTTTGTTGATATTCTTCCCGGGGGACTGCATTATATTAGGCTATTTTTAAAGTCTCAAAGCACTCTTTTCACATCCAAAGGAAAGATCCTTAAAAGCAAATGAGCTGTGATTTCTTTATCCAGTGTGAATAATGTTACAGTAAGTTGCAACTCTAGAAACTCAGATTTATTTGTGCTATTATCTCAAGTATTTTAGGAGGAAAAAGTTAAGTTGCCAATGAGATGTTGAGCCACCTAGAAACAAAAATAAATACACTAAAATTCAATATTAAAGCAAACCATTCTGATAAGGAAATGCTGCTGGTACAGATACACGCTTTATCTGATTTGTGACCTAGTTCTTGGTTTGAAAGTCACTCTGGCCGGCTTATTTGTCTCCACAGTGTTTTGATGTGCTCTGTATTACAAGTGCTGCCTCTCATTTGCATTCCTCTATGTCCAAAACCCGGTTCAGCTAATCTTTTACTGCTACCGTTATTTTCTTCTCTTAAACAATTGTCTAAATGCCAGGTATCCTAAAAGCATTTTCAAAAAAATTAAAATCACAAGTTCTAAATCCCCGGGGAAAAATAGTAAAAGGCTTTAGGATGGGATTTATCTTCATTATCCTCTAGGTACCTTTCCATTTCTAACTGCTGTCTACAGTTTAGAGGAGTAAAGAGGTATATGAAGCCTTTTTCTCTTTTTATAGTTTTTCCTTTCCCAGCTCAATCTATTATTTAAGTTAGCAGGCCAGGGCGTTCCCCGGAAATCTTCCCCTTTTCATTTTCAACTTGGGAGAGAAGGAAAAAAAAATTACGGTCAATAACATGCATTTCTTAAATGTGAGCTCTATATAGCAACAAGTACCTTTTTTTTCACACTGTAAATCAAACGTAAGTGTGAGCAGAGACCAAATGACATTGAAAATTAGAGTTTTTGTGCCATTTGAGTAATTTATAAAATTTCCCTGCCAATGAACATATCGTCAGGTATATTTCGCAGACTGATTGAGCTAAATTCCACTTCTGCATCAGTCAGAGTCCCTGAGTAAATGATCAACTGTCCAAGATCTATTGCTTATATAGACATAATAATAAGACTATAAATTTTAGTCTTCAATTTGCATGAGTGCTTCATTTAAGTAATCTTCATGTTCTGCTTTGTAGCTGTATTTCTTTCCTCTATCAGCTGCTCATTTCTCACCAGTACACCATGTTTAAAACACAAGTCTCTAGTAATCAACTTAATCTATTACTGCGTTCTATTTTGACTTTTTCCTTCTCTAAAGTAATAAGTATAAGCTAAACTTTAATATCCTAGTACAATATTAAGTCATATTATTCCAAAAGATGTATCATGTTGTCATAAGGAAATGTCCCCTTCAAAATGTTAATGTGGACTTATATAGGACAGACATGACATAGCTGCATTAACCAGCCAGCTGAGAATAAATATGTCACCCTATATTCCCCATAGTGTGCGTTTTTCAGTCACATACTCATCTGCTAAAACATATGCGTCTGAATTATGTTAAGAATCTTGGTTTAAGTCAGTCACACAATTTAAACACCTGCACATGGCCTGTATTTTCATCCCCTATTGAAAGTCTCTATTCAGCAGCAAAGATACATTTAGAAAACTCTAAGGAGAAATAAGTCTGTGGACAGTCTTCCTTAGTTATTTTCATTTGAGCTTACATACTGTCTGACCTATTTTACTTATGTTGCGGAGACATTACAAGATCTTTTTAAATCCTAAAAAGTGGTTGAGAGAAAAAAAAATGTATTGTACACACACATACCCACACACTCATAAAATGGACAAATGGATGAAGTGCCAAGTATCATACATTTTTTTGTGCTAATTTCTAAAGTACAAGCACAGACACATAAAAACTATTGGCAATCCCAAAAATATGAAGGACTCCTTAGCTATAAAAAAATAATGTATGGTGTATGGAATGCACTGAGTCGATTCATTGCTTCTCAGGGGGACATTCTTATTTTGACCTATGGATAAATCAGCTAATGGCATAAAAGCTAAAATTGGACTGTCCTTTCCTTAGCCTATGTGTAAATTTAATTACTATAGAAATTATTACTCAATATTCCCTAGGTGTAGGGACTTCTATAGGTTGAAGCTATATTAATAAATGATGTATTTTCATACACTGAAATAAGCTTAATTATTTATAAAATGTATTCTTTCTTTTTTTTTATTAGCAAGTATTAAAAATTTGCTGCTTTTTTTGGAGAAATCCTACCTTACCTTCTTATCTTCATAGGAGACATTTTTATTAAATGTATAGTCCTACATATTACATTTTAACTGGTTCGGGAAATAATCTGTTCTTGTGGTTTTGATTCCACAAATAATGCAGAGTAAGTGACCCACAATAGGTTTGTAAGATTTTATATTTAAAAATCAATCATCTTGCCATTTTAAGCTTCACCATGTGAAGCACTTGGAAGTTGTCATTCCCATTCTTAAAGCAGCAACAAACTAGCTGGACAGATGATCAATAATGTTTCTTGTACCCATTAGAGAACTGAGGTTGCAGGGCAACTGCTACCCTGGAAACTGGAGAGACAGACCCATCCATTGAAAGACAGCTTTTGCCTGCCCACTTGGGCAATGTCCCTGGAGACCTGACCTGATGGAAATACTGAATGTAATTTTGCCTAATTGCTGGAGGCTGAGGTGGACTGGCTGAGAAGGAACAACAAATGCTGAGTTGGTTTACTTCCGGGAACCACTTCACGTTCTCATAATGCATATCTGAAAAAGATTCCTTTGCCGCTTTAGCAGAGGGAAAGGGAAGAGTAACCGTTGTGAAGTAGACTCGAAGCCTTCTCAATGACACCTATATTACCTCTGAAGGAAAGAACTTGGCTGAGCCCTTATTCCAGGTAGGGAAAGAAATTCCTCCCACTCCCTTACCTCCAGCCTTCCCCCCTACCAAAAGAAAACAACAAACACCCAAACAAGCAAAAACCCAAAACAGACAAGAAACATAGTCAACAGATGTTAGAGTTTCAAGGAAGTAGACTGGGAATACTTACAAATTTTATACCCTGGGAAGAGAATAGGGAACAGGGAAAAAAAGCTACTCTACTGAAAAAAACTATTGTAGAGGTCACAGCCCAAGGACACTGGCTGTCTAAAAGGGTGAACTTTTTATCAGATTATAGAATGCAGTCCCTCTCCCATTCGTTATCACCACATCAATAGGGTTTCATCTGAAAGGATTTCAAAGTATAGATTCTCTCTAAGGAGGAGTACCTAGGGAAACCCAAAGTCAACAGGATGGACAAAAATTAGGAACATTAAAGAAATGTGAATCCGCTGTCACCTACAGCGATAGCAAATATTAAACACAGCCAAGTTCTAGACAGATTAACATTAAATCTCACAATAAAGGTCTAAATACCTCAGTTCCTATTACCGAATAAAAGATGCCCAGCTTTGAACAAAATTATTACAAGGCATGTCAAAAGGCAATAAAATCCAAAGTCTGAAAAGGAAAAGAAATAATCATAACCAAAACCAGATCTGACACATGTGGTAATTATTGCACAGGAAATTTAAAATAGCTATAATTAATATGTTAAGGGCACTATTGAAAAAAACTAAATCACACAAAAATAAATGAGTATTATAAGAAGGGGTATGGCCATTATAAGAAGGAATGAAATGGAAATAATAGAAATAAAAACACGTTGGAGGAAAAATTAATTCCTTTGATGAATTCATCAGTACATGGCATGGCTGAGGAAAGAATCAGTAAGCTTGAAGATTGGTTCATTGAAATAGAAATAAAAAATTAATCAGAGTAAGAAAGAACTGAAAAAAATTCAAAATTTAAAATGCACAAAATTTGAAAAACAAACACAGAACAGAGGAAAAAAATGGAATAATTATTTAAAGTATTTAATAGCTGAAAAATTTTCAAAATTAATGATAGACAACATGCCACAAATTGAGGATGCTAAAAGAGTGACAAGCAGGATAAATACCAAAACAAACAATAGCACATCTAAGCATATCATATTCAAACTATAGGAAACTAAAGACAGAAAATCTTAAAAGAAGGCAGAGGAAAAAATAAAAACACTTTTAGAAGAACAAGAATAAGAATTATATATGATTTTGTTATTGGTGAAAGTGAGGTACCTTTTTCCCCACTGGGTGCTACAGAAAAGAATTTTCTGAGACTCACACAGGAGGATGAGTAATTCTTATTTGCATGGAATTACATATCTCGGTTTCCAGAATCCCATGTCCCTGAATCCAGTCCTGGATGGTATGCAGTTGAGAATTCAGTAGAGCTAGAAGCAGAGACAGTGTTCAGTTTCCATTCTGTATTTCAGCTGGTCCTGTTAGTTGCTGTCTATTAGTCTGTTGTGTGTGGGGTCCACATGGCTATGGGCCATGTGGGGGAGTGAGTGCAGAGGGAGCATGAGAGGCCCAAAAGCCAGGGGGCAAGCATGAGCAACAAGAGCAAGAACTCCTTCAGGGGTTCTCAACCTGTGGGTCGCGACCCCTTTGGCAGTCGAAGGACCCTTTCACAGGGTTTGCCTGAGACCATCCTGCATATCAGATATTTACATTATGATTCATAACAGTAGCAACATTACAGTTATGAAGTAGCAAGGAAAATAATGTTATGGTTGGGTCACAACATGAGGAACTGTATTTAAAGGGCCAGAAGGTTGAGAACCACTGGTTTAAGAGATTAAATGTCTTCAATCTTCCCAGGCTTATAGTGGCCATGCCTACTCATGCCATTGACCTGTTCCCAGGTGAGACTGACAAACAAGCATCTTCCCTATGTCACCCAGACTTTACTGGGCATGCACTTAAACTGCAGCGTCTGGGCAAATCTACACAAATGACTACAATATTTGGCCTTCCCTTTGCTCCTTTCTAGTTATTCATAACTAGTTTAGATTACAATGGTATCAATTCCTTGTTGGATTCCATGCAAGCAAGAAGAGAATATAATAAACACTTAAAATTTTGGAAAAAAAACAATAACAATAAATTCTATAGCCAGTAAAATTATATTTCAAATGTAGAGAAATAAAACAACTCCAAAAAGTTAAAACAAAATAAACACGAGAGGATTCATTGCCCACAGACCTGCCTGTAAGAATGTTGAAGAAGAATGACTAAAAAGTGGATATACATAAAGAAAGAAAGAGCATCAAATAAAGAGCAAATGAAGGTAAAATGAAGACTTTTATTATTTTACTAGAGGCCCAGTGCACGAATTCGTGCATGGGTGGGGTCCCTTGGCCTGGCCAGCAATCAGGCCAATTGGGGCTCCTGGCCGGGGAGGGATTGTGGGAGGGTTCCAGGGCATGTCCGGTCCTCTTGCTCAGTCCCAATTGGCCGGACCCCAGCAGCAAGCTAACCTACCAGTCAGAATGTCTGCCCCCTGGTGATCAATGCGTGTCATAGCAACTGGTCGAACAGTTGACCAAATGGTCAACTGGTTGGATACTTAGCATATTACGCTTTTATTATATAGGATGTTAATTGATATAAAAATAACTTTGTTTAAAGCAATAATGTAATAGTAGTAACGTATTAGTTGATTATAACATATGATGACGTGAAATGGAAGGCATCAGTGTCACGAGGGATAAGAGGGAAGAATTGGAATAATTTGTTATAAGTTACCTGGCCTATATGTGAAGAAATACAGTGCTATTTAAGGTGGATTCAGATTCGTTGAAAATGTTTGAGAAACTCTCACAAACTAGAATAGTCCAAGTAATGAGATAAGGTTTAAAAAAAAAAAAAAGCAGCCGAGACCGGTTTGGCTCAGTGGATGGAGCATCGGCCTGCGGACTGAAGGGTCCCGGGTTCGATTCCGGTCGGGGGCATGTACCTGGGTTGCGGGCATATCCCCAGTGGGGGATGTGCAGGAGGCAGCTGGTCGATGTTTCTCTCTCATCGATGTTTCTGACTCTCTATCTCTCTCCCTTCCTCTCTGTAAAAAATCAATAAAATATATTTAAAAAAAAAAAAAAAAAAGCAAAATGTATGCTATTACATTTCTTAGGCTCCACACAGATCTGTAGAGAAGTAGGAAGACATTGGTTTGTCTTCCTTCACATACTTAACAATTTCCCTGCCTTATATGCAACTAACTTGGTCAAAATGGTAAAATTCAAGTGAAGCCTATTCAAAAGTCTCTCATTTGAATGATTTGAAAATATATTTAAATAGGTCATTTTTTTTTCATTCAGATACATTTTTAATGTTTCTTGCCTTGCTAGATGATTTGAAAAATGTCCACTAAAATGGCCAATTTTAGGTTGATTTCTGATAGCTGAAAAGAATCTTTAGAGTCAGTAGATCTGATGCATCCTTAAAATCCGTAGTTTTAAAAATGCCAAATTGATGCCCTAGCCCAGCCGTGGGCAAACTATGGCCCGGGGGCCGGATACGACCCGTTTGAAATGAATAAAACTAAAAAAAAAAAAGACCGTACCCTTTTATGTAATGATGTTTACTTTGAATTTATATTAGTTCACACAAACACTCCATCAATGCTTTTGTTCCAGCCCTCCGGTCTAGTTTAAGAACCCATTGTGGCCCTTGAGTCAAAAAGTTTGCCCACCCCTGCCTAGCCGATTTGGCTTGGTGGATAGAGCTTCAGCCTGTGGACTGAAGTGTCCCAGGTTCAATTCTGGTCAAGGGCATGTACCTTGGTTGCGAGCACAACCCCGGTGGGGAGTGTGCAGGAGGCAGCTGATCGATGTATCTCTCTTATCGATGTTTCTAAGTCTCTACCCGTCTCTCTTCCTTTCTGTAAAAAATCCATAAAATATATTTTTTAAAAAATGTCAAATTGACATGTCAGTTCAGATGCCTCTAGATAGAAATAGGCAACCATACACAATATTAAAAAAAAAAATTATGATTGGGACCACATATGAGAAATTCTGTGTGTGTTTTTTTTTTTTTATCTTAATTATTCTTGACAGAGGAATTGGGAGTTTTTAAACACAAATCTTACTAATTTGTCTTTTATCCTTATTACTCTTTAACATAAAAAAAAAAAAAAGGCATGGTGTTTCTAGTGATTAAACTCACTGGCCCTGGGATACCTGAAGTTAGAAATCATCACCTGAGAAAAGCAGGAGAGATATGACACGAGTAAATGACTTAGCTTTTTTAAATGGTCATTTTGCTCATGCACCATTCTAAACATCTATATATATAAAAGCCAAGTGACCAGAACAACTGGAATGACTGGAATGACCTGTGGCTATGATGTGCACTGCAGCAGGACAACTGATCGATCAGGTGTGGGGCTGGCTGGCCAACCTCTTGCGTCCCCTCCCTCCAGCCGGCCAAACCCCACCCATGCACAGATTTGTGCACTGGGCCTCTAGTGTTTGTATAATTTTCTTTGAGAAAATTGTACAATCTCCTGTACATAGGAAATTTAAAGAAAGTCAGAAACTGGTGGCCTTTATGATATATTAGGCTCAGATATGTCCTTTTTTTGGGCTTATATAGGTGATTTCTTTAGTTGCCAGAATTTAAGAATCAGAATGTTTCCCATATAAATCTGAATTTTCAGTTTCTTTGAAGAACAAAGATACTGGTCAATAGCACTCTCTGAAATGGATTTTTGGAGCTTCCTGGTTCTAGTCCCATTTTATAAGGCCATTGAGACTACATGGAAACCAGTTCCTAGAAAAGGATCCTGTGAAATTAATGAACAATATTGATTTTCTGTAATATTTAAGTGATAAAAGCCCATAGCTTTCATATCTATAGGTTTAGAGAAGAATGGCACCATTATAAATCGACTGCTTCTATTAAAAATCAAGTAAATGTTCATAAACACATTTTTTATCTCTTCCATTCTTTCACCCCCATAACTTTTGATTCCAAAATGCTCTTTCAGCAGATACTCATGTATAAAGCTTGACTCACAAAATTGTTAACCTGTCCTTAATTTTTCTCCTGCTACACAGAAAAAATAATTTAATCTAATATATAATGAGTTTTCTTATATTGACCTCTTCTTTTATTTGAACTGTGCTATCACATAACTTTTATACTACCAGCATTATATGGTTTTAAGATTCTATTCTAGAATCACAGGTTACCTATTCTTTATAATGTATGACTTTTAAAATGTAAACAGGAATTAGTGAAGTATCAAAAGTAGACACAAATATAAATGATCCTTTAGTTCACAGGTCTGAAATATTTATTTTTAAAAAAATTAGTTATAAACAGAAATACAATTATTATAATAAAGGTCACATCCATTAATCCATATTTCACTTTTTTACTTCTCATGATTGCCTAGCTTTTCCCTGCATTTTATTTATACAATTTGAAGTTTGAGTATCAGTTTCAGTTTTTCTATTTGCCTCATAAAAAATAAAGATGTTTCTCTATGTCAGTCGAGTTGTCCTAATTTAGAAAACTGTCAGTGAGAATTTGTCAAAAAAAGTTTATTCTTCTCTAAAACTTTGGATTCATATTGAATAAACCCATTGACTTATGTTCCAATTGACATTGGAATTGTTTATATTTTTTAAAAAATTTGATCAGAAATCTAGTGTTGACATTTCCAAAATAGATGTACCCAAATTTAGTGCAAAATTGCTCAAATTAACTTAGAATATGCTATTTAGTTGCAATGATTTAACATGTATAATATAATAAAACACTAGAGGCCTAGTGCAAGGATTCGTGTACTGGTGGGATCCCTCAGCCTGGCCTGTGCTCTCTCACAATCCAGGACCCCTCAGGGGATGTCAGATAGCAGGTTTCAGCCTGATCCCTGCAGGCCCAATCCAGACAGGAAGGAGTCCAATCCCCGCAGGCCCAATCCAGACAGGAGGGAGCCAGATCCTATACGTTGAGCGTCGGTCTCTTGGTGGTCAGTGTGCGTCATAGCAACTGGTCGACCGGTTGTTTGGTCGTTTGGTCACTTAGGCTTATATATATAAAAAATTATTATAACTGATGTGTTTGTTCCATTTACCTCAAACTTCTAATTTAATTTGACTATGGAAAATAATAGCAGAAGTAAATAAATGTAAAAGTCTATTTTTAAAAAGTGAACAAAACAGGGCTGTAACAAAAGATTAGAACACAAAATGATCATCACTTTCTCACTCTCATACCCTACATACTGCCCCCTCACTCAGGGCCCCATGCAAGTTCTGTATAACCCATAGACTATGAGGAATTCAATTAAAAAACGCACAACAAACATTGCGTTAAATGATAGTTTAACACTCTCCTTTGGGAAAAAAGGAGATTATTTTATTAATGAGTGTTTAATAAATAAGTTATTAATTTCAATATTGCTTATTAATAATACAGAAGTTTTATACTATGAGCACATTGACAGCACTTGAGAAATGCCTCAATCATTGCTGGGGTCCAACCCCAGCAGGTCCAGGGGTTCCCAAAGGCGTGGACGGAGTCGGCGAAGAAGGAATGACACGGAGACAACGTTCAGTTGATCAGCAGCCTAGCCAGGATCTCTAGCCAAGTTCTGGTCTGGATCTCCAGGGAAGTCCTGGTTAGGATCTTCAGCCAGGTTCTGTGTCCTTGTTCTCTTGCTAGGTTCTCCAGCCAGGTTCTCCAGCCAGGTTCTGTAGTCATGTTCCCTCGCTAGGTTCTCCAGCCAGGTTCTGTCCAGATTCTCCAGCCAGGTTCAGTCACCAGGTTCTAGTCAGGTTCTCTTGCCAATTTCTGTAGTCAGGTTCAGTCCAGGATCTTTTGCCATGTTCTTTCCAGCGAAGTTCTTCTGTCTGTAGGTTCCGTGTAGGTTCTGTCTCTCTCTCTGTCTCCTAAGTTCTGTGTCTTGCTGTCTTATTACATCTGTATTTATACCAGTTGATTTTAATCCTGTCAATCTCTATTACAAAGGTTAGGGCGTTTCTTATCTCCATTCCAGGGAGTAAAGATTATGTAGCTTAAGCATGATTGTTCATAGTTAAAGTGATTAATTACCCGCCTGGCACTTAGTTGAGGGGTTTTATTCCCTCCCTAACTTCAGGGAAAAATTCCTACCTGGGGAAACAACCTTTCTAGGAGAGGCATCCCCTCCCTGACTTCAGGGAAAAATTCCTACCTGGGGAAACAACCTTTCTTGGAGAGGTGACCTTGGTTAAAACACACAGCGCTAAGGGGAGCAAACATATTAAGAACAGTATGCCATATATGCCAGGTCCTTTGAAACAGCAAGGATGGACCGGCTCCCGGCAAATCATGATAAAATTAGCAATAGTTCTGGTCTTTTTAAAATATATTTTCATTATTTGCAAATCATTTGTCTAACATCTGTTTAATCCTCACAAAAACAAAGTATATCTATCTATCAATTGTATATATATGTATAATATATATATATATATATATATATATATATATATATATATATTTATTTCTCTACCTTTAGGTAATTATGCCATGTGCTTAATGTATCATTAAAGATAAGTTAGGAAAAAAACTAATTTTTAAAATGTTGTTTGTTTTTTATTTAAACATGTATTTATTAATCACCTGCCTTTTGCCAAACAGTTTTCCTGAGTTCTGGGAGGTAGAAAAATGAACGAAGACACTGAATTTGCCCTCAGGGAGATCACAACTTCTTCGAAGGGACTGATTTTTTAACTGAAACATGGTGGGACTAGGACATGTACCATATAAAGCTATGTGCAAAGCAGTGGTGTGCTGGGACATGAACTCTGGAGGGGTGGCAATGGGGTGGCAGGAGAGCATTTTGATGACAATTTCTATGGTGTAAATATTCCCACCATACTTGATTTCAAGCTCCTAGCAGTTTAAAAATCAGCTTGAAAGTGTCTGAACATTCAATAATCAGCTTTCACAAGTGGGTTATCAGATGGCTTCAGTTCAGCCCTGGAAGTGCGGCGGAAGCATAAGGGAGGCAGCAGTGAACTTAGCCTGGAATGGAGGTGGGAGAGGATTCAGAGCTGGGAGAATTTGAGCTAATGCTTGAGGATGAGCAAGACTGGAGGGCAGAGAACAGGAAGAAGAATGGTCAATGTGGTGGGAATGTTATCTGCAAATTAAGAGTGCTAATTCATGGTGTGCTGGGGCTCTGGAAGCTGAGTGTTACACTGGATCCAGGCTTTTGAAAACCTGTAATACTGCAGAAGGAATTTTGATTCCTTTAGATAGTAAATGAGACTCTGCAGGAGCTCACGGAAACTATTTGAGGAACAACTAACAAAATAGCCCAAGCGCAGATGGATTCTGCCAAATGCCCAGACCTTCTCCAAATATGGCAACTTAGCTTTGAATAGGAATTTGATAGTGTGACTACCATCTATCTCCTCCTTTCTTATGTCCTCCACTGTACTTATCTGATAAAGCAATATAATGGATAAAATATATAGTGTGAGATTTAGTGCTGGGGTCCAACCCCAGCGGGTCCAGGGGTCCCCAAAGGTGTGGACGGAGTCGGTGAAGAAGGAATGACAAGGAGACAGTGTTCAGTTGATCAGCAGCCTAGCCAAGATCTCCAGCCAGGATCTCCAGCCAAGTTCTGGTCTGGATCTCCAGAGAGGTTCTGCTTAGGATCTCCAGCCAGGTTCTGTGTCCATGTTGTCTTGCTAGGTTCTCCAGCCAGGTTTCCAGGTTCTCCAGCCAGGTTCTGTAGCCAAGTTCCCTCGCTAGGTTCTCCAGCCAGGTTCTGTGTCCATGTTGTCTCGCTAGGTTCTCCAGCCAGGTTCTGTCCAGGTTCTCCAGCCAGGTTCAGTCACCAGGTTCTAGTCAGGTTCTCTTGCCAATTTCTGTAGTCAGGTTCAGTCCAGGATCTTTTGCCATGTTCTCTCCAGCGAAGTTCTTGTGTCTAGGTTCTGTGTGTAGGTTCTGTGTCCTGTTGTCTTGTTACATCTATATTTATACCAGTTGATTCAATCCTATCAATCTCTATTACAAAGGTTAGGGCATTTCTTATCTCCATTCCAGGGAGTAAAGATTATGTAGCTTAAGCATGATTGTTCATAGTTAAAGTGATTAATTACCCGCCTGGCACTTAGCCAAGGGATCTCATTCCCTCCCTAACTTCAGGGGAAAATCCCTACTTGGGGAAACAACCTTTCTCAGAGAGGCGACCTTGGTTAAAACACATAGTGCCAAGGTGAGCAAACATATTAAGAACAGTATGCCATTTATGCCAGGTCCTTTGAAACAGCAAGGATGGACCGGCTCCCGGCAAATTCCCCCTTTTTTTATTTTTTAAAAGCGGGCATTAAAAAGAAAAATAAAACCCAAAACCTGAAATGCTCTCTTGTATCCATTTTATGAATAGGATTGGCGCTTTCCGCTATTACCTGAGTCCTGATCTATCACCCCAGGGAGAGCTTGCCAATCCTGCACTTTCCCGGGGTGGAAAGGCTGCAGTGGGGTTAAGGATAAGGCTCCTTGGGCCTACCTCCTCCCATGCTTTTACATTTACCTTTCCTTCCTCAGAAAAGCATGGACATACTTCTTGTATAAAACGTTCTGTCTGACTGGGAGTAACCTTAATTCCTCTGCTAGCAAGCATATGTGTTAAAAGATCAATACAGAGTCTTATTTCTTTAGACTCAGTATGGCACATCTTCTTAATCTAAAGATCAATACAGAGTGTTCTTTCTTTGGACTCAGTATGGCACATCTTCTCAATCTAAGTTCTGTACTATCCACCTTCTTACCCTACTTATCCTCTATAGGGGGGTCTGAAGTACCCTGGTGGAGTCCTATCCGTCCCGAATGTGGGGGTTCCCAATGGGGGGGGGGCTTACCTAGGGGAATCCTGTTCCAGGGGTTCCCAAAGGTGTGGACAGAGTCGGCGAAGACTATCCACCCTCTTCCTACGGTGGAGTCCTATCCGTCCTGAGTGTGGGGCGCTTACCTAGGGGTCCCTGTTCGGGCGCCATATGCCGGGGTTCAACCCCAGCAGGTCCAGGGGTCCCCAAAGGTGTGGACGGAGTCGGCGAAGAAGGAATGACACAGAGACAGTGTTCAGTTGTTCAGCAGCCTAGCCAGGATCTCCAGCCAGGATCTCCAGCCAAGTTCTGGTCTGGATCTCCAGAGAGGTTCTGCTTAGGATCTCCAGCCAGGTTCTGTGTCCATGTTCTCTTGCTAGGTTCTCCAGGTTCTCCAGCCAGGTTCTGTAGCCAAGTTGCCTCGCTAGGTTCTCCAGCCAGGTTCTGTCCAGGTTCTCCAGCCAGGTTCAGTCACCAGGTTCTAGTCAGGTTCTCTTGCCAATTTCTGTAGTCAGGTTCAGTCCAGGATCTTTTGCCATGTTCTCTCCAGCGAAGTTCTTGTGTCTAGGTTCTGTGTGTAGGTTCTGTGTCCTGTTGTCTTGTTACATCTATATTTATACCAGTTGATTCAATCCTATCAATCTCTATTACAAAGGTTAGGGCGTTTCTTATCTCCATTCCAGGGAGTAAAGATTATGTAGCTTAAGCATGATTGTTCATAGTTAAAGTGATTAATTACCCGCCTGGCACTTAGTTGAGGGGTTTTATTCCCTCCCTGACTTCAGGGGAAAATCCCTACCTGGGGAAACAACCTTTCTCAGAGAGGAGACCTTGGTTAAAACACATAGTGCCAAGGTGAGCAAACATATTAAGAACAGTATGCCATTTATGCCAGGTCCTTTGAAACAGCAAGGATGGACCGGCTCCCGGCAATTTAGGAGAATGGAACCAGTTCTTAAAAAGAATATTAAAGTGGAAAGTTAAGCAATAAGTGCAAAATTTTACCAATTTGGAAGTGTTTCTAAAAATTTCTGGTCATGAAATATTTCTTTAGACTAAATCATCCAAGTGGTTTTCCAATTTTTGCGGTTATCTATGTAGATGACATTTACTATTCCAAATTTTATCATATTTGTAAATAATAGAGTTCTTAGATTAAATATTCACATTATCTCAGTGAAGACAATCTTCCTTACTTGATATTATCTCTTCATGCCACATTTAGAAAACATGTGGACAAAAAGTATCTGTTTCTGATGTATTAGTCCTTTCTGAGGCAAAATTGTAAGGAAGGAGAGAAAATATTCAGATGTGGAGTCAAAGTGACTTTTTAGCTGGTTTCATAGGTATTGAAAGTTTCAAACTTAGTGATTTTATATAACATATAATACTAGAGGCCTGGTGCATGATATTCATGTACTCAGGGGATCCCTCAAGCCCACCCTGCACCCTCTCACAGTCCGGGAGCCCTCGGGGGATGTCTGACTGATGGCTTAGTGTTGTTTAGGGCTTCTGGCTGAGCAGCTATCCCCCTGTGGGAGCACACTGACCACCAGGGGGCAGCTTCTGCATTGAGTGTCTGCCCCTTGGTGGTCAGTGCACATCATAGCCTCTGGTCGTTCTGCTGTTCAGTTGATTTGCATATTAGCCTTTTATTATATAGGATATGTTTTCCGTCTGGAAAAAGGATAGCCTTATAACCCATTATTACAAAATCATCTACATTTTAATAATAATTTTATTAATCAAATGTTTTTCTTATTAATCTGTTGATGGAAAATAAAAACATATTGCTATAAAGACTTCCATGTACTCCTGACAAAGTTTACATTTCTCTTAAAGAGTTTATGAAGCAGGGTCAGGCACTCAGAATTTTTATTCCTGGATAAATAATTTCTGTGATTTGTGTGTTTAATGGACTGCCACTAACAATAATATTTTGCCTGGTTTCATTTAAGTTTCATACTAGGAAGTTGATTTTTTAATGGAAGTAAATAAGTTTCTCAAAGAAACGTATAATTAGGATCAAATAAAGACCATTTATCAAGAATTGTTTTCCTTTCAACACTGTGGTCTCTCCAGATGCTGTTTTCCTAATGACCCACTATCCCCATTCTAATCTTGCTGGTTGGCAAGCTGAAAGATTTATAATCCATCTCTAAATCTATATCCTATATGTTGGGAGAAATTTTATTTTCTATCTAGTCCATTTGGAACAAGTTAGAAGTTTAATGACCATAATTATGAGGACAGCAGAGTTGCTAACATTGTTTAAAGGTCAATATAATTATGAAACTACATACATATAGTTCCCATAAAAGCAATTGTAGCAGCTCACTCATTAAGTCACCCTTTAGTTCCTTTTAATTTCAATAAACACAAATGCATCAAAGCTTACTGAACTCACAAAATGAATGATTGGAAAGTTCTTCAAGCCATCAGAAAACTTCTTAAAACATTGGGTCTTAGACAATTTTTCCTTAGCGAAATATTGATGACGTTTCCAAAATCTAAAACAAATTTTATGACATAACTATAAGATGATATATACAACTATCTTCAGGTAAGGGATTCAGTTTAGGAATTTCACACTATTGCATTTATAAATTAAACAGGAAGCACATTTGCTTAGATTTTACCTGTGTTATACAGGGATATATCTTCCAAATGACCCTTAGATTTTTCCTTCCTAAGAAGTAAAATTTTTCTAACTTTATCTATTGATTATTTGAAGGCCAAAATATTTGTTTCTAGATACCCTGCATGAACATTTATTTCCTAAAATACTGCTTAAAGTGAGAAGTTACTTTTGAGTGGAGAGCTAAGTGTTTGAGATGGATTATTTTTTGAGGATGGAGTTAGGGTTCAGTCTCTTATTCACATTTCAACTTTAAATTTGACAGTTGACAAGCATTTTATTTAACTAAACATTTCAATCAAAGAAATGTACTACAGATAATGTTGGCAGAGAAATTCTTCTACATATGTTCAATTCTGAATTCTAATCTAAATACCTTTTTTTTTTTAAAGTATATGACTGCTTTTATGTTAAAAGTATCAATTTATAAACTTCTGAACTTTTTCATTCTTTTACCTGTTATTTCCTGCAATTTCAATAAAAACCTACACAAATTAGGTTTCCACTTTTCCCCCTAGTTTGGTAAGACTTAACAAATACCAACTTTCAAACATTTACTTGTATGATTTCTATAACTTTTCTCAGTAAATATAAAATAAATATCAAAATGATAAAGTTGCTTTTTTAGCTATCTATGCACGTGTGTGTGTGTGTGTGTGTGTGTGTGTGTGCAAGAGTGGGAAAGAAAGAGACAAAGACATTAAGAAAAACTGAAATGAGAAATAAATATATGATTTTTTAAAAATAAAATCAATGTTTAAAATATTTAATACAGAAGTTTGTCAAATCAGGCAATGTAATGCATTTATTTCAAAGAATTAGCCTGTATTAAGCATACTATTTCAGCCTGGCTGGTGTTGCTCAGTGGTTGAACATCAACCTATGAACCAGGAGGTCAGGGTTTGAGTACTGGTCAGGGCACATGCCTGGGTTGCAGCTTGATCCCTAGTGGGAGGCGTGCAGGAGGCAGCCGATCAATGATTCTCTCTCATCATTTATGTTTCTCTCTCTTCCTCACCCTTCCTCTCTGAAATCAATAATATTAAAATTAAAGAATACTATTGCAAATTCTGCCATTCTAGATTATGTCTACATAAGACACTTTATGAGAAACCTTAGCTCTTGAATTGGGATACTAGATTAGCAGCATTCTGCATCCTATTTCTGTAGTATAAGAATGCTTGTTATAGACAACAAGGTGAAATTTTTCCTGTAGTGTTGTTTTTCCTCTTTTTGCCCTTACCCTTTCTCTTGTCACCTCCCATTTCTAGTATCATTATTTAGAAAACTCTTACTTGTCAAGTGTTGAAGAGTTTGACTGTATACACACGATATATTGTGAATATTTCCATATGATAAATGGCATAAAGCTGTCAAAACATCAGTGGTTTTTGTTTTTATCTTGTAAACCCAAGAAGGTGATTTGGTGCTGTGAATCTATAAGACTTTAGAATCACATAGGCTTGAGCTCAGATTTAAGCTTTGCTATTTTTCATTAGTTCAAGCTTTACAAATAAAAAAAAGCTTTATTCTTATATAATTTATAAACATGTAATTGATTTCAATATAATTTATACACAATACACTTCACCCTTTCCATTCAGTGCAACACCAACATTATTTTTAAAACATTTTTATCACCCCAAAGAGAAAACCCATACATGTTTGCTGTCAATCTCCATTCCCAAACCACCATCCTTCCCCTTGGAAATCACAAATCTGTTTTCTGTTTTGGCTTATGCTGAGCATTTCATATGAATGGGGTCATACAATATGTAAGCCTTTGTGATCAGCTCCATTCACTTAGCATGGCATTTTCAAGGTGTACTCATGTTGTAGCATGAACCAGTTCTTCCTTCCTCATGGATCAATAATATCTCATTGTGTTTTCATTTCTACTTACCTCAAAGTGCTTTCTAACATATCTTTTGAAATTTTCAATGATATATTGATAATTAAAGAGTGTGCTGTCTATTTTCCACCTATTGGGAATTCACCACATTTCATTTTAAATTAACTTAATTCCATTGTTATCCAAGAACACATTTTTAAGTGATTCAGTATGTGTTCTGGTCTAATACATAATCTTGACTTATGCATCAAGTGACTTAAAATATGGTCTTTCCTCCATCACCTTAGGCTGTGGAATATGTACAACTTTTAAAGTTTCTTGGCCTCAACTTTCCCAGCTGTTGTGGTTTGATTGTGAATTCTAAGTTTCTATGATTAAGAAAAAGTATGTGTTTTCTTTGTTTTCTGGAAGTCCTTTGTTTAGCTTTCAGTAGAACAGGGATTGATCTTTCCCAAGTTGTCAAAACTATGCTTTCTTATGAGGAAACATAATTTCCCTTCTTGCATTTTTATTCTATTTTATCTTGCAGTTCCCCATATTTATTATATTAATGTGCCTTTGCTGGCATCCTCTGTGGCTAGGAAATATACCAAACCTCATGAAGAATGTGGTAGTGTATTTTTAACCAAAGTATATAGATGTGTCTGCAGTAATCTATAAATATATTTAGCATGTTTTATTTTAATTTAATTACAATCCATTTAGAATTGATTTTGGCCCTTTCTTCTCTCAAATGTGGCTTTGGTATATGCTCAGTATAAGAGACATTTTCCTAAATATAATCATATTTTTATCAAGTGAATATATCATTTAGACCTCTGCAAACCCCCAAATGTTTATACACTGTGCATTTAGTTTTTCCTGACAATAAAGAGGTTGAAAATATAACTGTAGAATCTGGTGTTATTTCTAGAAAGTTCACCTTTAAATAAAAATATTGTTTGCATATATCTATTTTGTGTGCTATTTATTTGCTTATTTCTCTTTCATACTCAATTTTACTTATAAGTTTAATTTTAGAAAATAAATTTTCCAGTCTCTATTGCTTTATTTAGTTTAAATTTCTTTTTTTTGTTACTTAAATTTTAGAGATGGAAAGATTGCACAATTTTACATGGAAGTATTATAAATTGGTTGTCAGACAAATAAAATGAGAAAAAGTGAGGAGAGAGTAGGACTAGATACTTAAAAATAATATGAATCTCTAATATTCTTTGCTAAGACGATAAGGCTTGAGTATGCTAATACTGACAGCTAACTCTTCTGTAAATTAAAATACAGGCACCATTCTAAGCGCTTTACATATACTAATCCAGAAAATTGCCCTATATGCTTTTTTAAATCTTCACAACAACCCAGTGAGGTGATAAAGTTATTATCCTCGTTTTACAAATGAGGAAGCAGAAGCACCATGAGGTTACATTTTTCCTAAAGTCACAGGATGGCACTCCTAACCGCTGTGGCTGTACACAGACCATAACAATACAGGGCATCGGAGAAGGAGACCAACACGGAGGCCCTCGCCTCCCTGGGCTTGCACTGCCCTTTCCTCCTTGTTGTTCTAGGTTTTAGGAAAATTAATCCTCTGTCGCATTCAATATAAAATCAGGCAGATCTTCATGCTCTGGCTTCATGCTGAGCTCTTGTTCTCCTCACTCTCCATCTTAGCGGAGTTTTAAAACAAATATGTTAGGTGGGAAAATCTGGCTGGCTGAGCTCCCCCATCAATTTTAAACACTTCAATTTTCCAGTTCAACATTCATTGAGGTATTACTTGACACATATATAAACTTTTGTTATTGTAACATATTCCATAGATTTTTATATGACTTTGACTTCATTTGGGAAAATAACAACAACAACAGAATACCCAAAGGATTTATCTCCCTGTATGTCTTACTGTGGCCCATTTCTTCCTCTAGCCATAGCACTTACTGCCTATGTTAGACAAGCAACTATATGTGACTTCTACTGGCTGAGAAAAGGAAAAGTGTAAAAATAGTTCATGCAAATACTAGAATTAATTTGATAGGACAGGACAGGCTGATAATTAGGGCCTGATGGTATATATATATATATATATATATATATATATATATATATATCCTCTCCTCCCTCCCCCACCCAAAGATAAAACCATGGTAGAAAATTGCAAGATGACTGGCCCTCAGGAAATCTTTGCCTATCAAAATAAATAATGGAAGGGAAAACTATTTCATGTCTTTATTGTTTACTTATTAAATAAAACTAAATCTGTAAACTGCTTTATTGACATTATTTTGCTAGTTTCCATAGATACCTTTTGAAGCGAGATAGCTTTCCAGCTCCATTTAAAACTAATGAATCAGACATAAGTAATACCTCTGCTTCTTAGAAGAACTAGAACACACTCCAATATATACACATATACGCGTAAACCACACACGTGTGTACATTTCTGAGGTTGTTGTCAGGACTCCGAGGCCACTCTAAGGTCTTATTCTTCCTGATTCTCCATCCCAATTGGAGCAGGAGATGGAGGTTCTGTGACTGCTTCCTCAATGCTGTGACTTTCTAATATCATCTGGACATATTTAGCCACTAATTATTTTATTAGAAACTGTTGAGCATGCATTTGATGTCAGGCATTGTACTGGAGCTCTATGAATAAAAAATCAATTAGGGTCACATCTTCATGGATATGACTTGAAGAAAACAAAGCAAATCTTAATCAGACAGAATTGCAAATGAATGAAAAATTTCCACTGTGATTCAATGTGCTAAGGAAGACCAAAGTACAATGCTTTTAGCATCTACAATATCTGGGATTTAATCTTGCCAGGGGGCTAGATTTGTACAATCTGAAGGAGGACGGAGGCTAAGCTGGTGAGAATAAACAGTATGAACAATCAAGTAGCCTACTTGAGAAGTGGAAAAATAAGCAAAGATATGAATAAGAGTGGAGATCAGCCCTGTGGTTACCTGGGAATGGAGTATTCCGAAGGAAGAAATATGAAATGCTCTCTTTGAAGAATCTTGTGTGAAGTAGTGCGCTTCACATATTGAAGGTGGCTCAGAGGAGGCCAGGGTGGGAGGGACAAGATAAGTCTGTGTAGTTACAGTGATTCTCCCCTTGACCAACCTCTAGCCCGTCTCCTCTGAGCCGCCTTCTCTACTCTGACCAGATGTTGATAGAGTTTATAACAGCTCAAAGTGGCATCCCTAAGGTGGCCCTGGCTCCCTCAGAGCGCCTGCGGGAGAAATCTCTAAGCTGACGAAAGAATGTACTGTTTGTTGTATACAACATCTGTCTATAAGTGGAGGGTAGGGGACGAACTACCAGGAGTGCCAATTAGCAAGCCCAGATGGGTTTCACATGTCTTCCTGCTTTTTGTAAATTTTTACTTCTTGACCCTGCTTAAGCCCTGCTTTTCCTCCTCCCTTCTCCCTCTGTCTCCCTTTAAATACCCAGGCACCTCTGCACAGATGGGAATGAAGCTCATTTCTTTGTTTTTTTATCAATAGTTATCTAAATAAAATCTGTTTCACCACTTTATCGTGTCTGGTTGTATTTATCTTTGAAAGAGGTAGGACACAAAATCAGATAGATATATTAGATGAGAGTTTGGACACAATGAAGATTGAAATCTATGATAAAAACTCTGGATTTGATCAAAGACTGCGTTTTCCCATCTGGAGCTGGAACCCTGGGGCTGTCATGCCTGAACCTTTCCACTCAAGCTGTTGCAACTGAACTGTCTCATAGTTGAGCTGTATCACAGTGAGCTGTTTTCACTAAAGTCTCCCCACTTTGTGGCACCCCAACTTTGGGAATTCCTGGTGGCATTAAATCAGTGGTGAAAAATTTTTGGTTGATAAGTTTCTAAACCTTCTTTGCTCTTTCCTCTACTTCCTATCACATTTTATCCCCATTGTGTCCCCATTTGTTAGGCATATCTGGGACAGGTATACCTAATAAATATTGATAAGTGAATGAATCTCTTTCCATCTTTTCTTTTTTTTTTCTTTGCATATTCTCATCACTGGCTCCATAGTCCATGGGCTTCCAATTGGGATCTATACTTGCTCCCTGAGATCTTGCCTCTTGCCCCTTACCTGTAATAGGACCTATCATTCTAGCAAAAAGTTTTTAAATGAGACAAACTTCATTGCAGCCACACCAATGAAAGCTCATTTTTCCTCTTTCAATAAATAATAAGTATTTATTGACTAAAAACAAAACAAAACAAAACAAAAAAACTCTGGATTTTACTTAGAATAAAGTAGGGATTCATTATAGTCTTTAAGCTGAGAACAGGAATAAGACTTATGTTTTCAAAGAAACCACCTAACGTGTTTGGAGAAATACCTCCAGATGAGCCAGGGCAGAACTGGGGAGACCAGTTAAGCAGCTATTTCAGTGATCCCAGCAATAGGTGGCGGTGGGTAGTCTAAGACAATAGTGGTGGAGAAAATGTGAAATGATAACTTTCCAATACACTTGAAGATAGTGCTAGTTGGATTTGCTAATATATTGTGGGAGTTAGATTTTAATATGTGAGGGACATTGATGCATATAAGGAAAAGTAAATATAATTTTACATTCTGCTCAAATATCTGTGTCAAACGTATAAAGGATTATGATGTCTTTCTGAAACAAATATTCCATAGAAGAAAAGATATCAGTAGCTAATTAGTAAAATCAGATACATAGTATGTATTTTCCATTTGAATTTTTATGATTATTCAAAAGTGGTAACTAATGACAAAAAACAAATTCAGTGAAAAAATTAGCAGAGAACAATGAAAAGACAATATTGTGGAGGACTCTCTTATATAAGACTAGAGGCCCAGTGCACGGATTTGTGCACCAGTGGGATCCTTCAGCCTGGTCTGTGGGAATTGGACCAAAACCAGCTCTCCAACATCTCCTGAGGGGTCCCGGATTGCGAGAAGGCACATGCCAGGACAAGGGACCCCACTGGTGCAGAAATCCATGCACTGGGCCTCTAGTATGCATATGAGATCTTTGGTTAATCTCTTCCCACCCTCCCCACTCCCCAACTCTGAGATTCATCAGTCTGTTCCATGTTTCCATGCCTGTGGTTTCTGCTCCTGCGTTGAGCATCTGCCCCCTAGTGGTCAGTGCATGTCATAGTTACCGGTTGGGTGGTCAGACAGTTGGCTGGTCACTTAGGCTTTTATATATATACTAGAGGCCCGGCGCACAAAAATTTGTGCACTGGAGTGGGGGGTCCCTCAGCCCAGCTTGCCCCCTATCACATACTGGGAGCCCTAGGGGATGTCCTACTCCCTGCTCCCTGCTCCCCTTGGGGAGTGGGCCTAAGCCACAGTCTGGCCTCCCTTTGTGGGAGGCAACCGGGCTGATCAGGGGAAGGCACCAGCCCCATCACCCCTCTGCTGCAGCCACTGCCAGTCACGGCAGCCACCAAGGTGTTTTCATCAACACGGACTCCAGTCCCTTTACCATGAAAAACTGACAACTTTCTTTAGGCATTTTCAAGAAGTGTCTTTCATAGGATATTACCGTTCTTTCTCCCTTCCTTCCTTCCTTCCTTTCTTTCTTTCTTTCTTTCTTTCTTTCTTTCTTTCTTTCTTTTTCTTTCTTTCTTTCTTTCTTTCTCCTCACATGAGGATATGTTTCCATTGATTTTAAGAGAATGTGGAAGAGAAAGGGAAAGACAGAGAGAAACATCAAAGTGAGAGGAACACTTTGATTGGTTGCCTGCCTCCTGCATGAGCCCTGACCTGGGCCCAGGCCAGGGAGGAACCTGCAACCTAGGTACATGCCCTTAGTCAGAATTGAACCCAGAATCTGCATTGGGCAGGCCAAGGCATTACCCACTGAGCCAAACCAGCTAGGGCAGGATATGACATTTCTTAACCCTCCAGCAGCAGACCTTCCTTTTTTTCTCCAGGAGTGTAGTAAAAAAACCATAGATCACCTATTTGGACTCTCATTACCCAAGTTACTAAGAATATTACCAGTGGCATACAGGGAGCTTAGCCAATCAGCAGTCAGAAAAGGTGTTTCCTCTGTAGTTCACACCAATTGCCTCTGGAGAGTCATTAGCCCTGGGCCAGGGCACCTCCAGCTCCCCGCCGCTGCCACCATCAACGATCGCTGGCTGGCTCCTCCTTGGCCCAAGCTTAAAGCCTCAGGCTGAGGTGTTAGGCCTGGGTTGCCATCAATGATCGCTGGCTCAATGATCGCTGGCTGGCGCCTCCCCTGCCCAGACCTAAAGCCTCAGGCCGAGGTTTTAGGCCTGGGCCGGGGCACCCCCAGCTTCCCATAGCCACTGCCACTGCCATCAATGATCCCTGGCTGGCTCCACCCCAGCCCCAGCCTAAAGCCTCAGGCCAAGGCTTTAGACCTGGACAGGGGCACCCCAGCTCCCTGCCACTGATCACTGGCTGGCTCCGCTCTGGTTCCCTGCCAAAGACGCCATCAAGGATCGCTTGCTGGCTCCGCCCAGGTCCAAGCCTAAAGCCTCTGGCTGAGGTGTTAGGCCTGGGCCGGGGCCCCTCCCCCCATGTTCCCCGCCTTCGCCACCATTAAGGATCGCTGGCTGGCTCCTCCCTGGCCCAGGCCTAATGCCTCAGGCCGAGGGGCACCCCCAGCTCCCTGCCGCCGCCTCCACCATCAACAATTGCTGGCTGGCTCCGCCCCGGTTCCCCACCGCAACTGCCATCAAGGATCCCTGGCTGGCTCACCCGGCCCAAGCCTAAAGCCTCTGGAGGAGGCCAGGGCCAGGGTACCCCCAACTCCCCGCCACCGATTGCTGGCTGGCTCCTCCCCAGCCCAGGCCTAACGCCACTGGCCGAGGCGTTAGGCCTGGGCTGGGGCACTCCCTAGCTCCCTGCAGCTGATCACTGGCTGGCTCCGCTCAGGCCCCAGCCTAAAGCCCCAGTCCGAGGCTTGGGGCTGACATATGCAAATTAGCCGCCATCTCGGCTGTCGATTAATTTGCATATCTCGCTGATTAGCCAATGGGAAGGGTAGCGGTCGTACGGCTAATTACCATGTTTCTCTTTTATTAGATAGGCTAGATGTCCCATTCTGTTCCCAAAGAAATACTTGTGTTTTCAAGACATTAAGAGAAATTAGAATATGATTTAAAGTTTTTAGTTTTAGAAAATGTATGTCTCTGTATGAAAAACAAATTCAATAAGTCAATTGTATCATAAACTGGAAATTAAGTTTCTAGTTGGTAATCTTAGTTTTGGAAAGCAGAACAAAAAACTAGGATGTCTGGAAACTTTTAAAGAGACAACTCATGCCAAAAAGCTTTGCTTTCTTTAATTATTTGTAGTTGGAATCATAAACAGCATCCAAAATTTTATTAAGTAGCACACATTTATGATTCTTTTCCAGGTACTAAGAATAATTATGCATTTCTTTCGTTCATCAACTCATCCAATATTATCCAATGACCGTGGAGATTTGCTTAATGTATTCCTTATCTTTGCAATGGAAAGGACATGTATCTGAAACTTAAGTAGGGAATGGTTTGAAAGAACATGTTCTATTTATAGTTGAATATTTTAAAAAATGTATTGTTTTTATAATGCAAAATAGAGAAAGGAAATGTCAGAGAATGTATTTCAAATGCTTAATTGAAAGTCTGAATTCATACTAACCAAGAAGTTTCTTCAAGAAAGTTAAAGTGTAGGAGTGTGCCATTTTTATGCGTATCCAAAAAAGCAGACTTTGAAGGATTTCATATACTTGACAACAGATGGACCTAAGTTGAAATCCTGCTTCTATCATTATAAATTCTGTCACATTAAACATGATATGCAATTTCTCTGAGCATAGGTTTTCTCAACTCTGAAGTGAGGTTCATAATATTAATTATATCAGATTCTTATAAGAATTTAATAAGATATATAATTGAGTGCTTTCTAAATTTAATTGGAAGGTTCTAATTCAGTAAATATAAATATTTTTTTTTGGGGGGGGGGTCTTAAGAACTGTCCAGCACTTTTAAAAAAATAAATATTACAGTTTTTTAATAGCTGTATCACTGTTGGTACTGTTACCTTGCTTTAAAAACTTATATTCACATTTCATGCAAGACATAAAACTCAATGAAATGACATCAAAAGATTAAAAAAAAAATAAAAATTAGTGAATTTGTTTACCCTCAAATTTTTCTCTTATTGAGTTTCAGTCACTGGGTTTATTGTTAAAGAGACAATGAGGTACATACATTAAAACATACTTGCTTTGTGCCTGTCAAGAACTGATTTGAAAGGCCATTTTGACAGAACAGTATCTTTTTTCTTTATGACTTATGCTTTCCTATATGTTTCTTTAAAGTGCTATCCAGAAAAAGTTAACAGCGTTTTGAAGGCCAGTATTACTAAGTCACATTTACTGATCTTTTTTTTTTTTTTTTAATATATTTTATTGATTTTTTACAGAGAGGAAGGGAGAGAGATAGAGAGTTAGAAACATCGATGAGAGAGAATCATCGATCAGCTGCCTCCTGCACATCTCCCACTGGGGATATGCCCGCAACCCAGGTACATGCCCTTGACCGGAATCGAACCTGCGACCCTTCAGTCCGCAGGCCGACGCTCTATCCACTGAGCCAAACCGGTTTCGGCTACTGATCTTTTATAAGACCAATTTTCCTTACCCCAAACTTACACATGGCCTAATGGAATGATAGATGTACATAAATTCTGCTTCCCTCACATTTATGAACAGTCATTATGACATGGCTGGCTCTAAATTCAACTGGAGGGGATGCATTGCATTTGCATGAGCAATCCCAACTGGATGAAGATGCATACAATGGAAAGTTTTCTTCTTCTTCTTCACCAATGCTCCAAGTTAAATCTTCTTTACCTGAAGTTTTTAAATTTACAGGTTGCTTCCTACCATTATATGTTCATGCAGTTAAAAATCATATTCTTTCTGGTTAATTCTCCTTCCTTCTATCAGGCTTAAAAACTTCCTCCTCCCTCTTAAATTTTCTCACCTGAGGCTTGACTCTTTCAGAGTGAAGAGACAGGTCACTGGGGGAGGGAACATGGTCTTTGAGAATACAGGCTACTATTGGAACCCTTTCTGTCCATTGTTGTTGCTTGTCTTGGTTAACACTGGTGTCTACATATTATAAAACAGTAATAGTCTAACTCTCCTATTGGGCACATGTGAAAATTCCAGAGAGGGTTCTGGAGGGAGCCTCTCCACTGGCCAATTCCCAACATTTTTTTCTTTTTCTTTATGGGAGTGAAACTAGGCCATCTCTAGAAATGCAAAGAGTTTCTAACTAAACTTCTGGAAGTCAAGATGGAGCCTAAGATGCAAATCTTTCCTTGTCTCTCATCTTTATTCTGTGGAAGTTGGTTTATTCTTTTTCCACATGTCATAAAATATAGTTGCTGACATCTCCTGAATATTATATCTTAGAATTCTGGTGGCAACAAAGAATGCTGTGACTCTTTTTGGAGTTTAAAAATCCCTAGGAACATTTTTATTGGACAAGTAGGCTCAGGTGCTTACTACAGGACAAATCAACTGTGGCCAAAGGGTGAGGTAATGTACTAAATAGAAGCTCCCATGATAAGCTTCTGAAATTAATAGAGGAGGAAGCATATAACTAGAGAAAAGTAAATCTATTACAAAAAAAAATCATGAATTCCCACCAGTACATATTCTTTGCTAGTGCTGACACCTGGGCTACATGATTTGATATAATTAATGTACACAAAAATTTGAAGCCAGTATTCCTATTACCTAAGAGTATCCTAAGATTAAGAACCTTAATGGAGATAGCTATCAAATTTCCAAGGTAACTTGTAAAGCTATGTTTTTCTCTTAAATTAGATTTCTTTACTTTCTCCTGGCCTGTGGTTGAAATGAAAGACAGTTCTTAATATCTTCCTTCTGTACACCTTAATCTTGCTTATCCTGAAGAGCCACACAATACTGACCCATAGTTCATAAATCCATAAGTTGTATCAAATTTCTTACTATCACTGACATCATAAACCCTAGTAGGAAACTGATTGGAAAATTGTATTTCTAGAGGCTTTTATCTACTAATAAGCTTTATTCATACCAAACGTTTGCAATATCAGAATCTGCTACAAATAGTATTTTAAACTTTAAATTTGCACATGGTATGGCTTTTTTAGAGTTATAGACACTTCTTATCTGGATTGGAGAATTGGTCTTTTATGAAGAGCTCATAGTTCAATGAAAGAGTAGTGTGAATTGTGTGTTCAGGGATTGAATTTTAAAAACACAACGAAACAGAGGTAAGAATGTCAATTAAATAAAACTCTCCCTCTTGTCAAGGAATTCGAGGTGCATATGGCTAAAATATCAAGTCAAGCTTTTCCTGTATGTGCAGCAGCTTATTAAATGACAAAGAACCTGAGAAATCATGAACTTTCATTGTTCATTTTTTTCTATTTCTTAAGGTTCTTTTGCATTAAGTGGGAAGTGAAGCCAGAATATAAAGCACAAGTCCCAGTCTAAAAACTCATCTATTTCTCGGACCTCCTATTGAGGATCTTCAGAAATAGAGAAATAAAAAAATATATGTAACAGTTAAATATTTACATAATGCTAACTGTATGCTAGGCATTTACATTGAATCTTCTCAATAATCTACAATGCAGGTGTTACTTTTATTCCCACTTTATAATTAATGAAATTGATATACAGAAAATTAAATAATTAGTGCAATGTCAAAGTCACAGAGCTCAAATTCATATCCAGATTTTTTCTGAAGTCCCTTCTCTTAACCACTTCATAAACTACCTTCATAGATATATATGAAGATAATATATAAATATAATATACACTAGAGGCCTGGTGCATGAAATTCATGCAAGGGGGTATGTCCCTCAGCCAGTCTGCAATCTCTCCAATCTGGGACACCTTGGCGAATGTTTGATTGCTGGTTTAGGCCTGTGGGATCGGGCCTAAACTGGCAGTTGGACATTCCTCTCACAATCCAGGACTGCTGGCTCCTAACCGCTCACCTGCTTGCCTGCCTGATTGCCTCAAACTGCTTCTGCCTGCCAGCCTGATTACCACTTAATGGCTCCCCAGCCAGCCTGATCTCCCCCAACTGCCCTCCCCTGCTGGCCTGGTCGCACCCAACTGCCCTCCCCTGCCAGCCATCTTGTGGTGGCCATCTTGTGACAGCGTGAGGGAAGTCATCTTGTAGTGGCCATCTTGTGATGATGTTGTGCGAGAGTGTCGCGCAAGGGTGTGACACCACCTAGGCTTTTATTATATAGGATATATGCATGAATATGTATATTCATGTATTAATCTGGATAAATACATTTGCAACCAATTTATATTTTCTTTTCTCAGCAAAAATATTGACATGATATTTTTTATTTAAGGTATGCACATTTGGTTAATTTATAATTATTTTAATTGTATGCATTTTTCTCCTGCTGATGCTTTGTTTTCCAAGTCCATACTAGCTGTTAATAATAGGATCCCCTCTATAGAGGTTAGTGTCATTCAAGTATTTCTGATGATATCTTGGTTGAGTAATCTTTTTAAATTGTCTTTCACTGAGAAGAAAATAATTGTGTTTCTCATTTATTTCCCCAACATTGTAGGTCTATAAGTCAATATTTTCTAAGATAGTTAACATCAGAACTTGCATAACAAGCAAGAAACTATTTAACTCCATTCTTATTCTCCATTACCCTCATATTAGTAATAAAATTCTAAACTGTGTTTTGACTAAGATCTCTTATGTAAACTTTGTTCTAGCTCTCCCTTCAACATCTATTCTTAAAACAGCTTTCAGAGTGATATTCATATGTCAGTTTTATGTGCCAAATAGCACAATTTGTTTGACAATTTGACACTCTTGAAGTTCATATTTTTCATTTTGTTAAAACTTGAAGCAAAAAAAGCTTGTAAACATGATATACATAAGTATTTAATTCAAGCAAAAGTTACTTTAAAAAATTATCAAACTACTTGTTCAGGCCAAAGATTTATGTGGCAGAACTTTTTCAAATATCAGTAATTTGGTAGAGCTGAAGGTATATATTTCCACTTGCTTGTTTTTCTCATAAAATAAAAAACCACTTAATGGTAAATGATGCCACCAATATTTTGGACATAGAGTCCCTCTGCACCCGCCCCCCCCCCCCCCCCTCACACACACACACTGAGTGTGCCCTGACCAGGAATCAAACTGCAACCTCATGGTTCATAGGTCGATGCTCAACCACTGATGCTTGCCAGCCAGATGAATTCCTCTTAAATACTTAGCTCTACCAACAAATTATTCTGGTAGACTGCCAAGTGTTACTGACATTTTAGCATCTTTTTGTGTTTTGAGTAAAAGTGTTTTAAATAGTGATCAAAGTTTTAAGGCAACTTGCAACTAAAGTTTTAAGTATATTTATGTGCTTAATCCACAGGGACAGTATTAATATTTATTTAATTAACAATTGTCTTCCTTTAGCTTCAATGACACACTGCTAAGCTTCTAAATGAGTGTGAAGTGTGAGCCTACCATACTCCTGAACAAAGGCAAACTTGGGATCTTCACTCCTGGTTTTGGCAATGTTCTCCCTCAGGAATATATTATGTATAAAGAATATAAAAGTTACCTAACATATGCTCCTCTAACACAAGCCCTTTACTTTGTCACTACCTGGTTGACTTCCAATTCACCCAACTCTCTTATTTCTCTACTTATTATATAACATTGAAACATTAACATATTTTATAAAAATAAATCTTGTTTCATTGGCTCATTAATTTTATTAGCTTTCTGTGCTATGATATTTTTGTTGCCCATTTTTACCCTCATCTCTTTGAACATCCCATGTTCATGGCATGTCTCTCAATTTATTTAGGACTTTAATTTTTCTCAGCATTGTTTTGCAGTTTTCATTTTGTAAGTTTTTCGGTGCTTTTATCAAATTTATTTTTAAGTATTTTATTCTTCATCCTCTCATGAATGGAGTTGAAGCTTAATTTTCTTTTTGGATTATTCATGTCTAGTTTACATAGACAATTAATTTTTTATGTTGACATTTGTCTTAATTTCCTGAAACGGCTGGAACAAATAACTACAAACTCGGTGGTTTAAAACAACAGAAATTAATTATTTCACAGTTCTGGATGCCAGGATTCTGAAATCAAGGTCTTGGCAGCCCACACTCCCTCTGCAGATTCTCAGGAGAGAATCTATTCCTTGCATCTTCTAGCTGCCGGTGGCTGCCACAAATTCCTTGGCATCCCTTGGTTTGAGGCACTTGTCACTCTAATCACCACCTTCACATCACCTCCTCTTCTGTGTGTCTCTCTTCTCTCTGACTTCCCTATGCATTTCTCTTATATGATGCACAGCCTTCCACTGATAATCCATCCACAAAAACTAGGATAAACTCCTCTTCTCAAAGTCTTAATCCCATCTTTTGTAATCTCAAAGAATACTAACTCTTTTGCCATATAAGGTAACATGTACAGGTTCCAGGGATTAGAATGTGAACTTATTTGTGTGTGTGTGTGTGTGGGGGGGGGTCGGCTACCATTTGGTCCACTAAAATATTGTATCTGCAAGCTATCTAAAATCTGTCATTCGTTCTTCTGGGTTTTTTGTTTGTTTGTTTTGTAGATTTCTTACAATTCCCTATATACTGGTTCGTATAACCTATAAATTAAATTTTACTTCTTCCATTCTAATAGAGGTGAATGCACACCTATGAAACCAAGGGTCCTTATGGCTGACTATACTTAGTTTTATTTTATTTTTTTAAAAAATTTATCTTTACTGTTGAAAGTATTACAGACATTCCCCTTTCCCCCCCATTGACCTCCTCACCTCGTACTCGACCCCATCCCTAGACCTACCACACTATACACTATTGTCTGTCTGTGTCCATGAACTATGCATATATGCATATAATTTCTTTGGTTAATCTCTTCCCAACCGCCCCCCCCCCCCACCACTTCCCTCTGAGATTAAACTTAGATTTAATTTCTAGCTCTGCATATCCCTCTTTATATATTTACCCCTCATAGACCTAGCCTTTCCCCCAGGATAATTAGCAACCCTCCAGACAGCAGAAGACAGTGGCCCAGACCTGACTAATGGTCACAGGATAACATCTTGACCTAAGTTATGTTTCAGATCCTGAGTCCAGGAGGAACAACCCCCTGACCCGCCACTCCCCGTCAACACTTCCCATGAGACCAGACAGAGGGACACCGGGAAAGACGTCAGACCATCCTGCAGACCTAAAGAAATGATTTATTAGCCTCATGTCACCTCCAACCAAGTAGCTCTCATACGACCCCATATCCCCTAACCCACAGTGTCTTGTGATGTTTGCCCTATATAATCTGTAAACTACAGACAATTGGGGAGTCAATTTTTAGGGCATAAGCTCCCCACCTCCGTATTGGCCAATTTAATATTAAACTATTTTATCTTCTTATACTGCAAGCTCCGTCCGCTCATGCATTTCTTTGGACCAGAGTGCCCAGGCAGGCAGGCTCCAGGGAAACACTGGGGTTCTGGGAAGACGGACACACAATCCGTACTGCGCTTCTAGGACATCCAGCCCAGTATGAACAGATGTGGTAGTGGTTGCTAACCAACCCAGAGCACAGCCGCAGACTAGCAGAGCCACTGTCCCCCCCATTCTCTTGCTACCGCAGCTGCTGCTTTTGCTTGCAGGGCATTTGGTGTGGCAATTTTGCTTTGTGCTCCAAGTCCAGTGGGCTGACTCCAATCGGAAAACTGGTGGTTTTCACAGCTCGTCCTTCCCTAGTAGAATCAAACTCAGACCGAGAGCGTGAGATGAGAAATCACTGGTTACGAAGAGCATAGACTCTCACTGCTCTTACCTGAAGTTCAGGAGATTTTCAAGTCAAAACATTTGCTAATTTGGTGTGTGCTGTTTGGCCATGTCCAGAGCTCTGACATTGCTGATTCTGATAATTGTGTCTAGTTTTGTAGTTGCTTTCTAGGGAGAGGATTTGCCAAACGTTTCATTTCATTGTCCTGAAAATTCCCTATTTATAATCTTCTATTTGAATCTCACTTAATGTAAGGGAAGGTAAGTATAGTTTGAAAAGTCATACCAACAAAAATCAATGTCTTCTCATATAGCGAAATGGTGCCTTTCTTAAGAGATGGCGTTGCGTAGTAGGAAAACCAGAAACTAATGGAAGTAGACTGCAACGTGGTGCCCTGGTAACAGTGTAATTTAGAAAAGTTTACTTACATTCTCTGATCTAAGTTTCTTCCTCAATCATAATAGAAAAGAAGAAGAAAGATATTTATACTGTACACTAAGTTTGTTGAAGTACTGAATAACATACAAGTACACATTGGCCACCAAAATATATATCTATGGACATTTATATACATACCCAGGACACAGTCCCATGGCTCCTTGGGACCCAGAAAGAGTCCCAGAGGAGGCAGGACCCAGGAGGCAGGACCCAGAAACCCGTCTGCCACACCGGTGAGACCCAGAAACCTACCTGTGCCTCCGGTCAATTCCTGCAGAGTCAACTCCCTGACCACCCACCTGCTCCTTGCCTCGCCCCACCCAACCTTCAGATGCAGCCTCCTGCTGATGGGTCATTACGGCGTGATGGCGCGATGACCACAGGCTTTTTAAAAAAATGTATTTTATTGATTTTATTTTATTTTTTTTTACAGAGAGGAAGTGACAGGGATAGAGAGTTAGAAACATTGATGAAAGAGAAACATCGGTCAGCTGCCTCCTGCACACCTCCTACTGGGGATGTGCCTGCAACCAAGGTACATGTCCTTGACCAGAATCGAACCTGGGACCTTTCAGTCCACAGGCTGATGCTCTATCCACTGAGCCAAACCGGTTAGGGTGACCACAGGCTTTTTATATAATAGATATGTGTATAGGTAGGCCATATGTAAAATAACTTCTTATGAATAAATTAAAAATGTACAACACTAAAAATTCTCTACTTTTTTGTGCAAAATAAAGTTAAACATATATTAGCACCTCAATGTCTTGATTTTATGTTATTATTCTGTATTCCTTAAGCAAAGCTGCATTAGGGCTGGTTACAAATACTCCCTTTTCCCTTTCTAACACATAGGAAAACTGCACTTCCCCAACTACCTTGAAGTTAGTTATTTGCTACCCCCATGAAATGCTTCTCCTAAGGAAATGAGAAGAAGATGACATGTGATACTTTGGGACTACAGTTTTAAAAGCCAGGCACCACTGGCCATATCCCATGCCCTCTGTCTTGATGATCTGGAAGTACAAGTCTATTTGAAACAGATAATCCTGCTAACTTAGAGTGAGTGAGAAATAAGCTTTTGTTATTCAAAACCAGTGTAACTTTGGGCATGCTAGTTAGTGTAGCACAGCTTAGCCTGGTCTGACTAACAGTTCTCCAAAAGACAAGATTTATTGGTTGACACCCTTTAATGTAAGTAATATCCAGTAATATGCTTTATTGGGATTCATGTACTTTGAGTAAGGATTTAACCAAAATCTAAAAGTATGCACAAGTTTTATAAAATCATATTTGGAAGCCCAGTTAAAGAGCTTATGTTACACTGCAGACGAATTCTACAGTTACAAAATAACGGTAAACATAAACAGGTAGCTTAAAATATTCAAGGTAAAAGTCATCAAACTAGAATAAGCCTATGAAAGTGAATAGACTCAGATAAATACATATATTTAATCAAACATTTCTGAAGGTACTTTTTCTAACTGGTAAATTCAAAAGCACAGAAATAAATGCAAGTAATTTGAGTGCTCTGCACTGACATTTAAATACAAGAGAAAAAAATGTTAATAGGATAAGCACCAGAAAGGATTAGGTGACTCTAAACAGCAAAGAGGATTAGTTATTATCCTGCCTTTACAGGCACCCAGGTTTCATGTGGCCAAGTAGATAGGAAATGGAACGCCAGGGCTGCAAAATGGGACTGCCTTTTCTTAGTGCAATGAGCATATATTAAAATCAGCTTTATTATGCCACATTACTAAACAGGTAACATAATACCCAGGCTTTCCTTTGGTTAATCTAAATGTAGTATACTTTTCAATGTATTTAAAGTAAATTTTAATTTTTTTTCTCACCTAAAGATTGCTTCTCAAATAAGCACGTAGATTTGCAATTAAACCAGAGACATTCTACTTTTGAAACCAAATCATTCATACCTACATGCTAATGTAGAGCTTTCTCCATTATTCACACCAATAGTAACTGCAGAGATTTACTATATTTTATTTCATTTCATGGCTGTATTTTATTATAACAAGTAGATATATGAAACATGTTCATGTACATGCATATATAATAGTCATACACACACACATTCTCTCTCACACACACACTTTGACATTTTTAATATTTAAATATCTCTGAATTTGAGACATTTTCCACTGGGTGAAAACTCATTGCTGCAGTTGTCCAATGAGATTTGGTCATTTCCTATGCATATGATTGGTTATCATTCTTGGGGTGTGACTGGGCAATTGCAGTCTCATATTATTTCAGTCAACCGACCATTTAAAGGCTATTTGAGAAAGGAATGAGAACACTCGTTGTTGTATGAGAACCTTCCATTGATATCTTAAGTAGATTAAAAACACACCAGCATTAAAAATTTATACAAAGAGTATCAGTGACTTGGAAGAAAATGCTGGAGATTATAGCAGAACAATCTTAGGAAAAACTGCATTACTGACACTCTTGGGACACATGATCAATGTTGTATGTTGTGACTCAATAACAAATACCTATAACTAAAAGGACTTTAAGTAAATACATATCTTTGCATTAAATGGTAGATTCTCAATAGAACTAGACTGGATATATCACATTTCTTTGTGTATTCAGCAACTTCTCTTAGTTTTCACACATCCTGTAATATTATTCCTAACAACTTGGTCAGTTTATATCACCATGTTCTAGTGATATGAAACCTGCCAGGCTAGTCATTCAATAAACAGGAAAAGACTATTACCTGTTTCTTGTGAGTAAAGAAAACTGGATATATGCTGACATGTCTTCACTAAGTACTTCTGTGCCCCTAGTAATGTAACAAAGTCTTCTGGGGCCCAGTGTCCACATCTGTGAAATAAACAAATTGAATTCAGTGATACTTAATTTTTTTCCAGTTCCATGCTTCTATAACTCTGCTTCAAATATTAATTCAAAATATATTTTATAGATTAAAATTCTTGTCATGGCTTGCTTCATTCATAACAAGAAAGAATACAGTTTACTTATCTGTATTTATTTATATAACTAAAGTCTGTTTTCTTTTAAACAACAATGATTCTTTGTAAAAAAAAAAAAAAAAAAAAAAAAGTAGGGTTTTATCCTTTCTGAAGCATCCCTATTTTGGCTTTTCCAGATTTATTTGCTGATGTGAAAAGTAAAGCCCTTATTGAAAGTTATCTTAAAATTATAATGTCCCTTAGGACATATCGTTTCCCCTTTCATCATTTCTTTTTCCCCAGCAAAATTAATTCTTTGATTTACATGCCTGATTCAGATTCTACGTTTTGTATGTTTTTAAGTCTGATAATTTCGACTATTCTCATCAATGGTTTATATATTTTTCATGCACCAATTTTGAATTCTAGTTTTACTTCTGGCTACAGATAATGCTGATGCTTATTCAACCAAAAAGTATTAAAAGCATTCAAAGGTTAGTATGATTTAGGCACTTATTTAATCAAATTTTATTTTCTATTTTTCTTCCTACATCTTTGTTTATCCTATAACTAGAGGCCCAATTCATGAAATTAGTGCAAGGGGCTCAGCCCTCTACGCTCTGGCTTCATTCAGAAGGTCATCAGGAAGGACGTCGAGCAGGTCGTTCGGCTGTCTGGTCTAATTAGCATATTATGCTTTTATTATTATAGATGATTTTTTCCTCCATAACTTTGCTTTTCCTGGGGCTGTCTCTTCTGCAGAAAGCTTGCTCCTCCCAAGTCTCACCTTTTAAAAGTAAAAATGATAATACATTTAATGAATTGCATGTTAAATAAATAATTAATGTTTAACACAAAATGAACCAGGTTGGAGACTAGGAATAAATTCACAGATATTCATTGTCAAACAGTGCAGCACTGCTATTGGCTCCGATGTACCATCTGAATATACTCGTGAGAGCACATTATTAATAAGTCCTGATATGGTGTCAAGGCAAATGAAATTTTCAGATTGAATTCATGAAATTAGTCAGGGTATGTGCATGCAAGCAGCATTGCACAAATTGATTATATATCTAAAAGTGCTATGACTTTAAGGCATAAATGTCTTTAGCAGACACAAAGTGACAATCATATGGTGGGGATTGAACCCATGGGTTCAACATTTCAGAGGTGAGAGATACTTTATTATCTGTAATGTGACTATAACTGAATGCAATTTGTATCCCCTTTATAGAGAAGAAAGGTTGTATCTAATTAGGGATGAACTAATGCACAGCCATTTAGTTGATTAACTCTTAAAAATATGAATAGCTCATCTTCAAGACTGTAACCATATGATAATAGGGCTCTGATTATACTCAATAAGAATCTCCTTAGAATTCAAGATATTAAAGTAGTTAATTATATTCTGGTGCAGGAATCCCTGCTAGGGTCTCGGCGCCATTTCTAAGGGATATTTATCAAAGTGTAAATTCAGGTTATTGTTAGAGTAGAGAACACAAGACAAGCTGTAATCTGGAGAAAGGGTAGCTAGGAGACAGGCTAATGCCTGTCCCGCTCTCAACTTCTGTGGTCTCATGAAAGGATGCTATGGGAACTAGTGACACAGCATTGGAGAAAGAACAATAGCCATCCTTTAAAATGGGTGATATTTGAGATTAGCAACAATACTGATACTGTGGATGCTGTTTTCCCCTTGTGTTGAATTCCATTTTTGTTCCACACCTTTTTGGTGCATGATACTGGAATGCTGTCTATGAAAAGTGAATATTTCCAGTAAGAAGTATGTTTTTATCACATCAATTCAATTTAGCCTTATCAGAAAAAGTCTGATCGAGGGTACTATTCAATGATGAGAAACATGTGTAACTCACTGTCACACAAATATAAACTGCTGGTGGATGATTCACAGGAAGACTGGAGAGATCAATGCTTTAAATCAGGTGTGGCAGTATGAAATTGATAAAGAAAAATGTGCTTCCTCCTAAAAATAAATAATTTAGAGTTCTTTTACATATATCTTATAGATAAAAAATATACATACATATATATGTATATTAATATAATATATATATAATTATAACATTTATAATAACATATAAATATAATATATATAATTATAACATATATAATATATATATAACATTATATAATATACGTATATTAATATACATATATTAATATACATATATCACCTGCCTGCTGGCTTGATCACCCCTAACCACTATGTCTGCCTGCCTGATTGCTCCTAACCACTCTCCCCTGCTGGCCTGATTGCTCCTAACTGCCTCTGCTTCAGCCCCTGCCACTGTGCCTTTGTCCGGAAGACATCCAGTCTAATTAGCATATTACCCTTTTATTAGTATAGATATTTATAATAATTTATCATTATTTTATTATTATTTTCCCTCTTTGGAATACATGTCAATAGGATAGTCACCATGCATTTTACCAGTAAAATTATTACATGGAAGTGTAAACAGTAGGTTAACAAGCAGAAAACATTCTTTACCCTTGAATGGCACTGAATGCTTCAGGTTGTTTTTCCTAGCTTGGCTGGACTTTTGCACAAAGTTCTGATATTAATATCTTGATAGCAGCTAAACCAACACACATCTTGTCCCTGTTAACTTTCACCACGTTTAGATGCTAAACTAGTTTTACACTCTATTCTCTTTAAAATAATAGCCAATATACCTCTGTCATACAACCATTTCTGTCTTCTCTGCAAAACCTGTACTCGTTCATCTGTTAACTGGCTCTCCTGCAAATCAACTATAATGAGTATTGTTTCCTTTCTTCCATTCTTTCCTTTTCTGATAAAAAGTTCTGCCTTGAATAATCACTCAGAACCTCTGTTTTTTTTCCATGTGGTAGAAGGAGGGCATTCTCTCTTCTCCAGTTAATCCAGGGGAAATTAGGTTCAAGTTGAAAAACAAATTGATTCCAATGTGTGCACTCTACAGCACTATGTAAATTGTAAGATTTACTATTTGTTATTTTTCTGAAATTATAATATGATTAAGTAATTTTTTTGCAATAGTATTAAGCATCCTTTAATATTTACCTTAATAAGAAAATAGTGGGCATATTGCTTGAAAATAATAATAGCAGCTACTATTTATGTAGTATTCACTATATACTAAGTCCTGTGCTAAATGTTTTATATATCAGTTTGTTATCTAAGAGCTAGCTATTTAATGTTACAGGAAAACAAAAGGCTTCAGGAAGGAGAAAAAGGCAACTGCTTATGTCAGAGCCAGGATGCCATATCTGTTCTGACACCAAAATTTGTTTGGCACATCTTAGTAAAAAAATCAGTGAAAGGCCTCCCATCCAAGAATCCCAAAACACCAATCAGAAAAAAAAATATATGCACACCTATGTTCATAGCAGAGTTATTTACAATAGCCAAGATCTGGAAACAGCTCAAGTGTCCATCAATAAATGAACGTATGAAAAAGCTGTGGCATACTACTCCCCTGTAAAAAAGAAGGAACTCTTACCCTTTGCGACAGCATGGATGGACCTGGTGATCATTATGCTAAGTGAAATAAGCCAGTCAGAGAAAGGCAAATACCGTATGACCCACTTATATGTGGAACTTAATGAACAAAATAAACTGACAAACAGAATAGAATTCTGCCATGGATACATGGAACGGACTGATAGAGGTCAGAGGGGAGGGTAGTGGGGGTGACTGGATGAAAGAAGGTGAAGAGAGTAACCAAAGAACATGTATGCATAGCCCCTGGCCACAGACAATAGAGCAGTGAAGGCCAGGGGAGGAGTAGCAAGGGCTGTGTGAGGATGGGGAAATGAGGGACAGCTGTAATAGTGTCAACAATTAAATAAAGAAATCAGTGAAAGGCATTGTGATGTGGTTAATCATTCATTTTCTAATGTGGGATACAATCGGATTTGAATCTTTCCCTAATTCTAAGTGTGAAACCTTGGGCAAGTTCCTTTATGCTTGTGTTTGCTCATTACATGTGAATAAAAATGGAACCTGCCTCTTGGAGAAACACATTATGGGGCGTAGATGAGACAACTTGTATTCATAAAGCAATTGATATAGTACCTGTCACACAGTACACATACAACAAATGTTTGTTCCTTATTATTTCATATTCTTAATTGAGAGTTTCTCATTTTAATAGTAGGGGCGAAAATAGCACCTATCTCAGAAGATGAAATGAGATCATCAACTAAAAAATGTACTGGGCATGTAAGTGCTCAATAAATTGCAGTTCTTTTCATCATCATGCCAAAGGTTTATTTATTTACTGTTTTACAGAGCTGTGTGCTAACTTTTGTAGGTAATTTAGGCAAGACGAAATCCAGACATGTTGGATTCATTTCATTCCTGCTTGTTGTTCCTGCCAGTGGAATTCTGAGGACTCATTCAAGTCTTCAGGACCTACCCAGTCTAGTTCTGTTGAGAATCTAGCATTAAATGCAAAGATCTTTATTTGCTTAAACTCCTGTTCATGGTGGGTTATGTCACTTCTCAAACTGCAATGAGAAAGGTCCTGTGGCTCTGATGAATTGCTTTGCATTTTCTTAGCACTTACTCAAATCTTAACAGTATGAGAGAATATTTTTATGTTATTTTCTAAGCCCAAAAGAGACCACCAACAAAAGAAAAGTCAACATTTGAGACCAGGGGCTTTGCATATATCACTTTATACAACATTCAGAGTTAAGTGAGCATCCTTAAAGCATGCACTTGGAAAAATTCCTTAGGCAACAGTAATGGAGAAACAGATATGGAACGGACCATAGTGTGAGATAAAGGAACAGAGCCCAAAATGTGCGAGCTATGTTTGCAACATGTAGTCTATATTTGGAATAATTGTTTTCTTTAGCTCAAAATTGGATATATTTTAACATATGATTGGAATTAAATTAAGAAACACCTAGAATGCCATGCCTAAGAGTGCAAATTTCTCCATCACCAGCTGAATAAAATGGATCACACTTTCTTGGTTGTTAATTTATAATGGTACTAGAGGCCCAGTGCACAAAATTCGTGCATGGGTAGGGTCCCTAGGCCTGGCCGGCAATCAGGACCAATTTGTGGGGCAACTGGCAAGGCAATCAGGGCCCCCACTTGCACCCTCCTTGGCCCCCTGCGGGTCCTGTTGGCTGAGGGCAGCTCCTGTGTTGAGTGTCTGCCCCTGGTGGTCAGTGTGCTTCATAGCGACCAGTCGTTCCACCAGTTGTTCCACTGTTCATTCGATTTGCATATTAGGGTTTTATTATATAGGATAACCATGAAGTACATAAGGATAAAGTTGTCAGGGAGGACACAGTGGGCATAGGCAAAGAATGGAACTAAGAAGAGTAATCTCAGTAAAATAAACAGTAATTTCAAAGACATAGCATGAACAACATTTTTAAGTAATATAAAGTAAGAAAAAGGTGAAATTTTTCTTTTTAGTGCCCAAATGCCATCAATCAGCTTTTACTTTTTATATGGGAAAATGAAAATCAACCATATCTTCTTTTAGGTTTGGTGTGTATATGGAACACATATGCACACACACACATAAACATGCTGTTTTTCTATTCTTTAATATTTGTCATGGTTCTGCTTTCAATGTATTAATTTACTCAACAATATTTATTTTTTCTGAGTGCCTGCCATGCGCAGGTATTGTTGTAGGCATTTGGAAGACATGGGCAAATAAAACAGTAGATAATCCTTTACTGAACTCTAGCAGAAGAGAGCAACATTAACTGATATCACAAAACTAATAATAGTAATAATAAATAAATATTGCTAGGTCATTAATAATCAGCACCTTTCTGGAATTACATATGGTCTCAATACCCTAGAGCAGTGGTTCTCAACCTTGGCTGCACATTAGAATCACCTGAGAATCTCTTTAAAATCCTGATTTCTGGGCCTCATCCTCCGGAAATTCTGTTTCTTTGTTATGGGGTGGGGTCACAAAGGCAAGCAAGCTACCAAGGACAGGGGTGTAAGCGTGAGCACCTCCTGCCAACCCAGAATCTCTTGGGTGGGGCCACAACATTAGTAACAAAGAAACATAATATCTGGAGGATGAGGCCCAGAAATCAGGATTTTAAAAAGATTCCCAGGTGATTCTAATGTGCAGCTAAGGTTGAGAACCACTGTCCTACAGTAAGCATGTCAAATTCATAATGAATATTTTTGTGGCCTAGCCAATATAATGGTATGTAAGAAACGTTTTAATAAAAATTTTGTGACTTAATTTTTACAATATCCTGTTATATATAATTATTAATAATGAACTACAACATTTACTAATGACTGATTACTATAATCATGTTGCATTCATTTCCCTTATGTGCCTAACGTGCAGGCGCATCATTTCTCCCCACTAATACTAGCAGCAAATATTTTAGCAGCCAATTTCCATATCATTATCTTGGACTGACTTGTTTGGTATGCACAACAGGAAATATTTCGCTTTTGGAGAACACAAAAAATAGGTTTATTTGCATTACACTTATTAATTTGTGCAGTTATTCAGTGTCTGGTAAATTAATGTTCAAGAAAAAATATTAATTTTTATTAAAATGTTTTATTATTTTATGTTAACGATTACTCATTTATTTCAGCCCTTTGTATTCAGCATGTCTCTATCGAAATAGACCTACGTTTCTATGAAAATTGAAGCTTTTCTTTTTTTGCGGCCCACATAAACTTAAACCTTATTTATTTGGCCCCTGTTCAGCGGTTCTCAACCTGTGGGTCGCGACCCCTTTGGGGGCCGAACGACCCTTTCACAGGGGTCACCTAAGACCATCGGAAAACACATATATAATTACATATTGTTTTTGTGATGAATCACTACGCTTTAATTATGTTCAATTTGTAACAATGACATTGGGGGTCACCACAACATGAGGAACTGTATTAAAGGGTCGCGGCATGAGGAAGGTTGAGAACTACTGCCCTTGAGGCTCTCCAACTCTCATTGCATTTGACTTCTTACCTTTCCGAAAGGTATGCACCCCTATCCACATGGCAAGGTCTAGGAACAAACAACATCACAGTATTTTGTCAGCTGCATGATACAGATTTTTGCTATTTCCAGGCCCCTTCAAGTTTCCACTTTTCTGTGCATTAAAAGTAATAAGAATGTGGTAATAAATCTTATATAGCAAGCCTGTTCGTGGCATGTGAAAACGCAGAGACATAACATGCTTTTCAGGCCATTTGGAGGCCGGCAGCCTTCAAGATGTAGGCCCATACAGCTACTCAAGTGCTCCGTGGGAACACTACACATTTTTATCTTATTTTAGTGAAACTTATCAATATGTCTTGTTCCTACCTACGCCTGTGAATTCCTCACAGACGGAGTCCTGTGATTCATCATTAAACAGCCTAACCGCCAGCACCAGGATAGAGAGTGGCTCTGAGAGATGAGATTAATTTCTTTGGGGAATAAACTGTAACTATTGTTGAGTCTTTTCTCTCTTTCCTGTGTCAGTTTATTCCACTCATTAACAATTTAACACTGGTTTTCCTTTATTTATTTTGCCTATTGTTTTTTTTTTTTTCTCTCTCCCTGCCTCTCCTCTATTTCTCTCTGGGATCTTCCTTTTGTTCTTCACAACAGCCTGTTTTCCCTGATGAACTGGCTCACAGAGAAGCCCCCAGCCTCCTGCATTTCATTCTCCAGGATACATCTTGCCTTTGTCAGACTGACACCTGAAGTTTACCTCCTGGGGCAAGTTTGCCTCAGGATAAGGAGAGGAATAATTTCCTTTTCCTTGTAAAGAAGGACGACGGACTGAGTACTGTGGTCTGAAGCTGGTCATAGCAAAGAAAATCCTAGCATGCGTGGTCCTGTGGGTTCTCTGGCGAATGCCGTCATTGAGGAGACCTGGACGACCCCACACTGAATCCCCGTGCTCGGCGCTATTCCATTGAGTGCTAGGATTAGGGCCAGTTGGCATCTTTATTTTACTGAGGCCTGATGGTTTCTGTTTAATGGATTATAATGATAGATTTTGCCCTGGCTGGTTCACTCAGTGGTTAGAGCATCAGCCTCTACACCCAAAGGTTGAGGGTTCGATTCCTGGTGGACAAGGGCATATACCTGGGTTGCAGGCTCAATCCCAGGCCCCAGTCTGGGCCCCTGTGGAGAGGCAACCAATTGATGGTCTCTCTCACATCAGTGTTTCTCTCTCTCTCCCTCCCTACCTCTCACACACACACACACACACACACACACACACACACACACAAAATCAGTGAAAAAATACCCTCAGTGTGGATTAACAAAACAAACAAAAATTATAGATTTCAATTTTAGACCAACATTTTCACTACACAAAGATAAGATTTAAGAAGACCTGGCTTCCATTTTTCTTCTCTTTCCTCTTTTAAAGGCATAGCTACATGCTCTTTCACATTGGGTTTTGTCACTGAATTTCTCAATCAAACCAGAGAAAAAGGATTTATTTCAAAAGCTATTCACAATCATGTGTTTGAATTAATTCAAGGTGTGGAAAACTGCTCTTTGAAACATTTCTGGGCATATGAACAGCTGACTGGTAGGGTTTCCGACATCATTTCAGGCAAGCTTCAAAAGCCCAGACTTTACATCAATAAGCTCAGACTCTAGAACAGATCTCAGAGGTAGAGGGTAGTGCCTGTCTTGGCTTCTGGTGGAAAGTCCAAGCTGATAACTACAGCTACATATGCAAATAGTATACCCCGATACGTTCCTTTGGTAGGTAGTCAGTCACAGGTGTCAAAATAGGGTGGCCAAGTATCCCAACAGGCATTAGTGAGTCTAGTTAAAGGAATTAATGTCAAAGTGTGACTTGTATTTGATAACTAATTCTACCACACAATAGTGTGGCTTTGGGCAAGCAACACGGTTTTGTGATCCTTGAGTTTTTCTGTCTACACAATTGGGAGAATAAAATGATAGGGGACCTACAAATGTTTGATTAGGAAAGAAGTCCTGCCTACAATCTAAAACTCTAGTAGTAAAAGCAGACAGATAATACTAACAGTAAATATTTATCTAACAGTACACATCATAGTGTAACAATGCTTTACTTTTCTATAGTGCTTCACCCTTTACAAAACACATTTGCAAACACTTTATCATTTCAGAGTAATCAGGGCATGGTTTATTATTTAATTTAAAGTTGAGGATTAAAAATTCTGAAAATTTAAATAGCTCTATTAAGAATCTTTAATGTGAAAGAAATAATTTACAACCTCACATGGCCCAAGTTATGAGATTTTCTTGGCTTATGTAATAACAGAGTATGAGATTGGGAGGGTTTTAGGCATCACTGAACTTAGGGCTATAAAAAAATAATTTTATATCATTCCTCAATAACATCATTACTTCTTATATTTTGTTTTATTTCCAGGCACCGAGTGGTATCCATAAGTGTCTCGAAACATACATCCTGTGGTAGGAGTAAGATGGCTGCTACCTCTCCAAACAGAAAGTTATTATAAAATTTGATCCATTTTTAAAAATAATCTCTGAAAAATTTCTGAGAGTAATTCTGACTTGAGTTATATTACATGCTAATCCTCAACCACCAGCTGGGTATAAAAATATATGATTCGTTATTAGTCCAGGGCTCAATGCATGGAACAGGGTACAGGAAGGTGGAACCCTTCCTCTCACTGGGACCATATGATCAAAGAGTTGTGGGTAAATGGATAACCAAATAAAAATCAGCTGATGGTCAAGGAGAAAAGGATGCTGGAGATGCCAATGGAAACATCTGCCTCTGTAGATAAACAGGTAAAGGTGTATAGTGTAGGCAGCAACAGAATGCAGGTACTATGCACACATGCAAAAGAAAGACTTCCCCCCCCAAATTAAATAAGAAGCTAGGAAGAAGATAAAATACATTGGTGAGTATGAAGTGATTGAAAATTTAAAAAAATGATTGTGATTGCTAGAGTAACTAAAGCTTCTTGAGTCATACTAAATACTTGAGTCATATTAAAAGCGTCATGGAAGGCAATCCATGGGGAGAATTACACTGGCCTCCTTTGGATTGTCCATTTGATATTTAAAATTTTCTAACTGAAGTTATGACCAAATGGATTAAATAGACTATATTTCTGGGACAGGCATATCCAGGGAAACTATTTTTCTATTCAACCTATTGCTGGCTGCTTCATTTCACCAGACTACATGCATTAAGGGGCTTAAACACTATTAAACACTGAGAGAGATACACATTTATCTTTGAAACATGAGCATAGCTAGTGATATTTCCTGCTGAGAAGCTATCAGCTCTGTGACTGTACTAAAGTTACAGCCCATAAATGTGGGACTGACTCCTCAGTAATTACTCTTTCCTTTCAGATCATCAGAAGGAAAATAAGCTGTGTATTTATAGCCAGCTCTATTAGGTATTCAATGATTATTTGTTGATTCATGCATTGATTTCTCATACAGGATGTTGTTATTTGAAAAAACATGCTTGTGGGAAAAGACATAATTGGATTGATTTTTACAGGCAGCAAGGTCTTTATAAATAGCTATCTGTTGATATTTGCAAATGTAGATTAGCAAGGAGAAGAAAAAGAGAGGGAGAGAGAGAGAGAAGAGGTGGAGTAGGAAGAAAAGACCGATAATACATTTTAGCTTAGTTTATTAATAATCTGTAGCTTTTTCCTAAGGTGAAATCAGGATGTAAATTTACTCTTTTTTAAAACAGTGTGTTGATGTGAAAAAGACATATACATATGTGTATGTGTGTATGTTTGTGTGTGTATTCACAATAGTGTACATTTTGTGCCTTGGATCACTTTGAGAGTATCTTAGAAAACCTGGACAGTCCTATCTTCACAAAAACTTTGTATGTATTAATGAAGATGATTTTTTAGTAAATTTTTTGTGGGGGCATGGACAAGTTTGAATCTTTTCATAGTCATATTCTGTAAGATCTTTATATCCTACATCAAACTTAAAGGTGTGACCTTAAGTTTAAGTTTTTAAATAAGAAGGTAAATAAAATGTAAAATACTTGAAAACTAAAAAACCTTACTATTTTAACATATCTGGCATATATCAGAGCTAACTTGGTTACTATTGCATAAAAATTGCTAAGCATGGAGCATAAAATGCAAAGGTGACTGTTCAGAGGCAAATTTGGCAGCCATATAACTATTCTGGAAATGCCTTTGCTATATTGGAAATATAAAACAATAATAAGTGACTGAGCAAGAGGAACCAAGATGGCGGCACAGGTAAACACCTGAACTTGCTGCCTCGCACAACCACATCAAAACTACAACTAAAAGACAAAACGGATATCATCCAGAACCACGTGAAGGCTGGCTGAGTGGAAGTTCGACAACTAGAGGGAAAGAGAAAAGCGCATCTAGACTGGTAGGAGGTGCAGAGGTGCAGAAGAGTGGTGGTACGGAGGCAAGCGAAACAGGCTAGCAACTGGGTACGCTGTGGTCTTTTTCAATTGGGAGATACAAACTCCCAACTGCTCTGAACTCCAGTTCTGGGCGAGACTCTGGGGACCCAGACTCATACAGGGAGAAACTGGACTGTCGGTCATCGGGCTGGAACACGAGGGTGGCTTTCTTTCAGAGGTGCTCGCAGTGTTCACTGTTCTTGCATGGGGCTGTGGGACACAGAGACCCAGGGACCTATCCAGGACAGGGTTGATGGTCAACGATTGCTGTTTGTACCACCCTGTGATTCCCTGAGACCCCACCCCACCCAATTTACAACACCACCCAAGCTTTGCGCAGAGGCTTTTGCATATGAATGACCTAGCTTTTTGCAACCTAAAACCTAACAAATGGGTTAAAGAACCCCAGAGCTTCAAAAAAAAGGCCTAAGGCTCATCAGCAGCCTGCATGGGCTTCACAGCTGCACCTCATCTGGGCACCTGCAAATCCCAACCAAAGAGGAGGAGTCTGCAGATCTCTCTGTAGCTCCTGCTGGGTGGCCTTAGGCAGTGGCTGGCTTTGCACCTCCTTGGAGATCCAAGAGCCAGTGTACCCAGTGGTCAGAGTGAGACCACACCAGATTACAACTCTTCAGATTCATAAGAGACACACTCAGGGGGAGATTCAGTGAACACCAAACCCCCACTGAAGCAAGTTGTGCCCCATAAGGGTGTTTCCAGCACAGCAGTTCTCCCATTGTAGACAAAACTGGTCCTCAGAGCCAATTGGTCTGGAGGTCAATTCCTCCCAGTGATACCAACAGCAATCAAGGCTTAACTACAACAAGACTGTGCACAAAGCCCACAAAGGGGTGCACTAAGAGCATCCACCTCAGGTGACTGGGGAGGCTGAGCCACTGGGCCCTATAGGACACCTAACACACAAAGCCACTCATCAACACAGGAAAGCATAAAAAATTCAGAGACAAAGAAACAGGTCACAAATGACAGAAATGGAGGAAAGCAAGCTACTGGATATAGAGTTCAAAACCACGGTTATAAGGTTACTCAAGAATCTTCTAGAAACTGCCGATAAATTTAGTGAGAACCTCAAGAATATGAAAAAGGACAGATCAGAAATTAAGCATTAAGAATTATATACAGAGATCTAACAGCAGACTAGAGGATTGCAAGAATCAAGTCAAAGATTTGAAATACGAAGAAACAAAAAACACCCAACTGGAAAAGCAAAAAGCAAAAAGAGTCCAAACATATAAAGATAGTGTAAGGAGCCTCTGGGACAGCTTCAAGCGTGCCAACATCTGAATTATGGGGTTGCCAGAAGAAGAGAGAGAGCAAGATATTGAAAACCTATTTAAAAAAATAATGACAGGAAACTTCCCTTACCTGGTGAAAGAAATAGACTTACAAGTCCAGGAAGCACAGAGAACCCCAAACAAAAGGAATCTAAAGAGGACCACACCAAGACACATCTTAATTAAAATGCCAAGGGCAAAAGACAAAGAGAGAATATTAAAATCAGCAAGAGAAAAAGAGTTAGTTACCTACAAGGGAGTACCCATATGACTGTCAGCTGATTGCTCAACAGAAACTATGCAGGCCAGAAGGGAGTGGCAAGAAATATTCAAAGTGATGAATAGCAAGAACCGACAACCAAGATTACTTTACCCAGAAAAGCTATCATTTAGAATTGAAGGTCATTAAAGAGCTTCACGACAAGAAAAAGCTACAGGAGTTCATCATCACCAAACCAGTATTATATGAAATGCTGAAGGGTATTCTTTAAGAAGAGGAAGAAGAAGAAAAAGGTAAAGATAAAAATGAACAACAAATTGACAACAAATACATATCTATCAACAAGTGAATCTAAAAATCAAGTGAATAAAAAATCTTATGAACAGAATAAACTGGTGAATATAATAGAATCAGGGGCATAGAAAGGGAGTGGACTGACAATTCTTGGGGGAAGTGGGTGTGGGGGGTGCGGGAAGAGACTGGACAAAAATCGTACACCTATGGATGAGGACAGTGTGGGGGTAAAGGGCATGGGGTGAGGTGGCAACCAGGTAGAGGAGAGCTTTGGGGAGAAAAAAAAGGAACAACTGTAATAATCTGAACAGTAAAGACTTATTTAAAAAAAAAAATAAGTGACTTAGCAGGATCCTGTTACAATTTAGTCATATAATAGTAAGATTATTTTAAATTAAAATTGGCTTAAAAACTTTATGGTGTTATTTTGCAAATAGGATCATAAATCCCAGTGGTCTTATTAACCTCATTTGGAATTAACTATGTTTCTTAAATTGTAGAAATACGAAAGCACTTTAAAATATAGGCCAAGTCGCTTGGATGCATATTTCATCATCACTTCTTTTGGCTCTAGGATAAGTTAGAAAATTTTTCTCATGCTTCTGATACTCATTTGCATATAAATAGATTTTTTAAATTTTTGATAAGATAAAATGTTTAATTGTTTTAATCAATACAGACTAGTAGCAAAGTGAACATGCATGCAGGGCATGTGGCAGTTCTAGGCAAAAAGGAGCTTTGGAATGTAGAACTGTAGAAGAGGTTAGAAGACAAATTCACCAATGTTTATTTTTCTGCCTAATTTTAGGATAAGTCTGGTTTTACCAATAGGATTAACAACAAACCACTGAGAAATATCAAACATTTCTTATTTTTAGATAAATGAGAGGTATTTTAAAATAATAAAATAGCAGTATGAGAAAGCTTAAGAAAGAAAAAGTCAGGAAGAGAAACAAAAAATAAAGTAGGTTGAGGCATTACAAATGCAAGGCTGGGATAGGGAAAATTGGAAGGTGGAAACTAAAGGATATGGAAAATTTTTAAAAGAGCCAGACCCAAGGGTTTTGGGGGCATTACTGATTGTTTTATGGGTGTCTCTCATAGTGTGTAGCTCTTTGGATTCCCTAGTCTTGATCACTGTTTTCAAACTGAACCCATTTATTGAAATTATGATCAGTTTCTTCAAGAGATAGAACAGTGAAGCCATGATGAACACCCTCTGCAACCAAACCAACTGGATTTGTCTTCTGAACATATTATTTAGTTGGCTGTGACCTTTTCAAGGTACTTAACCTCTCTATGCTTCAGTTTTTTCATCTGTTAAATGAAATTATGAATACTATCTCTCTGTAGGTTCATTGTGTTTAATAATGTGCATTCTGGTATTCCATGTATTTAAAACAGAGCAGCGCACAAAATAATTCCTATCGTTTGCTATTCCTATTACTGATTTAGTGCATTATTACCAGAAAACTTATTTTTACATTTTAATTAATTAATTTTAAAGTTTTAGATTTCCAAATGATTTGAGAAGATAGTATAAAGAGTTCCCATAGATTCACATCCAGCTTCCCTTATTAACATCTTCAAAGGTATGAGAAATTTATTACAATGAATAAGCCAATATTAAAATACTAGAGGCCTGATGCATGAAATTCATGCAAAGGGCTCGGCCCTTACAGCTGCGGTGGCTTGCCTCACCTTCGTCCAGAAGGTCATTTGGCCATCCAGTCTAATTAGCATATTATGCTTTTATTATTACAGATCATTATAAAATGAAGTCTATGCTTTATTACATTTTCTCAGTTTTACAAAATTAATGCCTTTGCACTGTTCCAGGATTATGTCCCAGATATCACATTACCTTTAGTTTTCATGTTTCCTTAGGCTCCCTTGGCTGAGACAGTTTCTCAGACTAGTCTTGCTTCTGATGACCACAGTTTTGAAGACTACTGGTGAAGTATTTTGTGGTACATTCCTTAATTTGGATTTGTCTTGTGTATTTCTCATGAGTAGACTGGGATTTGGGGTTTTGAGAGGAACACTGGAGTTTAACTGCATTTTCATCACATTATACCAATGATACATAGTATCAACATGACTAATGACTGTTGATGTTGAACTTGAACACCTGGTTTGACTTTGTCAGGTTTCTCCACTGAAAACTTACTGTTTTCCTGACCCTACCCATACCGTACATTGTGGAAATATACTTCTATGCACAGCCCACATTTAATGCGGAAGGATGTATTATACAACCTCAGAGTTCGGTTTTTACATAGTTTTTTTTTTTTTTTTTTTTTTTTTTTTTAGTTTATAATGGTCTTTATTATCCATAAATGAGTGAGATCATGTGGTATTTTTCTTTCATTGACTGGCTTATTTCACTTAGCATAATGGTCTCCAGTTCATCCATGCTGTTGCAAATGGTAAAAATTCCTTCTTTTTTACAGCAGCATAGTATTCCATTGTGTAGATGTACCACAGTTTTCTAATCCATTCATCTACTGATGGGCATTTAGGCTGTTTCCAGATCTTAGCTATGGTGAATTGTGCTGCTATGAACATAGGGGTGCATATATCCTTTCTGATTGGTGTTTCTGGTTTCTTGGGATATATTCCTAGAAGTGGGATCACTGGGTCAAATGGGAGTTCCATTTTTAGTTTTTTGAGGAAACTCCATACTGTCTTCTATAGTGGCTGCACCAGTCTGCATTCCCACCAGCAGTGCATGAGTGTTCCCTTTTCTCCGCATCTCTCCAGCACTTGTCGTTTGTTGATTTGTTGGTGATAGGGTTTTTACATAGTTACTTGGAATTATTTTACATAAGAGATTTTGTCTATTCTCACCCATTCTATTATTTGTTGTATCAAATATCTTGCCGGGAGCCAGTCCATCCTTGCTGTTTCAAGGGACCTGGCGTGTGTGGCATACTGTTCTTAATATGTTTGCTCACCTTCTTGGCACTATGTGTTTTAACCAAGGTCGCCTCTCTGAGAAAGGTTGTTTCCCCAAGTAGGGATTTTCCCCTGAAGTTAGGGAGGGAATGAGATCCCTTGGCTAAGTGCCAGGCGGGTAATTAATCACTTTAACTACGAACAATCATGCTTAAGCTACATAATCTTTACTCCCTGGAATGGAGATAAGAAACGCCCTAACCTTTGTAATAGAGATTGATAGGATTGAATCAACTGGTATAAATACAAATATAACAAGACAGCAAGAGACAGAGAGAGAGACAGAACCTAGGCACAGAACCTACACAGAACGTTCTCTAGAGACAGAAGAACTTCGCTGGAGAGAACATGGCAAAAGATCCTGGACTGAACCTGACTACAGAAATTGGCAAGAGAACCTGACTAGAACCTGGTGACTGAACCTGGCTGGAGAACCTGGACAGAACCTGGCTGGAGAACCTAGCGAGGGAACATGGACACAGAACCTGGCTGGAGATCCTAACCAGAACTTTGCTGGAGATCCAGAGCAGAACCTCTCTGGAGATCCAGACCAGAACTTGGCTGGAGAACCTGGCTGGAGAACCTAGCAAGAGAACACGGACACAGAACTTCGCTGGAGATCCAGACCAGAACTTGGCTGGAGATCCTGGTTAGAGATCCTGGCTAGTCTGCTGATCAACTGAACGCTGTCTCTGTGTCATTCCTTCTTCGCCGACTCCGTCCACACCTATGGGGACCCCTGGACCTGCTGGGGTTGGACCCCGGCAATATCTGTTTATATAAAAATTGAATCATGGATATTTGTTCTGTACTTTTGGTTATAATCCAATACTTCATGTTTTTGTTTTTAAAAGTGTTTCAACTTGGGCCAATAAAAGTTCTTTCGGTAGGCTCCAGTGTCCCTTTGACAACCCACCCTCATTGACTGAGAGTTTGTGAGTGTCATGTGTGCTGACTGCTACTGGGATGTCTTTGCTTCTAGGCTTTCTCAGCTGACAGAGCCAAAAAATTATGTGTATATTAATTCCTGTATGTACTATACATATAAAATACTATAAATATTTAAATACACTATCTGTCCATTAATGAAAGATGTATATATAAATCACAAATTTTAATAGTGGATTTGTTTATTTCTCATGCATTTCATCAGTTTTACCTCATATATGCTGACAACTATTGTTAACTTCATAAGCACTAGAACTATTATATCTTCCTGAAGAAATGGCCACTGTCATTATGTACTGCTATTTTTAAATTCTTTATAACTTTTGTTGCACTGATGTTCTCTTTGTCTAAGATTAAATAACTCCTTTAAATTAAATAGCTACTTTATTTTATTAGTGTCAGTATGATATAACTCTCTCCATCTACTTAATTTTAACATATCTGAATATTTGTATTTAAGTGAGTTTCTTTCACATATTAACCACTATGCAAATCTCTGTCTTTTAATTGGTGCATTTAGACCATGTATATTTGTAATGATTGCTATAGTTGGATAAATATCTACCATATTTGTAAGTATTTTCTATTTATTTTATGTGTTAATTGCTTTATACTCAATGCTAAAAAGCTGAAAGCTTTTCCTATAAGATCAGAAACAAACCAAGAATGCCCACTCACTACTTTGATTCAACATATTAACAGATGCCTAACAGGAGCAATTCAGCAGGAAATAAATTAAAGGATCCAAATTGAAGAAGTAAAACTGTAACTACTTGCAGATGACATAACATTTCATATTAAAATCCTTAAACACTCCACCCCAAAATTATAAGAATAAACGAATTCAGTAAGAATGCATGACACAAAATCAATATATACAGATCTGTTGCACTTCTATATACTAAAAACAAACTATCAGAAAGAGAAATTAAAAAAATGATCCCATTTAAATTTGCATCAAAAGCATAAAATACCTAGGAATAAATTTAACTGAGGAGGTGAAAGACCTGTACACTGAAAACTATAAGGCATTGATGAAAAAAAAAAAAAAAACAACCTGAAGAATACACAAACAAATGAAATTATATTCTTTGCCCATGGATTATAAGAATATTATTAAAATGTCTATAACACCCAAAGCAATCTACAAATTCAGTAGAACCCCTATCAAAATTCCAATGGCATTTCCCATAGAAGTAGAAAAAACAATCCTAAAAATTGGTATGGAACCACAAAAAACCCTAAATAGTCAAAGCAATCTTGAAAAATAAGAATAAAGCTAGAGGCATTTCACTTCCCAATTTCAAACTATATTACAAAGCCATCATAATCAAAATAGTCTGGTATTAATATAAAAACAGACACATAGATCAATAGAACAGAATTGAGAGACCAGAAATCAGCTTGTGCATATATAATGCCCATGCATTACTTCCAACAAAAGAGCCAAGAATATATAATGTAGAAAGGACAGTGTCTTCAATGAATAGTGTTAGACATGCTGGACAGCCACATGAAAGGAAGGAAGGAAGGAAGGAAGGAAGGAAGGAAGGAAGGAAGGAAGGAGAAGAAAGAAAGAAGAAGAAAGAAAGAAAGAAAGAAAGAAAGAAAGAAAGAAAGAAAGAAAGAAAGAAAGAAAAGAAGGAAGGAAGGGAGGGAGGAAAGGAGGAAGGAAGGAAGGTAGGGAGGGTGGGGGAGAGAGAAAGACGGAAAGAAAGAAAGACAGACAGAAAGAAGGAAAGAAAGAAAGAAAGAAAGAAAGAAAGAAAGAAAGAAAGAAAGAAAGAAAGAAAGAATAGAAGGAAGGAAGGAAGGAAGGAAGGAAGGAAGGAAGGAAGGAAGGAAGGTAGGTAAGGAGGGAGGGAGAGAGAGAAAGATGGAAAGAAAGAAAGAAAGACAAAGAAAGAAAGAAAGAAAGAAAGAAAGAAAGAAAGAAAGAAAGAAAGAGAAAGAAGGAAAGAAAGAAAGAGAGAAAAAGAGAAAAGGAAAAATAAAACTAACATGATGTAACAATCCCACTTCTGGTTGGATGAAAGTGAAAGCAAATGAAAACAGGGTATCAAATCTGCACTCCAATGTCCACTGCAGCATTATTCACAATAACAAGGATATAGAAACAAACTTAAATGCCATCAATAGTTGAATGGATGAGGACAATATGAAAAAGAAGGAAATCTTGCCCATTGCAACAATGTGGACAGACTGTAAGGTCATTATGCTTAGTGAAATAAGCCAGATAGAGAAAGACAAATATATTTCTTATATGCAGAATCCAAATTAAAAGTTGAACTACTAGAAACAAAAAGTAAATTAGTGGTTGCCAGAGGCTGGGGAGTGGAAGTGGGAGGAATAGGAAGAGGTTAGTAAAAGGGAACACTATCATCTGTAAGATGAATAAGTTCTAAGTATAATATGGTAACTATAGTTAGTAACTCTGTACTGTGTAATTTAAATTTGCTAAGAGACTAGAGCTTAAATGTTCTCAAACACACAGATACACAAATAAGGTGATGAATGTGTTAAAAATGTAGTGATAGTTGATTTGGAACAAAAAGTCTTGATTGAAATAATTTATGCACTTTGTGTTGTATTCTCAAAGATTAAGTGAAAGGATACTTTCTAATTAAAGTATAAATTAATCTGACATATGTCAGTAAACCTCAGTTAAAAATTCACTAAAGTATCTGGGAATAAATATAGAATGAGCATATGCCAGCATGTATTAGTTTACAGTCAACTTATGCATAAATTTATTTGAAAAGGTATGAAATCCTTATTATCTAATTTATGCCTATGCAGCTAAACTAAAGTGATGCTTAAATCGTCCAAACATTAGATCTTAAAGCTGGAACTAAAATCACTGTCAAATAACAGATGGAACATTCTCAATATACAATGTAAATTTGCTAAGATTTTAATATATTTGTGGCTTTCTAATACTTTGGTTACTCTTTCCCACTAATTCTACAGAACTACTTAAGAACCAACTGCTCTCAGCTACAGAATTCTGTGACATAAATAGGTCTCTTTTCAATGGCAACATATTATTAAATGATAAATGTAAAATGTTGGAAAAATGCATTGCTTTAAATATACCAATAATAGAAATAAAAAAGGTCAGAATAAAACTTTACATCATATTGGATTTGATTTTGGTATTGAGTTGTGCAAATATGAACATTTAAGAGACAAAGTTTTTCATACTCTGATTTAAAAATTAGTTATTGATAGGTTGATAGGTTCTGTTACAAAGATTGAGCTAGTCTATCATATATAGTCACTTCTAAGTATTGAGAATAAATAAATAAGTATTGTAAATGACTTCTAAGGGAAATAAAATAATTTATACAATGTAATATCTATAGTACAATTTTAAGTGAAAATAGATTTCCATTATAGCCTTATGCTTATATTAAAACTGACCATTCAGCTATGCAATTCTCCCAAGTGTAGGACACTTAACTATGCTTTTAATTTGAATAAATCCAGATATTAATGAACTGTAGTACATATTAGAACCATATTTTTGCAAAATGGATTTAAGTGGGGCAGCTATTTAGACTTAGTATAGTTGTAAATTCTTTGGGAATCAAACAATCTCCTCTAATTTGGTCAATGGAGAAAATTATAACCAGGAAAAGTACCTTGTCATAGTGTTAATGAAATAAGCACAGAGTAACCACAGGATGTTTGAAAGAAATATGCTATAGTAGTAAGAAATTGAAAAGAAGTGGTGTACAGCTAAGGAGAATCAAAGACAATTTCAACAACTGATCCCCACCTAATATATCACTGTATGGAGTGGGCTTTTAAGCAATTAGAATACAAGTAATCCAGTAATCTTCATAAATTAATCTTTAAACTTAGAAAATATTTAACTTTAAAATCAAATTTTATATTGACTTTTTAGTTTCACAAAGTACTAAAGGAGGAGCCATATTGAACATGACATTCAATATACAGTTGGGTAGTCAACTGAACTGGAACACATTTCAAATGCCAGATAAAAATAATACTTAATTGTCTTGGTGTTAATAAACTTTTATCTATAAAATAAAAAGGATTTTTTTTTCAAAAAGTTGTTGCAAAATTAGTCAATATGTAATTTTTTATTTAAAATTAAAATTTTGGGGGTATAGGAATATTTCATTTACTACAATGAGCTTCAATAAAGCAAGAAATACAGAATTTTCAGTTGGTCAAAGAAGATGTTGAATGTTGATGACTGATTGATAAAAAAGCAAATAATACTGGGATTGAATATTTTGATCAGGAAAACACATTATATCAACTTACTGAGAAATTGAAATAACGTGATCATAAAAGTTACCCTTTAGGGAATTTTACCAAGAGTTATTAGTTACTGTGCTAAATAATTTACATGATAAGCACCATATATGGAATATTTACTACTTGTCATAGTCTCTGCTAAGTGCTACCTTATCCTGTATAATAAAAGGGTAATAAGCAAATTGACCCTAACAGTGGAACGACAGGGAACGACTGGTTGCTATGACATGCACTGACCACCAGAGGCCAGACGCTCAACACAGGAGCTATCCCCTGGTAGTCAGTGCACTCCCACAGCAGGAGCTCTGCTCAGTCACAAGCCGGGCTGATCGCTGTGAGTGCAGTGGCTGTGGCGGGAACCTCTCCCACCTCCTCAGCAGCACTAAGGATGTCTGACTGTAGCTTAAGCTGTTAGTAGGACATCCCTCTTGGGTTCCCGGGCTGCCAGAGGGATGTCAGACTGCCAGCTTAGGCCTGATTCCCCATGGAGCATCCCTAAGCCGGCAGGGGGACATCCCCTGATGCCGGGGTCCTGCCCCAGCAGGTCCAGGGGTTCCCAAAGGCGTAGACGGAGTCGGCGAAAAAGGAAGGACACCAAGACAGTGTTCAGTTGATCAGCGGCCTAGCCAGGATCTCTAGCCAGGATCTCCAGCCAAGTTCTGGTCTGGATCTCCAGAGAGGTTCTGCTGTTTATTGTCTTGTTACATCCGTATTTAGACCAGTTGATTTTAATCCTGTCAATTTCTATTACAAAGGTTAGGGCGTTTCCTATCTCCATTCCAGGGAGTAAAGATTATGTAGCTTAAACATGATTGTTTGTAGTTAAAGTGATTAACTACCCGCCTGGCACTTAGTTAAGGAGTTTCATCCCCTCTCTAACTTCAGGGAAAAATCCCTACCTGGGGAAACAAGCTTTCTCAGAGAGGTGACTTTGGTTAAAACACACAGCGCTAAGGGGAGCAAACATATTAAGAACAGTATGCTATATATGCCAGGTCCCTTGAAACATATGCTGTGCAGATGTTTCTATCCTGCAGCGACTGTGTCAAGCAGCAAGGATGGACCGGCTTCCGGCACCCCGAGGGATCCTGGACTGAGAGAGGGTGCAGGCTGGGCTGAGGGACGCCCCCGAGTGCAAGAATTTTTCTGCACAGGGCCTCTAGTATAGATATAACTGAAGACCAAAATTTTTGGTTTGGAGTTAGAAGGGAGATTTACTTACTTTCTATTTATTTTATTATTTTATTTATTTTATTATTTTATTAATTTAATTTTATTTTATTTTATTTACTAGAGGCTCAGTGCACAAAATTCGTGTACTGGGGGAGGGGGTGTCCCTCAGCCCGACCTGCACCCTCTACAATCTGGGACCCCACGGGGGATGTCCTACTGCAGGTGTAGGCCTGATCCCTTTGGGATCACTCCTAACTGCCCTGTGAGATTGGACCTACACCAGCAGTTGGACATCCCTCTCACAATCCGGACTGTTGACTCCCAACAGCTCACCTGCCTGCCTGATAGCCCATAATTGCTTCTGCCTGCCATCCTGATCACCCCCTAACTACTCCCCTGCCGGCCTGATCACCCCCAACTGCCCTCCCCTGCAGGCCTGGTCCCCCTCAACAGCCCTCCCTTCCCTGCCTGGTCGTCCCTAACTGCCCTCCCCTGCAGACCATCTTGTGGTGGCCAGCTTGTGATGACATGGGGGAGGCCATCTTGTGACCACATGGGGGCAGCCATCTGGTGATGACACGGGCATAGCCATCTTGTGACCACATTGGGGTGGCCATCTTTGTGTGAGGGTGTGATAGTCAATTTGCATATTGCCTCTTTATTATATAGGATTTATTTATTTATTTATTTATTTATTATTTATTTATTTATTTTTTAGGTCTACAATAGGCCTAGATTATTTCTGAGGAGGTAAGTTATCTTTCTGGCCTTGATGTAAGCTGCTATGTTGTGTAAAGGTCACGAGAGTGATGCCTTGTAATAACCTCGTTCCTATTTAACAGAAAAGGAGTGAAAGGGAAGGCCAAATAGCATAGGCATGTCATTAACGCAGCTTTGCGAAAAAGCTGCCTTAACAGTCTCCAAGTCTGTTCCCTGATGACTGGTGGAGAGGAACTAGAAAAAGGCAGTTTAGATGCATGCCCAGTAAGGTCTGAATGGCATAGGAAAATGCTTGCCCATCAATCACACCGGAAACCAATAATTGGAAACCAAGATGGAAGTGGGCACCTCAAGTATTCGAAATCTACATATATAAACTTCTAGATAAAGGAGCCACTTTCTCTTGGCTCCAAGGCCCCTGGCACTCTTGCTGCTCCTGCTGCAGGGACACGCTCCTCTGAGCATGGCTCATGGCCACACGGGGCTCCACACATGGACTAATGGACATTAAGCTGGCCTGACTGCCAAACCACACCCGGCTGCACCATGGAATGGGAGTTCTGGACACTGGCCTTGTTTCTGGCTCTGCTGAAACTCCCTCTTTCAGGACTGGCTTGGGGGGAATGGGACATTGAAGCCAAAGAATTGAAACTCCATGCCAATAAAATCTTCCATGTACCATCCTCCCACCAGGGCTTCGGAAATGCTTCCTTCAGCGGTGCCCCTAGAACCTCCACTTCACTCCCTAGTGACCCGGGAGTTTAGCTCTCTGTTAAAGGGTATGTCCAGCTGAGAGTCAGAAAGAAGACAGGGGTGTCAGTACCACAAGTGCAAGGAAATGAATTCTTCTAACAATGATGGGCGCTTGTAAGAGGGCCATTAGTTCCTGTCTAGCTAACACCTACATTTCGACCTTAAGAGACCCTGAGCAGAGGATCCTGCTCGCCTTGCCCAAATTCCTGACCCACAGACATTATAGATAGTAAATGGGTAGTGTTTTAAGCCACAAAGTATTTGTTTTATGGATTAAGGAACCCTAGGAGACTCATAATTATATTGAATTCCTATGAAGGTGTCTTGGTTTGTTTGGGCCGCTATAACACAGCCCCTTAGCCTGGGTGGCTTATTAACAGCAGAAATCTATTTCTCACAGTTCACAAGGCTGGAAGTTCAAGATCAAGGCCCTGGAAGATTCGGTGTCCGGTGAGAACCTGCTTTCTGGTTTATATACAGCTTACCTAGTGGGAGGGGCAGGAGAGATATCTGGGGTCTCTTTTATAAGGGCACCAATCACCTTGCAAAGGCCCATCTCCAAATACCGTCACAGTGGGGAAATAGGTTTCAGCATGTGAATTCTGAAGGGAGAAACATATATTTAGTCTATGCAGAAGGATTGTAAAAATAAAATGCAGAGGAAATTTTAGCATCATATAACATTTATGAGCCCCAAAGAGATTAAATAACTTGCTCCAAGAATATAGTTTATTACTGAGGAACCCAGAATCATCAAAGTTCAACATTAGAATCTCTTACTCCAGCATTACCCATGTTTTTAACTGTAAATTCTGCTCATTTCAATCTTCTCAATAATCCCGTATCTTTATTTTACAATGGAGGGTATTACTCCAGGGATAGTAAATAACTTGTCCAAAGCTACATGAGTGTATTTGGGAAATGGGATTTAAACATAAGATTAAACTGGCCACAAACTTGATCCTCAGAAACAACATATTACACATTAGATGACTCTCCTGGTTAAAAGGTAGGATGAAGGCAATTTAAGAAACCATGCTTCTATCCACTTTAAGCTTTTGTTTTCTACTCTGTGATGAGCCATGAACTGCCATTTGGCACCCAAAGATTTTTGCCTCCCTGCTGTCTTAAAAGCTGATATTTTTACAATCCCCACTCTTTCATTATTAAGCACTCAATTTTCTTCAACAAAGCATGAATGTCATGTGGTAAGCTGATAAGTCACATATCAAGGTTAACTATCAGGAAAACATCCTTACCATAAAGCTGTTGCTTTTGGTACAGCAGTCCAGGAATAGATAAAGCACCCTTACAATAAAGTGATTGACTTCATGAACCGAGCCTTTCATTTTATCTCACAATCCCTGGAAAGGCATCTAAAAAATAGAGTTCTATCCTATTATAAAACTTTCTTTGATATGATGATCAATAAATCTTTGAAAAAATAAAATCAAATAATAAATGTTTCTATTTGGGCCTTCATAAGTCTGTTGGAGTTTTTTTAAATAATGTATTGCATTTTGTCAATATTAAGAGAGTCATGTGATTGCATTAAAATAATAGTCACAGGCCCACTATTAGCAATACAACATGTCTTATTTTCTCCAAAGCACTGTGTTTTACAATCTTCACTTATTCCCTGTCATCATTGCCGTTAGTATTTAATAAAGAGGAATGTTACAGAACCCAGAGGTTATGTTGCTATGAAATCTAAACAACGGAAATGTGAGAAGGAAAGGAGTCAAAGAAGAAATACAGAAATAAACAAATAAAATGAGAAAAACTAAAATATACTGTATTTAGTGTTAAATTAAGTGAATGACACATCTCTGCTAAAATCTCCCAAATTTGAGAGTAGGGTATTGGACTACCAGAAATCCAAATAGTGGCTAATTAAAAGCCTTTTGGATTAATGGGGAGTACATTGCCAAAACTATAGCTTAGCTAACTTGTTATTAAAAGTCTCAACAGTCAGAATCTTGCCTTTCTGATGCCTATATTTCATTAGGAGGCTTTTATTTTATGATTTCTGTCTCCGAGACAATCTCTGAAACAATGGCTGCTCTCTGCCAGAACGTCTAGGTTTGTAACCTCCTCTCCAGGGCACATCTGATACCATCAGTCATCACAAGTTTCCTTTAATATGAAGAATGTTTTGGGCAAATTGCTTTGTTCAATGTTTCATCTTTATAAGTAAAGAAGAATGTTTTTCCAAAATAATGAATTGTTAAAAAATAAATAAATAATGAATTGTTTACATTTAAAACAGCCTATGAAATGCCATATTTCCCTACATAAATAACCTGGAGGAAGTACCATAATAGGTTGCTAATAATTTTTAAAGGATTTTAATTTCTTGAACTTGCTAGATCAATTTTCTTTTCACAATATGATGAGGTCATCATGACAGACCACAATGGAGCTGTGAAGAGTGCCATTGAGATTTACATCTAGAGATAAAATAATTGTTGATAAATCTGTATCCTGGGATATACTAGTTTTGCCTTCTAATATCTGAGTCTTTTGCCTTTCACATTTATCCTTTAACTTTTAAAGAAGGGGCATTTCACAGAAAAAGGTGAAACATTAAAGGAACTCATATTCCTGCTACTCAGGCAGTAAAGTGATGTAAGAATCTCAAATATGGTTATAAAGTTTGAGAGCCACTGAACAAAATAAAACACACATAGACATTTAAATATATTCACTTCCACAAACATGGGGGCAGATACTTGATTCCTGCAGTACTATGAATTTTTAATAACCACTGGGCTTATATAATGGCAAGTTCTTTTTACAAAAATTACATTCTTCTTCTTAAAAAAAATATCCTGTTTTACTAGCTTAGAACTTTGTTTAGCATAGTGGTTCCTCGTTTCTAACATCAAATGTTTCAATGGGAAAAATGGTTGGTTATACTCTCCAGAAATGGTAATAGCAATAAATGCAATACAATCTGACAGTTTAAATTTAATTGGTATGCCACTGTTGTATCTTAATAAAGCGAATAACCTGAGATTGAGTACTTGATTCACTCTCTGCAGCAAGAGGTGGGTAATGGAAGCAAGAGTCACTCACTACTTGGGTATAGAAGGTAGTGCAATCAGGGCTGCTCATAACAATTCAAATTAGATCCCAATCATGGACACGATTGCTAATTTAGACAAGTATAGGTTTGGAAGGCTCCATGGCTTTAGCATATCAAGTATGCATGACAGGCATTTCTTGACTCCCTGAAATTTCAAGGCAATAGTTTTAAGATGTTGGTAATATTTCAAAGCACAAATGCTTGTAATAAAAATAAATACTCATTACATGTTTGCACAAATATGAGTTGCTCCTTTTCTGCCTAATGACTATATTTGCCAGCACTGAAAAGGGCCATGGGAAAGTAACTGATTAGTAGACAGTCTTAAGTAAAATTATCCATTTTGTTTGGATATCAAGAAGATAGAATAAGGCTAAAAGATTAGGCAAGCAACCTGAGATTATTTAGATGCTATTATGAGATTTACTGAAAAATGAAATGTTCATAAGGAAGTTACTTTATTTTGTGATTCATTTGCCCTTTGTAGAATCATTAGAAAATTTACATTTTATTATATAATGAGGTAAAATTTGTTCATACCAGCACTCTGATAAATCTGCATTTAAAAATGTTTTTTGTTTGAAGAATAAATGTTAGCAAAAGCAAGGTAGCTCATTTCACATGGCTTTCTCTGGCAATGTTTTACCACTCAGAGTGAATAAGGTTGTATTAAAATAATTAGTGAGTCGGTGTAAAATTTCTAAAAGGCACTATAATTTTCAGAAGTTCCTAATTACTGAGAGACAGAGAAGTAAACCGATTTGTTTGGGGAAGTTGGTAAACATTATAACAAACCAGGAGAGGTCAATTGTTCAAACTCTCATGCAAATTTTAGATGTGCAAAATGGAGCATGTCTAATTTTCTATGCCAATTCCTAGTTATTGACATATGGAATTATGGATTTCTCATAGCAAAGTAAAGATTTTTTTTTCCCTATTCATTAAAGCTTTAACCTAGAAGAATAAATGATTAGTGGAACCCTGCTACGACAGCATAGAAATTAGGCAAACCATAGAATGCTAGTTTGCAGAAACAAGAGGCTCAGTAAGGTACAATTAAAGCACAGCATGCAGTACTGAGGGGAAATTAAGGAGAAGGAGACCCAGTGGCAGCCTTGAAGGTGTTTCCAAATGGAGATGGAGGCGCTTTGTTTGATCTGAGAAGCACAATAATATACTGAACAATTTTTTTATGCTTAGCTTTGCATACATTTAAAGCATAAGATATAATATCCAAATCTTTCTCCATCTTAGTGGTGCCTACACCTCTCTCTTCTTTCGTACCTACATGAATGTAGGCAGCTAAACTTTGACTATTTTGCCTAATAAGAAATACTACGCATTTTTTTTATTACTTAGTAGATGACTATGCTATGTAGAGCACTCAAAATTAAATCATTCAGCAAGTATTTATTAAACACGTTTGTATTGAATGAAGTGAATCAGTGATATTCAACAAATATGTATTAAAAATCTTCCATGCCCACACCATGCTCTTGGGACGAATTAACGGAAGCTAAAAAGGGACATACATTTCTGCCTCCTTGAAGCTTATAGTCTAACATGGGAACAATATAAAACAAAACAAAAATAATATGTAAATATATAGTATACTATAGGAGGGGTTAAGTGCTGTAGATAATGAAAAAAATAGAGGAGCACATTAGGAGATATGTGTACATATGTGTGGGGGGATGGGTGGGCACAATTTTAAACAAGGCGGTCAAGCTAGGTCTCATGGAGAAGGTCACATGTGAACACTCCCTTGAAGGAGGAGAGGTTGGTTATTCAGATATCTTAAGGGAACATTGCTTCTAGAAGAAAGAATATATGGCATAAGCATCTGAAGGCAGGATCGGGCCTGGCTTCTCAGGTCTAGTGTGAATAGAACAGGATGAGTGAAGAGGAGAGAGATAAGAGTGGAGAGCAGGGTGATTGTGCAGGCAATGCATTGCAGACCAGTCTAAAGTCTTCTTTTTTGTCTTGTAGAGCTGTACGTAGAGAAGGTATTCTGTTGGCCATCACAATATAAATCAGAGTTTATGATCCTTGACTCTGTTGACATTAGGGGATGGATATTTGTTGTGCGAGGCTGTCTTGCTCACTGTAGGATGGTCCAGCAGCCTAGCTGACTTGTACTGTTAGAGGAAAGTAACACCCACATATAAAATGAGTTCCGATATTGCTAAAGGTACTATGGAGGAAGGGGTGGGCTGCATTGCCCTGGTTGAGACCATTAATATCAATAGAGGTTACTGAGCACAAAGTGGTAAATAACTGTTCCAGGGTCACACAGCTAATAAGTGAACTTGACTCCACACGCCATGTTTAATGACAAGATACATTTACTCCACTGCTTGGTTATGCCATAGTTGTCTTTTCTGCTTCATTTGAATCAAAGACAGTTGACTAGACTCATCATGTAAACTCTTGAGCAGTTTTTATCAACATAGTATACAATAAAATTTAGCTTCAAGCAGCCAGACAGGTTTAACTGGAATGAGGTCCAGGAATGCAGTTAGTACATGAACTCAGAATCAGTTTTTAGAGCTCTTAGGGGAATAAGGTAAGAGAAGAGAAAAGGCTTTGATATATGAATGTGCAATTTCCAGTGAACAGTAGAGCTATGGCAACCTGGGAATCCACAAGACATGAGTGACCAAGCTGGTTTGCTGGAATGGCAAAAGACATCTACCCTTGGTTTGAGCACAAATGCAGAAGTCCCTCCCTTGTCCTGGTTTTGCTTTTTGAGGTTTCAGTTACCCAGAGCCAACTGCAGTCCAAAAATATTAAATTTACCCAACCATTGAGTTTTCCTTTTCCTGACATCCACCCATCAACATTTTCATAGCTAGATAACCCAGAAGCAGATGACCCTCCTTCTGAAGTATCCTCAGAAAGTCAAGAGTAGCCTAATGCTATATAGCGATGCCTATGTCATTCATCTCATTGTGTAGGCATTTAATCATCTCACATCACAAAAAGAAGAAAAGTGAGTACAGGACAACAATATATTTTGAGACACAGAGATCACATTCACACAACTTTTATTACGGTATATTATTATAGTCATTCTATTTTATCATTAGTTAATATTGTTAACCTTTTTCTGTGCTCAATTTATAAAGTGAACTTTATTATGTTTTCATAGGTGAAAAATGTATTATATGTAGGGTTGGATACTAATGTGATTTCAGGCATCCACTGGGGGTCTTGGAATGTGTCCCCTCTGGATAAGGTGGTGGGTAATCTATAAAACAAAACATTCAAGAAATGCCAAGAAATACCTGGAAATGGAATGAGCTGTGTACAAATGAAGATATTATTTACTTTTTTCTCCATAGAATTGCAACATAAGTAATAATCAATGTGTTTTATTGTTAGTAATGGAATTTGTAATATGTAACCCAAGAGCACATTTTATGTTGTTTCATTCTTCTCATCAACAACCTGAAATTTACTTAATCATCCACTGGAGCTCATATTGCCTTGACAAAAAAATGAAAGATACTCTATTAAACGTACCCTAGGTTGATTTTTCCTTACAGTCATCTTTTAAAAGAATTCTGCATTAGAGGTTTTTTCTTTTTCAAAATCTAAATCCTAACTCATTATTTTAAAAGATTTTTGAGGCTTTTCACAGTAGGAGTATCATAATTCCACCATTCCCAGAGATGGATGTTAAGGTGACATCCTTACATATGTGTTTTAGGTGACTTCACCGGGTGTGCTTTGGAAAGGTAAGAAGACTATCTTCTTCTCTCCTATGCATGGGTTATTTTGCTTTTCAGAATAGATATTTGTATTTGAAAAAAATACAACAAAATATTAAAACACTCATGGATCATTAACTTGTATTATTAGTGTGAATACAAATGCTTTTTAATTTTTAAAAATGTGTAATTTCTATACCATATACTAAACAGCTTATTTGAGATATGTATATTGAAGATACACCCTAATAAGCACAAACAACTCTGCCTTTATAAGATAAGCTTATATTATTTAACTGAATTCCTGGGGACTGAAATCAAGTCTGGATTTTCAAATTTCAGTACAGCGAGCCTTAACTCCAAATTCAAACGAAAGGTCCAGGCCTAAACCCCCATCACATAGTGTAAGTAAATCACACATTTCAATAATGAGTTCAGAAGAAGTACAATGCCTCTTGCTTCCATCCTACTCAGGTGTCCCAACCAATTTCTACCTCACAATATAACAAATGGAAGCAGCTCATCCCATGTACTGATATTGCACATTTCATGCAACAGGGAACAGGGCACTTTACTGAAGCTATTTCCAGCGCTTCCTTGTTTGATGTAATATCAAAGCTGTTGATTTTGGACTCTTTCATTCTGATTCTCGTATACCTATCTGAGTGACAAGAGAGCACAGGGCTCAGAAAAAAAATATACTGAGGGAGAAAAAGGAATGCAAGGTATTCAGACAAAAAAACACACAAAACAACGGAGAAAGGAGTAGAGAGAGAAAAATCTAACTTAATACCCTGTGGACACGGCATATCACCCTCATTTTCATTTTGTGAAACTGGCAGATACAATATATGCCGGCAGCAGCTGTGCTTTTGTTCCTGGACTCTCTGACAGCAGGGACGGTGACTCCCTGCTCAGAGTAAGTAGCTGATGTGACTGGGGAAGTTGTGAAGCTAAGATTGGGAAAGACATCTGGCATCGAATCTAAGAGACTGTTTTGATCCCCAAAGATTGCTCTGTTTATTGCAAACTTTGAAGATTCTTTTTTGTTCTTTCTGGCTAACGTGTGAACATATCCATTACTGACCTTCCTGCCTATATAGCAATCCTCAATCAGGCAGAGTTTTCAGAAGGTGGAGCCCTATTCATGGTGATAAAAGAAAGAAGTAGGGTGAGAACAGCCGTAAAAACATCAAGAGAAACCAGTTCTTAAATGTGCTAAAAATGTTCATCAAATTGTTTTCTTAGTCTCTTTTAGCGTTTTTAAATTGTCTTTTCATATCTACCATGAGATTCCTATTTTCATGTCTTATACTGATGCACTGATATATAACAAAAGTTTTATGTTGACTGAAAGTTATAGTTATGACTAGTTATTTTAACTTATTTTTCTACCTTTTGAACAGAATTTTAACCAAAATTAAATAGACTTGAAATGGGGAGTGCCGGGGTTCTTGTCTCAGCATCAAGAAGGGTTCAGGAATCTGGAAAAGGCTGTGCGCAGATGACATAGAAATCCAGAGACTAATAAAGAGTCCAGAAACGAGATATAATTTTGAAAGGCATTGGGGGTCAGAGGACCTTCAGCTAAAGGAACTGAAGACTCCCTCCTTATCTAAGACCCTTGCTTTTATTAACACAATTTGTCCTAAGGCAAGGTGGAGATAATACACTTCAAAGGGTAAGGTTTCAGAGGGTACAGAAGCATTGTCAGTTTGGGGAATAGCCTACGGCTGTTCAGGTGTTTGGCCAGTAGAGGCAATAACATGTAGATTAAGATGCCCTTTAACTGTCTGGCAGCCACAATCAGTTTCCTTTTCAGATTTGGGGAAATGCCTTTAGCCATTCCCAACAGGTGACTACATGTGTGATGTTGAGTCCCCAAGTTTCATCAACCTTTTGATAAAACTCTTGAAATTATGACATGCTGGAATTGGTCTACGGCAGGGAGTCTGTGGTTTTGCAAATCTCCTTGTACATATTTTTCCAGCTTTGTTTTACAATAGTACTATTTGTATATACACCAAGAAAACAGAATTGTCACGGTGGGCTCTAAAGGCAATGTCAGGTGCCCTTTTAAGAGATACCCAGTGTAGAGGCACATAGAGAGAAGAAGTCCACATGAAAACAGCAGAAATGGGAGTGATGCCCCCACAAGCCAAGGAATGCCTACGTCCACCAGAAGCTGGAAGAGGCAAAAATGGATTCTCTGTTGGACCCTTCAGAGGGAGTACCGTTGTGCAGAAACCTTAATTTTGGACTTCCAACCTCCAGAACTTTCTGAGAATGCATTGCTCTTATTTGAAACCACCATGTTTGTGGTAATTTTTACATCAGACTTTGGAAACTATTAGATTTAGTGACTTCCCAAATTCGTTAGTTTGCTTTTTTTATATTACTTTTCTAAAGCAAAGCTAGAAAAATATGGTTATCTGCATGACCTTCACGTTTATGATACTTTTCATTGATCCAGTGAGCAAAAACACACTTAAAAAAATGTAACTACAGAATAGTATTTAATTTAAGCTACCAGTTCAACTCTGGTATACGGCTTTAAAAACATAAGAAAGGATATTTTGTTGACTCTATAATCTCTTTCTCATTCCACGTTAATCATAGTTAATTTTTAAAATCAAAGTGAAAACCATTAGTTTGTTGATAGTCTTGGTCTTCTTGGCTGCCGTAACAGAAGACCGCAGACTGAATAGTGTAAGGAATACAAATAAATTTTCCCACAGTTCCAGAGACCAGGAAGTCCAACACGAAGGTACTAGGGGATTTGCTTTCTAGTGAAAGCTCTTTTCCTTGTTGGCTAAGGATTCACTGCCTTCTCACTGTTTCCCCACATGGAGGAGTGAGAGAGCCCGTGTCTCTTCTTCTTATTAGGCACCACTTATCAGATATGAGCCCCATTCTATGACTTCATTTGACCTTCATCACCTTGTCATAGGACCTGTTTTCACATAGAATTAGAGCCATAACATATGCATTTTGGGGAAACACAACATTCAATCCACTCCAATTAGTTAAGCAAAGAGTATTGTACAAATCAAGTGAGAAATCAAAAAATATTATCAAAATTTTGTGCCTGTTGTTAAGGAATATATGAAGTAGTGGGAAAAGAGGGAGAATAAAGATAATTACAGATGATTAAAACTTATTGCATTGTGACCTTATGCAGGTAATATCCTCTAAACTTTCTTACAGAAATAGGTATTTTTAATTGGGTTATTTAAAAATGCACCCTTATCAATAATGACAAAAAAACCCCTATAGAATGATAATTAATTTGAATAGTTTATTTCAGGATTAAAAAAAGCAGGATAAAAATAGTGAAAAACTCATTATCATGCAATTCAAAAAAACTAGACAAATTTCCTAAAGATTTTCATAGCCTCTTAATTTGTAAAATGGAAATCAAAATATTTTCTCTACCTATGAAGTGTTGTGACAAAAAAATGTTTCAGGTAGAAATTTAAGGAAATCTACCTGTCTATACAAATATAAAGTTATATATTAAAATGCCTAAATGGTAAGCCTGTGCTGAATGGATCTTTACTAAAGCCATTATAAAGTATCTTAAAGGTTTTACATCTGATTTTAAAATGTCTGCATATCTGTCAAAAGAAAAAGTTGAGAAAAAATTCTGTGAGTACTCAAAAGTGCTATGAAGCAGGATAACAAGATTAGGACAGACTAAATAGACTTGCCACATCCAAGGATTCATACCCATATATACAGTAGTTGATATAATAGGGTCAGTAGAGATTTTCAGGAAGATAATAGGGGGAGAGAGTGGAGAGGAGAGAGAGAGAGAGAGAGAGAGAGAGAGAGAGAGAGAGAGAGAGAGAGAAAGAGATTAGAAAGCCATGGATGGAAACTTAAACCTTAAACCTTCCATGTTTGAAGAGCATGAAAAATACAAATTTTAAAAGTCACTATCCCAGGAAAACCTGAAGAAGATGCCATGAGCCAAGGTAGACAAAAGCTTCAGGGAAGATAGCTCAATAGTTACCATGTGCATAGACTAATAAAAGAAACCAAGCTTATAAAGAACTGAGTACAGAGTACTAAAAAGATTATTCCTTCATCTGATCAAGCCAAATCAATTTAAAATGATGTAAATTAATATAAAAGGGAACTTGTCAGTTTTAAAACTGTTTTGCTATTTTAAGCGATTGCTTGTAATTAGATTTCCAACTCTAAGAACATGTTATATATATATTCTTCATATTGATTTATTTTTGTTTATCATTGTTTCATTAATTAAGTTTCATGTTAAATATAAAGAGAAAGGGAATGAGCTGATGTGGATCTGGACTGAAATGGCAGTGAAATAACATGAAGACAAAATTGGAGGCATGAGTTTTAGAGGAAAACAGTGACAATATTGGAGACATGAGATACTGTATGTAGAGAAGGAAGAATAAAAATGGCTGATAATCTCACATAGGAAAGTGGAAAAAAGACACTGGCATGGAGAAATGAGAAACTTTGGAAGGAAGGGAAAAATGAAAGGTCATTTGATGAGCTAATTTTGGACATGTTAAATTTGACAATAAGAAAAATGGATAGCTATCTGTGGGTGACTTTTCTACAAGTGACTAGAAATAAGGAGAGAGAAGGTCTGAGGATAGATTTATTGGCTAACATAGAAAGATTTTACACAGAATTGTGCTAGAACAGTGTAACTATTTCACCTGTATGATAGTCTAATAAGCTTATGGCCTAATTTATTTTGAGAGAACTTTATTTATATAAGTTTTAACCTACTAAACAGAAATATTTGCATTAATTGATGATCTGCTATTATTATTTCTATTTTACAAATGAAGACATTGAGATTCAGACTGCTTCTGTAATTTTCCAAGGTTGAACGTCCTGCCATTGACAAAATTAAAATTGAAGTATTGGTCTGTTTGACCCTAAAGCTTGTGGCTCTTCCACTGGCTACAAAAAGTGAAAGTGTAAAGGAACATAGCGGGAGGGGGACGAAGCTGAAATGTCAAGGCTGGTTCTGGGAGGCACGGGAGTGAAATTAGAAAAAATAAAGTGTTGTTACACATGTACGTGAACAATAGTTTTTCGTTATTGTAGCTCCAAATTTAACTGAATTTGTCTTGTACCGTCTTTTCCTTGAGTAATCATTACCTAAGATTACTTTCTCATCCATAAAATGTGTTTCATATTTTGGCTGCCAAACAAAAAATTAGTTCTTGCAATAATCCTATCAACTATGATTTTGCCTATCTAATCTAATAAAAGGGTAACATGCAAATTAACCGTCACTCTGTGACAAAGATGGCAGTGCCCATAGCGTCCCGTGCCCCGGCCACATAGGGAGGGAGGGCTGTGGACACACCATGGGGCTGTTGAGCTGGGGTCATGCTCCGAGCTGCTGCCGCATGGCTTGGGGCACACCCCCAGCCCAGCAGACAGAAGCCCAGTGGGCAGAAGCCCAGCAGACAGAATGCGGCTGGAGTTCCCAGTCCTTTTGGTTTCTGCAGCCCCTGGACTGGAAGGAGAAGCCCAGAGCACTGGGAGCACCAGGAAAGCTGGGAATCATAGTTCTGGTGGCAGACGCATTGCGTGATCAACTAGACACTTGAGCAAAGTGAGTCTGGAGCAAGTTACTATTGCTACGGGGGGCGGAGGGAAAGCAAAGGTGAGAGACATAAGTAAAGTCAGAGTGTCGAGGAAAAATTAAAAGGAAGATATCCTGCAACTTCCAGGAAATATCCGCCAATGAAGCAAAGAAACAAAAAAGACCTCTATTATTCTGTGAGCACCAAACCAGACTGGGCTGGGGTTTCAGACAATTTGCTCATATGATTGCAAAGACAGACATAAACTTCACTCTTTTATGTAGCCAGGCAGATACAATGCACAAGATGCACGTTTTTGCGGAAGAGGACTTAACAGCACTGTTTGCTATTCACCAGCCGTGGGCAAACTACGGCCCGCGGGCCGGATCCGGCCCGTTTGAAATGAATAAAACTAAAAAAAAAAAGACCATACCCTTTTATGTAATGATGTTTACTTTGAATTTATATTAGTTCACACAAACACTCCATCCATGCTTTTGTTCTGGCCCTCCAGTCCAGTTTAAGAACCCATTGTGGCCCTCGAGTCAAAAAGTTTGCCCACCCCTGCAATACACCCTTTGGTAAGTCACCTTTTGGGCGGCCATCTATGTTAGTTAATTGCCATAATCAAGAGTAAAAATTAAAACTTTTCTATCTCTATGACAAGCAGGTCCTTACAGCTTGGAGCAAAGCAACTATCTATAATAATAAAAGTGTAACATGCTAATTAGACCGGATAGCCAAACAACCTTCTGGACATCAATCCAGACTTCCTTCCGGATGAAGCTGTGGTGGCGGGACCAAGGCAGAGGTGGTTAGGGGTGGTCAGGTGGGCAGGTGAGCAGTTGGGGCAATCAGGAAGGCAGAGTGATTAGGGGCAATCAGGAAGGCTAGCAGGCAAGTGTCCCAGATGGTGAGAGGGTGCAAGCAAGGCTAAAGGACCACCCCCCCCCCCGCCCAACCCATGCACGAATTTCATGAACGGAGCCTCTAGTTTTACTAATAAAAAAATAAAAGTTGGAAGGATAAAAAAACAAAACAAACAAAAATCTGTCGTGCTCAGAAGATTTAACCCAAATATGTCTTACTCTGACATTCGTCTTGTCTTCTTTCTATATCAGCATAAATGCAATGCTTAGAATGCCTCTAATAGTTGTTAAATGGTAAGTGTTTTCATTCTGAATTCTGCAAGATTCCTTTCAGATGTGAAATGAATTTTTTTTTCCCATTTGTGTTGAGAGTAAATGAAAACACCATGGAGAATGCAGTGCACAGGAGGCTCCTGATTTGGCTGAGACTCGCCCCTCAGGCAGCCCATCTCCTGGCATAGATGCCTGAGGCAGATTCTGTACCACAGCAGCATATCACGGGTAAGGAAAAACAATGAGATTTGTGAGCAAGGGACTTGCTTAAAACTGACACTACAAGTTTTCTTCCTTTGCTCTTAGATATGTTCTTCTTTTTAAAAAAATATTTTTTTAAAAAAATATTTTTATTTATTTCAGAGAGAGGAAGGGAGAAGAGAGAGATAGAAACATCAATGATGAAAGAGAATCATTGATCAGCTGCCTCCTGCACACCCCTACTGGGGATTGAGCCCACAACCTGGGCATGTGCCCTTGACTGGAATCAAACCTGGGACCCTTCAGTCTGCAGGCTGACTCTATCCACTGAACAAAACCAGCTAGGGCAGCCATGTTCTTAGTTAGAAAATCAACCTTTTATAATTGGTATCTACACAAAGATTTAATAAGTTGATTCCTGATTATGAACATATAGTTTTGTGTTTTGTTTTGTTTTAATCCTCACCCAAGAATATTTTCCATTGATTTTTAGAGAGAGTGAAAGAGAGAGGGAAGGACAGTGAGAAATACCTACATGAGAGAAACACATCAATTGGTTGTCTCCTGTAAGAGTCCTGACCAGGGCAGTGGGCAGAGAGGAGCCTGCAATCGTGGTACATGCTCTTGACCAGAACAGAAACCAGGGACCTTTGGTCCACAGGCCCATGCTCTATCCACTGAGCAAAGCTGTCTTGGGCATGAATATATATCTTTAAACAAAATAATTTGCTTTAATTGTGGCACAAACTTATTTGTGAGCGATATGATAAAAATATTTTTTAAATGCACAGTATACTAATTATTGTGGGTAAAGTTCTCTTAAATTTTTCTAGTTCAATGGTTTACACCTGAGGACATATTGCCCCTAAGGGGACATAGGGCAATGTTTAGAGACAATGTTGGTTGTCACAAGAGGGGTGGGGTGCTACTGTAATCTAATAAACAACAATAAAACAATCTAGTGGGCAGAGTACAGTTGTCAGGAGTGCCACAAACGTCCCACAATACACAAAACAATCTTTTACGGCAAAAATATTGACGGCCCCAAATGCCAATGGTTCCAAGTTGGGGAACCTCACTCTTTTTTTTTTTTTAATATATTTTATTGATTTTTTACAGAGAGGAAGGGAGAGAGACAGAGAGTTAGAAACATCAATGAGAGAGAAACATCGATCAGCTGCCTCCTGCACATCCCCCACTGGGGAAGTGCCCGCAACCCAGGTACATGCCCTTGACCGGAATCAAACCCCGGACCTTTCAGTCCGCAGGCCGATGCTCTATCCACTGAGCCAAACCGGTTTCGGTGGGAACCTCACTCTTGATACTTTATATCATTAAAACCAATGCTACATTCCATAGTTATTACTATCTTCTCGCTTTTTTTTAAAAAATATTTTTATTGAATTTTTAATAAAGGGAGAGAGAGATAGAAACATTGATGAGAAACATCAATCAGCTACCTCCTGCATGCCCCCTACTGGGATCAAGCCTGCAATCGAACCCAGGTCCATGGGAAGATGCTCAATACATTGAGCCACACCAGCGGGGCTGCTATCTTCTCTTAGTTGTTGTGCATAGGGAATTAAAAAAAAGAATAAACTTTTTTGGAGCTTATAAGCTTTGATGGACAACCATGACTAAAAATATTGTAGACAGATACAAGCTGGGTATGCATTTTCTTAAATGTTGAAAGCAGAGAAGAATTGTATATTAAAAAGAGGCAGCCAAATTCTATCTAGGAGTGTGCTAATGGGGAGTCACAGATATTTGCCTGAGATAAAAGATCGCTTGACCATCCTTCCATGAACATTTCCTGGAAGCCGCCTTAATGAAGCAAGAATTTATATATTTCATCTGATAGCCAGCCAGAAGTCAAAGCCCTGGAATGGACTTGATCCTGGTGAGAACGAATTGTGATTGGTCACAGATAACCACTGCTCCACAAAAACGACAGCAACACTTAAACTTTCCTAATTGTCACTTTTACAACCCAGATAGATAAGGACTGCACATTTGCTCTTTTAATTTGTTATGAAGTGACAGAGGCTTTAATGTTCCTTTTGAAGACAAAATAAATGTTTTCCACAGTGGGTGTTCTCCATTTACATGAACTTAACATGTTTCTACCCTGGCAGTTTTTTAAAAAAAGGGTGGGTGGGTGGGAGACAGACCTGTAGAAAGCAAAAACCATTTGCTCCTGCTTACCACCTGGGGGTTGGGTTGGGCGGGGGCGGGGGGGGGTGCCGGAAGCCGGTCCATCCTTGCTGCTTGACACAGTCGCTGCAGGAAAGAACATCTGCACAGCATATGTTTCAAGGGACCTGGCGTATATAGCATACTGTTCTTAATATGTTTGCTCCCCTTAGCGCTGTGTGTTTTAACCAAGGTCACCTCTCCAAGAAAGGTTGTTTTCCCAGGTAGGAATTTTTCCCTGAAGTCAGGGAGGGGATGCCTCTCCTAGAAAGGTTGTTTCCCCAGGTTGGAATTTTTCCCTGAAGTTAGGGAGGGGATGAAACTCCTTAACTAAGTGCCAGGCGGGTAGTTAATCACTTTAACTACAAACAATCATGCTTAAGCTACATAATCTTTACTCCCTGGAATGGAAATAAGAAACGCCCTAACCTTTGTGATAGAGATTGATAGGATTGAATCAACTGGTATAAATACAGTTGTAACAAGACAACAAGACACAGAACTTAGGAGACAGAAAGAAGACAGCACCTACACAGAACCTACAGACAGAAGAACTTCGCTGGAGAGAATATGGCAAAAGATCCTGGACTGAACCTGACTACAGAAATTGGCAAGAGAACCTGACTAGAACCTGGTGACTGAACCTGGCTGGAGAACCTGGACAGAACCTGGCTGGAGAACCTAGCGAGGGAACATGGCTACAGAACCTGGCTGGAGAACCTGGAGAACCTGGCTGGAGAACCTAGCAAGACAACATGGACACAGAACCTGGCTGGAGAACCTGGAGAACCTGGCTGGAGAAGCTAGCAAGACAACATGGACACAGAACCTGGCTGGAGATCCTAAGCAGAACCTCTCTGGAGATCGAGACCAGAACTTGGCTGGAGATCCTGGCTAGGCTGCTGATCAACTGAACTCCGTCTCCATGTCATTCCTTCTTCGCCGACTCCGTCCACACCTTTGGGGACCCCTGGACCCGCTGGGGTTGGACCCCAGCAGGGGGGGGGGGAGGATAGGAGGGGGAGGGGCTATTATTTAAAGTAAAAAAGAAAATGACATCAGTACTTTAAATTTAGCCTTGACATTTGACCAACTAACCATGTCTCTTTCTTGAGAATATAGTAGGAGAGTATTCCTGTTACATGAGTAGATAAAAGTTAATATAACAGCCTTGATGCAGAAGCAGATATTAAGCTCCTATCCATAACATTCTGTCTCAATTCTGTTTCTATATTCAAACCCAAATCTTCTCTTTTGAAACATTTATCTATAAGCCATTTTCCATGAGCTACAGAGACTTTTCATGTTTTACCACCATTTCTTTTAATCCTCTCTTCTTAATAATTTATTCAAGTAACGCATTATCAAAGTAGAAGACAGTCGAAAATGTAGAAGTTCAAAAAGTAAAAAAAAGTTGAAATTACCTGAAGACTCCTAACATCAAAGATAAGCACTATAAACACTTTAGTGCGCATCCTTCTGGAATGTGACATACAAAACATCCAACGCTCCTCATCACCCAATTTCACTTGAATATATTGCCATCACATAGTTATCAATCAACTGAAATGTATTACATCATTTTATTGGTGTCTAGTACTTTTCATAACTATAAATTATTATGCTAACCCACATTTTTAAATGTTTAAATTACTTCCAGTATTATAAATACTGTGTGTGTGTGTGTGTGTGTGTATTTCATTGAGTTCAGACAGGAATGGAGAGGGAGAGAGAGAGATAGAAACATCAATGATGAGGGAGAATCATTGATTGGCTGCCTCCGCATGTCCCCTACTGGGGATCAAGCCTGCAACTCAGGCATGTGCCCTGATCAGGAATTGAACCTGGAACCCTTCAGTCCTCAGGCCAATGTTCTATCCACCGAGCCAAACCGGTTAGGGCTATAAGTAATGTTTTAATGAATATCCTGCTTTATACATCTTTGTACATATTTCCTGAAGACAATGCTTAACAAAAATGGAAACATTGGGTAAAGTATATGTTTTTATTGATTTTCACCAATTATTTACAAGAAAATGTACATAATAGTTCTATTCCTTCCAGGTGAGAATTTTAATACCTGCTCATCAAAACGTTCTACCACTTTGTAGTATTAAAATTTTTGACTTCTATTATTGAAAGGCTAGTTTAAGTTTAAATTTGTTGAGTAAATACAATGCTAAACTTAAAAAATGATTCTCATTTTTATTTTTTTCCATGAGTACCAACTTGAACTATATTTTCCTACTAACTGTTTGAGTCTTCTTATTGAATTATATGATTTCTTTGGAATATATAAAATGTTACTTTTGTTGCAAATCCTTTTACAAATTTTTATTTATTTATTCCGCAAGCATAAATTGACATTCACTATGAGTCACACAGTATCCTGGTGACATAAAACCATAGGTAAGCAAAAGTTAGAAAGATTCCATTCCCACTAATCTTCCAGGCTGGGGAGGGAGGAGCAATTATTAATTAATTCATCACAGAAAATAAATGTAGAGTTGTGAATACTAAGATAACAGTTTGATGGAAATTATTTTCATCTTTTGAATATAGAACTTAAAGGATTCCTTAGAAGGAGTAAAACAAACAAACAAAATCCTTTTGGAGAAATGATGCTCAGAAGGAGCCCGCAGATGAATTTGTAAGCGGAGAGCGTTTTTGAGGTGGGCTGGCCTATACACATCTAAGGCAGTCCCCCTGCCCAGCGTCCTAACACTAACTCAAGTTGTTCTGACAGATACACATGGCAGATACCAGCGCGAAATTACTATCTAGGAAACTCCAGACTTTATCAACAGCTTTGGTGTTGCTTTTCCCTAGAAACCACTATGACAGGCTGGTAATTGATGCCAATATGTAAGCCGCTTTGGCACCGGTCTGCAAACGGGATTTTGAAAGATCTTGCTGAAGGCATTGACAACACAGATCTCTCTGGAAGCACAGTACTTCAGTACAATGGGCAACAAGCCCCGCATTCACCATTAGGGAGGCTGCATGTCACCATCTGGATGGCTAATGTGACATGTTTCAAACAAAAGTGTCTCCAATGCAGAACTCTTTCTTAGTAGGCAAAACAGAGACATAAGTCACTACGGATTCCTTAAATAGCAATAGAGTATCATCTTTTCACAGGCCTGATAGTTGAATGAATAAATATCATAGTGATACCCTAAATGTTCACCGAATAGGTATTATTTTCATGATTTTATAGTCCAAATTAACCAATAGAAAAATTTTTCAAAAAAAGTTCTTACTTTTCTTTATAGTTAAGATGCATCGAACTTTTAGGAACCATTTTTGCAGAGTTGGAAACCCATGCATCTCAATGAAAGATACTGTCTAATTTATATTCACTCTACTTTCTTTCTTCCCAGGGTAATCTAAATACACGGTAGGATGACACATCATCTGTGATGTGCTGATAAATATTTAGAAACAAGCTCCCTGGTCAGGAGTGGGGGAAAGGCCCCCATTTGTAGAGTTTCCAAGTTCCTGGTATAAAAGCTCTCAAGGTAGCCAGTTTTGAGCTTCCAATCGGATAGCGTTGAATCAGAGATGGGAAGAGATAGCCACACTTGGCTCTAATGAGCTGGTTTGAGCCAACTCCAGTATGCCACTTGTTATCGTCCTGGACTCGAGGCTGCTTGTGGCTTGAGGACTTTCTTCTGTTCTCATTAGCCTCTGGTAAGGCCTAGTTTTTCTACTTGGTATTGGGAATTGACTTTTATCTTCAGTATGAACAGCACTGGCTACTGCTTTCTCCCTCCCTGATCTTATGAAACAGGCAAAGCCTGGTGACTCTTCTGGAAATAACACAGTTATCCCTCTGGACAACGATGCCCCCAAACAGGCTCCTGATGGTTTTGTGGCTTCGGCCATGGAATCTATAATCCCCCAAACAGTTTCACGGCAGCTGGGTTAGTATATGTTTTTCTCAGAGACTTGGATCCTGAAAGTTTTTGGATGCTATCCATGTGCCATCTAAGCCGAGGGAGATATGAGATGCAGGGAGTCTATCGCAGGCTCTCGTTGACTAGACAGAGCACATTGCCACTTCTCCTCCCCTGTGGCAGGAGAATACATCTGCATTGATGTATCCATGTTCAGTGTCCAGATGATTGGCAGCCCAAACGCTTCCTATTCTTTTAGATCCCAAACCTAACAGTTGACTCCAACAGATGTCACCCCCTTTCCAGTTCCCACCCCAGGCCTGGGTTTTGGCGTTACTTCAATTGCTGCATTATTTCTGATCCAGTAGTTTCTGGATATGAACTGTAGCTCTTGAGTTTCCAAGTTCAGCTCATAATAAGGACATCCTGATATTCAGAAGTCCATTCAAAACAAAATATTCTTCCCTCTCAGTTGCCTAGCTCTTTAGATTCACATTGTATTGCACATTATTGTTTTACAATCATTTGAAATATGTAAATTTGTAAATCAGTGCTGAGGGAGGCCTTTTTTTCTTCTTTCATCTTGAGGCAATGAGTGTTATCGTGTCATTGAGATGTGGGGGACTTAAAAAGAAAAACAAATATTGAAATCCACTATACTACGCTAAACAGGTTCCCAGGGTAGTTAAGTACTGGAGAGAGAGATACAATGATAAACAAGGCAGGCATGGCCTTTGCCTGTATAGAAGTTACAGTCAAATAGGGATACAGACCAGTTTCTTAGAAAATACTGTATGCTATGCTAAGTGCAAAGCTGGGAGTAGTGACAGATGCCTTGCAAATTCAGAAGAAGCACTTCTAACTCAAGCTTGTATAATTAGCAAAACATTCACCTAAAAGCTGATGGAGCACTCTGACTAATAAACAATCTCACGTTAGTGTCCATCAGATTCCCAGTGTTTGAAACATGTGCTATACAAAGGGAAGGAACAATTGACTTCTCTGTGGTAAGAAGGGGTCCTGACTACAGTGGAAAAAAGAGATAAATAAATAAAACCCAGGAGCTCCATTTGTTGTAAATTTAAACAAGAACTACCACTATTACCATATGTTGAAAGTATAAAATCTAAAATATTATTCACTTCCAGTTGTCTTCTAAACCCTGTCCAAATCTATATAAATGATTCCTTGGCAACATGAAATGCTCACATCTTTCTTGCTAGTGATGTTCAAGATCCAGGTGTTAGCAAGAGATACAAATCTCAATTGTATGAACGATTGGCTCCAGGGTTTCAAATATAGTCCTCAGGATGGTTTTGAAGACTTTTCTCTCTATACCAGTAAGTGTTTCGTCTGCTGGTATCTGAAAAAAAGTTGCATTACCTATTACAGTACATATCGCCAATTTCTGAACTGGCTGATGGGTAAGAAATTCCTTCATATAAAGCAATTATTGATTAGCACGGAATGACTCTTGGTCAATGGAGAAGTAAATAAACCATAAGAAAGATTACACAGGTTATAAGATGATAGAGAACATATTGAACATAGGGCACATTTATTATTAATAATCCTGGAGAATCCTAAAGAGATTTTGTGTATTTGTGTCAAATCTTGGAGTATCACTATACTAGATTAAAAACTGAAAATTTTAAGATATTTATTAATTTACTTGAAATAGAAATAACAAACTTCTTAAATATACTTCTTAGATATATGAAGAAAATATGGTTCAGGCAGATATCCTTCCATGGAAAAGGGAGGAATATTTTAATATTTGTTACTTGTGCATATCTGTCTTTGATACTACATCAAAGCCTGTCGAGTGGTAGTTACTTAAAGGCGAGTTATGGTGTGGGTCTGCAACCAGGTCAATGAAAACTGGTGCTTTGTTACATCAAAATTAATTTATTTTTTTAAATTTTGAATGTAGGGCTTTTTAACATCATGCAGTAATAAATAATGCTTCACTTATTTATGCACATCTTGCAGAATGTTCACAAATTACATCATACGTTATCAAAACATCACATTCATTAATATAATTACTGATATAAAAAATCTCCAAGTATTAGGAAACATTCATGCTCATGGTAGCTGATACAAGTTCTAAACAATGCAAATGTTTTCTTGGAAACCAATATTTTTCTATTAATATCAAATACTGTCTGCTGCTTTTTTGAAATTACAGGCTTATTTTTTTACAAATTATCTTCCCCAATGTCTGAATAAACATAGTTTATCTCTCACTTGCTCTTTTACATGAAATGGCATTTCATGGTGAAAGCAGCTGGTTCAGCTCAGAATTCAAAATTCTTTCAAGTGGTCTATGTATATTTCCCATTTTGTCACACACAACATGAAAAATATGTCTGAAAAAACAGTTCTATGAAAAGGGTTGAAATTGAATCAGATTAATAATTGTACTGCTTCATCATGATGGCCTTATGTAATACTAGCATTTTTTCCCTACTGCTAGTGTGTGGCCGGAAAGGATGCAATAACCATTAATCCAGGCAGTGCACCAAACTCTATTGTGCTAAGACACCAAGAATGTTATCATCACTTTGCTCCATCAGTGTCAATGTCAAAACTGAAAATGGCAAAAATATATTATTGTGAGAATGTTATTGATCACACAGACCCTTCTAAAGGCTTTTGGGGACCTCAGAGTGTCTGTGGATCCCACTGTGAGAATTGCTGATCTACAGGATTCCATCTCGTCTGGCCTGCTGCTTCCTCTGCATTGTTATCTATTCTCACTGCACTTCAGCCACATAGACATCATGGCTAGTTTTCAAATACTTCAGACATACTCTTGATTTTAGAAATTATACTGGGCTCGGCTTGCATGGCTCAGTGGTTGAGCATTTACCTATATGGTAAACCAGGAGTTCATGGTTCAATTCCTAGTCAGGGCACATGCCCAGGTTTTGGGTTTCATCCTGAGTGTGGGGTGTACAGGAGGCAGCCAATCATTGATGTTTCTCTCTCTCTCTCTCTCTCTCTCTCTCTCTCTCTCTCTCTCTCTCTCCCTCCCTCCCTCTCTTTCTTCCTCTCTAAAATCAATAAAAATATTTTCTTTAAAAAGAAATTGCACTGGTTGCCCTCTCCTCCCTTCTCCCTGTATATATAAGTCTTCAAAGATATCCAAAATGTTTACTCCCTACTGGCTAACAGCAAACTCAGCCAACACTCAGACCTTACCTCAGCAGAGAGTACTACCTTGACCATGTTATTTAAGACTGCAACTCTAAGAACTCCTGATTTGACTTAACTTGGCCCATAATTTCTTTATAGCACTTACTACAGTCCATTGTCATATTTATTATAATATTTTTAGATTCCCTCTCCTGTTATTACAATAGAAGCTCTATGATGGCAGTTTTTGGATTTTTGTTTACTTTTATTTATCTTTTTATCTCAAGCACCTATGCTATGGTAGATATCAATGAACATAAAAGGATGAATGACACCATGTGTATATCTTCTTTTTGTTTCATGAATGTGTTTTATCATTTCTATTTCAGAGGATATTAACAATGCAAATATCAATAATATCTAATAACAATATAGCTTAAAACTGTTGCTCCTTTTTTATCTTTTCACCTCAGAATTTCTTTTTCTTATTATCTTTTGTCTCTCACATTAGAGATTTCTCAAATATCTGATGAGCTTTTTCTCTCCATCAATACTTAAGAGTGAAATACTAGAAAGCTTATAGAGGCCTATGTGTATGTTTTCATGGTAGGTATTCACTTTAGGTTGATCAGGTGGCGATGGAATGGTTTGGGGTCTCCCAAGGAGTAGAATAAGCTGTTCTTCTCCCTTGGGTAGTCCATGTCTCTATGTCTGGTTAACGTACATTTGGTTACCATGTTGGGAAAGATTGCTAGTGATCTTACTCTTAAATGTCTAAACTTTAATCCAAAGGTCAGTTAACTACTGTCTGTGGACCAAATCTAGCCTTTTATCAATAAAATTTTATTAAGACACAGTGCCACCCATTCATTTACATATTATCTATGATTTCATGCTACAAATGCATGGTTAACTTGTTGCAATATAACCTATATAAATTGCAAAGTCTAATATATGAGCTCTCTGGCTCTTTATAGAAAACTAGAGGCCTGATGCACAAAATTCATGCAAGAGTAGGCCTTTTCAGCCCTGGCTGCCTGGGCCCTCATAGCCCCAGCTTCCTCCAGAAGATCTTCCTGGAGGTCCTCCAGATGGTAGTTCTGCTGTTTGGCATCCAGTTGATTTGCATATTATGCTTTTTTTAAATATATTTTTTATTGATTAAGATATTACATATGTGTCCTTGTCCCCACGTTACCCTCTACCCCCCCCCCCCCCCGCTCATGCCCTCACCCCCCCGTTGTCCGTGTCCATTGGTTAGGCCTATATGCTTGCATATAAGTCCTTTGGTTGATCTTTCCCCCTTACCCCTCCCCTCCCCTACCTTCCCTCCAAGGCCCGACAGTCCAATCAATGCCTCTCCGTCTCTGGATCAGTCCTTGTTCATCAGTTTATGTTGTTCATTATATTCCACAAATGAGTGAGATCCTGTGGTATTTATCCGCTCTCCAGTTCCATCCATGCTGTGGCAAATGGTAAGAGTTCCTTTTTCTTCTTCCTCTTCTTAAAGAATACCTTTCAGCATTTCATATAATGCTGGTTTGGTGGTGATGAACTCCTTTAGCTTTTTCTTATCCGTGAAGCTCTTTATCTGACCTTCTATTCTGAATGATAGCTTTGCTGGATAAAGTAATCTTGGTTGTAGGTTCTTGCTATTCATCACTTTGAATATTTCTTGCCACTCTCTTCTGGACTGCATGGTTTCTGTTGAGAAATCAGCTGACAGTCGTATGGGTACTCCCTTGTAGGTAACTGACTGTCTTTCTCTTGCTGTTTTTAAGATTCTCTCTTTATCTTTTGTTCTTGGAATTTTAATTATGATGTGTCTTGGTGTGGTCCTCTTTGGATTCCTTTTGTTTGGGGTTCTCTGTGCTTCTTGGACCTGTAAGTCCATTTCTTTCACCAGGTGGGGGAAGTTTTCTGTCATTATTTCTTCAAATAGGTTTTCAATATCTTGCTCTCTCTCATCTTCTGGCACCCCTATAATTCTGATGTTGGTACGCTTGAAGCTGTCCCAGAGGCTCCTTACACTATCCTCGCATTTTTGGATTCTTTTTTCATTTTGCTTTTCCGGTTGGGTGTTTTTTGTTTCCTCGCATTTCAAATCATTGACTTGATTCTTGCGCTCCTCTGGTCTGCTGTCGGGAGTCTGTATAATATTTGTTATTTCAGTCCATGTATGCTTAATTTCTAGTTGGTTCCCCAATATAAGATCGAGGGTCTTATTAGTTTTCTTGTAGATCTCATTAAGTTTATCGGCGGCTTCTAAACAGTTCTTGAGAGACTTTAAAAGTGTGGTTCTGAACTCTATATCTTCCATTGACAATTTTGTCCTGTTTCTTTGTCTCCGCATTTTGTTATGCTTCCTTGGTGCACCCCCTAGTGGTCTTTGTGTGCAGTCTTGTAGTTAATACCAGGGAGGGTTTGACCTCCAGGCCAAGTGGCTATGAGAATCAGCTGTGTCTGCAGTGAGAGAACTTCTGTCCTCTAGGGAGGTGCTAATCTAGCCTTTGCCTGAGGCTATCCGGCAAATGCCTGTGTGCAGGGCTTGGGTTGGGCGGGTCGCACAGGACCAATAGGGTGGGCCGGAGAGAGCACAGTTATGGCGGCTCTCAGTCCTGTCCCCAGGGGTTCTTCCTCTCTGAGTCCCAGCAACGGCTGCAATCCTCGGAGAGAAAGCTGCACTCGCTCTGACCAAAGCCAGACAGTCCCGCTTCTCCCGTTTGAGTCTGGGTCCCTAAAGACTCGCCTGTATCTGGAGCTCAGAGTCTGCGACTCCCTCCCGATTCAAAACGCCAACTGCGCCCTCCGCCGCCAGCCCGCTCCGCGCACTCTGCACCTCAGAATTTGACTTCAGCACTGCGCCTCCTCTGAGTGTCCATATGCGTTTCTCTTTCCTCCTAGTTGTAGGACTTCCACTCAGCCAGCGTTCCTGTGGTTCTGGGTGATGTCCCTTCCGTTCTTTGGTTTCACCCTTGAAGTAGTTGTTCAAACCAGCAAACTCCGGCGTTAACCTATGCCGCCATCTTGGTTCTTCTCCCCCTATAATTCTGATGTTGGTATGCTTGAAGTTGTCCCAGAGTTTCCTTACACTATCTTCATATTTTTGGAATCTCTTTTCTTTTTTCTTTTTTGGTTGGGTATTTTCTGTTTCTTTGTATTTCAAATCTTTGACTTGATTCTTGGGATCCTCTTGTCTGCTGTTGGATCTCTGTAAATTATTATTTATTTCAGTCAGTGTATGCTTAATTTCTAGTTGGTCCTTTTTCATGTCCTCCATGGTCTCACTATACTCCTTGAGAGATTCATTAAATTTATAGGCGGTTTCCATAAAGTTCTTGAAAAACCTTATAAACGTGGCCTTGAACTCTATATCCAGTCGTTTGCTTTCCTCCATTTCTGCCATTTGTGACCTGTTTCTTTGTCTCCGCATTTTGGCTGCTTCCCTGTGTTGATAGAGTGGCCCTGCGCTCCAGGTGTCCTGTAGGGCCCAGTGGCTCAGCCTCCCCAGTTACCTGAGGTGGACACTCTTGGTGCACTCTTGGTGCCTTGGTTGTTGTAGGATCACTGGGAGGAATTGACCTCCACGCCAATTGGCTGTGAGAATCAGCTATGTCTGAAGTGGGAGAACTTCTGTGCTGAAGACACCCTTCTGGGGCAAGACTTGCTTCAGTGGGGCTTTGGTGCTCACTGAGTCTGCTCCCTGAGTGTGTCCCTCATGGATCTGAGGAGTTGCAATCTGGATGGTCCCCCTCTGACCACTGGGTACAGTGGCTCCTGGATCTAAGGAGGTGCTAATTCAGCCTCTGCCTGAGGCCACACAGCAGGAGCCACAAAAAGGCTCAGCTGTGAAGCAATGCAAGCCGCTGCTGGGCCTTGGGCCTTCTCTTGGAAGTTCCGGGCTCGGCTGCAGTTAGGTACATTCACATGCTAAAGCCTCTGCCGCAGCCTGGGTGGGGCGGGGTCTCAGGGAGTCAAAGGGAGGAGAAAGCAGCTATGGCTGATTCTCCTAAGGAGTCGCGCGTCTCAGTGACTGGATAATTGCTGCAAGCACCTCTGAGGGAAAGCCGCACTCAAGTTCGCCCGCTGCCCGACAGTCCAGCTTCTCCCCGTATGAGTCCTGGGTCCCCAGAGACTTGCCGGAACCGGAGTTCAGAGCAGTCGGGAGCTTGTGATTCAAAAAAAACAGCCGCGTCCTCAGGTGCCACCCCCTTGCCGCGCGCGCGAGCCGCCGTACCTCTGCACTTCACCTCCGCAGCTCCTCTGGCTCTCAGCGTGCTTTTCTTTCCTTCTAGTTGCAGAATTTACACTCAGCAAGGCTTCCTGTTGTTCTGGATGATGTCTGCTCTGTCCTTTGCAGTATTTTTCAATTGTTGTGGGAGGCGGCAATTTCCCGGTGTTTATCTATGCCGCCATCTTAGTTTCTCCCTCTCTGAATCTCTGCATATTATGCTTTTATTATTATAGATATTTGCTGATTTTTAATACCTGTTCTGGTATAATTCCTCTTAGTCATTATCCCTGTTGCTTTGAGTCTTGGTTTGCAATAGACCCTGGTTTATTTTTATAGAGGGAACATGCATTCTCCTGGTGGGTGTGTGGGAGGTAGATTTTATCCCTACTGGATGGGAGAGGATTTGTGAGTTTACATGCCCAAATAATCTTTTTCAGCCTCACCCCCCACATTTGACTTCTCAGGCAACTGACCCATCCCTCCCTACATCTTCCTAAGATAAAGTGGCACCACTACTCTTACTGATTTATTCTATTGTTTGCATAAGGAACTTTGGCATTATCTTTTATTTTTTTGACAAGACACTTACTGTAATTCTGCTTAATTGTGTTATCCCAAGAATATGTGTTAACATCTCTGGTTGCTTGATTTACTTTTTCTATTTTTTGTTGTTCCCATTAATTTAAAATTTTTTAAATACTTTTTGTTGTTGTTTCATTTTCAGGAGAAAGTACAGGTGAAAATGATATCTAATCCATTGTGTTATTTTGGTCACCAGAACTATTTTTAATATTCTGTATTTAAGATATAATTGAATTTTTATTTGTAGCCTAATTAATGGTAAGTTAAGCAAATTTTTAATGAGATGTTAGTGTTTTACCTTAAAAAATTTTGAAGTTTGACCTGTTAAGTATTGTGCATGTATTGCCAGTTGCTTTGTTAAAGATGAGAAGGGTTCGAACGTTTGCTTCATATTTGTACCAGGTGCTATTTTATATGTCTCAATGGAATACAATTTAGTGAATAAAAATTCATGACATTTTTAACTGGACTGCACTTCAATAATAAAAACTGATTCTTGGGACTCATTTAATGCTTAAACATTTTATTGTGCATAAAGGGAAAATAGTTCCAAAGGGCTTTTACTATAAAAGCTCAGAAGTGTAGCTCTCTCACCTCTCTTGTTTTTTAAGAGCACCTATTTTAACTCATTTGGTAATTATTTTTTATATTTATAATCTTTTATATGCATACCCTATATAATATATATATATATATATATATATATATATATATATATATATATATATTATACTTACTGTTATGTATAATTATTAATTGTGGTAGACATAATGATCATTCCCAAATAGGCCTATGTCCTCTAATCTCCCAAATCTGTAAATATGTTTATATACAGGTCACAGGGACAAAGCAGAAATGATCAAGGATAAGGACTTTGATATAGGGCAATTATTCTGAGATTATGAAACAATCATATGTTTAGAAGGAAACAGAAGAATATAGCTATAAATTGTATGTAAGAAAACTTTGCTTAACATAATCATTTAGTAGAACACATTAACTTAAATAAAGATAAACTGAACTGCATTAAAATTAAAAACTTGCTTTATCAAAAACAAAACAAAACACTACTAATAGAATGAAAAAAGAAAGCCACTGGTTTGGAGAAGATATTTATAATACACATTATCAATAAAGAACTCAGAGTCAAAATATTTAAGGAGTCTTACAAATGAATAAGAAAGAGAAAGAAACTTTAAAGATCACTACACATACATGAGCATATGAAACCTTATTAAATCTGTGCTTCATTACTCATATAGCTAAATGCTAAAAACAATGCAATACCACTGCACACCTACCAAAATGATAGACACGAGAAAACAAACTCTAGAAGGCACAAACCAGCACAGGGAGCAACTGGCACTCTAATCTCATTCCTAAAAGTGAAAATTTACAATATCACTCTGAAAAATTCAGTGGGAGTGCTAAAGCTAAATAAATGTTTAACCCATGAATTAGCAATTTCAGTCCTAGGGATTCACCTAAGAAAAGTAAATTCAGATATTCACTAGCACTTCTGTATTAGAATATTTATAAAAGTATCTGTAATCAACTGAAAACTGAGAACTATGCTATGTTCAACAATGCAATAAATAAATGCAGTTTGGTAAATCATACAAAGAAAATTCTATATAGTAATGCAGATAAGTAAATGTAACTATAAGCAACTTCTTGGATTAATTTCACAAAATATATTAAGAAAATGAGACAGACAAAAATAGTTTTCACTGTATGTTTTTCTTACTCTAAGCTCAGAACTAGGCCATATCAATCCATGCTTTTAGAAGTCAGAAAAGTGATTACAGCCCTGGCTGGTGTGGGTAGTGGGTTTGGCATTGCCTCATGCACCGAAAGTTTGCCAGTGTGATCCCTAATCAGGGCACATGACAGAGTTGTGGGTTTGATCCCTGGGTGGGTCGGATACAGGAGGCAGCTAATCGATGTTAGACTCTCACATCGATGTTTCTCTCTCTCTCCCTTTCCCTTTCTCTCTCTAAAAATCAATATATATATTTCTTTTTAAAGAAAAGTGATTACATTTGAATGGAGTTAAACACCAGAAAGAAGATGATAAAGGCTTCTGGGATGTTAGTAATGTTTGGTATCTTGAGTTGCGAACCGGTTACACAGGCCTTTACTGTTTCTGATGATTCATCAAGATATGCATATACTACATGTATACATATACTCATACTGTTCTTCAATAAAAAGTTTCTGATGAAATGAAAGGCCACCCAGCACCGGCCAAATTTACTGGCCCATCAGTTTACCAGTGAGTTATAGCAAACATTTAATGATATTAAAAAATAAAATATAAAGAATTCTAAGAAACAAATTTCAGCTCTATGATAGAGTGTTCATTAAGCACTTTGTCATTTGCACTATTATGTAATGTGATGATAAATGCTAAATACTGGTAGAGCTGATACGGAATTTTTGGACTGGAACCTGGATTCTTTGTCACTGGTGTCAAAGAATGAATCCACAGAAGGAAGTATAACAAAGGTGGAGATTTATTGAAGAACGAATACAGGAGGGGGAAGAGTTCCAGAGAACAAACACCCACGTGGGGGGGGGGGGAGGGTTCTACCAACTTCCTGTTTCCATGGTTTATAAAGGCTGTAGTTCCTGTGTCCTGATATTCCCTCTGATTGGTCAATCTTCCCTTTTGACTTGGTTACTATAGTGACTCCTAAGGCCCTACTCCCTCATTGTCCTCCTTTCTGGGCTTCCTTCCTTTTTCTTTATTTGTAAATATAGACCTTTTTTGGCTACTTCCAGTTCCCTTGTCTTATGGAGATATACCTTCTCCCAGTCTGTAGCCCTATGTTTATTTCCATGGAACCCAATTCTAAAAATTCCCCAAACCTCCCTATGTTCCCCTACCAGTAAAATTCCTGTTTCTGAGCTACTCATGTATTTAACATATCCCACCTTTGCCCATTGGCATATTTCCCATCATTAGAAGATAGGCAATGTAATCACACCTGGAAATGAAGAAAAGAAATCCATGAAAATATCTCCTATAATTTGAGAACAATCAACACCTCCATTTACAAATATAATTTTTTAAATATGGTACTGTTGTTAATTAAAAACCTCAAATTAAAAACATGGAGCCAAAACATGGTTCTTTTTGTGATATATTTAAAATAAAACATAGATTAATTTATCATTTACTTTATTGTTAATCATATATTGTAAAAAATTACTGTTAAATTCTTTTTCCAAAAGTTTAGGGCATCAAACTTGTGATGGATTTAATGTTTAATAATGTCACAAGTTTTCATCTTTTAATGTCTTGCTAAATACTTTTTACATAAAATAAGTGATGAAAACACTCTTACATGAGGCTTATGATTTTCTAGTTCAACTTCTCCCAAGCAGGAGAAAATTCTGATGTTACACAATAAAGTACAGTCTGCTATATTACTTTCCTATTGGCTGCAGTACCAAAGTACCACAAATACAGTGAATTAGAACAAAAGAAATTTATTATCTTTAGAGTTCTACAGGTCCAAATGAAACAGGAATTTTTGGGTGTGATAAAGACAGGTTTTAGAAAATTTTAGAAATCAAGGGGACCATGAAAGAAGTGCAGGGTTGCAGAGCAGCAGAAGGTATATTTCCATACAATAGGGGAGCTGAAAAGCTACAACAGGTACATTTCCACAGAATGAGGGAGCTGGGAACAGCAAAAGGTCTATATTTACAAAATAAAGAGAAGGAAGCCCTTTATCCAGAAGGAAAAGAAGAAAGCCCAAAGGAAATAGAAAAACAACAACGGGTGGGGGGGGGAGAAACTCACATGTTTCATGTGAGACTCAACCTTTGAGCCCAGGAGTTACTATAGTAACCAGTCCAAGGGAATAGTGACTAATCAGAGGGGATATCAAGACACCAAGATCTGCAGCCTTTATAAGCCGTAGGGAAAAGGAACTCAGTGGGACTCTTTCCTTCTCCCCACATGGAAGTCCATTCTGTGGGACTCTTCCCTCTCCCTAATTGGGAGTCTATACTTGTTCTTTAATAAATTTCCACCTTTGCTAAACCACTTTCTGTCTGTGGATTCATTCTTTGATTCCGACGGACAAAGAATCTGGGTTTGAGTCCGGGGGAACACTGCATGTTCCAGTCCAAAAATTTTGTATCACAAGGCTTAAATGACCATCATTGGGCTAACATCTAGGTGTGGGCAGGGTTGCATTCCTTTCTGGAGGTTCTGCGGGAAATACCACATTCTTGCCTTTTTTTTTTTTAGATGCTAGAAGAGGCCTCCTTGACTTCTCGCTCCCTCATCCTATATAATAAAAGGCTAATATGCAAATCAATCAAATGGCAAAACGACCTGTCACTATGAGAAACAACCTGTCACTATGATGCTCACTGATCACTAGGGGGCAGACGCTCAACGCAGGAGCTGGGCTCAAGGCTGGTGAGTGCAGTGGCAATGGCAGGAGCCTTTCGACCTCCGTGACAGCTCTAAGGATGTCCGACTGCCAGCTTAGGCCCGCTCCCTGTGGAGAACTGGCCTAAGCCATCAGTCGGACATCCCCCGAGGGCTCCTGGACTGCAAGAGGGTATAGGCCTGGCTGAGGGACACTCCCCACCCCCCCACAAGTGCACATAATTTGTGCCTCTAGTTTACTCATAAGGTTGCTGTGATCATGTTGGGCCCAACTGAATAATCCAGGAAGCTCTCCCCATCTCAAGGTTAATCACTTTAATTCCATCTGTACCTCAGTTCTTTGACACATAAAATGTATTCACAGGTTTCAGGGATTAGAATGTAGACATTGCACGGGAGCCATTCATTATTCTCCGATCACACTCCCAATACAATTCACTCAATGATAATTTATTTGCATGTGTTTATACTGGGCACATAAACAGCATAGGCCAATGTTGTCTAAATTCAGATATAATCATGATAATATCTGTGGTCATTTGAAGAAATATAATTTGATGTTTTATTTTATTTTGTTTTTTATTGATGAATAATTGACATCTAACATTACATTAGTTTTAGGTGTACAACTAATGATTTGATATTTATGATTTGTATTTTTGATATAAAATGTATATTCAAGACACTGGAGGAGGGACTTGAAAGAAAGTCTGCCATCTTAAAAAAAATAGAACTGAGGACAAATTCAAAATTTTAAAAAGTGAAAAAATGTGATCCACATACATTCAAGCCATTAAGTTTTATTTATTTTTTATACATCTATATGTATTGTAGATAGGTAGAAATTATACCATTTAATATATATATTTCTTTTTTTTGGTTTTTATTTTTTTATTTTTATTTTTATCTTTAATTTCTTTATTGGTTAAGGTATTGCAAATGTGTAATATATATTTCTTAATGAAACATTTTTACTTTCAGATTGATTGATTATATAAATATGATACTAATATGAAAATATAAAATAATTTATTTCCTTTCTAACTTGATGTAAAATTAGCAAGAAAAAGGGTGTTTTCACATAGAACTTAACATATATTACATATAATTTATAATTATAAGTATATACTATATATATAACATATATTATGCATGTGGTAATATATATATATATATATATATATATATATATATATATATATCCATGTGATATATATGCATACATATATATGTATATAATGTTTTGTTGTTTCCAATTTGTCTTTTTCTACTTGTGTATACGTATGTATAAGTTTGATGATATATAGCGCATGATTATAATACACCATACATATATTATATTCAACTCTCCTAATGCATCATTTTCTGCTTCTGTGTATTTATGTGTGATTATTAATACCGGAAAATATTCAAAATACCTCAACTAAAATAGAAAATAAATTATTGGTTTCAAATTATTAAAACCTCAAAGCAAATATGCAAAATGTAGCAAGGCATTCATGTAATGGCTTAAAATAGAGAAAATGGAATAAGGATTAAACTTGAACTGTTCTGTAGACAATAAGGATTTATTATGTGAATAGTTAGGAGTGCTTCAATTGCAGCAAAGCATTAAATGATAGTGTCAAATTCATAGCCTGGAGCTTATCTATCATCAAATTTCTTTCCTTGGTAGTAGCATTAAGGACACATTAAAGAGAGGATGAAGTGCATTTAATACTATAGGAGAAAAAGTTAATGATGCTAAAAGATGATCATAGCTGCTTGTCCTTGAGTATTTAAAATAATTTTTCTCACCTGAAAAGTTAGAAAAAAAATGCTTCCAAAATGGTATTGAATTTCATATGAGTTGCAAGTCCTTTGATTTCCCAAAGCTTTAAGTGGGCAAAGTCACAAGCAAGATTTACTCTCATTGTTCTGTCTGTTTGATGATTGACATCACTCACATCATCAACACAGATGGAAGCATTATTTCTTCAACAGACTTTGGCCAGTAAATGGTGGAAAGCTTTGGTTATGGCTTCACAATCCAAACTACTTTGTTTACCCTTTGAACCAGGTTAAACTGAGAAGCAGGATTTCCGTGCTTTCCTACTCAATGATTTGTTTTAAATAAAAGTATAGTGTGTGTTTTTTTGCCCAATGGGTGTGGCTCAGTGGTTGAGTGTTGACCTATGAACCAGGAGGTCATGGTTTGATTCCTGGTCAGGGCACATGCCCAGGTTCTGGGCTCCATCCCAGTGCGGGGCATGCAGGAGGCAACCGATCAATGATTCTCTCTCATCATTGATGTTTCTATTTCTCTCTCCCTTTCCCTTCCTCTCTGAAATCATTAAACCATTTTTTTCTAAAAAAAGTATAGTGTTTTTATTGAAACAACTAAGCTTAACTTTTGTTGCCACATTATAAAGGTATAATTGATATATTAAAAACAGCACATATTTAATATATGCAATTTCATGTGTTTGAAATATGTGTACACAGTTAAAATTTAATAATATAACTTTATACTTATTAATAGATGATGATATATAATTAGAACAAAATTTAGTATAAATACAGGTTTTGGCAAAAGTAAGTTCACAGTTATAAATACATGAAGCAGTTCATTCTTATATTATTATTTATTAATTATCATATTATTTTCCATATGGACAACTGTAAACTTAATATTGTACACCCCTATGTAAACACAAAGGTATACTTTAAAATAAAATTTCCAACCTGTATGAATATTATTTCTAACACTTTCATCCTAAGTTTAAAGAAATTGTCTTGATTGTTTATACTGGAATTTCATGTTCCTGAACTTATTTACAACTCTCTCTGTTTTAACAGAAAACTGATTCTCAAGTTAAAGCTCAAAATGTAAAATTGGTGTTTTATATTCCTGTGGATTAGTTTTAGTCCTATTGGACCTGGAATATATCAAGTACGATTAATCCCAGACCATCCATATTTCTAAAAACCTTGAATTCTGAAGAATAGAAGACAGGGCATTTCTGAAAGCTTTAATCCCCACATAAGTTATGCTCTTGTAATTTTTTTCTTATTTTCTCATTTCTTTGTTTCTTTGTCATTTGTTTATTTTTTCTCTCTTTCTCCTTCTTTCCTTCCTTCCTTCCTTCCTTCCTTCCTTCCTTCCTTCCTTCCTTCCTTCCTTCCTTCTTTCCTTCCTACCTGCCTGCCTTCCTGCCTTCCTGCCTTCCTGCCTTCCTCTCTCCCTCTCTCTTTTTATATTTATTTGTTCATTTATTTATTTATTTATTTATTTTTTTAATCCTCACTTGAGGATATTTTTTCATTAATTTTTAGAGAGAGTGGAAGAGAGAGAAAAGACAGAGAGAAACATCAATGTGAGAGAAACACATAGATTGATTGCCTCCTGCACGTGCCCCAACCAGAATAGAACCTGGGACCCTTCAGTTAACAGGCCAATGCTCTATCCACTGAGCAAAACTTCCTAGAGCTCTCCCTCTTTCTTTATTTATCTTTCAAATTATCTAGACTGTGAACTTTTCTTAATGCTTTTTACAAAATTGACCCCACAGTTATCTAATCAGAATTTTGAATGCTATATATATAGTAACACACATTCTGTCTTTACTTTGGGGTTTACTATTAATTAAAGCAGACTCTCTTTGCACTGGGTGTCATTATTTCAAGTACAAGGTCCTTCAACAATAAGCAATTGTCTGTCCTTTTTCCCTTGACTGTTTGCTTGATCCCATCAAGATGCTCACTGGATGGGAAGGTCTGAACTTGGTTGCCCAAGAAGTATTCCTCATTAACATCTAATAAGATACATTTTATAAATATTGTGTCTCACATTGTACTCAAAACTTTTATAGAAATCTTATTATCATTTTATTTACTAATTTAATTAGTTTACCAATTAACTAATTAGGTTACCATTATTTCCAGAAAGTGCAGTTATGAGTTATAAGTATATGATCATCTAAATTGAATTTTTATAACATATGCCTCTTCAAAAGATTGATTGTTTTGCACTTCAGAAAGTGCTACAAGTCAATTGGACACAATTTACTCCACAAATTTAAAAGTTTGATATGTATACTAGAGGCCCAATGCACAAAATTCATGCACAGGGATGGGGGGGTGTGGGGAAGGTCCTTCACCCAGGCCTGTACCCTCTAGTAATCAGGGACCCTCGGGGGATGTCCGACTGCCGGTTTAGTCCCAATTTGCCCTAAATCGGCAGTCCGACATCCCTCTCACAATCCGGGACCACTTGTTCCTAACTGCCCGCCTGCTCACTCTTTACCGCTTGGCTCACTGCTCCTTAGCACTGCCATGGAGGTGGGAGAGACTCCTGCTACAGCTGCTGTGCTCGCCTACCATGAACCCAGCTTCTGGCTGAGCGGTACTCCCGCTATAGGAGCACACTGACCACCAGGAGGAAGCCCCTGCATTGAGTGTCTGCCCCCTGATGGTCAGTGTATGTCATAGTGACCAGTCATTCTGGTTGTTCCACCATAATGGTCACTGGGCTTTTATATATATAGATAGTTTTCCCTCTCTCCCTTTCTCTCTCTGTGTCCCTCCCTCCGCTCAAGGGCCCAATGATTCTGAAAGTAGAATTTTATTTCAGTATATGTTATAATTCCAAATAAATAAAACTATAGCCCCAAATTATAATATTTTCTCTGACAAAACTCTCTTTTTATAAATGTCAGGTAGGAAAAAATTGTAACAAATTGACTTCTGATTCCCTCAACCTCAACATGCGAACAGTTAAAGAGTTGTGGTTTTCCATGTATTTATGAAATATTTTTTCTAGGGTTATAATGCCATTTTATCTGAGATCCACTCTAACTTTCCCATTTCTACAGGATTTTATCTGAGCTTTTCTTCTTGCAAGCATACACAGAAACAATGTCTCATTGAGTTATCTTTTCCAGGAAATGCTCTGTCTACAACAGAGTGAGCTGTCAAAACTATTTTCTAAATAGATACATAAATAGACAATATAGACTGCTCCAGATTATGGCTCAAACACCATCTCTTTCACATTATGGGGATGCTTCTGTTGATAACTAGAGGGGCTGGGTGGGATGTGCAAGAATTTGCACAATATATCATTTCATATTTATTTGTGTAAGTTGATGACTATGGCCACCTGAAATATCCTTCCTGGTTCCAAACCTTTGGAATCAGCTACTCTTTGAGTTTCCTGTTTGACCCAATATGCCTCATAGTTGTATCCAAACATTCATCGACTTAATAAATTGGCGGTCAGGTATACCTGGTGGCAAACTACCCACCAGGATTCTACTGCCCTCAGTTGTCACTAAGAAGTAACTACCGTTACCCTATCCAAACTCCTTTTTGGTACTTGCCTCTTGGCTAATCCCTTTACATGTTGGCAGATAGGAATCATCTCCTTATTTTTACTATTTGTAAGTAGTTTAACTGAAGGGAGAAAAACTCTTGGGGCAAAGTAATTATGTTGAATTGCATGGTTGTGCTAAACAGAACTAATTACATTTCAATGAAATTGAATGCTCAAATAGAATTATCATTTAATTATTTTAAGAACAAATACCAGTTGAAATATAAAGGTGTCATTATTTTATATTTAACAATATAGATTAAGTGTTACCTTTCATACATCAAATGTGACTGGAAGCTGTAAGGATTAAAGCATAGTTCACCCTCTGAGAGTTACTAATGGTTCTGCTATAGGAAATTGGTGAGTCAAGTAAATTGACCTTGAGAAAAGGGACTGACTTGAATTGTAACTATGTATGCCGTGGTGAAGCTGTATAGCACATACTTGATCTAATTAAGATCACCCCCTCTAGAAAACAGTCCTAAAAAAATGGTATTAAAAACTACCTGCAGTGCCCAGCTCAGGAATCAAGAGGTCACTGGTTCAATTCCTGGTCAAGACACATGCCCTGAATGTGGGCTCGATCCCCAGTAGGGGGCATGCAGGAAGCAAACAATTGATGATGTTCCTCTCTCATCGATGTTTCTATTTTTCTATCCCTCTCCATTTCTCTCTCTCTCAAAATCAATAAAAATATATTAAAAAATAATATTATCTTCAGTAAAATGCAACTGGCTATCTACTAGTATCCTGCCATTAATAACTGCTAAATTGTGCGCTCATCATGGAGTATGCAGATGTTGTATTATAAAGTTATACACCTAAAATTTACATAATGTAATTAACCAATGTTACCCCAATAAATTTAATAAAAATAAAAAAAGAGAACATTCTTTAAAAACTGTTCAATTGGCCCTAACCAGTTTGGCTCAGTGGATAGAGCATTGGCCTGCAGACTGAAGGGTCCCAGGTTTGATTCCAGTCAAAGGCATGTACCTTGGTTGCGGGCACATCCCCAGTAGTCAGCTGATTAATGTTCCTCTCTCATCGATGTTTCTAACTCTCTATCCTGCTCCCTTCCTCTCTGTAAAAAATCAATAAAATGTATTTTAAAAAAATAAAAATAAAAACTGTTCAATTGAACAGACTGTATGAGTCAACTGATTTCAGGCATTGGATTAAAAGGGAAATTTACATTATGAGCTCTGTACATGCCCCAGATTTCTACCCAGATCCTTTCCTGGCTGTGATAGGACCTGTTCAAGAAAGGAGACAGACTCAGAGATTGGGGCTGCTGATAGACTCTCTGGGGCATGGCACCAGAGAGGAGGAAACAGGTCAGCATTGTCCTCTGTTAGGGGGTTTTCTCCAAGAACTTGGATAAGGACTGGGCTGCATAGATTCAGGGTTAGACATTGTGAAGTTTACTCAAAAGGAGTTTTTATTGAGGGAACTGTAAAATGAATATACTAAAATTCAAAACAATTTCTTATCCTTCATCAAACTTTAAAAATCACTACCTTTCATTATTCTTACTGCTATAGAGATGTTTATCCCTATAGTAAGTCCTTTGGTCTTAAAATAAGATTTGACAAAAATTTTCTCTTTATGGTGAGAAATGCTAAGACAAATGGAATGAAATTTCTGAAAAGACTTTGTGATATTCTAAATGGTGTTTATCAATATTTTAAGTTTTATGTTTTCTTTTATTCTCATTCTCAAAACATTTTTTGAACAACTATATCTCTGCACCTGAGACGTACCAAGTGAACTCTTATAAACAAGATAGGTATGGTTTCTGCCATTATGAAATTTATAGTTGGTGGGAAAAAGTACACATTAAATAGTAAGTCATGCAACTGAGTAGTTAAAATTGTGATAATAAGTATAGTAGAGGGAAATCTATTCTATTATGAAGGGCCACACAAAAGTATCTATATATATAAAAGTCTAATATGCTAAGTGTCCAACCGTCTGGCCGGTTGCTATGATGCACACTGACCACCAGGGTGCAGATGCTCAACACAGGAGCTGCAGAGCTGCAGTGACTTGGCAGCGGTAGTTCTCAGGTGATGCATCCTGAGACCAGAGAGGAGGGAGCCTGATTCCTCACGAGGCCTTGCGATTCCACCTTTGGCTGTGGGTCATGTTGTTGCTGGAGCACTGTCGGCCCTGAATCTGGTTTACTGCACTTGCATTTGCTTTCAACACACTGTATGAGAGCAACTTTGCAGAGTGCCCTCTCACACTCTGGGACCCCTCAGGGGTGCTGGAGAGCCAGTTTCGGCCCGATCCCCACAGGCTAGGCTTAGGGACCCCACCTGCCAGAGGGACCCCGCTCACTCTGCAGATGCCGGGGAGGGACCTCAGCAGGTTGGCTCCAGGGTGTGTCTGACCCATCTTGCCCAGTCCTGCTCTGCAGGCCACCTTCTAATTAATTTCTTTTCAATGTGCATGAATCCATGTACCAGGTCACTAGTATAAATATAAACATATATTTGTAAAATATTTGGAAAGCTGCACAACTTATATCAATTTATTTGCAAACATCTTCACAGAAAATAATGTTGGCATTCAAGTGCATTAAATTAAGTTAATTAAAAGCCTAGTTTTATTTGTTTTTTATCTTTTGCCTTTGTGAAACATAAGGTCTATGATAACATAAATATAAACAGACATAATGAGCGGTTTAACTAGGCAGTCACAATATCTTTATTTCTTTCTGTTTTTCATTGAGGCAATAGTGAGTAATAAATACACAATAAATGATATAACCTGACTCTTCATATAAATAATAACAGTAACAGAAAGCATATGCACCAGTAAGCATTATGTTAAGCTTCTCCTCATTCTCATTCATCCTTCCTTTCTCCCTTTCCATTCTGTTTTTCTCTCTTCTATTTCTTTATATCTCTACAATCTCATTTAATACAAACAAACAATAACACAATATATAAATAGTAATTTATTCCATTCAAAAAGAAAAACTGAAATTTTGAGATTTTAAGTAATTTGTTCAGGACAATAATTTTAGTAAATGGCCTAGCCTGATATTCAAATGCAATTCTTCTATCAAAAAAACCGGTACTCTTACTTGGTTGATTATGTTTTCACAAGCATTTTAAAATGCTTACCTTGCACTAGAGATTGTTTGAGGCAAAAGAGAAATAAAGATGAATTGGATGTGAGTCTTGACTGCCAGGTCGTATGGTAGATACCACAGAAGTAAAGGAATGCAATAATTTCTTATGAAAAATAAAAAGTAGCACTGCCAAATCACTAAGGCCTAGCTAGAGGTTCAAAAATACCTCATGGAAGAGGCAGCTTAAGCTCAATCTTGAAAAGTCAGTTTTCCCTCCAGAAACTAGCTGTGGACAAAAGGACATGGCAGGCAGGAGGAGTAACAAATAGTAAAACTGAGGGCACACAAGGATCCTTACGTAATCGGATTACAGAACGCTTTATTAGAGCATTTTTCTGGAAAAAATTATGTAGATAGGGATCTACAGAGCCCGTGTCTTTAGAAGCAATGGCAGAGTTTTAATTCATTTAATTTAATGGGTTGTTGATTCCCAATATGATGAATATTTTAACGTATTCTTAATTGTTATTTTAAATAGTAAAAAAAGTCTGCTGTCTTCAGTTTTTCTTATTATGCAATTTACCTAAACCTCAATTGGGATTGTTTCCTCAGTTGGGTAGAAATGTACATCTGTTTTGAGGGGAGAGTAATAGATGTCTCAGAGTAATCTGTTACACAAATTGTTTGAGGTTTCAGGTTTGCTTTCTTCTGTCTATTTGTTTATTAAATGGCTTTGAAAGAATTTGTTTGACATGAAATAAAAAGAGGTTTGTGGAAATCGTATTATCTATTTCATGACAATGCATAATGAGTTACTGAATGAAGGATTAGCTACCTCTGTGGTTGAATGGTTAAAGGGAATGTAAGTTTATTTTATGGTCAGAACACATTAACTTTGGTGTTCTCTGCATATTTTGACATTCCAAACAGTATTTTTCTTTTGCCATAGATAACCTCAAAACGCTATATCAAAAATCAAGGTCGCTCTTCGTCTTTCTAGTTGGACATATATGTCTATCCAAGAACATTTTCGTGTGAACCAAAAATGCATTGGAGCCATTGCAGGCATCATTTACACCTCCCTGTGCCCCCATCCCTACTTAAGTCATCAGCGCTTGTTAACGAGCCAATCATTTCCAATGGGAGTGTTATCCTCCTCCTTCTAACGACTGAGCCAGCAGGAATGAATAAATGCTGCAAGGCAAATGGGAGGTCACAGGTCAATGCTCCTGAGGACTGACAAGTGCACACACCCTCATAAGGAGTTTAAGAAGGTGATTAAGGTTAAATGAGGTCATAAAAGTGTGCCTTCCTCTGATAGGACTGCTGTGCTTATTAGGAGAAGAGATAGGAGGGATCTCTCTCTCTTCTTGTACACTGAGGAAACGCCATGTGAGAACACAGGGAAATGTCAGCCACCTGCCAACCAGGAAGAGAACCTGACTGGAAACTAGCCCTGCTGACACCTTGATCTTGGACTCCAACCTCCAGAACCATGAGAAAATAAATACCTATTCATTCAACTACCTTGTCTGTAGTATTCTATTGTGGCAGACCTAGGAGAGCAATATACATGATAAGTAGGCATTTTCTGGGATATAGCAATGAGAGAACCTTACCCCTATAAAATTCCAGTGGAAATTTCTCTTGTGGTCTTTTGTAGATGGGTTTATAAAACATAGAAGCTGTAAAGTGGCCTAAACTTTCTGGGACTCCTCTTTGTGTATCTTCAACAAAACCTGGATTTGTGCCACTCTTTTATTATTTTTGAAAAATTTCTTTATTGATTAAGGTATTACATATGTGTCCTTATCTCCCCATTACCCCCCCCCCCACACACACACACACACTCATGCCCTCACCCCCCTGTTGTCTGGTCTGTGTTCATTGGTTAGGCTTATATGCATGCATACTTTGGTTGATCTCTCCTCTGTACCCCCACCCTCCCCTACCTTCCCTTTGAGGTTTGACGTTCTGATCGATGATTTCTGTCTCTGGATCTGTTTTTGTTCATTAGTTTATGTTGTTCATTATATTCCATAAATGAGTGAGATCATGTGATATTTATCTTTCTCTGACTTTCTTATTTCACTTAGCATAATGCTCTCCAGTTCCATCCATGCTGTTGCAAATGGTAAGAACTCCTTTTTTACTGCAGTGTAGTATTCCCTTGTGTAGATGTACCAGAGTTTTTTAAATCCACTCATCTGCTGATGGGCACTTAGGCTTTTTCCAAATCTTAGCTATGGTGAATTGTGCTGATCCCACTTCTAGGAATATATCCTAAGAAACTAGAAACACCAATCAGAAAGGATATATGTTCCCCTATGTTCATAGCAGCACAATTCACAATAGCTAAGATTTGTGCCTGTCTTACCACTGGGGCTTACTCTCTGAATCTACCTTACATTAGCCTCTTACCAGTCAATTACCAGCAAATAATTTCTACATGTAATTTATACCACTGCTTCCTTGTTCAAGTTGCCAAAGATTTGAAAAGATAGCTTGACTTATAAAACATTTTGAAAAGCTGTCAACTGTAATAGTGTCAACAATAAAAGTAAAGTAAAAATATTAAAAAAGCTGTCATAGATAAGGTTTTAAACAATAGCTATGCTTAGTAGATTAACAGATTCATTAGCATAATTGGCTTGAAAAAATAAAGTCAAATCCTTGATTCCCACTTCCAACCTTATTCTTTTAGATAGTGGTTTTCTAAAAGCATGTTTATTTATCAACAACTTAAGGAAAATGATTACTACCTGGATGTTGTGGTAGTAAATGAGAATATTACATAAACCACCTAGTATAGTATCTGATACGTGGTAAGAAACCCATCAATGCTTGATATAAATCATTAAGAGAAATGTACAGCAATATACATTATAAGGTATGTGGAAACACATTATTTTCTTCCATTTTGATTATACTTCTAGTTCTATGTCTGTGTTGCTCTTTTACAATAACAATTCCAATTAAATTCAAATTTTCTATTGTGACATTAAGGGAAGCACTCCTCTGGAAAATAAACTAGTGCATTTAGGAACAAAAAGTTAAAACATTAAAACCCCAATTAGTATGCACATGTTTTATTATTTTATTTTATTTTTTAATCCTCATCCAATGATATTTTTTCATTGATTTTCAGAGAGATAGTGGACGAGAGAGGAAAAGACAGATAGAAATATCGATCAATTGGTTGAGGCCTGGACATGCCCCAACCAGAGCCTGGGCCAGGGAGGACCCTGAAACAGAGGTATGTACCCTTGACCAGAATCAAAACTGGGACCCTTTGGTCCACAGGACAACACTCTATCCACTGAGTCAAACCAACTAGGGCTACACATGTTGTGCTACTCAAAAACCAAAGCGCCAACTCTTATCTTGCCAAACCCTATAACCAATAACTAAAAGTTCCTGAGGTAGTATTATAACATATTTATATTATATTAAAATCTCAGACTCAATTGAAGATTATGGACAATTAAAATTATAAACAAATTGTCCTATCAATATGGCTTCAATGACATTTTCTCCCCACAGCTAGTGTTATTAACTGCAACCATAAGAGCCTTAAACTATTTTATTAATTTATCTCATTTTGTTCTTGGGTCAAATTTATAATGGGAGCATTAACTCAATTTAAAACATGAGGGACTAAAATCTAAGAGGGTTTAAATCTTTGCTCAAGTTTCCTATTCGAAGGTAAGGTTGAGAGGAGAACTCCAGACTGTATCTTTCTGATGTCCATCCTCTTTTTAATGCTGTGAAAACTTTAGATTTGATGAATTGTATATCTTTTTTAATGTGTACTTTTTCATTGTTTTTTTATTCTGTTTATTATAACTGCCATTGGAGTGCCTGTAAACAGTTTCAATTGATTATATATTCGGATGTTAGCTCTTAGGATGGCGATTGCAAAATTCTAGGGTATTAATCACAACCTTTAAATGGTAATACATGACCATTTAAAATATAGCAAATTATAACTGAGAAATCTTATTTATAAAATAGGCCCTGGTAGAAAAGTAAAGTTAGTGTTTTCAGTTCAGCTAAAGCTAATATTTTTAGCATCTGGAATTACAAGTTATATACTTAAGTATAAGTGAACCTCAGCTGAGATTATGGAGGCAAGCCAGAACGAAAGGGAATTCAATTCCTTTAATTTACTAAAGGTAGAAAATGCATTTTTGCAGAAATTTTCCTCTTTTCATGTGATTATTTAAATATAATGTCAAAAATTCCAGATTTTACAAACTTAGATAATTAAAGTAGGTGATGTTAACACCTTTAGACTGGGTTTTTTGGTGATTAAATATTAAAGTATTCCAAGAGATTCTCTTGTTTTAATCAATGGAAGACCATGAAAAACATGAATTTGGTAAGGTATTATTTTATCTAGTTTACATGTGATTAACCTTTAAAGGAGAAGAAGGTACTGGCTCAAGTATTTGCTTTCAAATTAACAAGTATACATTTTTAAGTCAAAGGAATTTCTTCGCCAGCAATATAAATGGAATATGTATTTTAAATAAAAATTTTCTGTGGCTTTTAAGACCACCAACTAAAAATAGATCCTTAATATATGCAAAAATAAATGAAAGTATATGAAACCATGGGTTAGATGAACAATTACAGGATTCTAAAAGGGTGGTCAGATAATATACAAGACACCATTTAATTTAAATGTCAGATAAACAATAAATAATTATTTAGTATATATTATGAGCTGAATCGCATCCCCCCGCATTCATACATAGAAGCCCCAACTCTCAGTACCTCATAATATGTCTGTATCTGGAGATAGGGTTTATAAAAAGCAATTAAGTTAATACGAGGTCATTAGGATGCACCAATGGGATTGGCATTCTTATAGAAAGAGGACATTTGGACATATACATGTACAGAAGGAAGACAGTATGAAAACACAGGGAGAAGCCTGTCATCTACAAGCCAAGGAGAAAAGGCCTCGAAGAAACCAACCCCACAAACACCTTGTCTCAGACATCTAGCTCCAGATCTGTGGGAAAATAAAGCTCCGTTGTTTAAGCCCGGCAGTCTATGCTACTGGCAGCCCTAACAAACAAGTTCAGTACATTTTAGTATACTTTATTTGATAATTTTAGCAAACCTAATTATGAAAATTTGTCTTTGACTAATAGTGAAAACAATACTTGCAAAGGACCAGGCAAGCACATTAGCTTTTGGATTATTTTTGTTAATGTGAATGCGTGTAGTCCTTTGTCTAAATTCTAATCACACTTTCCTGTAGGGAGAACTCAGTGTTTTATATATCTTATACGTTTGTATGTACAACTTTTAATTTAATGGAAAAAATTCGCCTGAATACGCATTTTTTAAAAATTTCAATGAGTAAAACCCAATGTTACTGTAAATGTTTCCAAACGGAATTACAACATGGTACAGTACTGAAGAAAGTATGCACTTGAAGAAGATCATCACAAGCCAGGCAATGCAACTAAAGACATCAGACATTTTCTTAACAGATCACAGGAAAGTCATGGCTAGAAGGACATGTTGCTCAGTCTAAAAAGAGTAAAATTCACATACTGAACATCTTTCAAAACTTCTGGATGAATCTTGACATAAATTTAATGTTAGACAATATGTAGTTCAATTAACAGAATAAAGTGAAACTCCGTTTCAACCAAAGAGGAAATGAAGACAAAACCTTAAGGTAAACTCTGTTTCTAATACTCACCATTGTAAACATACTTTTGCCAACCTGCATATATATACATACATTCCTCGCCACCCACCCCCTACCCGCCGCCGCCCCAGAAAATATAGGCTAAGTGAAACTTTAGATCTGAGAACAAAGTTTAGCTTTGAGTTATCTCTTAGACTCAAAAATCTTCCAATTTACTCAGCACATAGCTTCAGGACAGAAAACTACCAGAAAAGCTGTAAGTAATATTTCTTAGAACTACTGCTTTCATTGCCGGCTCCCCAGGGTAAAAATCTTCAGTGACTCCTCACTTATCCTACCACTGGAGCCTAAATTACCAGATTTTAAGAATCTTTATAATTTGACTTCATATAATATATCTAATTTAATATTCCACACAAATCCATTACTCTAGCCTTGCCAATTTTCCCACTACCCCATGAGACTGCCACAGAATTTCATGCTTTCTTTTGCCTAATTTTTCATTCAATCAGCAGTTCTTCTCACCTACACTTTTTTCTTCAACTCTTTAAATTTCAATATTTTTCTAGGTTCTTCCTGAGCCTCAGCATTTCAACCAAAAAAAAAAAAAAATGCTCTCCCTGATCGGTTTGGCCCAGTGGTTAGAGTGTTGGTCTGCAAACTGAAAGGTCACAGTTCAGTTCCAGTCTAGGGCATGTACCTTGGTTACAAGTTCAATCCATGCCCAGGCTTGAGGTGATTGCAGAACACATAGTAAGTGGCTAATAAATATTCACTATTTATATCCTAAGATAAAAATGCATGAATAAAGGACATTTCATCAAAAATAATTATATCCCATCAGCTGGTGTGGCTCAGTAGTTGAGCATCAACCTATGAACCAGAAGGTCATGATTCCATTCCCAGTCAGGGCACATGCCAGAGTTGTGGGCTTAGTCCACAATGTGGGGCATGCAGGAGGCAGCTGATCAGTGATTCTCATCATTGATGTCTCTCTCTCTCTCTCTCTCTCTCTCTCTCTCTCTCTCTCTCTCTCTCCCTCTCTCTCTCTCTTCCTTTCTGAAAGCAATAAAAATATATTTTTAAAAATAATTGCGTACCATTGGATTTAATATAGGAACCTTTACAATTTAGAATACACTTTTCACACAGCATGGCATAAAATGGTCATTACTGAATAATCAATGATCATACCACACCAAATAGGAAAAATAAAAGTAAAATGGCTCTGCCATACCGCAGTTAGTTTAATCATAAGCAGAAAAGAAATGCCAAGTTCAATGAAGACTGATGAAGTAGTACAGTTTTTAAAGCCAATCATTTTATTCTTCAAGCTCTCAATGTCTTGAGAAATTATAACTCAGTGGGTTTTATTTGTCCAAATTGAGGTGATTTCAGTTTTTCATAGTGAAAATTCATACCCTGGGGTTTTAGGTCGTTATAAATCCTGGATGATATTTTTGTAAGAAAGTAAACTGGCTGTATGCATGTAGTTTTTAAATAATACTAATTCTCATATACAAATAAAAACAATTTTTAAATTTCTAGCTTCCAGACATTTTTTTCTATATATATAATTATAGTGCTTCCATTGTGGAGAGTAATCATCATTTTCAAAGTTGTTTTTAGCTTTTTTTGTCTGTGATTTGTCATGTGAAGAATTGAGGATCTTGTTAAGCATTTAATAGTGTTTAGAATTTCCCACAATTGTGAATCAGTAAAATAATACAGTGAACCTGTTTTTTATAATCCTAAATCACTAGAAATGACTCAGTCTTAGCCTGATACACTTAGTTAATCTCTGCTTGTGATTAGCATTGATTTAAAACACCAAAGGAATCCAGTCGTCATCACTTCTAGAATGGATAATTCTATTATTAATAGCATTGTATAAAAATGTATTTTTTTATTCCTATTCTTTTGGTTTTATTTAGGAGTTCTAGATTTCATGACTTTTTTTTTCCCCAGGAGTTAGTTCATATTTTTTCAAACACATTAACTTTTCTTAAAAATATTCTAGAATTAATCTTATATGATATCCTTTCCTTTAGAAAGTCAAGATGTGTAGTAGAATTTTATATCTCTCTGTAATCCATTTTATATATTGATACCAGTTATAAATTCATACATATATAATCTATAAAATATAAGCCTAAGTGATCATTACGGTGGAACAACCAGAATGACTGGTTGCTATGTTGTGCGGTGACCACTGGGGAAGATGCTCAATGCAGGAGCTGCCCCCTGGTGGTCAGTGTACTCCCACAGGGGGAGTGCTGCTCAGCCAGAAGCTGGGCTCATGGCTGGGAGTGCAGTGGTGGTGGTGGGAACCCCTCCTGTCTCCAAAGCAGTGCTAAGGAACAGCAAGCCGAGAGGTAAGGAGCAAGCAGGTGGGTGGTAAAGAGCAAGGGATCCCAGATTGTGAAAGGGATGTCCACTTACAAGGATTGGTCCTAAGCCAGCAGGCAGACATCCCCAGAGAGGTCCCGGACTGTGAGAGGGCACAGGCAGGGCTGAGGGACACCCACCCCCATGCACAAATTTTGTTCACTGGGCCTGTAGTTTACATATATAATTATTATTAACTAGAGGCCCAGTGCACAAAAATGTGTGCACTCGGGGGGGGGGGGGAGGTCCCTCAGCCCTGCCTGCGCCCATTTGCAGTCCAGGACCCCTTGGGTGATGCCCACCTGTCAACTGGGGCCCACTCCCTGGGGGATCAGACCTAACCTTGCAGTCAGACATCCTGACAGCCAGGGAGCCCTTGGGGAATGTCTGACTAAAGGCTTAGGTCCCCAAGGGATCGAGTCTAAACCGTTAGTTGGACATTCTTAGTGCTGCCACGGAGGTGAAAGAGGCTCCTGCCATCACCTCTGCACTGGCCAGCCATGAGCCAGCTTCTGGCTGAGTGGCACTCCCCATATGGAAGTGCACTGACCACCAGGGGGCAGCTCCTGCATTGAGCGTCTGCCCCCTGGTGGACAGTGCACATCATAGCAACCGGTCATTCTGCTGTTCAGTCAATGTGCATATTATCCTTTTATTATTATTATATAGGATGTCCCTATTCCCCCCCTTTTGCCCCCTCTACCCAGCTCTTGCCCCCACTTCTCTCTGGCCATCACCATACTGTTGTCTGTGTCCATGGGTTGTGTATATATTTTCTTTGGCTAATCCCTTCTTTAAATTCACTTCTTTAAATTTTTATTTTCAGATAAGTGCTTATAACTGCACTATTATATATTTTCTATTATATCATTTAGAATTAAGATATTTTTTAATTGAACCCTTGCAAATTTTAGCACAATTTAATAAATTATGCTAGAAGCAATTAGGAGATTTTTCATGTAATGCAGATACATTTCAATTAATATTTTATTAATTTTTAATATTTTAATTTGAAATAATCTCATACATGTAAAAAAAATATAAAATACTACAGCATATTATATGTACCCTTCACCCAATTTATTAGGTGTTAATAATTTAAACATAACCATTATAGGACTAACAAAATTTGGAATATATTCTTCTTATAATCTCTTTAATGTTACTTAATCCATTTACTTTGTTTTTGTTAATCCGATCACCGGTGGCAGGCAGGCAGCTTCTGGGGTTGCACATGGGGGCATGGATGGCGACTCGCCCTGGTGGCTCAGGCAGTTCTGCCTTGCCTGCAGTATGCAAATTAGCCGCCATCTTTGTTGGTGGTTAATTTGCATATCGTGCTGATTAGCCAATGGGAGGTGTAGCAAAGGTATGGTCAATTACCATGTTTGTCTATTATTAGATAGGCTATTTGGACTTAAATGTGTTTTCATTATTTTCATCTTTATTATATTTTGTCTTATTTTTCTTTGGCCGCAATAGCTTTTGTCAAGTAGATTCTTTTTTTAAGGATGATGTACTCATAAATACTCTTATTTTTAGTGGTCTAAAAATATCTATATTATACTTTGTTCATTAATGACAATTTCCTAGTTATGGAATTTCATATATAAAGAATTCTTAAATAGCATTTCAAAAATACTGTCTCATTTCTCTTTGTATCACATATTGCTGATAAAAAAATATAATACAGATAGTCTCATTGCGTTCCATACTTGGTAGTTTGTCCTTAACTCTTGTAGCTATTGGAATTTTATTGTTAGTCTCAACATTTTTAATATTCACTACATTGTGTCAATGTATATGCTTTTACTTTTTATTCCCACTCCACAATTTTCTGCTCAACACTTGCTGCATTTTCTCATAAAATCTTGACTTTTTCAATTCTAGAAAATTTTTAATTATCAATCATTTTTTCCGCACATGTTTTACTGTTGTGAAATTTTATTAGATGAATATTACAACTCCGGCTTGTCGGAAGTCTCTTGATTTTACCTATACATATATTTTAGGGAAGTAATTCCTTCCTTTGTCTTTCTGAGTCTGTTTGCAAAACCTGTTCAGATTGTTACATTGAGTCTTTGCATGTAAGTTATTCCATGTTTTCCCTCTTCTATTTCATCATTTATCTTAAGTATTCGTCATGTTGGACAGTACTCTTCTCTGCAAATAATTTTACACACATTTGAGACATGGGTGATTTCCTGTTATGTGGAGGGAGATCCCCAGTATTCCCAAATTGGGATAAATCCAGCTTTATACTGAGCTTCAATCACTTCTGCTTTATTGTCAGCAGAAATGCATTCCTTAACATTCTGATGGAAACTAATTGAACATAGCATCCTAACAGTTGAATTCTTTCCACGGCATCTCCCCCAAATGGATTTTAAAACTACTTACAAGGTGTCAGGGGTCTTTGTGAGATATAAAGCGAAGGTTTAACACTTACTTGGAGATTTAATAAAATAGCCCGGACATAAAGAAAAGCAACTCTGCCATTAAAGTATTGCTTGGCATCCAGAGTATATAGATTCTACTATATTGAATGTTTTATTTTTGCTTAGTCTAAAGGCCAAAATAACAAAGTGTGCCTGGCTTTAACATGCACTGTCAGATATTAGTCCTTTTATTCTTGTCCCACACTCACCTAAGGGTACCGTTTTAGATGTGCTGTAGTTCCTTTTAACTTCTTTACTTGCCAAAAACGTATCACACCTAATGGTCTCTTGTAAAATGCATATACAGTTTTTTTTTTTTTTTTTGCCTGTTAGAAGAGAATAAAGACAAGTGAAAACAACTTCACTAAGTGATACAGTATAAAATACAAATTTTCCATTTTTCAAGACCTAATTGAAAGATGCAGGATGTATTGAACAGCCGCAGCATGCTTTAAAAAAAAAAAATTCTCTAAACAGGCAACACTTTAAAGTGTAAAGCATATACTAGTGCATGTGGAGTCCCATGTGCCAATAACTACGATCGCAGTTCTGTTTGGGACACTTCTCTTTCTTTGGATTTAATCACCAGTAATTCAAATTTTTCAGCTTTAATGGGCATGTTACACCATTAAAACTCTTCCTGAAAATTTTATCAATACAAGAGATTGTCTGGGAACAAGATAATTATTTCAGAGGCTTTAACAATCAGTATAAATTGGTTTTCTCCTCCTCCAACGTAGACTTTGATATTTTGATTTACAGCATTTCTCCTTTTAATCATTATCTCCTTAGTTTTGAGAATCTGTAGCCACTTCCAAATTAAAATTTTACTTATTTCTGAACTATCTTTGTATGCCCTTTTGTCCATGATTTCAAATGACCTAATTATTTACTGAAGTCATTTCTTAATTGCAGTGCCTTGTCAAATGCGGCTAATAGCATACACCAATGGCCATTATCATTCTGATGTCCTATGTCTTTTCTAACCACTACAACATCATTAACTCTCTGTATTCTGATTTTCAAACTACCTCAGGTGATTGCTTCATCAAATGTGTTGCTACTACAGAACATGGATATCCATTTTTCAGTTTCCTAAACTTCAAATTGCTCTCCTTAATACACTATGGCAGGGGTCCTCAAACTTTTTAAACAGGGGGCCAGTTCACTGTCCCTCAGACCTTTGGAGGGATGGACTATAGTTTAAAAAAAAAAAAACTGAACAAATTCCTATGCACACTGCACATATCTTATTTTGAAGTAAAAAAAACAAAACAAAACGGGAACAAATACAATATTTGTATTTGCATGTGGCCCTCGGGCTGTAGTTTGAGGACCCCTGCACTATGGTATCATTAGTTTTGTTGTATTTTGTTTTCTTTTAAACAGCATCTTTCATATGGTTTTGATTTCTGAATCATGCAGAATAGATTGACTAGGTTATGCTATGGTATCAATTCATCCCAAAATCTTGGTTGCTCATGCAACACATATTTATATTTTTCTCATTCTACATGTCCATCATAGGTCGACAATACTTGTAATTTTGTCACTCAGAGACCAAGGTTGACACAGAATACCAAACACTTTGAGTACTGTTAGTAACCATGCCAGAGTAAAAAAGAGCCTGTGAGTCTCACACTGACAATTCAGTTTCCCCCCCAGAAATGACAGGTTTCACTTATGCTCACAAATCTTTGGCTAGAATCAGTCACAGGGTCCTACCCACCCTCAAATGGGGCAGGAAGTAAATTATTATCCTGAGGCAAGAAAGCAGGAGAACTGAAAACATTTGATAAACAGCATGAATGACAACTATCTATGTGTTCTCTGATGGTCACAAATGCAAAGATCACATATAGAATATAAAATAAATATTAATGAAATATGGGCAACATGGATATCACATAAAAACATCTGTTTAGAGTTGAAAGTTCTCCAATCCAGAAGCATAAACTGGGAAAGTAAGAGAGTAACATAGTTATGAAACATTTACAGTTATATGACAAGTTGAAAGATTCCTGTGGAGATAAAAGTCAGCAATCTAATAGATTAGGAGGTATTTCCACATTCAGATAGATCGGAAAACCTTGCTAGTAACTAAATAGTGTTCTTTTTTACTGAATTAACACTATGACATCACTGGTAAGAACAGTAGGCAAATGCTCAAAGATGTTGGTCAAGGTGAATACTACCAACATGATGATTGTCCAATTAAAATGGACATATCAGCTAAAATAGTTAATTTAAAAGATTGGATACAGCTCTAAACTATAGATTATTTAGCTCTTGGTTGCACTATATTGCACACACTTGTTAGTTTCCTGGCATAAGAGCCTATTCTTTTGTTCCAATTTATATTGAAGGCATTAATAACTTTATTAGATACTAGAGGCCAGGTGCATGAATTCGTGCATAGGTGGGGTCCTTCGGCCAGGCTGGTGATGGATTGAGGCCTATTGGGAGGAGGGGCTGTGGGAGGTTGGCTGTGAGAGCACATCAACCACCAGGGGGAAGCTCCTGCATTGAGTGTCTGCCCCCTGATGGTCAGTGCACATCATAGCGACTGGTTGACTGGTGGTTCCGGTCATTCCGGTCATTCCAATCATTTGGTCATAAAGGTCACTTAGGCTTTTATATATTTAGATACTATTCTGTGTCTCAATGATTTTGATCTGGTGGCTAGAAAACATCAAACTATGGAAATAAGTAAGTCCCTCAAGTAATTCAAAAGCTAGTGTGGGAGTGGGAAAAAACACAACGTGATATTAATAGATATTAATGTGATATTATAGAATGTGAGTGGTGTAGAATGGACTGGGTGTTCAGCAGTGAGGAATAGTTTGAAATAATCAAAAAATGCTGTCTGTAGGATGATATTTTATAGTGAAATTGAGGAATAGATATGATGTCAATGCATAGAGGGAAGAAGATCAAAGACAAAGGGACAAAGAAGAATTTCCCAAAGAGGATAAGGAAATAGTGAGTGAGTTAGCTAGGCTACGGAGAGAAGCAAATCTAAGTAAGCACAAATACCAAAAAAGATGTCTAAAATGACAGAAAGGCCTGTCCTTCTCTTAGCTCAAGATCTGAAAAATAATCTTTTATCCTGGCAGCTTTTCTTCACTACCTAAATCCTCACTGGTTACTGACACATCTATGAACCACTAAAGAATCTGCATCATATAATTCACAATACAATTATGAATGGTGTTGGCTTGTACATGGGTATGTGAATATTTAATTTTTCGTCATTTGATGACTAAAACTCCCCACAAATTTCTTTATATGTTCATGTTATATAACATAGTATTGACTATAGATTAATTTTTAAAAATAAGTTGGAATTGCTATATAAAATATAATTCAGGGCCCACTGTCTAGTTTTTAAAATAAAATTTCATTGGTACACAGGCACATTTGTTCATGTACTGTCTATAACTGCTTTTACAATACAGTGGTAGAGTTGAGTAGTTATGACAGAAGCCACCTGGTCTGCAAGCCAAAATATTTACTATCTGGGCCAAAAGTTCAACACTTTTGTAACGCATTTATAACTTTGATCAATAATTTAATAAGTATTTTCATGTACATTTTTATCCATACAACCAACACTTTATATTTCAATGTTATAGTTTCTGAAACAAAGTATACATGATCTATTACAAAATACTTTTAATAAGTCTCTTTATTATACAGCTTTTTAGATCATTAGTGTCCAAAGGAAGGCTAAGAAACTATTGACCCAACAATTATTTAACAAAAATAACATGTATTTAATATTTAGTTATCTAATTAGAAGATATCAGGATGACCAAGAGCTACTGATGTTTGCTAAAAATATCTCAACTGGAATTTTTGAAAATTGCTCTGATTTCAGAAATAAGATCCTATCTAGTCAACATGACATACTTCTACTTGATTTTCCTCTAAGGAAAGACAATAAACTTACAAAGAATTTTTTGATTCAGAAAAAAATTTTCTTTTAGTACTGCCATTCTTACTGAGTTAAGCATAGCTATTGTAAGGATAAACTACTGGCCTTCAAATTTCTTGTAAAAATACTAATTGTTTAAATTATTCACGGATTCCTAGTAAGATCTTTAAAACACAGTGTTTGGGAAAGGTTAGATTTTCAACAACAAAAATAGTCATAGAAATATTAGAACATTTACTGATGAGGGATTGCATGGACAGGCTGTACCTAGTATTTGTTTTTTAAATTTTGCTCCAGATTATAATCTTTGTTAAAACAACACAACATTTTTTTAATACTTGAATATTTAATTTTATTTAAATCAAGCACTCTAATGTTGATACCAAAAAGCATATCTGAAGCAATAATGAGTAATAATTATCCATAGTTAATTATAAATCAGAAAAACTGGAGTTTTCGACAACAGCATACGTAACGTAGTGAAAAGTTAAGTGCACGGGCTCTAGAATCAGATAATCCTAACCTAAAATCCTTGTTTCTTCTCTGTTAGTTATGTGGCCTGATCAATTTAGGAATCCTTTGAGCCTCAGTTTCTTCGTATGTAAAATGAAATTAATAATAAGCCTAGCTCATTGGTTGATAATTAGGTTTCAATGTGATAATGAGTTGAGAGAGAATAAACACTAAATAAATGTCTTGTTTACATTGTTATGATTTCTATGTACCCAGTAGAGATTATCTTAATTAGAGGCATTATTCCTGGAAAGAAATAGTGGCTTGTTAAAAAAATAAGAATCCAAAGAAACACAAACTAACAGAAACAAACAACATAAAATGGCAACTCATATCAGTTATGCAAATGGTTATTGAGAGAATTTTCTTGTAAATAAATAATCTTACTTTGCAGTCATTTCCTTCTTATGTTTATCCACCATCATATTTTACTATTGCCCTTTTTTTTCTTTAATTTTGTCACTGGTTGTACTATTATTTTTAACTGTAAATTACATTTTTTTCTTAAATACTCAGTAAAAACCCAATTATGACCAAGAGAGCCTGTGAAATATGCTAAACACAAAAGATACCACCCAAGCAAAACCTACTCTTTTTAACACAAAATGAGATTAATTGTTCCATATGGAAAGTCATTAAACATGTTATTTTTAATCACTATGTATGAGAATAGCATATCAACTCTTTTCACCTACTAGAAAAATATTCAGATGCAACTTTCAGAAACAAAAGAAGCTAAATGAACAAAAGATATGCACTTAAGTTGACTGATTATAGATTTGTTTCATGTGTGCCTTTTGAATATTTTTGAAAAAAATGTCATGTCTGTGCATTACTTGAAATTGAAAAACATGAAACATCAAAAATCCTCACATTGCAATATATTAGCTTTCAACCTTCTAATCTCTAATGAAAAGGATATTACACTGAAAAACTTATAAACAATAGGGACATAGTATATTTTAATACAAAGCAATTTATTCTCATAGTACACATATCAAATGGGGTAACTGCTATGTACGTAGATCCCTTCTTTCCACTGCTGGGAAATTAATTGATTGGAAACATTTAGTAGATTAATTGGTGAATGCTTGCCATTCATCACAGAAACATTCAAATATGATGATTACGGTACCTTAGAACTGGGTGTCAGTTCAATTTTCTTACTGGAATCACTAAATGATGAATTGCATTAAAATAATCTCAAACCCCAAATTAACCTTTTTCAGTTGCCATGCCTTGGAATACATTAATCACAAATTAACAGATTAGACAAGTTAGAAAACAAAGAAATCCCTGTTGCATTACAAAAGGGGCAAAAATAACTAAGTCAAAATCATACAGTAAATATTATCTGTGTGTGTGTGTGTGTGTGTGTGTGTGTGTGTGTGTATCTGGGATAGTGGGATAAAGGAAGTGTCTATATACCTGATATAGAGTTGAATTAAAATTCTTTGAATTATGAAGTAAACCAAAGGACAGCATTCTTCCAAAGTGAGCCCTAGTTTTATTTTAAAGGTTCTAAGTATATCCTCATTAAACCAGAATTTTAGCAACTTTAATGCAAAAACTTGACATAAGAAAACCGGAGATTTGTGGAATTTACCACTGATAAGGACAGCATACCTCTTTATATAACACTTCTGTGGCCACTGGCATGATTTAATATGATGGCCTCATTTTTGTCAAGCTTCTGGAAGGGGCAAATATCAATTGGTTTCTGCCCCAATCCAAGTAAGTCTTAAAAAAAAAAAAAAAAAAAGAAAGAAAGAAATAACAGAGTAGGCACCTTTATATGTTATATGTACAGACTGCTTTTGAGCAATGTCTATAGAAAAAAGTATCTGCCAATCATTTGAAACACGAGATGATTAAAAATATTAAATATTTATATATTTTAAAGCAGGTGTAGCTTCAGATCAAAATAGAAAGGAAGAAATAGAGATTTCCCATATACCCCTGATCTGACACATGTATATATAGAGGTCTGGTGCATGAAATTCATGCACTTGGGGGTGGGGTCCCCCAGCCTGGCCTGTGCCCTCTCAAAAGAGGGACCCCCACAATCGATTGCCCCAAAGAGGTAGGCCGGAGCCGGGGGCCCCTCCTTCACGACGGGCACGCGGGGCTGTGGGAAGCCTGGCAGAAGCCGCGCAGAGTGGCCACCAGGGCCCCGTCCCCACCCCCTCCTCCGCCCCCGCCCCTGCCCCCGCTGTGTGCACAGCCATCTTGTGACAGTGTGACGTGTGAGGGTGTGACAACTAGTTAGCCTTTTATTAGTAAGGAGATATATATATATACATATATATATTTTTAAATATATTTTATTGACTTTTTACAGAGGCGAAGGGAGAGGGATAGAGAGTTAGAAACATCGATGAGAGAGAAACATCCATCAGCTGCCTCCTGCACACTCACTACTGGGGATATGCCTGCAACCAAGGTACATGCCCTTGACTGAAATCAAACCTGGGACCCTTGAGTTCACAGGCCGACGCTCTATCCACTGAGCCAAACCAGCTAGGGCAACACATGTATATTTTTGAAGTTTGAACCATTCTTTCATCCCTGAGGACAAAACTGCTCATCCTATATAATAAAAGCTTAACATGCTAAGTGTCTAGTTGTCTGGTCATCTGTTCAACCAATCAAAGCATAATATGTTAATGATATGATAGGGTCACTCAACCGCTTGCTATGATGTGCACTGACCACCAGGGGTAGATGTTCTGACCAGTAGGTTAGCTTGCTGCTGGGGTCAGGCCGATCAGGACTGTGTGAGATGGGTCGGACACTCCCTGGAGCGCTCCCACGATCCCTCCCCTGCTGGCCAACCTCCCTCGTCCCTCCCAGACCCTGATCATGCATCAGTGGGGGCCCTCGGCCTGGCCTGTGCCCTCTCACAATCTGGGTCCCCTCAGGGGATGTAAGAGAGCCAGTTTCAGCCCGATCCCACAGGCCAGGCCGAGGGACACCTTTGGTGCACAAATTCATGTGCCAGGCCTTCAGTGCTGTATATTTACTTTTATATACTGTTGGGTTTCATTTGCTAATATTTTTGAGGGTACTTATGAGGGGTTTTTTTCTATGCAAATATTCCCTAGAAGTATAATGTTTAAGACTGGCATTTAAGCCCTTGTAAGGAATTTAATAGATAGCAAGGCAAATAAAGTAAAGACACTTTGAAGTGTTTAAGTCTTTATAGAATAGAACAGTTTGTGTTAAATTAAAGAAAGGGAAATTTGTCTTCAACTAAGGATTAATACATGATGATATGTGTGGTAATGCCCTTCCTTTTCTTATATTTCACTTTGCATATTTCTAGTTTGGCATATCCAAAAAATTGCCATTTAAATGGTGGGTCTCTATTTATTAAAATATATACTGAAAATTACTGCTAAGATTTTTTTTTAATCTTTATTTTTTAAAGTATTACATATGTTCCCTTCCCCCCCCCCACCCATTGACTTCTTCTAAAATTTCAATTAAGAAATGCTTCACACTTTATTTAATAATTCCTATGTACTAGGCAGTAAAACCTATACACAAATAATATCACTAATCTCTCATCACTAAGTCATGAGATATGTGTATATTTCTCTCATTATCCCATCACTCTCATCGTTATTATCATTGCAATTTTACAGAGAAGGAATCTTATATTTAGAGAATTAAATTTCTTAAGCTTTTATAACAAATAAATGGAAATTTTTAGGGTAAACGTAAAGAATATAAAATACAATGGTGTTACCATTGGAACACTACCATTGGCATTACCATTTAAAAGTTGGATTCTAAAGTGAAACTCTTAAAACTGTGGAACAATTTTTAGTTGTTTATTTTCCTCATAATATTTTATATTGCTGACAATATCTTACTACCTATCCACATGCACATTTAACAACGGCCTGCTAATTAAATGTTAGAGTTTCACAATTTTATTATGACTTTGAATCTGTATCAACCAATGTAGTGGTGATGGTGGATGTTTCCTCTGTTGAATTAGGAGGAAAGTTTTCAGATACAATTCTTTTTTTTAATTGTTTTATTGCTTAAAGTATTACAAAGAGTACTACATATGTCTCCTTTTTTTTCTCCCCTTGACCTTCCCCTAGCCTCCCATACACCCCAGTGTCTTGTGTCCATTGGTTATGCTTATATGCATGCATACAAGTCCTTTGGTTGATCTCTTACCCACCCCCAAAACCCTCCCCGGCTTTCCCGCTGTAGTTTGACAGTCTGTTCGATGTTGCTCTGCCTCTGAATCTATTTTTGCTCATCAGTTTATAATGGTCTTAATTATCCATAAATGAGTGAGATCATGTGGTATTTTTCTTTCATTGACTGGCTTATTTCACTTAGCATAATGCTCTCCAGTTCCATCCATGCTGTTGCAAATGGTAAGAATTCCTTCTTTCTTACGGCAGCATAGTATTCCATCGTGTAGATGTACCACAGTTTAATAATCCGTTCATCTGCTGATGGACACTTAGGCTCTTTCCAGATCTTAGCTATGGTGAATTGTGCTGCTATGAACATAGGGGTACATATATCCTTTCTGATTGGTGTTTCTGATTTCTTGGGATATATTCCTAGAAGTGGGATCATGGGTCAAATGGGAGTTCCATTTTTAACTTTTTGAGGAAACTCCATACTGTCTTCCATAGTGGCTACACCAGTCTGTATTCCTACCAGCAGTGCATGAGTGTTCCTTTTTCTCCACATCCTCTCCAGCACTTGTTGTTTGTTGATTTTCATATACAATTCTTATTTGGGAAAAAATAAACTAACTTCATTCTTGTTGTTACTGGAATGGTATACTGGCAATAGTATTTAAGAGAAACATTGTCGATATCTGCCCAAATAAGTTGACATTTTGTCCCTTATGTATTCTACAGGAACAGTAATTTCACACGTCCGTGCACAGCCTGACCCATGTAACTGTATATTGGAAACGAGAAGTTATGGCAGGGCAAGCTCATGTTCCTGAGCTTTGACAACTAGGAATCTTCTCTTCCTCATGTTTTGATAGCAGCATCCAGTAACACTGCACTCAAGTAGGAAGGAGACATAAGAAGATAAATGTATCAAAGAACAGTTATATAATGTTATTGATAAAATCCATTACTAAAAGCAAAACAAAGTACATTTATCACAGTTCTTTAATATAAATTGATTTCAATAAAAAGAATATATTTTATTTAAATGCTAGTTGACTATTCTTCCCCTTATCATGGTTTTTTTTTTCTTTCAAAAGTACAATGAAAACAAAATGAATATTTTATATTTTTTCCACTAATTATGACAATGATTTTTTTGTCATATGAATATTTTATTGTGGAAAGTAATAATGTTGCTGCTTCATAAATGAAAAAATCACAGATATGCTTAGGCAACTTAAGTCATTTGTGACAGTTCATGCTTCAGTGTAGTAGCTTCTCACATACATGCAACTTCATTATATTGTAGTCAAAGTTGCTAGGAAGACACTTCCCGCTGACTCCCAGACCAACACATCCTGCAAGATTTTGAGTTTTTTTCTTTAAAATAATATGTTAAAGATACATCCATGTTGAATACTACATAATTGTGTAGTGAGCCTTGCCTGGAGTATGTGTCCCTCCTCTAGCATTCTAAAGCTCTCATCCCCGCTCCCACAATGGGGTGCTACAGGGGCAGTTTTCCATGTGATCAGCAATGATAATAAATGAGGTTTGCTAGCATACACTGAGCATTTAGAAAACTTATTTTAAAACAAATGTGAATATATAGGAAAGCTTTTATTGAAAGAGATCCACAAACAGTAAGGAATTAAACTTTCTTTTGTTTATATGCTCTCAAGCAAACATGGTGGGTGGACATTATCGTAGATCATACATAGGTCAATAGAAAAGTTGAACAATAAAACTTCGGAAACCCCCCAGGTATCCCTGTACCCACATGGCTACCTTCTTTGGCTGTGGGCTACTCTCATTCTATGAGTCAGTATCAACAGAATTTTAACCCATATTTCTTGTTCAGGTTTCAAATTACTAGGCGGATATAGAATCTGATTGACTTAATTTAGTCCAGAAGTGTTTATTCAGTTACTCCTTTCCAGGAGAATAAATAAAAAATAGTCACTGGAGGAAATGTTATGAGTAAAGTACTCATCCCCCGCCCCCAACCCAGGAGGTGAATCATTCCCAAAAGTACTACAATACCGGGTCAATGCGAGGAATGGACTGAGCAAACTCCTATTCCACCTCCTGCTCCAAAAATCCATGTAATATGTCTAACATGTCGTCTTCAAGTACATATCAGACATTACACTGATAGGAACAGGTACTATACTTCATCTTAGCCAAAAGGCTGGAAAGCAAAAGACATTTTAAATTTTAATGCACAAAGCATTTGATGACTAAATGCTTGTAACGTGTAAGCAGTATGGATGCTTCCAGATTAAGGTGTGCTGTGCATGAGAAAGGCAGACTCAAATAGGGAGGCCTGGAGTCTGGAGAAAGAGGAGAGGATAGAGCCTGCAAGGCCAGCTTGTTATTGAGCAGCTAGATACTTCTAACAAAAGTAACTAAACTTTCTCTATCTCTCACTCATCCACCTGGAAATTGCAGATAACAATAGGACCCTGTAGTTTTGTCACAGGATGTTTTGTGATTTAATGAAATGCCTGTAAAGCCCTATTTGTTCACTTAAATAAAGGTATTATTTTCCCAAAAATGCTGAATCTATTATGGAGAAGAAAAGAGAGAGTGTAGGTTGAACATTTCTACTGCTGCTTCATTTTTGAAATAGGTAAGCAATGCTATTAAAATTAGGCAGAAGGAATGTCAGGGGACTGCAGGCAATTTCATGAAATCAGGGTGATCCACACAAGCTGAGGTTTACTGTATCTGGGTCTGCAAAACCAGAGGTAGGAAAGACAAGTTTTCTCTCTCTGTCCTAGTATCTTTCTCACAAGTTTTGGTAAAGGTAATAATTTCTTTGGATGCAGAGATATATTTATACAGTATCTAGGTCTACAGTAACTCTAACAAAATATAATTAGGTAGAATAACTAAAGTACAGATGGCTTTTACATAATTCTGACCATGTATATTTGAGCCTATGTAATTTGAGTCTCACAAATGATTTCCAAAAAAGTTTGTATGAACTTGTACCAACACTTACTATCCAGTAGCTTCTCTTAATTTGCCATCTCCTCCCTTTCTTCACATATAACTAGGCTGACATATGGCATGAAACTTACCTCGATTAGTAACCCCAGAAGCAAACACAGAAATGGACACTTGAATGGTAAGTCAATTTCACTATTCCAAAAATTGCCATTTCTTCTGGATAAGTTTTAATTCTTTGGTGTTACTAAATATATGGGCAAAAACTATCTTTTTTTAATTGCCAATAATTATCGATCTCTCTCATTTCCTTTCTCCTGTCAAGTTTTGAGCAGTTCGCATTGTTCTGTGAAATGTTACATTACAAGCTAGAGAGCCCAAGCATTCTTTGTTGAAGAGCAGAATTCAATTTAGTTCATATTTTAGGACTCGACATTCAATACCTAATACCTTTTCTCTAACTCATTCCCTCCAAACCATTCTTGTTGAGTTTATATCAAAAAATGTTTGATGAGAGAAGATCTAGAAGTACTTGGAGCCATAATTATGAGTCAGAGAGTCCCTGGGAAAATGACAAAACGCAGAGCCCTGGGCCAGATGGGAGAATGCAGCTCTGGCTGAGAGCACTCCAGGGACCCTCAGGGCATAGGGAGCTAAGCCAGGCAGATCTTGCCAAGAGGACAGAGGAGACTAAGTGTTTTGCCTCTTGTTGCCACATGTCCCATCAGAGGTTGTTGGGAAGCCAGAGATTATTTCTGGAAGTCTATTGTTTTGTTTTTAATACGTTCTTATTGATTTTTAGAGAGAGAGAAAAGGAAAGGGAGAGAGAGATAGAAATGTCGATGAGGGAGAAGCTTTATCAACCAGATGCCTCTTGCCCCCTGCTGGGGATTGAGACCAAAACCCAGGGACCTCTTGGTGCATGGGACAACACTCACCCACTGAGACACACTGGCTGGGCATGGGGCTGTCTACTGTGTTTTACTATTTTATTTTATTTTTGTATTGAAGTCAGTTATCTGTGTTTCCCTCTTAGTGATCTCTACTGAGATTTTTAATAGAAAGTGCTCTCTGACTATGCCGCCATAAAAATATATAAGAAGGTTCAAAACTCCTTAAACAAACCACATTTCTAGATATGAATACATAAATGGAAGCAGTTTTCCTTCCCGAGGAGAATACGGATTATTCAGTTTCATCCCACCCATCTTAGGGCCACTATTATTTGTTCTTAGATGTTATTTTACTAGTGTTTGAAAGGTATTCTCCAAAACTCAATCTGTTTCTTTTATATATTTTATATACATATCAATTTCAGAGAGAAAGGGGTAGGGAGTAAGAAAAAGAAACATCAATGATGAGAGAGCATCATTGATCAGCTGCTTCCTGCACATCTCCTACTGGGGATAGAGCCCACAACCCAGGCACATGCTCTGACTGAGAATCGAACCACGACTTGGCGGTTCATAGGTTGATACTCAACCATTGAACCATGCCGTCCAGGCTCAATCTGCTTCTTTAGTCTGCTAATATTGTCAACTCACTCACCACTTATAGATACATATTTCCTGTTAAAAAATACAAACATCATGTGTAAAATTCACATACAAATCCTTCCAAGACAGGGGCCTGGTTCTACACATCTTGAGCCACAGGGCACTAAAAAAATGTCCTTTGTAATGAAAAGAATTGTTAAAGCTCGCTTTTTTGTATAAGAAATTTAAAAGCCAGCTCATATATTAATAATTCTTTCCTCCAAGGACTGCATGAGATCCAGCTGTGCTGAAGAAATAGGAGTTAATGAAGGAATGGAAATGAAATGGGTTTAATTTTGCAGTGAGGTAGTTTGAAATAGGTCAGACTGATGAGAGGGTTCCTGGTCAGAAAACAACAAAAAGGGAAAAATGAGGAGTTGGGAGGTATGTCTAAATCTTTCTAACAGGAGATGAGGGAAAATGGAGAGTGAGTGGAGCAAGGAGTGAGGAAGATGGATATTTTTCTTTGTGGTTTTATAATACCACCACACCAGCTGTGCTTTTCTTTATGGTTCTATTGAGCTTTCAAACTGGGCCTATGTGGAGTTAGTTATTGTTGCTTATGTCACCTCATATCTGATACTCCTTCAAACCTGCTCCCAAGGTTAAAGCATTCCAACTGAAATATTCTCCACGGTGTCTTTAATATAAATTCTCAGTATGTGCCTTCTCTCACCAAGGCAATTTAACACCATCCACTGAATATTCCTTATTAATCATGCTTTGTTGTTATTGTTTTGTCTACCTCATCACTGGCCCTGCTTTTCTTGTGAATTTAAGGCTTATAATATAAAATATTTTTAGTTGGAAAAGTGCTTATTAGTTTTGAAAAAAGCAGCAAGATGCAAGCATTTCAAATTCATAGTTGCCATCTGAGTTCCCAGAGCTCTTTTCCACCTCACTTTACCACATGCACTCCATTAAACCTGGGGGGCTCAGTGATTGAATGGTGACCTATGAACCAGGAGGGTCATGGTTCGATTTCAGGTCAGGGCACATGCCTGATTGCGCGCTCAATCCTCAGTATGGGGTGTGCAGGAGGCAACCGATCAATGATTCTCTCTCATCATTGGTGTTTCTATCTATCTCTCCCTCTCCCTTCCTCTCTAAAATAAATAAAATCTATACTAATAAAAGGGTAATATGCTAATTAGACCTGATAGACCGGATGTCTTCCGGACGTCCTTCTGGATGTCCTTCCAGACAAAGCCACATCTGCTGTGAGGGCCGAGGAGGGCCAGCAGCTGCAGCAGCCAGCAGTGGCAGCAGCAGCGGGGTGAAAGGGGAAGTGCCTTCCCCTGATCAGCCCAGTTGCTTCATGCAAAGGGAGGCCAGAGGCAGCATCAGCAGCGGGGTGATGGGGGTGGCGCCTTTCCCTGATCGCCTGGTCACCTCCCGAAGAGGGAGGCCAGACTGCCGCTAAGGCCTAAGCCCTCAGTAGGACATCCCCTGAGGGCTTCCAGACTGTGAGAGGGGGCAGGCCTGGCTGAGGGACCCCCCCTCAGTGCATACATTTTTGTTCACTGGGCCTCTAGTATATATATAAAAGCTGGGGGAACCCCAGCAGAGCCACTACAATGCCGAGTAAGTGACCTCTCACATTCTTGGGGTTTTATCTTCATTAGGTGAAGTTTGAGCTAACAATAGCATGATGCTGTGCATACAGTCAAATTCATGAATCTGCATTTTACAAGTCTGTGAGGAAGCAGAATGATAACTGCAGCACTGCCACCGCAGAGTTGGGCATAAGACAGTGTCAGATGGAAGAAACACATGTACAGATTCAGAAATAGATTCTAACCATGTCTTTGCCTAGTTCCTTTGATCCCATATATTTCTACTGTAAGATAAAAAAAAAATCACTTCATGGCCTAAAATTAGCAAGAAGTAATTCAAGTTTATTTATGTATTTTTGTATTACAAGTCTGTGAAGAAATTCAAAGTAATTGAAATACAAAAGAATACAAAAAAAAATCAAAGAAGTTATGGAGAAACAAAGATGTGTTTTCAACACTTTAAATAATGCGAAGAACCATGCCAATTCTCCCTTAAATTTCAAGAAAATAAAGACATAAAACTGTGAAGCCACAAGCCTTCACAATTCAAGGGACATGCCATTTCTGACCTTAAAACAAAGGACTTGTTTTACATACACACACACACACACACACACACACACACACCCATAAATGTGTCATAGGCTGATTAAAGAGTTGTATGAAGAACCCAAACCTCATCTACCCAAGTTGAACATGACATATCAGGAGAGCATAGTTGTGTGAAGTCTCATCTTTCATTAGGCTGAGACGGACAATGAAGAGCAGGGTCTGGTCTAGAGTTAGAATGCATTACGGTTTTTATGTGGCTGTCTGCCTTCTTGGTTTAAGACTTCCTTTGTTAAGCAGAGCATGTGTTAACACTAATGACTTCTCTCTGCACCAGACGGGGGCACTCTAAGGCCCAAGGATGCCCATCCTACTCTGGAATTATGAATGGAAAATAACTCACCGTCATTAGTTTTGAAGATACCAATGTTAACTCTTAGGTAAGGAGTGTTTGTATGGAGGTAATGGAAGCTCTGTTTTTGCCTATTTCTTAAAGAACAGGAGCAATACAGGGTTCCTATGTACACTTTTGTCTCCATACCAGTCCATTGTAGGTACAATATAGCAGATGCACATGTTTAAGATGTGTGAGCAGGAAAAGTAATGATCCATTTTTGCCTATACCAGATCCTACTGTATGTTCAACTCTAGCTGGTTTAACAAGATTGGTCAGGTTCTGGGAGGTGTATATTTAGGAGAAAGTGCAGGACCCTGACTGGTGACTGAGACCCAGGGACTGGAGGAAAAAGAAGGGAAGCTGGGATTAGAATATTCCAGCCTACATTCCAGGAGTTGAAGCCTAGAAAATTGCATACTCTCATAAACTTTCTAAACACTGAAGTATACACAATAAACTTGATTATAAGCATTGCTTCTAGTGTTATGAGACAAGAATGACATGTTCTACACTCAGGGGATGCTATACGCATTTTCCTCTGTGATGTCTCTATGCTTCCTGGATTGCTGGCTATCTGTGACCTCTTTGTGCCTCTTGAACCCCAGAGCCCACACCCACTTGATTGCCAGGGAGACAGATGTAGCTGCAGTTAATCATACAATTCAGGGGGAGAGTGAAGAGCCTGTGGTTAGAAACCCAACAGAGCCAAGGGCAGTTAGTCTATCCATCACCCTGTCAATTGCCCCAGGCCTCCCTCTGACCACTCCCTTCCTCCCAGCAGGCCTACCCTGCTTGTCTCCAGCAAATACTTCATGAATTTTCTACTCCATTTGTCTGATCCCATCTGCTTTCTATCCTCTAAGAATTTCTCAAAAAAAAATAGTTGGCCCACTGATGGTAATAGTTCTTATTTCCTGGCACTGTTCTTGATATATTTTTTAAAGAAAAATATTATCTGTCATTTCATAAGAGTTAAGATAGGAGGAGAGATGATATACAAGCTAGGCCTGAAATCTTGATTCAATCTCCTAGTGTTTCCCTAATTCAATCAAAGTCAGGTCATTTTTAGTAATCAGCTGCTAGGACAATGGGAGGTTATGGAGTTCAGTTATTCCAATAAATAATCCCACCACATGTAACCCCGGGTTGTACCGTCTCTATGGGATAGCATGCACACACACACACATGTAGATAAGGGAGGTTAGTGACTCATGGTTTCTAGAAGACCAGGACTAGGAATAGCTGGTTGAATATTAAGGTAAAAGTTGTTTTCTTCCCATGTTATACATGAATGTATATTTTAAGAAAAAGGAAAACCCCCTCTTAGTTCACCTACAATCCTCTATGGACTGGAGCCCCGTGTGTCATTTAGATTAGCATTAACATGGGCTGCTAATCAGGGGACGTGGCCTCACTTTCCCTGAGAGATCATCCACACTCTTCAAATGTTTGCATGCACTAGACAAAGGGGCACACAGGTACCCAAATGGAACAAACTGGTCAAATTATGAGTGTGGCAGTGACTGATACATCAGTTCTTCTGAGGTTCTTAAAGACTGGATTGGACCAAGCCTACATGAAGTTTTCACTGAAATCACTCAATGGAAGAGAAATATTGTCATCATGTAGACGATGGCAAATTGTTAAAAACGAACATCAATTAAAAAGCTAAGCTACATTGAAATTTATTAATTTGTCTTAACACAGTTATTTTTGAAATATATATGCATATTTTAAAACATGGGGACAAAAATATTAAAATCAGTACCATTTAAAACTTTTCTCCAGTAATTTTCATTTAATCCTAAAATTTATAAAAATCTATAGGATTGATTTTTCACCCTGATTTGCCAGTATATTAGATCAGTCTCTTTGATTGTTTTCTTGAAATTCTTAAACAACCTATAACAAAGTATTTCAGAAATATTTCAGAAGGTAAGGAATTACTCTTGTTAATTCTAACAATATTAAATCCCTACACAGATTGAAATACTTTTCCTAATTATAGGAAGATGTCTACATTGGAATGCTATTAATATCTATTTTGCTCTCAATTGTTTCATGTCAGCTCTTCAGATTACAAAATACATTTTCCCCATTGAACAGATGTTATAAGTGATTGCCTAGCTAACCCACAATACCACTGATGCAGTTCCCATTGCTGGCGTGTGTCCTATGAATCAGGATGGCAAAGGTCTAGGCCTGTGTCCCTTTGAGCAATAAAACTCTTCCCAGGGCTATTTAAGAGTCACATCAAATGGGTACTTAGGGCACTTACAAGACAGAGCCATGAACACAAAATGAGAATATTGGTTTGGGGATATTTTAAAAAGAAGCATTGATGGAGTCAAAATGGGGGGGGGGGAGGAAGCACTGGGCATCTCTGTGCATTACCATTAAATATTGTATTTTTAAATTACCGGTGCTCCTGCCTCTCTTGTCAGGTTCTTTAGTCACTAATCTCCTCAGTGTCTTGGACAGACATCTAAATGTAATAATCTAACCATGCCTCTCAGAGGAGTGAGCTTCCTTCTTCTCTGAGAGGCAACAGGCCGAGATGCAATCAGAAGAGAAGATTGTGTTGTTGGGCGAGGTAATTTTGTTAGTAAGCAAGGAGACTGGGTGCTGCTCCAACAAGGGGAAAAAGGAGGCACGGGCATCAGCAAGCAGAGGGGATATGCTGTAGCAGCAGATGTGTTCAGAACTGAAAAAGAATCTGCCCAGCGAGGTGTGCAGACCACAGACAGGCATTTTCAAGTAGAAATTAAAAGTGCAGACTTGCAAGCCAGACTGTCTAAATCAGATCTACAATGTGACCCACCGTGAGGCTAAATTATCTGGTCTCCTTGAGCCTCACCCTCTTCATCGGTGAATGGGAATAGTAATGCCTATTTCATGGAGTTTCAGGAGAGACTGTGTTAATAATCATGTGAAACACTTTGCTGTGGTTTATAATATATTCTCAAAATCTTAGACCCATCTTCTAAAAATGGAGCATAAATCTCAAAAAGAAAAAGAACATTGACTAAACTTAGCAACACACTTTTAACAAACAGAATAAGCCGGAAGTGTGGCGCCAAAGATAGGGTGGCTTCCTATTCGTTCTCCCTCTTGGATCCTCGCTGTGGAGGAAGCCAGCTAGCATGTGGACGGGATTTGAACAGCCCTTTGGAAAGTCCACATGGAAAGGAACTGAAGCCTCCTGCCGACAACCAGTGAGAAACGGAGGCCTCCTCCCAGCAGCCTTGGCATGAGCCCTCTTGTAAGATTCTCCTGCTTCAGCCAGTCTTCATATGGCCTCCACCCTGGTCTTTATTTTGTCTGCCTCCTCATGAGAGACTGGAAGTCACAACCTGACAGCTAAGCCTCTCCCATATTCCTGGCCCACAGAAATTTGGAGTAATGGGAATTGGTTGTTTTAAGTCACTAATTTTGGGGGATATTTGTTGCTCAGCAACAATAACTAATATACACTTTAAGCAGTGCCTGCTTTATCGTGGGTACTATATAATTATTAATTACATTATTATTGTAGTCCATTGGTTGAGACTTTGGGGACAATATAATAAACCACTGGAAATTTCTGTTTATTTTCCCAAAATATTCTAGGACAGAAGACACCTCTGTGCTCTACTTAGTGAAAATTGTGTTGTTAAATCGTGATAGGGTAGGCGCTTCACTGCTATGCTGAAGTTATTATGCATGCTTGAAGAAAATGTTCTTGGAGACAAAATAAAAATGATGGATAAAAGGGGATACAAGATAAAAGTGAGAAAGAGAAGCAAAGCGAGGGAACTGGGTAAAAAGCATTTTGATAGTGGAAGGGAAAAGTAGAAAGATGAGTGGCCTACTGGCATTTTTCATATGCAGATGGAAACCAAGGACTCAATAAACCAAATCAAACAAAGAGATAAACCATGCTGACATCAGCTTCATAAATAATACATCAAAAAATGAGTGTGAGAGGTTAAAAATAAAGAAGAAAGGTGTTCTCACATGTACATTGCATCTATTGTAATGCACTTCATGCCTTTCTGTGTCGATTGCCTACTAAATTAAGCCATTTTCTTAATATGAACAAAGTGGAAAAAAACCCAAACACCAGTCAAATAAAAAAAGCAAAGGCTAATATTCTGAGTTGTTATAGCAAAGCTGGCCAGCCACCATCACTTACATTTTGGCAGACTCCAAGGCAGCAGGGGCGGTGGGGAAGCTTTACAGTGGAAAGAAGGCAAGCCTTCAGGTGCGCCCTGATTGGAGACTGAGTGTGGGGAAGCCGTAGAAGTGGGAATGCAACTAGTTAGAGGCTAGGGGTACATATGTAGCTTTTGGTGTATGGTCCTAAGTTGGAAGCAGGGACACAAATTAAGGAAGCTGTCGGTTATTAATCAAATCTCGATCATTTCAGGGCAATTGTTTTAACTTCCTGGATCATTCCTAAAGGTGACAATCTGGCTTTTTGCGAATTTGATTTATAGCAGGCTGGTCTCCAGGGCTGTTTATTATAGATAAAGGGTAAGTTTCCCCAGTTGATTGCTGTAGGTTATGGGTCCAAGTTGTTGTTTTTTTATAGATAGTGTGGCCATGGTCCATTTGTATATTCAGTATCTCATCAACAGTACACTATTTCTTATATTGGTACACTAATTATAAGTCCCTCTTCTTTGTTTCCAGTTTCTAACACTTTTCTATCTCATTTCCATATCAAAGTGTTGATAGCATTTCTATAAACATTCTCGAGTTGCATGAAGGACTAAAATCAAGGTTTCTGCATATGAATAATAAAATAATCAAGAAGATTATATCTTGGCAGAGAGTTTCTTTCTACTCTAACAGGAGACCCAAGCAGAAAAAAAGAAAATGAAACAATAAGGAAAAACATAGTTTGAAAGTCAACACATTTTCATTAGAGACAGGGCGGGGAAGGAGAGGAGGAATTGATCAAACTGATGCATGAGTCACTGCAGACACATTTTTCTTGCTTCCATTAAGTTGTTTCAGATGTAGTATCTGATGTTATTTCTGCCAGTATCTTTCTTACAAGTATATAAATTATCATATATTTTCAACACAGCTTTTTATATTTTATATTGCAATAGTTTAAAGATGGCCACACCATCTATTGTGACTGGCAACATTGGGTTGCCACTTCATTGGTGTAAAGTTTGGGGGGTATGGCACAAAGAAAGAATCATTAGCATTATTGAATTTGAAAGGCAAAAAATAGTTGTTAATTTTTTGGGAATTCTTCGATTCCACTGTTTCTGCTTTGATCCAGGAAGTCATCAGTTGTTTTCTTTTTATTAGTGATAAATAAACTCAGTTATAAGAACCTATACAGAACATCCTTAACAGTGATTTAAACATTCAAATGCCTACTCTGACTGAGGCAGGTGTTTAGAAGTACATAGGCAACAGCAGTTTATTGATACATATTAATGTATGGCTATATTATTCCAGGTATTAGTCTATGAACTGAAATTGATTTTGTGCCAGTTTTCTTGAGACCCATACACTCCTTAGTCTACATTTAGTGAATACAAATTTGATAAAGGTATGATTACAGATTAACTTGTCCTTTTCTATGAATATAACTATTCTCATATTTAATTTCATTGATAGTAATCTATCTCTTCAGATACAGCTCAAACTCTTAGTGACCTCTGTGGGTGGATTTCTATATAAATAATAACTAGTAACTTCTCATAATGGGCATTCAGTTTGTGTTTGCTAAATTGAACTGTAATTAATGTAGTTCCAGATGTTAAAATGAATCCTATTGTATTAAGATGCATCATATTAAAAAGGAATTGTGGGGAGAAACCAAGATGGTGACATAGGTAAACACCGGAAATTGCTGCATCCCACAACCACTTCAAAAATACAACTAAAAGACAAAAAGGACATCACCCAGAACCACAGGAACTGAGACTCAGAGGAGGTGTGGACATAAAGTGCAGAAGTACAGAGGCACACGTGGAAAGGGCTGGCAACTGAGGACATGGTTGTCTTTTTCAATCAGGAGCGAGTCGCAAGCTCCCAACTGCTCTGAACTCCAGTTCCGGGAGAGTCTCTGGGGACCCAGACTCATACTGGGAGAAGCTGGACTGTCTGTCATCAGTCGGAACTCCAGGGCAGCTTTCTCTCAGAGGTGCTTACAGCGATTACTGGGACACTGAGACCCGGGGCCTCTTAGGGCAGGGCTGAGGATCAGCCATAGCTCTTTGCTCCGCCCTGTTGATTCCCTGAGACCCCACCCCACCCAAGCTGTGCCCAGAGGCTTTTGGATATGAATGGCCTGGCCCTTTGCAATCTAAAATTACCTAACAAACTGCAGCTGGGTCAGAGAGACCCAGAACATCCAAAAGAAGGCCCAAGGCCCCATTAGCAGCTTGCATTGCTTCACAGCTGGGCCTCATCTGGGCACATCCAAACTCCAAACAAAGAAGAGAAATCTGCAGATCTCTCCATAGCTCCTGCTGGGTAGCCTCAGCCAGAGGCTAAATTAGCACCTCCTTAGAGATCCAAGAGCCAGTATACCCAGTGGTCAGAGTGGGACCATCCAGATTACAATTCCTCAGATCCATAAGGGACACATTCAGGGGGAAGACTTAGTGAGCACCAAAGCCCCACTGAAGCACATCTTGCCCCTAAGGGTGTCTCCAGTACAGAAGTTCTCCCACTGTAGACACAGCTGATTCTCACAGTCAATTGGCCTGGAGGTAAATTCCTCCCAGTGATACCTACAACAATCAAGGCTTAACTACAACAAGACTGTGCACAAAGCCCACAAAGGGGTGCACCAAGAGTGCCCACCTCAGGTAATTGGGGAGGCTGAGCCACTGGGCCCTATAGGACACCTAGCACAGAAAGCCAATCTATCAACACAGGAAAGCATAAAAAAATGCAGAGACAAAGAAAGAGGCCACAAATGACAGAAATGGAGGAAAGCAAACTACTGAATATAGAGTTGAAAACCACACTTATAAGGTTTTTCAAGAATTTTCTAGAAACCGCCAATAAATTTAGTGAGATCCTCAAGGTTATTAAAAAGAACCAACTAGAAATTAAGCATACACTGACTGAAATAAAGAATATTATACAGAGATCCAACAGCAGACTAGAGGATCCCAAGAATCAAGTCAAAGATTTGAAATACGAAGAAGCAAAAAACACCCAACCGAAAAACAAAAAGAAAAAAGAATCCAAAAATATGAAGATAGTGTAAGGAGCCTCTGGGACAACTTCAAGTGTGCTAACATCCGAATTATAGGGGTGCCAGAAGAAGAGAGAGAGCAAGATATTGAAAACCTATTTGAAGAAATAATTACAGAAAACTTCCCATACATGGTGAAAGAAATAGACTTACAAGTCCAGGGATTGCAGAGAAACCCAAACAAAAGAAATCCAAAGAGGACCACATCAAGACACATTATAATTAAAATGCCAAGAGTAAAAGACAAAGAGAGAATCTTAAAAGCAGCAAGAGAAAAACAGTCAGTTACCTACAAGGGCGTACCCATACGACTGTCAGCTGATTTCTCAACAGAAAATATGCAGACCAGAAGAGAGTGGCAAGAAATATTCAAAGTGATGAATAGCAAGAACCTACAACCAAGATTACTTTACCCAGCAAAGCTATCATTCAGAATTGAAAGTCAGATAAAGAGTTTCACAGATAAGAAAAAGCTAAAGGAGTTCATCACCACCAAACCAGTATCATATGAAATGCTGAAAGATATCCTTTAAGAAGAGGAAGAAGAAGAAGAAAAAGGTAAAGATACAAATTATGAACAACAAATACACATCTATCAACAAGTGAATCTAAAAATCAAGTGAATAAATAATCTAATGAACAGAATAAATTGGTGAACATAATAGAATCAGGGGGCATAGAAAGGGAGTGGACTGACTATTCTTGGGGGGGAAAGGGGTGTGGGGGTGCGGGAAGAGACTGGACAAAAATCATATGCCTATGGATGAGGACACTGGGGGTGGAGTTGGTAAGGGCAGAGGGTGGGGTGGGAACCGAGTGGAGGGAAGCTATGGGGGGAAAAAAGAGAAACAATTGTAATAATATGAACAATAAAGATTTAATTAAAAAAAGGAATTGTGACTTGAACTTTGAGAGAAAATGTAGGCTGTGAGAAATAGTAGTAAAGATATTTGTAATTTTCTCATGAAATAGCAAATTTATTGTTCCTTCCTCTGTGTTGTCACAATTAATTTTTATAATACTCTTTTAAAACTTATCTCAATATAATTATGTGTTTATATATCTGTGTCATCCGCTAAACTACAAGTTACATGATAATAAGTATTATGTTTTATTCAATTCTGTATTGAAAAGAGCTTGCACAGTGCTTGACCCATTGTTTGTAGTCAGTAAATGCTTATTAAGTGTTGAATGAATAAATGTGCAAACAAAAGACTCAAATCTGGGATTTGAGATGCATACGTCTCTCAAAGGAAACCTAGGAATATTGTGGTGGTGTTTAAATTTGCGGTGTAAAAATCTGTAATTGTTTTATGGCCATTATTCTTTCCATATTAAATAAAATGAAATAATTATCCACGTTTTCCTGAATATTGTCTTCACGTACTGTTAAGAGACTTCTAAATCTTTGTTCCACTAATTACTTTTTTCTCAATTATATAGAAAGCTTGAGAGGATTCTCTTTGTCTTATGAGCAAATCTTTCAGCTACCCTGTGACCTTTTAATTTCTCTTTATCAACAGTCATATCCCTCTGTATTTGGCTCAGGATGCTGCTAGCATCTCTGATGTCTGCAAAACTGGAAGAAGGCATCTTATTGAAACCTCTGCCCAAAATTAGTTCAAGGAAGCTAGCTAACCAGGGAGACCAACCCGAACGAAAACCACACTGACAAAGTAAGATTTTTTTTTTTTTTCGTCAAGTCAGTACAGAACTACTTTTAGCTGGAAATGAGTTTGAAACATCTTCGGAGTTTATTAAACCCCATAAAGACAGACTTCGCAAATTCTCTGCACTTGGATAATGTTCAACATAAGAGCCCCATACATTTATACTCAACTTATTAGTTTAACTATTTAGAGATTAGAAAACCTCTCAAGCTCTCTCAATGCAGAGGCACACATTCAGCCATTCATTTATTTATTCAGTGAATATTATAAAGTTTTTCTAAGTATAAAATGGTCCTAGGTAAGTACTAAAGATGAGTTCAAAAATGCAAAAAAAAAAAAAAAGAATAAGTGAGTCACTATCCCTGCTTTGCAACGTAATATTTCATAGTTGAACATTTTGCTTAACCATTTTGATCCATGTATCTCCTCTGTAAAGTGGAAATACTAATAGTAATTTTATAAGGAAAAATCAAAGTAAATAAAAAGAAGTGACCTAAAGGTAGGATAAAAACCAAGTGTCATGGGCCGTGGGAGCAAAGGGGGAAGAAGATTGACATTACCTCTGAAATGTTAGAGAATAAAGGAAGCATGTCAAGTAGGCTAAAAGCCACATTGAGGAGAAAATGGCAGCTGGCAAAATCAATCAATTCCATTATTTATTTAACAAATATCTATTGATTTGCCTTTTTGTTCTAGTCACTGCAGTAGGTGTTAGCAATACATAGACTAATGCAAAATATTTTCTACTTTAAAGAAACTAGTTGGACCTTAGACAGTATTGAAATCACATAAGCTGCTTATTAAAATACTCCACACCCCATCCCACACAGTTTCAGATATAGTACTTGCCTGGAAAAATATTTCTTTATACCAGCAATGAACATAATTATGAGCAGGAATAGGCAGATCACTCTTTGAAATAAGACAGCTTTAGTGATTATGCACAGAATTCATTTTGAGAAGCATAGCTCCAAAAGGAACTTTAAATATAAAATTATTTCTTATTTAAACTTTTTTAAAATATATTTTTATTGATTTCAGAGAGGAAAGGAGATGGAGAGAGAGAAACATCAATCATAAGAAAGAATCATTGATTGGCTGTTTCCTGCACATCCCTACTGTGGACTGAGCTCACAACCTGGGTATGTGCCCTGACTGGGAATCGAACAGTGACTTCCTGGTTCATAGGTCAACCCACAACCACTGAGCTCCTGTGGCCAGGCATTTCTTATTTAATCTTAAAAAAATTCTTTCAGATTTTTAAATTTCATTGTTCAAGATTCTGCATATTAACTGTTACATGGTGTTTTAAAAATATTTAATAAAATATTTTTGTTAGCCTGAAAAATAAAAAAATAAAATTGAATCACTACACTTATTATTGCAAACACTAAAATAAGAGAATTGCAAACCTAATTTGCAGAAAGGAGTGTTTGAGTTAGGTAGGTGAAACCTAAAAGAAAAATTCATTGCTATAAAGATAACCAAATAGTACAAATTATGAAGTGTAGCTGAATTAACTCCATTCCTGTGTGTAATAAAGGTAGAAAAAAAAATAACTATCCTCTATAGTTAATTTAGGCATTGCCACTTGATGTCAGAGTTTTAATGTAATTAAGACATAGCTAATTCTAAGAGTGTTTCTTGTAGGATTTTTATGATTCCTACAACAGGAAGAAAACACCAATAAAGACAGTTCCATGAATCTGATGACTGATACCTCAACGTGTAAAGTTAAGTGATCCAGCTGGATCCCTTGGGCTCAGATAAGTCTAAGCAAGTCTTGCCAACTGGGGTAGCAAACTCAAAATGTGCATGACAATTTGTTAGAAAGTATGAATACAATGCTCATATGTAAGATGTTACTTTTTTTTTTAAAATAACAATTAGTGTATGTTTGGTATATTTGACCCTTGGCCTGAGTTTCTTGATTCTTCATGAAACTCTGGTCAAATGAGATGGGCAATATGAATCATATTTACTAAGGATCTGGTAAGAATTGGAGTGGGGAAGGGGGGCTGAGCAATTTTGTTTTTTAAGATTAGTTAATGGACACAAAGTGAAGAAAAATGCCAGTCATTTCAGTGAGGTATGGTTTTGTTTCACAGAAGTGCATACATCTTCCTGTTGGGGTTTTAGCACAGTGACAGTGGTACACAGAATGTCATTGAAAAACAGGCAGGACAGATAAGATATAGCCTGCACATTATGCTGTGGAAAGCATATATATGACACTTTCTAGTAATTTTCAGAAGTTATTAGAATAAATGTGTCAGGGTGGTCACACATGGCATTTTGGAGACAGGGTCTCACATTATTTTATTTTTTTTATTTTTTTAAATATATTTTTATTGATTTCAGAGAGGAAGGGAGAGGGAAAGAGAGATAGAAACATCAATGATGAAAGGGAATCATTGATGGGCTCCTCCTGCACCCTTCCTACTGGGGATAGAGCCCCCAACCTGGGCATGTGTCCTTGGCTGGAATCTAACCCGGAACCTTCAGTCCACATGCTGATGCTCTATTCACTGAGACAAACTGGCTAGGTTGACAGGGTCTTCCAGTATCATAAAATGATGATTTATGTCCAAAAGACCTGAATTATGTCTGCAAGGATAGTGTCTGTCCTTAGATTATGTTGAAAAACATATTACTTAGTAAAATGGTGCAAAATCCAGTGTGGAACAATTGTTCTCCTATGATTAACTTTTCATCAGTTTATAGTATAATTATAGGAGAGACTAGGTCAGAAATGAATCTCAGCAGTAGAGATTAGGGGTATTGGAAGTCATGAAGGAAGATGACCTGGTGGTACCCTAAAGAAATGCTAGCATTGCCAAAAATATGAAGCCAAAGCTGAGACAATGGAATAAGAAACATCTGTCTTCTCTATCCTCTATCTTCTCTATGGTCCGCTGCTTTTGCCTCAACTAACCAGAAGCCAACTGGCTAGGGAACCTGGATGGGGCAGTCTGCAGAGGTCGGCCGTACTCCATCCCTGCCTGGTACACTGTGTTTGGAAAAAAAGAAGGAGACATAAAAGAGAAGGGCAGGGAATTAAGAGTTGATTCTGGAAGTGAAGACAAAGAGAGAATAACACAGTAGTTTAGACAAAATGACTCAAAACTTTTGTTCTCAATTGCTAGGTAATTTCTAGGCTATTCTGTTTGAACAATCTATAGCAAGGGTAGAATTTTAATGCAACCAAGATAGATACACTCTAAGCATGCCTTTTCTATGTGATCCCATAGAATTGAACATTTAGCTCTTGAAAATAGGTGAGAGTTGACTTGAAATACATTATATATTGTTAGTGATGTTGATTAATGAAACCAATGTTTGTTTTTTAGTGTAAGAATATCATTTAAGAGTTTAGTATAAGTAGCAGAAAGAATAAAAGAAAGAAAAATATTTTTTAATCATGTGTTTTACAATGACCTTTCATCCTAGGCATATTATAGATACATCTGGGCTCATATTCTAAATATAGGCCCTGTACTTTGTATATGCAGTGTCTTGATCTGTGCTATACACAACACCATGGTTGAATTTACATTCATCTATTTTGCTCAATTAGTGTCTTTTAAAATAGTTAAGTAAAACTCTTTAAAAATACACTCACACACAAATAGCATCCTGTGAAATATTTGGATCCAAAATAGACTATGTGAAACGCCCCCCCCCCCCAAAACAAATAAATAAACAAACAAAACAAAACAAACAATATAGAATACCTGCAACTCCTTAATTCTAAAACACTTGAAAATAGCTATAGTGGGTATAAAATATCCATTACTTTCTTACTGATTTAAGGTCACCTTTCAGGTTTTATCTGTAGATAACTTACACACACACACACACACACACACACACACACACACACACTTTTCCATCTGTAAGGCAAAGATGTAGAAGCTCATACTTAATTCAGTTGTCTCTAGCTTGCACTTTAGAAACAAGGTTTTGTAGATGAAGGGTGGTGTATGTGTGTTAGAGACTGAGTATGCAAATAGTTACATTTGGGCATTGGCTTAGTTAGCCTATATTCTCACCAATGCAAATCTCTTAAAAAAAATTTTTAGATAGGTTTTTATTGATTTCAGAGAGAGGAAGGGAGAGGGAGAGAGAGATAGAAACAACAATGATGAGAGAGACTCATTGATCAGCTGCCTCCTGCCTGCCATTTACTGGGAATTGAGCCTGCAAACAAGGCATGTGCCCTGACTGGGAATTGAACTGTGACCTCCTGCTTCATAGGTCCATGCTCATGCCAGATGGGAAAATCCCTCAAATTTTATTCACTTGTAACAGGAGCATCAACTGCAGTTTACTGAGCTCTCTGTAATCAAGTCACTACAGTACTGATTTCTGGGTGGACACAATTTCCTTTCTCTCCTTTGCAGCAGCCATCTCTCTTTCTTCCCAAAGACTATGAGGCACCTTCATTGTCAGAGGCTCATGTTGAAAACTTGTTCTGCACAGTGAGACAGTGATTGTAGAAAGATGGAAAGAAAGGCTAGGAAGGGAAAGTAGGAAGATTAATCTAATGCCAACAGTTATCATTTACTAAATTACTATGTGCTCACTCCTTCCCCATCTCCAGAAAACTGAATTGGTGGTGGGCTCAGGGCCTGATTGGAAAAGATAGTGTATGTGATATATTCCCATCATTATCATCTAAAGACAATGTGATTTTCTTCAAGTGATAGTAAAACTCCCCAAACTTAGCTTTGTTTAGAAAGCAAGGAAAATACAGATTCAGTTGAAAACAATGAACCTCACCAAAGTGTGTTTCCTTTTTAAAAAAATTATCTTTATTGTTGAAAGTATTACAGATATTCTCTTTGTTTGTTTGTGTTTTTCTTTCCCTATTGACCCCTCCACCTCATACCTGTTCCTCCCAGGCCTTCACCACTCTATTGTCTGTGCACATGGGTTATACATATCCTATCAAATAATAGAGAAACATGGTAATTAACCATAACTTTGCTACCCTTCCCATTGGCTAATCAGCTAGATATGCAAATTAATCACCAGCCAAGATGGTGGCCGGCAGCCAGGCAGCTGAAGCGAACATGAGGCTTGGTTGCTCCAGTGAAGGAGGAAGCCAAGGTTCCCCACCTGCTGCAGCCGGGTTCTGAGCTCCAGTCTATGCAACAAAGTTGCAATTATAGAAGCCAAACAAGCTCCAGATACCTGCTTTCAGCCAGCTTCGGCCTCAGAGCTTAGATCAGCAGTGATGGCAACAATGTTTCAATCATAGACGCTAAACAAACCCAGATGCCTGCTTTTAGCCAGCCGCAGCCTCAGAGCTGGAGCCGGCTCTCAGTTCCAGTGACAGCTATAGAAGGTAAATAAATCCCAGAATTAAAACAAAAAAACAAAAAACAAACAAACAAACAAAAAAAACAGAAAAAAAGGAGAGGCTAGGAGCTTCAGTTGCCCGCCAGCCTGAAAACAGCACTCAGCCCCTCACCCAGGCTGGCCAGGCACCCCAGTGGGGACCCCCACCATGAAGGGGGTGTGACCAGCTGCAAACAGCCATCAGCCCGTCATCCAGGCTGGCCAGGCACCCAAGCGGGACCCCCACCCTGATCCAGAACACCCTTCAGGGCAAACCAGCCGGCCCCCACCCATGCATCAGGCCTCTATCCTATATAGTAAAAGGGTAATATGCAAACTGACCCTAACAGCAGAAGGACTGGGAATGACTGGTCACTATGACACACACTGACCACCAGGGGGCAGACGCTCAATGCAGGAGCTGCCCCCTCGTGATCAGTGCGCTCCCACAGGGGGAGCTCTGCTCAGCCACAAGCCAGGCTGATGGCTGCCAGTACAGTGGTGGTGGTGGGAGCCTCTCCTGCCTCCTCAGCAGCGCTAAGGATGTCCGACTGCAGTTTAGGCCTGCTCCCCGCTGGCAAGTGGACATCCCCCGAGGGCTGCCGGGCTGCCAGAGGGATGTCTGATTGCCATCTTAGGCCCAATCTCCCAGGGAGCATGCCTAAGCCAGCAGGTGGTCATCCCCTGAGGGGTCCCAGACTCTGAGAGGGCACAGGCCAGGCTGAGAGACCCCCCATTTCCCTACGAGTGCACAAATTTTTGTGCACCGGGCCTCTAGTCTATATATATAAAAGGCTAAGTGACCTGAAGGACTGAATGACTAGTTGACCAGTCAATATGATGCACACTGACCACCAGGGGGCGGATGCTCAACGCAGGAGCTGCCCCTGGTAGTCAGTGTGCTCCCACAGCCAACCTCCCGCGGCAGATTAACCTCCCATGGAACCTCCCACCCATGCACGAATTTGTGCACTGGGCCTCTAATATGAATATAAATTCCCTGGTTAATCACTCCCCTCTCACTCACCCCCACCTTCCCTCTGAAATCCTCCAGTCTGTTCCATGCTTCTGTGTCTCTGGTTCTATGTTATTCATCAGTTATCTTTTTTTATTCATAAGATTCCACATATGAGTGACATCATGTGATACTTATCTTTCTCTGACTGGCTTATTTTGCTTAGCTTAATAATCTACTCATTGCTGTGTAGTATTCATGCAGGTACTATCTTGTCTTTATGAATACATACACAGTATAACTAGTTTTCCCCACTAGAACCTTAATTTATTTTTTACATTACCCTTGTTGATTTTTTTCTGATTGCCTCTTGTGGTGATGCTTTCACTAAGCTCTCCCTTTTTGAACACCTATGGCTTATAACTTGGCTTTCTGATCTAGTTCCATTTCCTCGTTAATGATATCTCATTTTTATCTCATTTTTAGAGAAGTATAGGGTTTGGCAGATTTGCCTTGATGAACTGAAATTTTTCTAGTGGCAATTACTTACTATTGTACCTCTTTCATTATATACCAAGAAAAATTCCTTCTCAGCCTCTGTTCTTAATCTATTGGCTCTACTTTCTGATTTGCATATGAGCTAGGAATTAGGCATTTATTGAAAAGGCTAATATTGAATAGCTGGTGCTTTCCATTTTCAAACTAAAGAAAAGTATTTCCAATAGAATAAAAATAAAAATGTGTAATGGTTTTTTTTTAAATTTTTATTTTGGTGTTTCTTAAAGTTATTTTTCATGAATGGCTTATGAGGATGATGATTTTATAGACATAGATGGTCCTCCCTGGCCATTAGATAATATCCTTTTGGTAAATAATTATGGATTTAAAAATATAATTGATTAACTTAGAGAGAGGGAGAGAGAGAAAGAAATGTTGATTTGTTGTTCCACTTACTTATGCATTAATCAATTAATTCTTGTATGTACCTTCACCAGCTATTGGACCCACAATCTTGGCTTATAGGGACAATGCTCTAACCAACTAAGCTACCCAGCCAGGGCACTAATTATGGATTTTTGTTCACTTTTGTTTTTGCTAAACCTGTAGCAAATAGCCTAACTTCTCATTTTATAGGAAACTACATATGATATCATACAGATGTATAATAAATCTAGTTTCAGCACAATTCAAATGGATTTAAGTGTGTCCAAGCATTTTCTACCCATGTAATTGTCAAATATAAGTGAAAAATACAAAGTTAGTATTTCAGCCATGAAGTAGAATTGTATATTGTTAAATGCATGCTTTCTAACAAATTTCTTTCAGAATATGTATATTATTGGGAATGAAGCTCTGAGTAATGCCACTTTTATAGCATAATGTACTGCATATGAAATAAGTTGTGCTTCTTCAACTATGCCTTTTGTGCACACATATACACAGAGGAAAAATTTTGAACTTCAGCTAGATATTCTGCAATATGACAAATAGGGTCACTCTGCCAAGATTTCAAATAGCCATTTTCCTTAATTGTGGCTTGATGGAAAACAAAAGAATTGTGAAAACAATCAGCCTGGCATGTTGTGTCTCAGATAGCATGTTGCATTTGTCTTGTTCTGCTGACTTGAACTTACCAAGAGTTGAATGTACCTTTTAAATTTTATCCTGAAGCTCTGCTACACGACAGATGGGATGTCTAACATCCTTTTCTATTTAAAACATGCAAGTTCTAATCAACAGGAGGGTTTTAGAATGTTAAACCAGCCAGCCATAAGAAATATGTCATGCAGTTTCCTGTCATTCTAATTAATTAGATAGCATTATTTGTTGTCCCCAATGAACCTAAATGAGCTCAATGCTGGGATAATAGCTTCATTCTTACCAAAGGTTTGTTTTCATATTATTCGCTTGGATTAGAGCAAAAAAAAAAAATTAAATATGGCAGGATTATCCCAAATGCATGAGAACTATTATTTATATATGAGACCTACATGTTTAACATTCTCTTAAGATCATATCTTAACATTTTAGGATACTTGTACTTGAAAATTACACTTTTCCTAATATATCTTTCAAAATGTATCAGAGCATTTTTAGGGCAAGGTTTTAACATTCTCCCTTATAATTTTCAATTATATTATCAAAACAGTATGTTCTCAGTACTACAAGCATCCTATTATTGTATGCCATTCTTGTTCTTAAACTACTGTTGAAAATAAATGTTATGTAAATTGTTAATTAGTGTGCGGTCTATAAACAAAACAGAATTTATGAAATTTCTGCCTTAATTACTGGAAAACAAATACAGAAATAAAAGTAAAACAAAATTAGGAGAAAAGTGTGGAGACAATCTGAGTTAAATTTTTTTTTAAAGTGAAACCACTTTTTAAAAAATATATATTTTATTGATTTTTTACAGAGAGGAAGGGAGAGAGATAGTTAGAAACATCGATGAGAGGGAAATATCAACCAGCTGCCTCCTGCACACTCCCTACTGGGGATGTGCCCACAACCAAGGTACATGCCCTTGACCGGAATCGAACCTGGGACCTTTCAGTCTGCATCTTTCAGTCCGCAGGCCGACGCTCTATCCACTGAGCCAAATCAGTTAGGGCCTGCATTAAATTTTGTTTTATCTTAATTCTAAGAATATCATGTGAGATTCTGAAATGGAGGCTATATTCTAAATATAATAATGAATTATGCAAAGGTGAGAATACTAATTCAAGACACGACCCAGCAACTAACTTTGGAACCTAATCCAACAAGAATATTTAGTTATTATTACCCTTTAAAATGTCCATACACCCCAAACATCATATATATATATATAATTTCCTGCAAGTATATAAAAATAAACATTTCAATTTATTAAACTCATATTTAGAAAGTCAAATGGCATATTCCTTATGAAGAATTTATTTGTTAATATAAACTCTTATTTTTAAGACTAAAATGCAAATGTTTACTTTAAGGGTTGATAAAACCTCTAATTAAAATAATATCTATCACATATTTGATGTTGCTCTAAGAAACGATTTGTATAATCACTGTAACAACATCGAGAAGTAAATGGCCCCTGCAATACCTCTAAAAAAGATGCCGCAAAACTCCATCATTGCCTGGAGAAGCCTTCTCCACCACTGTGCCACAATTACGTGTACATTTGATAGAGACGAGCCTTTTCTCTGACAGAGCTTCCAAACTGTCAGCCTTCAGTGCTCTCTTCATCTCATTTCCTTCAGTTGAAAGCCTACTTGTTTTTCAGAGTTCACGTAAATTGTGCCCATAGAATTGTTCTTCATTCTCACACTATTAAATGAACTCTATCTTCTACAGCATTTTCAAGCCCAGTTTTAACATTTTCTTTGCTCTTATAGTTCAATGACTGTATTATTCACTAGACAAGGAATTGGCCATCTTTTCCCTAAAGGGCCAGATAGTCAACATGTGAGGCTTTGCAGCCATTTGATCGCCATCACAACTGTTCTACCCTGTCATTATGGTGTGTGCAAGCCGTGCTCATAATAAACAACTCATGGTGCTTTCTCAGTAAAAAAAAAAATACATAAAAATTTTAAAATATAAATACTTAATTTACAAAAATAGGTGATGAAGTAGATCTGGCTCATAGCTGGGGTTGGCTAGCCTCCATATGGACTGTAATCTCCTTGAGGGAAAATATGATGCCTTATTCATTTTATGGACTGCAGACTGTCTTCCCTAGTAATTTATACTAGTAATTGTCAAGAGGCATTGACAATTCCTTATTGAATCAATTAAGGGGGGGGACCTGTGACTACAGTGTAGAATGTCACAGTCAGTTCTACAGATGTTGGGGAGTAGAGAAAATGAAAGAGAAGAAAGTGATGCCTAGAAAATAAGTCAAGTCAGAAATGGAAAAAATACTTATATTGTCATTTTGAAATGACTTCTTCTATTCAGAAGTTACATCAAAACCAAAAAATTAATTTAATAATAATTGATAATGTAATTCACTGTATTAGTGAGACTTCAAAGTTGTTTCTCATGAGGAGCACATGACAGAGCTGGGCAGAAAGACAGTATCCTGAGTGCACTAATTAAATGGAGAGCTCAGATCTACTGTGACAGAGCAAACTATGGAGCACTTCTGAGTTCTAAAGAGAAATTGACATGCTTTCAAGATCTAGCAAATGACAAGGGCTCTTGAAAATCAACAGTTAACTTCTGGAAACCTAGAAGTTGGTCGTCTATTCTCTCTCTCTAAATATACACACACTAGAGGCCGGATGCATGAAATTCATGCAAGAGTAGGCCTTCCTTCCCCCAGCTGCCGGCATCAGCTTCCCTCTGTTCCCTCTGGCACCCGGGACCCAGGCTTCCCTCACAGCCCCGGCTTTCGTCTGGAAGGTCGTCCAGTCTAATTAGCATATTATACTTTTATTTTATATATATTATAAAAGCAACCAGCCAACCGTACAGTAGCTATGATCTGCAATGACCACCAGGGGGAAGATGATGCTCAACGTACAGGCATGGAAATATGGAACAGACTGATGAATCTCAGAGGGAAGCGGGAAGGGGGAGAGTGGGAGAGATTTACCAGAGATCTTATATGCATACTAGAGGCCGAGTGCACGGATTCGTGCACCGGTGGAGTCCCTTGGCCAGGCCTGCAAGATTGGGCCAAAACCAGCACTCTGATAATTCCCCGAGGGTTCATGGATTGTGAGAGGGTGCAGGCCAGACTGAGGGACCCCACCGATGCACGTATCCTGCTTTTGACTTCATTCTCTAAATCCATTTTTTAAAAACGTGTAGGTACTATTGAAAAAATGCATGAACTTCTTATATTTTCCCAAAATATTGCTGGCAGTTAAGCCATAAAATTTTGTACTTTCTCAGAAACTGATCCCAGAGTTAAATTTCTAACTAAGTTTCCTGCTTTAAATAATTCAAAGATGTGTGTTTGCATGTGAACAAACATACAACTGCAAAGTGCGTATTCATTCACAATGGTGCACCATGTTGCATAAAATGTGAATATATGGATTAAAAAACAAAACTTTAAACATCAGGGGTTGAAATGAAGGAAAAGCAAATACCAAAAGATACCATAGGAATAATGGAACTATTTATTAGGATTTGTACGTGAGGTCAGGTTAAACATATTGATTTTGGAATCAGGGAAGAGAACGTTGGGAAGTCACAGGAGTGGACAGACTGAGAAGAGAATGGAGGAAGGCTTAGACTTCCCCAAATGGGAGCAGTAGGAGGCCTACAGGACAGACATCAAACAATAGATGTCCACATTTTTATCCTGGTTTCACACACCACATGTTTTGTTTTGTTTTTAATTTTTTTAAATTTTATTTGTTGACTAGTTGTCTGATACCATGCATTTATTTCTCTGTTTTGAGACTGAGTGAGATGAATTAGAAGACCTTCAGATCTTTTCAGTTGTAAAATTATTCACTAATTTATGAGGCTTAATTCAATTTAAATGTGTGCACATATGTCATATAAAATGTCATAATTGAGCTTATATTTATACCATAATAAACCATAACTGAATATTTAATTATTACTTACTGTGTTTTCTCTTTTAGAATTTACATGGGACTCATGAAGGTTTTATGTCTCATAACTAAGAAAGAAGTTCAACAAATTAAGTTCATTTTGTTTTTTTCATTTATGTTGCTTTTAAGTAAATTTGCCACAGGGCATCTTCCTCATTGAGATGTGTCAAATTTTTATAATGATTATAAGATGAATATTGCTAATAATGAGCATACTATTGTTTTTCTTCCTGGAAATCAGATTTTTTGATAGTTCATGATTAGCTTCATAACTTATTATGGCAAAATAGAAAGTAGTATTATTTTTATAAAAATATACCTATGATTTCATGTTGCTGATAATTTTTATCTAATTGTTATCATAAGATATTTAAACTTCATTTTTTTTAGTTATTAAATAGTAACTAATATTTTGTACTTCAGTGGATATTAGCTGCTTAATCATAATCTGCATGTAAAGTAAAAATAAAAAGGGTAATGATAAAGAACATTAGCGTATGTCAGAAAATTATGTTAGCCTGGCTGGTGTTGCTTAGTGGTTGAGCTTTGACCCATGAACCAGGAGGTCACGGTTAGATTCCTGGTCAGAGCACATGCCTGGGTTGTAGGTTTGATCCCCAGTAGTGGGCATAGAGAAGGCAGCCAATCGATGTTTCCCTTTCATCATTAATGTTTCTATCTCTCTCCCTCTCCCTTCCTCTCTGAAATCAAAATAAGCGATAATAAAGAATTAGATACATTTCATAATTTTCTTGTCACTTAATAAAGAACATATATAATCAGGAGATATGAAAGAAGGCCTGGAAAAACCCATATTTGTAGGAGAAAGTAAATTTAGAGCTCTCCTTGAGGGTAGCACAGATTTTCTGGCATAACTGGCAGACAACATGAGATCTTCTATAGAATTGGTGCCAAGACTGAGATAATTATATAGATACAGATAGATTTAGACAGAGTCACAAAATATTGAAAAGCATTTGATTTGGCTTAAAGCATTCTTTTCAAAGAATGCATTTACTAAAATAATCATGTTATACTACTTTTGATTATCTTTTGAAACTGACTGTGAATTGATTCACACTGACAATAAAAAAAAAACCTATACTAGTTTGTATATCTTTAGAGCCCCGCATCGGAACCAATGTGTAGAAACAAACACAAAGTGAGAGCACTTCCATCATATCTCTATATGCATCCTACAGGGCATGTAATAGTTTTCTATTGCTGCATAACAATTTAATAATATACTGTAACTTTAACAACAGCCACTTATTAGCTCACAGTTCTATAGTTCAGAAGTCTGGCACTGCATGGCTCAGCTTCCTGCTCAGGGTACCACAAACCTGAAATCAAGATGTTCTCCAGGCTGAGTCATTGGCTGGAGGTTCCAGGGAAAAGTTCCACTTCCAAGTTCACTCTTGTGGTTAGCAGAAATCACTCTTGCTGCTATAAGACTGAGGTACCGTTTCCCTAACAGCTATTGGATGACTGCCCTTAGCTGCTAGAGTCTATCTCTTCCTTGGCAACTGAGAACCAGTATGTCTGCTTTCTTCCAGACTAGCCAGCATGCAGCATTCTGACTTCCTCACTGTGTCTTGCTGGAGAAACTCTGCTTTTATAGGGTTCATGGGAATAGGTCAGGCCCATCCAGATAATCTCCCCCTTTGAAGGTAAGCTGTGCTATATAACATGACCCAATTATGGCAGTAAAATTCATCAGATTCACACTTTCAGAGGTTGGGCAGCGTGCCGTTTTAGAATTCTGCTCATGACGGTGATTAAACACAGGACTTCGGAGCCTGAGGACTGGTCTTTACCTCTTGGTTCTGCTGACTTCTAGTCACATTATCTGGAGAAAATCACTTGATTTAGTATTTTCTCAGTCTCATTATTTGTAAGATTGGTAAAATACCATTGCTGTGAGAATTTACTACTGTATTAATTATGCAATATATGTTAGCTGTTTTGATTAATTTATAATATCTAGACAGGCTAGAGAAAGGGTGGTGTGAAGGAATGTTTCGCAATGAGCCTATGTCTTTAAGTAAGCATGAGATGGGGTGAATGTGCTTATTCTTTCTCAGTGTATTTTAGTTCCCATGATCCTACACTCCCAGAATGGCTGTATCTTGTAACCTTAAAATTCTAAAATTAAAGATATGTATTTCGGTGCAAACTGACACCTAAACTTTATCAAAGTAACTACTTCATCTAGTATATCAGGAAAAACAATATAATAGTGGAGAGAAGATAAGAAAAAATACATCCATCTTCAAAGAACAACAAGAAGAAGAATTTTTAAGGGTAACAGTAAGTTTATCTGAAGTTTAATTTATGCATTGCATTTATATAATCACTCTTGAATAAGATATGACTCTACTTGTAAATTCAAATTGATCCAACTGTGGAAGCCAAAATTAAACAATTCAACAGCCCTGTCATTTTGACCATATAAAAATAAATTTTTATAACATCACCTACTGAAGTTATGATATCTTTTCTCTCGTGCTTTTAGAACTATTCCTTACCAACTTTATAAAACTGGCTGCTAGCCTGGCCAAAATGGGTACTTTTTTTTTTTTTCGGTATCTGGGTATCAACTTTCTTTAAGGAAAACTATCTCCACTTTCTATTGAATTTATATTTAAAGCTCTGTGACTTATGTTTTCTACTATGGTTATAAACCAAAGAACTTTAAGGGTTATGAGATTTGTGCCCTCACTGGTATGGCTCAGTTGGCTGGAGAGTCGTCCTATACATTGGAAGGTCAGAGATTCAATTCCTGGTCAGGGAACAGACCCAGGCTGCAGGTTTGATCCCCAGTCGGGGTGCGTGCAGGTGGCAAATAAAGATAATGAGATTTGCAATTAGAAACCCTGCAGGTTTGAGTGCTGTTGTGCTCGAATTCATATTCCATGTATAAAATCCAAAGAGCACCAGAGCCCTGACCTGATTAGGCGGCCAATTGTCCTAAGAGCTAGGAATCTTTTGACTGTTGACAGTCAGCTTTGGTGTCCATTCACAGAATCTGTACATTTAATAATAAAAACCTGAGTCAACATAACTGTACTCTCATCTCCAACCGCTAAACTCCTTTTCTTCCCTGGCGCCTCCTTCCCATCTACAATCAGGGTGCTGGTTTCTTAGTGTCATATTAGATTTCCCCAAGTAATTCTAACCAAACACTTGCCCTATCTCAGTGGCTGGTTCTCTTTCATCTTTCAGTCCTACTTATCTCTGTGGTCCCATTGTTCTTAAACAGGTGATGTCTCTCTTTGTCTAGAGAAGTGTTTGGTAAATATGGCCTAATGGTAGAGTTAAACTGGAGAGAAACAATACTGACACCAGGGCAGAGAAAACTATGCTCTGCATTATTCTAGTCCATTGGTTTAACACTGTATTTGTATTTGTTTGCTTGATGGGTGACTATTAAATAAAAATTTAAATAGAATTAAGGAAAACCTGTCATTGAAGTCTCTTAAGGTGGACTAGAATAGTACATAGATTATATTTTCAATACTGTTTGTTTTGTCCTAGAATAATGATTAAAGAAAGTTTCAACCATTTATGTGGTTTATATTAAAATCAAGAAGATCCCTACGTAGGCATGAGATTTCTTGCTTGTAGTTCTCAATTTATTTTCCACAGACCATCTGTGATAATAAACATCTAGGATTTTTAATCCAGGTGTTACTATTTTATTTAAGGTATATATATATATATATATATATATATATATATATATATATATTCAAATGCTCAAGTCCATTGCTTTCATAATAAATCAGATATTTAGGTATGGCTATGGCTAGATCATCAGGTGATTTCCCCATCTACTATCTAGAACTATGTTGGCAAAAATTAGAAAGTTCTGCAATAAAATGTTGAAAATTCCAATCATACACTTCTGCCTGACTCCAAGGCAATTAATTTAGTACTGCATATTATAAAAAAAAGTATAAGGTGAAAATTACAGTAAGGGTATTCTGAATTTTCTGGAAATTCTATTACATTCAGAACAGCTATCTTTGTTTTATTATGAAGACAGTATTACAAAATGGGAAGTTTTCATATAGAAAAGGAAACGAAAACATTTAGATCTGGCTTGGGTCATGGCATAGAACTTCCTGGGATCATCAAAGTTCAAATAATCATATCCACTGGAAAATGACTGCCCTCGGCAGTCAGTCTGACACTGCGATTTCTTTTTTCTTTTTTTATAATTTCAAAATCATACATAAATGCATGTCCTGAGGCCTGTGGTCGAGCTGACCCTGTCTGTGAGCATTAGTCCCTCCAGCCACAGGTAGAACTGTGATTTGAGGACAGTATCTTATTGAAGGATTCAGAGAAGACGGGATAGGAATGTACCTCCTCACTCTAGGTGAGTTCATACAAAGGCGTAGAAATATATACACAGAAGAGACTGTAGCATGAGCAGTTACATAAATCATGCTGATCTAACAAGCTTCAAGCCATTGAAAGCTAGACCCCTGTCTTGTCTCTAAAGACTTTCACTGCCTTTTCCTTGAACTCCTTCTCTCCCCAGGTAGAGTTGACATCAGACTTTCCCTCTATCATTAATCTTGAATAGCTAGATAGCAAAGGTAAATTCAGTAAAGGCATTACTGCCTTCCCAGGGAATTGGAGGGTAAGTTATAATGCCTATGCAGCAAAGCCGAGTAAAACAGAAATAAGAAAGATGAACAATCATTGGACACAGTCTTCCCTGACAAACACATTATCATCAAGTTGCCACAGTCAGAGGGTCCCAAAGGAGGAACTGGCAAGGAAAACACAAATGAAAGAAATAAAACCTATTCTCAATTTCAGTGTTTGTTGGGACCAAGTAATTGCAGAGCTATCAGGCTCAATTGCAAAACACACAGAGTAAATTGTCATAAAGTATTGAGAAAGCCTATAGAGAAGGCATTTGACCAGCATTCTTCCATTCAGCGTAGCCCAATGCAGGGGCGTCATGCCTCCTGCTTGTGGAAAGTCAGGCAATGCTCTCTGTCACCATGCTCTTGTTCACTCTGACCTTAAACATTTACCACAGAGAATTAACTTTCGTGAGATCCTTTGCTACTCAGAAAAAGCTGATTGTTTGCCCAACTCTCATTTCAGAGATTTCCCTGCTCTCTCACAACCCCACCTTCCTCTTAACGTTTTGACCTATGTTATGCCCATGCCAACTAAACTTGCTTCACAAGTTTGCATCAACTAAATACATCTTTTGAAATATTCTGTGAATTCAGAAATTGAGAGTGATGTTAGAAGAGAAATTTCAAAACTCCAGCTCTACCCCCATGCTCATATGGTATATACTAAAAAAATATATAATACTAGAGGCCCAGTGCATAAAATTTGTGCACTTGGTGTGTGTGGGGGTCCCTCACTCCAGATTGCAAGAGGGTGCAGGCCAGGTCGAGGGACCCCACTGGTGCACAACTGGGGCTAGGGAGGGACCCAGGAGGTTGCCCAGTCAGGCAGGTACCACCGGAAGGCTCCAGGGCATGTCTGGCTCATCTCAGTCCAGATTGACTGGACCCCAGCAGCAAGCTAACTACCAGTCAGAGCATCTGTCTCCTGGTGGGCAGTGCATGTCATAGTGAGCAGTTGAACAGGCTTAGCATATCATTAGCATATTATGCTTTGATTGGTTGAACAGACGACTGGACACTTAGCATATTAGGCTTTTATTATATAGGATGAGAATATACACATATTTAATAAAATAAAAATATAGACACATAAAATAAACATGCATCTATAGAATAAATATACATTAAATATGTATATCACAAAATATAGATGTATATATACATAAACATATACCATACCCGAAAACCAGATTTTCAAGATTCCACCTGTTCTCCAACCTAACCTCTAAGCAACTTGGCAATGCGTAAAAGGAATGTAAAGAAATTTTGCTTGCAGTGATTTTATTCATAACAACAAAATAATCATAGCCATTAACATGTGGACTATGATAAACATAAAGGTCACAAAAATTTCTACATGCACTATAAAAATGTGATTCTTCAATACCTATTAACTTTTTTTGCAATCTTGAATAGAATGATTCCTCTCCCAAGTGGAGAATAAGGAGAGTAAATAAGTAGCTTCTTACAAATTCTCAGAAAGGAAATACAGCAGCAGGCATTAAAATAATTTTTTATTACATAATACATATCAAAATGTTAATTGTTTGTTTAAATGTTTTATTTTTAATTATAAAATATTTCAATCCTAAAGAAATCTGAAGTAGATATACATAGAGACACCCAACAAAGATTAATTTCAAATTCTTTTTTGAATAACATTGTAACTATGTAGTTGATGTCCTCACCTCCATCCTACCTCCTCTACCCAAATGTCACTACTTTGGGTAGTGTAATTGTTATGTTTTTCTCATGTATATTGTAAAACTGAATGCATGTATACATAAATATTAGTACTTCTCTTTATGGTTTTAAACTGTACACAAAGTGTAATATAATTATCATTATATATATATGCTTTCATTTAGTATTATGTTGGTAAGACCTATCCAACTTTTTTTTTTTTCAGCTTTATTGAAGTGTAATTGACATATAACATTTTGTAAGTTTAAAATGTATAATATGATGACTTGATATGTGTATATATTGTGAGATATTTACCATGATAAGTTAGCACATTGTTTACCTCAAATAATTATCATTTTGTTGTTATGGTGAGAATATGAAAGCTTTACTCTCATAACAAGTTTCAATTATACAACACAGTATTATTAATTATAGCTTCCATGCTGTGCATTTAGATTACCAGAACTTTTTCATTTTATAACTGGAAGCTAGTACCTTTTTGACAGTATATCCCATTCCTCTACTTCTGAAAATTACCATTCTACTATTTCTTTGTGTTCAATGTTTTTAAATTCTACATATAAGTGAGATCCCATAGTATTTACCTTTCTCTGTCTGACATATGATATATTTTACTTGGCATACTGACCTCAAGGTTTAGCCATTTTATCCCAAATGGCAGGATTTTCTTTATATTTTTTTGGCTAAACTATATATAAATAAATATATTTTCAGTTTCTTTGTCCATTTATCTGACAATGGACACAGGTTATTTTCATGTCTTGCCTTTTGTAAAAAATCTTGCAATGAATGTGCAAGTTCAGATATTTCTTCAAGATAGTGATTTTATTTCCTTTGAATATATACTCAAAAGTGGGATTGCTCTAACATATGAGAGTTTTATTTTAAATTTTGGGGGCAATCTTAATACTATTTTTTCGTACCAATTTATATTTCCGCTAACAGTGCACAGGGGTTCTCTTTTTTTCCACAATCTCACCAGCATTTGTTATTATCTTGTCTTTTTTATAATAGCTGTTCAGTTTTGAGATCTCATGGTTTTGATTTGCATTTCCCTGATGAATAGTGCTGTCCAGAACCATTTCAAGTACTTGTTGGACACTTGTATGCATGCCATCTTTGGGAAAAAAAGTCTATTTTCTTCTGCCTATTTTAAAATCAAATCTTTTTTTTTTTTTTTTACTGAGTTGTATAAGTTCTTGTGGATATTAACTCATATCAGATATAGGGTATGCAAATATTTTCTCCAATTCCATAGATTGCCTTTCATTTGGTTAATTATTTCTTTTGCTCTGTAGAAGCTTTTTAATTTGATGTAGTCACATTTGTTTATTTTTGCTCTTGTTGCTTGTGCTTCTGGTGCCATATCCAAAAAACTCATTGTCAGACATTTGTCCATATCATCATCAATCTTTTCTAAGAATGAAATCCTTACTTTGAATATCACTTTAATGATTTCTATGTTTTCCCTATATTTAAATTTATTTTCCTCTCTTTCTGGGATCTAGTTTTATATTTTGGATAGTTTTAAAAAAAATAATGTAAATCATATCTATATATATAAGAGCCTAATATGCAAATAGACCGAATGGTAGAATAACCAAACAACCCAACAACCAGTCACTATGATGTGCACTTACCACAGTAGGCATCGGCAGCAGGTGGCAGAGCGTGGGACATGGTGAGTATCAGCTGTGGCAGGATGGTGAAGGTGAGCGGGGGAGCCAGGCCAAGGTGGAGCGCCAGCTACTGTCATCAAGGTCAGCCTCTGATGGTTACTGAAAATTCTTTTGCTCCTGTGTGCCACGGTCTTGCTGGGCACTTGAACCTGCTGCTGGCGCTAGCCCCGCTTGCATCACTGCAACACCCAAACGCTCAGCACCATCAGCACGTGTGAGCAGCGGCTGCCAGCCCCAGTCACCCCTTAAGGCTTCTCCACTGCCCCCTGCTCCTGAGGGGCGGTCTGGGCTTGCAGCCGTCACTTGCACCCACTGCCAGCGTTGGCCCTGCTCGCACCCACAGCTGGAACTGGAGCCACTGCTCATACCCACTGCTGGCAACAGAGCCGCTGCTTGCACCCACAGCTGGCGCCTGACACCGGTCCCAATTGCTTGGTGCCATCAGTGGGTGCAAGTGGTGGCTGCTGGCCCCAATCGCCCTTGAGGGCTTCTCCACCTCCCCCTGCTCCTGAGGGGTGATTGGGACAGCAGCCATCGCTCACACCTACTGACAGCCAGCTCCGCTTGCTGGCAGGGGGTGCAAGAAGGGCCGGCACCACGTGGGAGTGGAGGTGGCGGGAGTGGGGCTGCTGGCAGACTGGGGACTGGGGGCTGCGGTGGGAGGGTCTGAGCGGGGATGTGGAGGATGGGCCGAGACCCGCTCCTGTGCCCACTGCAGCTTCAAGGCCCACAGTTCCTTTCAAGGTACATGAATTCATGCACTGGACTCCTAGTGTTTAAATAATATATGTAATTATTTTTAAGAAGTATTTTGGGTATATATATATATATATATATATATATATATATATATATATATATAAAGCTAATTTGCAAAGTGTCCCCTCAGGAGTTCAATCACTCGCTATGATGTGTGCTGACCACCAGAGGATGGCACGGAACGAAGGAAGGCCCCGACCAGCAGCTGGAAGGCCCTGATCGGCCCTGATCACCAGCCAGACTTAGGGACACTACTCATGCAAGAATTTCATGCACCCGGAATCTAGTATCTTATAATTTATGATCTCTAGTATTTTCTTTGTCACTCATCTTAGAATATTTGGTAATTTCTCTCATAATTGCATCATGATTTCTTTTTCATTTATGAGTTATAACAATGTTAATTTATTTTTATCTAAGTATTAGAGGAATATGACATTTTAAAATCAAATCATTGCATTATTGTCATAGAATGTGTCATACTCAATGTTGATTATTTGTAATATATTTGCTCTTCCTTCAAGGATTAATATGCTATTAGTTTTTGCCAATGTTTTATATGTGCTTAAAAATATGCATTCTCTAATTTTTGGAAGTACTGTTACTATATGTGCCTATTACATCAATTTTAATGCTAGGATTATTTGCATTCATTATATCTTTTAACTTTTAACATACCTGGTCTCTCTCTTTCTGAGAAAAACATGTCAGAAGTTTATTTAATCAGTTGTTCTTTCATTCAGTTACTATTTAGTGGGCAATTCAAATATGTCATATGAAGTATAATTGGTGGGAAATCCATTATTTCAATCCCTATGTCCTCAAAACTTGAAATCATGCACACATGTACAATTCAAAATGACAAAATGCTTACAATGACCTACAAGGCTATTACTATTTGAAATGGAAATGATTGCAGAGTTGTTTTGAGTACAGGAAGACAATAAGCTGACTTTATTTTGAAAAGATCACTATCAGCTATTATGGAAATTATTTAGGATGCTGTTGAAATAGTTCTGATGAAGGATGATGGTGCCTTGGTTCACGGAGATAGGGAGAGAATGTTGAGGTATGATTATATTCTCTATGAATTTTGAAATAATGCTAATGGCATGTTTTCTTGAATTGGATGTGTGTATCAAGTTTTTCTAGTGCCTGTGCAGCTAGAAATATGGGTGTCCCAGTTATATTCTATGATTGTATAATAATCTATCAAATTACTGAATCTTAACTTATGTAACCTATTCTTATTATTTCCAAACATTTATGTGCCGATATATTTTAAGTGTTTATTGTAATAGCATATTTTATTATGTTTTGCATTTTTGTAGAATCTGTAATCAGTCTTTTAAGGAAAGAGTATAATCTAATTACATATATTTTAGTTTCTATTATATTTAGGCTTATTTATGTTTTATATGCTATTCTCTGTTTGTTTTTCTTTCCCCTGTGACTTGTATTCAATCAACTAAGGCTTTTTTTCTCTCTTTTTTCTAATTTACTTAATGTCTTTATCTGCTATATTTATTTATTGCATTTCTAAAAATAACATATGAAATCAAAGCCTAACTATATGAATTCCATGATCAAAACATGGACTGAATTTGAGATGCTTTTTTTCTCTAAGGGTAAATTGAAGCGCCATTGCTAGGTATGGCAATTAAAGTTAAATAGAAGCAAGTAACATACGAAATGTTCCCTTTCATCTCACCAAAAGACATGTATTAGATTGACCTACACAATTCTATTTTGAACCCTTGTGTTGCACCATTATGATGACTGTATTTAAAAAAAAAATGGATAACAAATATTCAGAATCTTTTTTTTCATCTGTGATAATGCCATTTAATGGAAACTTGTGAAAGACTTTGAAATAGACCAATAACTGGTTTTTCATTAAAAAATCTATAACCCAGATGAGCTTATTAATGTATGGATTGTGTGCCTTTCATTGTTTTTGAGTTATATTACTCTTATTTTGCTACCCTGTAAGATGTAGAAAATGGATAGCAATGCTATTATTATTTTTTTCATGGAAATACAAATAAATTTGTTAGTTGGTGATACACTATATTACCTATCCCCCCAAAAAAGTTAAAATGTAATTTTGAATTTATGAAGCACATTTACTTTAAATTCCTAATTGCCTATACATGTATCTGCTTTTTGGATTCATCTTGAACCAATGTTTACATCTTATTGGTTTCTTCATTGATTAATTAAAGTAATATTTTAAATGTGTTCAATTTATATTTACATTAGAATTACAATATAGCTTTTAAGGTTTATCATTTAACAATTCATATTTAAATTAGAAGACTGGGTATAAAATTAAAAGTTTTTTGGGGCAATGGCGGGATAAGGACATATATGTAATACTGTAATCAATAAAGACAAAATTTTTAAAAATTGAAAGTTTTTCTTTTTCGTCTTTTTAAAATTAAAGACATTGATTTTGTTTTGTTTTGTTTTTTGAGCACCCTATGTTGCAATAGAAATTCTGTTCAGATGTTTATTCTTTATATATAGGCTTTCATCCTTTATTTGGAAGTTTTGATTATTTTGTAATATATAAATAGAATGTATCATTTATAACCTCTTCTTTTCAGCACAGCAGATTCTTTATGTTTGAAACCTTGGTTTTCTCTTCAAATCAGAGAAATATTATTCTAGCACTATTTTATTATTTAGTTTGTTTTATTCTCTACATGTTCTCAGCTATAGAGCTTTTATATTTATTGATTGTTTTTTTCTTTCTGTTCAAGTACATTGCTACTGGTTGAAGCTAATATGTGGTGAAAAGTGACTGAACTTTAATTTAAAATCTAGAAGCTTGTCCCTTATCATCAAAACTTTTAAGTTATTTTCTCTATTGTCTTATAGTACACAGAGCTATAAACAGGAAGCTTGTAGTGGTTAGTGGATTCTGGAGCCAGCTGTTTATCCTACTAAGGCCATAGAGATAAAAAAAATCTGAAGAAAATGGAATTTCCTTTCCTATTCTACTAAGGCCCTACTTTCACATTTTCTCATTTTATTTTCTAGAAAAAAAAAACAAAAAACAAACTGTACCATGTGATCATATAAGTCTCCTTATAAGAGCTACATTAACCTGAAACAACTTAACCTGTTTAAAATCTAATCTAATAAAAGAGAAACATGCAAATTGACCACACCTCTGCTACGCCCCAAGCCACGCCTACCAGCCAATCAGAGTGACTATATGCAAATTAACCCAACCAAGATGACGGCTGGCAGCCACCGAGCTGGAGCAAGCAGGAGGCTTGGTTGTCCGGGCGATGGAGGAAGCCAAGCTTCCCGCCTGCCCTGAGCTGGCTATGGCCTCTGTTCATGGCAACAAAGTTTCAATTATAGAAGACAAATAAACCCCAGATACCTTCCTCCAGCCAGCCTCCACTGGGAGCTTGGGTGGCTGGGGGCACTGGCCAGCCTGCAAACAGCCATCAGCCCTTCACCCATGATGGCCACACCCTCATGGGGTGAGGGTCCCTGCTGGAGGGCTTAGCCAGCCTGAAAACGGCCCTCAGCCCCTCATCCAGGCTGGCCAGGAACCCCAGAAGGACGCCCCCCACCCTTAAGGGGCTGTGGCCAGTCTTCAAAGAGCCATCAGCCCCTTACCCAGGCTGGCCAGGCACTCCTATACAGTGGGGCATTGACTTATGAGTGTCCCAACTAACGAGATTTTTGAGATATGAGCCATCTTTTGGCCAATTTTTTGCTTTGAGTTGCAAGCTAAAATTTGGGATACGAGCCAGCTTCAGATACCCCACCACTAGTTGGCGCAGCGAACATCACAGTGAACACCAGAACATCAGCCCAGCATCACGTGTCTCACTCGTTCACTTTATGATTTGACATACAAGTAATTTGAGTTACGAGCTCCGTCATGGAACGAATTAAACTCGTAAGTCAAGTCCCCACTGTATAATAAAAAGGTAATATGCAAATTGACCCTAACAGCAGAATGACTAGGAATGACTGGTCACTATGACACACACTGACCACCAGGGAGCAGACGCAGGAGCTGCCCCCTGGTGGTCAGTGCGCACAGGGGGAGCTCTGCTCAGCCACAAGCCAGTACAGCGGTGGTGGTGGGAGCCTCTCCCGCCTCCTCATCAGCGCTAAGGATGCCCAACTGCAGTTTAGGCCTGCTCCCTCCTGGCAAGTGGACATCCCCTTAGGGCTCCTGGGCTGCCAGAGGAAGGTCTGGATTCCAGCTTAGGCCCAATCCCCCAGGGAGCAGGCCTAAACCAGCAAGTGGTCATCCCCCGAAGGGTGTCAGACTGCAAGAGGGCACAGGCCGGGCTGAGGGATTCCCGAGTGCACAAATTTTTGTGCACTGGGCCTCTAGTCTTATATAATAAAATGGTAATATGAAAATTGACCCTAATGGCAGAACAACCAGAAAGACCACTCGTCTAGACACTATGAGGTGCACTGACCACCGTTTCCTCCCTTTTCCTGGCTGGCATGGTACCCATTTCCTGATGGCGAACAGGAAATTGGGGGGTGGGTTTTGGGGGCCGCAGACAGTCCCAGGCCAAGACCCTTGCCCCAACAGTCTTTCCACACATAGAAGCCAACCTCCTGCTGGCAGGTTCTGATTGCCCTATGGCGAATGAGGACAGCCATTCCCACCTTCTCGTGGGGCTGGCGAGAAGGCGGGAATGGCTGACCTCTTGGTCTCTCCCCCTGCTGGCAGGCTGATTGCCCTATGGCAAATGGGGAACCGGGAGTGTGTGGGGGCAGGGCCAGCAACAGACAGCTGGGGAAGATGGCCCTGATTGCAGGCTAGGACTAGGGACCATACCATGCATGAATTTCATGCACCGGGCCTCTAATATTTCAGAGAGGGATAGATAGAAACATCAATGATGAGAGAGAATCATTAATTGGCTGCCTCCTGCACGCTCCCTACTGGGGATTGAGCCCGCAACCCAGGCATGTGCCCTGATGGGAATTGAACTGATACCTCCTAATTCATAGGTTGACACTCAACCATTGAGCCACACCAGCTGGGCTAAAACACAAACAACTTAACCCTTAATTGTCTAGTAAGAGAATTAAGTCAATACCAGAGAAGTTTGAAATTGCCACTCTACTTAAAAAATAAAACCACGAAATAAAACACAAATTCAGACAGGGAGCTCTCCATTTAGAGAGAAAGTACAGGTAAAACAGGCATGAATACAACATATTGGAGGGAATTAAGCATTTATCAGGAATCAATAAAAACTCTTTTATTAAAAGCTGTTATTTGAGCAACTGTATAAACGAGAATAAAATAAGGTACTTTGAGTGCTGAAGCAATAAGTCTAGGGAAATATATAGGTCACAGTATTTAGAAAATAAGGAAAATATTATCAACTAGGTCAGAACCATTTCCTTAGCCATGCTGGTTATCACTAGATACTAAGAGGAAAGCTAGTATCTGAAATGAGAATCTTATGTGCATCCTTTATATTTTTTGTGTGTAAAAGTTATAATCTACACTTGACATAGTTCCTCTTATAAATGTCAGTCTAGTCATTCCTTTGGTAGTCTTTGAAAGCTCAGAATATAGAAAGAAAAAAACAAACCTACTAATTTAGGATACAAGTACATAGCTCTCCACGTATTTAAGTCTGAATGGGGAGGACCCCTCATGACACTGTAGGCGGGATTCTGCTGCCTAGAGCAGGCAAAAATAGGGAAGCAGTAGAGTAATCTTGGAGAATTTTTTTGAGCAATTTTGCCTTACTGTGTCACATCTATTTATTTGTGTAGACATTAGATTGACATAGGAAAAATTTAAATGTGACTATTATACTTTTGATTATCAGTTGGTAAAGACTATCTGATTTATCTTTACACATTGCCACCAGCAACTTTCTTACTCTCTATGCACTACAGCAAATATATCTCTAGTATGGGGATTTTGATGACATCCACTCAGAGATTTTGCTAAGAGTAAAAGAATAAAAAAATAACTTATAATATACACCGTGAAGCATTAATGTTAACTGACTAAACATTTCCATGGTAAGTCTAACATGCTTTTCTAATGGGTGTCTAATTTTACACTTGGGTTTAAAAACATGTATGACAAAGTTTATTGGTAACTTTAAATTATTGATAATTGTTTCTGATTTTATTTTCCAATTTGGATTCTTACAGTGCTTTCCTAGTCCTCTATCTTTTCCTTCTCCTTAAGTCTGTTTGCTGATTCTCAAGGACTGAAGCAGAAGGTAAATGTTCTGTCTTGGCTTAACTAGCCCCTCAGGAGTGCTTCAGAGGTAGGAGAAAAAAAAGAGCACACGACTCAGTGAAGGACAAAGGAAAAAAGGACTATGCATGGTGAAAATCAACTTATGATGCCTGGTCCCTTGTGATACATTCCGACACCTTACTGAAAACTAATAGCAGGTATTCTGAAAGTTTCATCTCTGTGTTCCTACTAAGCCCAAATTTAGTTCTTAAGCCTAATAATGATATGCCACATAGAAAATACACAATCCCTCCATAATTTTGGCCCTTGTTAGGTTGTGATTCATTACTTTCTGCTAGTTAAGATTTAGTTAAGATATTTCCAATGGGCCCAGTTTTAAAAGTCTAGTAGTGGAAAGAAACAGGACTTGTTCCAACAATTTATTTTTTAAAAAATTCAAACAACTGTCCTAAAATTTATTTAGTTCAATAAGGAATATAATTAGAAATTCCTATAGTAAATATGGACAGATAATAGTATTTAGCAAATGTATTTAATTTATTTAAAATTTTCACTTACCAGATATTTTTGAGCCTACTATGTATTACATTATGAAGGCAAGGTTAATCTTTTCATTTAGTAGACATAATCTAATAAGGAATTTGATTTTCTCTCTTTCTTACTCTCTCACTTTCCCGCTCTAAATCTTTCTCATCCTCTACCCTCCACCCCTAAACACACACATTATTCTAGATTGAATGAGAAAAATACATGTGTGTTTTTTTTAAAGAATGTTTTAACATAATTTGAATTAAGTGATTTCAATTGTATGGTCAAAGTCTTTGTTGAGGAGTTAATCTTTAATTTCCACTGAAGTTTGATACAAAATTAAGGAAACATCTTTGCAAAGTTACAAGCAAGCAGAACAGAAGCACTACCTCAATGTCAGGGATTTTTTTTAAATCTATATACTATTTTTAAAATAAGACACATGCTGAAAAAGATTCCTACAATAAAATAGTCAAGAAAGTTAAAATTATATCAAGAGTCATTTTATATAGCAGCTACCTAATGATGGCTGGTTTCAAGGGATACATCATCTCCAGCATCAATTTACAACGACTAATTTTTATGATTGTTATCCTATATAATAGAAGCCTAATATGCAAATCGACCAAAGGCAGAACGACTGGTCTCTATGAAGTGCACTGACCACCAGCGGGCAGACGCTCAACACAGGAGCTTCCCCCAGTCTGCAGGCCCCAGGCCAGCCAAAGCGGGTGCCAGTGGGGATCCCAGATCACTCCACCAGTCACCTCACAGATTGGCCCTGATTGCTGCCAGGCCTAGGGACCCTGCCCGTGCACGAATTTCATGCACCTGGTCTCTAGTTCCGTATAATTGAACTTTCTATCAAAAGAGTGAAATATCAGTCATAGGTGCTTTTAACTACCTGTTCCTTGTTCAAAACCAACTGATAAAAATGTACATGGCATTTTTACTAGGTGAGTACATTGATGCCATAGAACCTTGGAATATTAAATTGCAATATATGTTGAACCAAACTTTACCTAATATGTGAATGTTAAATGCAGGCAGATCAAGGTTATGTGACTGGTGCAAAGTTATTAGGCAATTTAGTCATATGACCTGCCCTCAAAACATGTTTTTCCAATCTCAACCTGTGGCAATTTTCAGTAAGTAATTGGAAGACCATAAGGAAGAAACACTTCCATTTCCAAGTATGTCTCTATTGATAAACTTAAAAAAGAAAGACAGATTGTGATAGGGATTAATTTTTATATTTCATGACAGTTATTGAAAATAGATTTAATGACATTAAGAGACAAATAATTTTCTCTCTAAAATAAGTGGTAATTTTAAATTTTTGATTATTATATTTCTCTTTTTAAAATAAACAGTACTGCCCAAACCGGTTTGGCTCAGTGGATAGAGCGTCGGCCTGAGGACTGAAAGGTCCCAGGTTTGATTCCGGTCAAGGGCATGTACCCGGGTTGCGGGCACATCCCCAGTAGGGGATGTGCAGGAGGCAGCTGATCGATGGTTCTCTCTCATCGATGTTTCTCTCTATTTCTCTCCCTTCCTCTCTGTAAAAAATCAATAAAATATATTTAAAAAAAATAAAATAAAAAAATAAACAGTACTTTTAAGGAAAAATTCAACACAGAAAAATATAAAGGTTATGTAAAATTGTTAATTTGGTTGCTTAAAGCTTAGTGTATCATTCACATATTTATTGTATTAATCTAGTTACATCAGACAAAAAAAACATTTAACAAGTTTCATTAGCTTTACAAGGTGGAAGATATAATTTAAAATTATATTTACAAACCTAGAATGACAAAATAATCTTAGAACTTTTTAAGGTACATTTTCTTTCAAGACCATATGGCATGACCTTGTTTTCCAAATACATTTATTTAATACATTACTCAAATGCAAAGACACTCAAAAGTGAATGCAATATAATCATCCACCTAAAACTTTTCAAACAAAAGACCTTAAGATAAAATAAAACTATAGAGATGCAACATTTATCATTGACTTAGGATTAATTAATCAATATAAAACTTAAAACTCACTACTTGTAGGATACTGGTACCAATTGGAATCTCTAAATAAGGAAAAATAGGCTCTGTGTCCTTTGAGATTTTGGTTAGGAAAAAACAGCACACAGGCCCAGGAGTGTATTTCCTCTTGAATTAATTAGCAGCTCCATCATTTTCTAGTCCTGTCACTTTGGGCATCTTTTCTGTCTTAGCTTCTTCATCTGAAAAACAAGTAATGTTCACTTATATGTATTGTGACAATTAATGAAATATTCCCTGATGAAGATTTTGACACAATATTTGGCCCATGATAAACTCAATAAATTACCATCTTAGAGGTGGTCAACAAACTCATATACTGATGCACTTCAGGTAATGTAATGCATATTGAGGGTTAATCTCTAGACACTGCTTTGGAAGAAAAGCAGTCATATGGCTTGGAAAAAGAAAAAGATATGAAAGGCACTGCAAGGTGAATTAATATTTGTGGAAAGTACTCTCTTCTGTAAAACCCACATCCTCAAACCGTCAGAGCAGCAAATGTGGTTTATTCTGATAATGCCTAGTAAGTGTGTTCACCTTTGCTTCGATAAAGACAATGGATGAATTATAAGAAAAGTATTTGCAATCTCTTTCTTATTGATTTTGACCTCCCACTTGGTACTATATTGCATTTTGATTTTGGAAATCTACCCGACTGCTGCAACTGTCCTACAGTAGGATGGCTATGTCTTCTAATTGCCAAAGCCAACGGACCATTCTTAGTGCTGATCTAATGGTATTTGCATGCGGTGATGGCTACGCTTCTGCTCTAATGTCTCCTAGCTCAGGCACTTTACTTATCCTATCTGTGCTTTGAGTTTTCTTCTCTCTAAAAAGGATTAAGTAACAGGACCTACATGAAAGTTCTTTGTTTTTTAAAAAAATATATTTTATTGATTTTTTACAGAGAGGAAGGGAGAGGGATAGAAAGTTAGAAACATCGATGAGAGAGAAACATCGATCAGCTGCCTCCTGCACACTCCCTACTGGGAATGTGCCCACAACCAAGGTACATGCCCTTGACCAGAATCGAAACTGGGACCTTTTAGTCCACAAGCCGACACTCTATCCACTGAGCCAAACTGGTTAGGGCTGAAAGTTTTTTTTAATAGTTAAAAGAATTAATACTTGTACAGTACTTACACCACCTGGTATATTAGTAATCATTCAGTAAATGTTACTGATTATTGATACTGATCTCCTATGAAACTGCTAATTGTTGGTTCTCCTCATATCTCTTTGACCACTTTCTGGCTGATCCATTTGACAAGAAAAATTATTGAACACTGAGATTATGTTCTTACTCTTTCCTTTATTCTGTTTTTATTTGTATCTGTCTCCATAAGTGAACTCTTTTATTCTCAATATGCCTGTATATCCATTGGAAATCTTTTACACAGTAAGTCTAAAATCAAGTCATCATTTCTTGATCTAAAATAACTCTTTCATTTTATTACTTTACTAGAGGCCTGGTACAAGGATTTGTGCACATCTAAAGGAAATTAATTAGAAAGTGGCCGGCAGGGTGGGACTGGGCAAGACGGGCTGGGTACACCCTGGTGCCAACCTCCCAAGGTCCCTCCCCAGCTGGTCACACCTGGGGCAGTGCCAGGGCTCAAAGAGCATCTGTGGAGTGAGCAGGATCCCTATGGCAGGTGGAGTCCCTTGGCCTAGCCTGCAAGGATTGGGTTGAAACTGGCAGTCCAGGAGTGTGAGAGCGTACTTCGCAAAGTTGCTGTCGCTGGGCAGCTCCTGTGTTGAGCGTTTGCCTCCTGGTGGTCAGTGCACATCATAGCTATGGGTCAAAGCGTCTGCCCCCTGGTGGTCATTGTGCATCATAGCTACAAGTCAGACAGCCGCTTAGGCATATATATATATATATATATATATATATATATATATATATATATCTCCTATCTAATCAAAGAGAAACATGGTAATTAGCCGTACATCCGCTACCCTTCCCATTGGCTAATCAGGGCGATATGCAAATTAACTGCCAGCCAAGATGGCGGCTGGCAGCCAGGCAGCTTGAAACTAACATGAGGCTTGCTTGCTTCAGTGACGGAGGATTCCAACGTTCCCTGCCTGCCGCTGCCGGCCTCTGACCTTGCAGTTTGAAACATTGTTACAAATATAGAAGCTAAACAAAACCCCAGAAACCTGCTTTCAGCCAGCCAGGATCTCAGAGCTGGAGTTGATACAGTGTTTCGATCATAGAACCCAAACAAACCAGATACCTGCTTTCAGCAGCAGAGGCCTCAGAGTTGGAGCCAGAGCTAAAGCTGGCCCAGAATAAAAAAAAAAGAAAAAAAGGAGCGATTGGGAGCTTCAGTCACCTGCCAGCCTGAAAACAGCCCTCAGCCCCTCAGCCAGACTGGCCAGGCACCCCAGTGGCGACCCCCACAGTGAAGGGTGTGTGACCGGCTGCAAACAGCCATCATCCCCTCACCCAGGCTGGCCAGGCACCCAAGTGTGGACCCCCACCCTGATCCAGGACACCCTTCAGGGCAAACCAGCCAGCCCCCATCCATGCACCAGGCCTGTATCTTATATAGTAAAAGGGTAATATGCCTCCCAGCACCGGGATCAGCGGAGCCGCGAGGTCTCCCAGCACCAGGATCAGCGTGACAGGGGGCAGCGCCCAAACCCCCTGATCAACCCTTCTCTGTGCCTGATAGGGGGGAGCTCCCCAACCCCCTGATTGTCCTGCGGCTCTGTGTGTGACAGCGGGTGGGGCCACAACCTCCCTATCCGCCCTGCTCTGTTCGTGACAGGGGAAGGCTCCCCAACCCCCTGATCAGCCCTGCTCTGTGCCTGATAGGGGGGAGCTCCCCAACCCCCTGATCGCCCTGAGGCTCTGTGTGTGACAGGGTGCAGCGCCCCAACTCTCCTATTGGCCTTGCTCTCTGTGTGACTGGGTACGGAGCCCCAACCCCCCTGATGGGCCCTGCTCTGTGAGTGACAAGGAGCAGCGCCCCAACCCCCCTGATTGGCCCTGCTCTGTGCATGACAGGGGGTGGCGCCACAACCTCCCCATTGACCCTGCCTTGAGTGTGACAGGGGGCAGTGCCCCAACCCCCCAATCGGCCCTACCCTGAGCGTGACTGAGGGTGGCATCTCAACCTCCCGATCCACCCTGCTCTGTGCATGACAGGGGGCGGCACCCCAACTCCCCAATCGGCCCTGCTCTGAGCCCGACCAGGGGCTGCACCTAGGCATTGGGCCTGCCTTCTGCCACCCGGGAGCAGGCCTAAGCCAGCAGGTCCCGAGGGGTCCCAGACTGCGAGAGGGCACAGGCCGGGCTGAGGGACCCCCCGCCCCTGCCCCCCGAGTGCACAAATTTTTGTGCACTTGGTCTCTAGTCCTATCTAATAATAGACAAAGATGCAAATTGACCATACCTTCTCTATGCCCACCATCGGCTAATCAGAGTGATATATATATATATATATATATAAAAGTGGAGTAATTTAAGTCATAACATTCACTTATTCTTGTTTAAAGATACCATATTAACAATGATAATTATAGCTAATATAATTTGAGTGTTAACTCTGGAGTAAGTACTGTGCTTAATACAGTGACCACAGGAGTTACACTTTATACACACCAACTTTTGTTTTTTCACATCCTAAAAACACCTAGGTTCTAAATTACCTGCAAATAATCTCCATCAGTGTTAATTTCTGACATCAACTCTTCCTTCAAACCTTTCTCTTGAGTCCATTCTATATACTTCTTTCTAGATGTGTGTTTCTAAAATATACACTTGGCCATATAATTTCACCACATAAAATTCTTCAATCACTTCATCCCATAACATTCATCATGAAGACATTATGTCCAGTAAATAGTTCTTTACTTTTGGTCCCTGGTTATACTTCTAATTTCATTCTTTCCATTCTTTATTGCTCTCAAGCTCTCACCAAGCAAAATGATTTCTATTTCTCTGAGTGCATGAAAAACTTTTCTATATCTCCGCTTTCTCTGTGAGCTTTCTCCTGCATAAGAAATTTTTCTCTTTCTTCCATAATGCTTCTCATTATTATAGTCAACATCTATCAAGGGCTTATACTGAGTCACACTGTTCTAAATTCTTTACACTGATTAATGCATTTGTCCTAAAAACAATACTATAAGCTTGGAGCTATTGTTAGTTTTACTTTATAGATGTGGAAACTCAAGCAAAGAAAGATTAAATAAATTTCCAAAAATAAAGAGCTACTATGTGACAGAATTCATGATCTTAATCACTCTATCATTCTTTATTTGGAATATGTCTTTTAAATGGAGAAAATACTTGAGAGATAGTTGAAAGTCTAAAATAGAAAGTCGATACTAGGAAAAGTGTAAGGCAACTATAGATTGGAAGGTAGGATGCAGTTGCTGAAAGTGTACTTAAATGAGTACATTCAATTTTTTTCTTTTTAAAATATATTTTTATTGTTTATAGTATTACACATATCTCCCATTTCTCCCCCTTCCTCCCCTTCCTCCCAGCTCCTACTCCCCCACATATTTTGATTTCCCTATTGCCCTAAAGAACATCAACACTGTAACTGAAAACAAGAAATATTATAAAATATAATGCAAATAAAGAAATCCATAAATGTTCTAATTCATGTGATTTTGGTGTATTGTGTAAGACTATGTATAACTATTATTTTGCTTTATCAGTTTTTAATTATGTTACATTAATTTATTTTACACTACAAACACTGGTGTAGTTTTTGTTGTTTGGTATTTTAATTTATTTTTAGACCTAAAAATACATTCCTTATTAAAGGCATGTATATGCTTCATATATTATATAATACTATTTAGTATATATATATTTATATTTTTATATACAATGTAATCTTAAATCTTGTTTTTCAGAGAACATTGTTTGGTCTTCTAAAATTTTTATACTTGATATTTTCATTAATCTATGTTAAAAGATAGGTCATGTGTATTCATACTTCAAGTCATATTCATCTTATAGACATACAGTATCAAGAAGAAGGAAAATCCAGCCTGGCTGGTCTGGCTCAATGGTTGAGCGTCAACCTATGAACCTGGAAGTCATGGTTGGATTCCCCATCAGGGCACATGCCCAGGTTGTGGGTTCAATCTCCAGTAGGGCTCATGTAGGAGGCAGCCAATCAATGATTCTCTGACATCATTGATGTTTCTATCTCTCTCTTCCTCTCCTTTTCTCTTTGAAATCAATAAAAATGTATTTTTAAAAAATAAGAAGCGCAATCCAGATTGGAGAATGATAAACGGATATTTTAAAGACAATAAAATGATGATGCTGATCTTTAGCATCACATTTCTTTATGTGTAAAAAAAACCAAGGGTCTAAGAAAATTTAAAAAACCATTAAAGCTCTATCTAAAAATTGGCTGCAAACATTTAAAGAGCAGTTCACTGTCTGTAATTAACGAATAACCCCCACTCTCAGCTACAAGAGGTTCCCAGTCATAATTGAGTAAAATGTGAGCTGTGCTGACTTGATCTGAATAGGAGGTCACCAAAGCAAGACAAGGAAAATTATCCAGTCAAGGCCCTTGTGTGTGAGACAGAAAGCTAGCACTATAATAATGTAGCACAGCACATTCTTAAAATACCCAAAGGCCTTTCTCATCCCAGTCTTAGCTGGTGTCTTCATTATTCTCCACATCAAAAACCTTCTGAAATGTAATATGAGGAACTGAGAGTAAGAAAGGCAGGGGGCATTGGAATAAATTATGAAGTCTGTGGTAAAATTTCTTACTCTACAAACTTTCATTTTCTTCCTCTACTGCTCCCTGTATCTCTCTCACTCGTTCCCTCTCCTCCTCCACCCCCACCACTAACTTGATTTGAATGTTTCTGTCTGTAAAAAGAGAGGAAATATTTTTAGCTTTCGGACAAAAACCTGAAGAAGGTTATCAAAACACACTGCCTGTGCCCATTATAAATGCACTCTCTCCCTGCAGCAGGTTTCTGCTGATCTTTACACACTTTATCTTATTTCCTATCCATAGTATCGGTTCTCTACATATTTTTCCAAGTCCCTATAACTCATCTTCATTTAAAAATGTATAGCCATGTCATTCATTCTCATTCTTTCTCATTCATTTACCATCCCCACTGCATCTGTACAACTTGAAACATATTCTCACTTGCCTCACTCCAACAAACCAAATACTTCCATCAACTCTGTTGCACCTTAAACTACGTTTCTTTCCCTATTCCTTCTTTCATTGTCAACATCTATACTAATAAAAGAGAAATATGTAAGTTAACCATCACTTTGCGAGGCCCACGAGCCAAATAGGAATGCATATGCAAATTAGCTGAACAAAGATGATGGCGGCCATGGAGCCAGCTGGAGTGGTCAGGAGGCTTGGGTTGTCCCTGGCAATGGAGGACACCAAGCTTCCTGCCTGCCTGGGCTGGCTGCAGAAGGATGGGCCTGTGGGAAGCGGCCACAGAGCAGGTTGGAGCATGCAGGAGGCTTGGGTCGCCCTGACAGGCTGCTGAAGAAGGGGCCTGTGGGCGGCCGCCATGGAGCCGGCCCAAGCTCATGGGAGGCTTGGATCACTGGGGATGACCCAAGCTTCCTGCCTGCCCTGGCTGGCCGCTGGAGGGGAGGCCTGCAAACAGCCCTCAGCCCCTCAACCAGGCTGGCCACACCCCCCCAGCGGGGTCCCCCACCCCAATGGGAGCATGAGCGGCCTGCAAACCACCACAGGCCCCTCTCCCAGGCCTTCCCGCAATCTGAGGGGTCCCAGATTAAGGAGGGTGCAGGCTGGGCTGAGGGACACCCCCCTTGTACAAGAATTTTGTGCACCAGGCCTCTAGTTTCCAATAAAAATGTGCATTAATAAACTAATAGCTACTATTTATTGAGTATTTTTTATGAACCTGGGATGATTCTAATAACATTTATATATGCCATTCAAATTGACCTTCATTACAAAACTTTATGATTGGTACCATCACAGCTAACCCCCATATTGGAAACTGAGGCACAGAGGAGATAAGTACTTATTCTGAAGTATTACTTTCAGTTGTATTGCTGGGATTCTCACCAAAATCTGATTCTAGGCAACCTATGGCCCAATATGCACATTCAGTTTCATCATACATCTATGGTTGTTTTTTATTTTTTAAATAAACAGTCTATAGAAAGAAACATTTTAAAAATCCCAGGGTAGAGAAAGAAATATATATATTTTTCAACCTTTTGGAGTTTTTAGCTAAGACGCCCCTGATAAGAAAAGGCAGACTAACAGGAGAAAAACAAGCAAACTTATTATCTGTACCTCATGTATACATGTGAGATACCCAGAAAAAGAGGTTAACTCCCCAAGGTGCTTATAATTCAGAATTACATACCATCTTAGGAAAAGGGCCTTATTTGTAGGTGAGAATAAACGATATTTAGGAATGATGAATGGACCATTAGAAGAACAGCTGGGACTGTGTAACAAAGTTTATCTAGATGTGATGAAACTTCTGGTCTCTCCTATGATAAAGTTAATATTTCCTGGTTGATGAAACTTCCAGGGAAGGGGTAATGACAATTGAGTTCCCTTTGTTTGATCTGCCTTCAGGCAGCTAGAAGAGTTCAGAGAAAGCTTCTCCCTGCATTTGTGTGTGTGTCTTTATGTGTGTGTGTGTGTGTGTGTGCGCGCGCGCACGTGTGTGTGTGTGTTTTGTGTGTGTGTTTTAATTTCTACAGATTAAAATAATCAAAGTAGCATATTTCAGTGTGGCATGTCCTGAACTCCTGCAGCCATATTTTGGAGTGGCATAATCTGCTAACCTTCACCAGTAAACTCCTCAAAGACAAATCAATCCTTATTGTCTATATTCTTTTTTTAAAAATATATTTGTTCATTGATTTCAGAGAGGAAGAAAGAGGGAGAGAGAAATAGAAACATCAGTGATGAAAGAGAATTACTGATCAGCTGGCTCCTGCACACCCCCTACTGGGGATGGAGCCTGCAACCTGGACATTTGCCCTGACCAGGAATGGAACTATGATCTCCTGGTTCATAGGTCAACACTAAACCCCTGAGTCATACTAGCTGGGCCACGGTCTGTATTCTTGATCAAGATGTCCATCCCTGGTGTCATGAGTTTCTGATGATTCTGTAATAGAAAGTATGTTAATACTAAACCTCCTTACAATATGTGTTCTTTTTCCCCCTCAGATTCCTCTTTTTCTTTCTACCTTCTTCTCCTACTCAGGTCACACTTACGTATCTGCGCCATCTTTCTGTATGCATTCTACCTTGGGATTGCATCTATATTCCTGGTTTCAAAATTATGTATATTGTGATAGTTCTCAAATTGATTTCTCCACCTCTTAAACATTTTGTAAGTGCTATTTTATTTTTTATTTTTTTTTTTTTAGCTCTGTTGAGTGTTGAGTGTAAAACATAGAACAGGTCTGAGAGTTTGCTAAATGCATCAAGCTTTCTCTTTTACCTTTTCCTTTGGTTCAACTACCCTTCTCCTCCATTCTTGTATATCTGGTTAGTTTCATGTTATTTTTGAAATTCAACTTTAAAAAAGTATTTACCACTCACATCTAACGCTCTGTGTCAAGGCCTCTAGTAGCTCTATAAAATTTCCTCTTGATCCTTCCTTATAAAAGTCATGACTTTTCTGTGTGCAGAATACTTCCTAGAGTAAAGAGTGCATTTCCCAATTTCTTTTCCAGTCAGGAGAGGGCATCTGAGATATTCAAGTAAAAAGTATAAAAAAATTAGAATATGACCAGGCCTTTTTAGTACATGTCTCCTGCTCCTTGGCTAGAAGGCAGACATGACGGTGAGAGACCGAGAGATTGAGCGGCCATCCTGGATCATGGGGCACCAGTCACACAGAGCAAATGTTCCACCACATTCTCTCTATCATTTCAGAGGTTCTTTCTCCTCAATTTTTAACATCATCTAGCATACTGAATCAGGTAGGTCATGCCTGTGAGGCTGATGCAAAGTGGCCTAACAGTAATTACATTTCTTAAAAGAAATAGAAAGGCATTTTTCACTGCAAATATAATTCATGATGGCCATTCAGATTCATTAAGTTCAAACTCTCTAGTCATTGGGTAACCTTGGGCCAGTGATGGTGAACTTTTTGAGCTTGGCGTGTCAGCATTTTGAAAAACCCTAACTTAACTCTGGTGCTGTGTCATATATAGAAATTTTTTGATACCTGCAACCATAGTAAAACAAAGACTTATAATTTTGATACTTATTTTATATATTTAAATGCCATTTAACAGAGAAAAATCAACCAAAAAAATGAGTTCGTGTGTCACCTCTGACACGCGTGTCATGGGTTCGCCATCACTGCCCTAGGATGTAATCTAGAGCATATACATATGAACCAGTTTGGACAATTCATTCATAAGCACACCCATTCCCGGGTTTTTCTGACCAGGACTAAAAGACAAATCTCTTCTGCTTCCCATAATTCTTGAGAAATGTGTCACATGGCTACACCAGGCATCCAGGTGAGCTTGGAAATGCAGGACAGACATATGTTCAGGAGGGTGGACTTAGGAACCCTCAGGACTGTGTGCTATATCCTTTTATTATTTACCTTATTTATTTTATTATTTCTCTGAATTTGATGGAGAACTGCCACACAGGCAGAGAATTTGTTCTGTTCTTCTCCATGGTATACCGCCAGTGCCTGTGGGAGGACCAGGTACATAGTAGTTACTCAATTTTTATTGGTTAAATAAATTAATCAGTGAATTAATTAATATACTGTATGGATTTTATTGATAGTCTTGGCCCTCATATAACAAAATTTACACATAGTACAACAGTGCTGCAATGGGGTGCACATATTCTTTTGTATAAGTGTTTTAGATTTCTTTGGATATATTCCCAGAAGTAGAATGGATGAATCATAAGGCAGTTCCATTTTTAATTTTTTGAGAAAACCTATATAATTGTATTAATCAATGTCACCCCAACACATTCAATAACATTTTTTTAAAAAGATGGGAAAAAAGCCAAACCCGTTCATGGAGGAAATCAATAATGAACACACAGAAGCTAAAAGAAAAATTTACACAGAATAGTTTCCAGTTTCAGAGTCTAAGGAAATGGCTGGCTTCATCAAAGACATTTTAGACATCTTAAACTTATAGTGTTTTCATGTTAGGAACTTCCTTTTAGTACATTATATAACTAATCCTCTTTTTGAACATCTGAACACTTTTTGATAGCATTAAAATTCAGGTGCTTTGCTGCATCCATTATAAGCAGCCTTTTAAATTGCATTATAACCCTCTGGAAACATATTGTAATTGAATGAAAAATGTTGCATTGTGTTCTTAATTTATATTATCCACAAAAAATATTTAGACATTAAACTGCTAATGATTTGTTTCCCACAATTGCTATTATTATTTATTATTAAAGTAGACCCTCAGTAATTTACACTAATAACTGGGAGACTCACTAGAGATTACTGAATTTGGCAGATCAGTTAGTGAACAAATAAATATGAAAAACATCAATGCTGCTGTACCACAAAATGTGCTTTATTCATTATTTTGATAAGTGTAGTTTAATTATAATCATCTATGGTAATGTTTCACAGTATGCTAATAAACACACTGCCATATTTTATGAAATTAATGAAGTCTTAGAAAAAATTGTTTGCTAATCTGTCCCAGTTTTAGGAGAAAAATATAAATCAGTGATTGAGTATGTTTTGTATTACTTTTCTTGGTACTACTTTTAGTCTAAAAAACTAGATCTCATATTATGTGGTATTAGTTTACTCATTCTATGGTTATTTGTCTACTTTCCCTACTAGAAAATAAGGTTCATGAAAACATGTTTGCCTCATTTCACACACATTGCACATGCAATGCACAGTATGTATCAGAGTATGTGTTACATAGGTATTTAATACTTTGAAAATAGAAAGATATTCAATACAAATTTGAAAGACCTATTAATTTAAATATACATGTTAATCTCTGTCCCTGATCATGTATGCTTTTAGAGACCCTAGGGCCTAGGGGAATAAATTGTGTCTATTTTAATTGTTAGCAATCTTCAATCACTTCCTTTTCAATGTCAAATATCATATATAGAAATACAATCATTGCTAAATTATAAAGGGGTTGGTTTTGTTGTTTGTTTGGTTTTGTTATGTTTTCCCTGTGGAATCATCAAAGAGTACCAATAGCTTTTAATCACACTTCAAAATTTCTATATTTAAAGGGGTAATTAATTTTTATAACCCGGTGTGTGTTTTTAAATTGATTTTAAAGAGAGAAGAATGGAGAGGGAGAAGCAGAGGAAAAGAGAGAGAGAGAGGGAGAGAGAGAAATATGAGAGAGAAATACCAATTGGTTGTTTCCTGTATGTGCCCTGATCGGTGATCAAACCCACAACCTAGGTATGTGCCCTGGCTGGGAATTTAATCCTGGACCCTTCAGTGCACAGGATGATGCCCAATCAACTGAGCCACATTGGCCAGGGTGTAACCTAGATTTATTAGTTGATTCTTGCAAAAGTTTGAGAGATCATCCATTGAGTGATTGTTCATTGTGCTAAGAAAACAGAAGAAAAGAAAGTAAAGTCTTTGTCCTCATAGAGCAGTGATGGCGAACCTATGACATGCATGTCAGAGGTGACACGTGAACTCATTTTTTTGGTTGATTTTTTCTTTGTTAAATGGCATTTAAATATCTAAAATAAATATAAAAAATGTAAGTCTTTGTTTTACTATGGTTGCAAATATCAAAAAATTTCTCTATGTGACACGGCACCAGAGTTAAGTTAGGGTTTTTCAGAATGCTGACACGCCGAGCTCAAAAGGTTCGCCATCACTGTCATAGAGCATATTTTCTAGGTGGGAAGTCAGACAGTAAATGACATACACAAGTAGAACAATTATTGGTTACAGAATAACATGTGATGAAGGGAAAAATAAGCAAGGGAGAAGAGAAGTTGTATTGGGTGCAGTTTCAGGAAGTAAGCCAGTGAGGTGACATTTGAGAGAGGACCTGAAGGAAGTGAGGGGGCAAATTGTGCTTTGGTCTAAAAGGAGAGCCTTCTAGCCAGAGCTTTGCAAGAGCACAGGCCCTGAGGCAGGAGCGAGGGGTGTGTTTGAAGAAACGGCCACCAGTATTACTGGCAAATAGTGTGGAAGATGAAAATGAGCAGGAAATGAGTCAGTGAAATGACGGGGAGCTGGAGTGAGTGGTATGGAACCTCGTTCTTTCTTAGAATAACATTCTAATTCATATTTCTCATATCTTTAAGTCACTGTTCAGTATGTATGTTATTAACTTATTTGTTTCTGGAATTAGCAATGTTTACCTTATGCAGAGGTACAAACTAATTATGGTATATTCAAGAGATACACTTATTCAGAAAAAAATTTCTTACCCAATACTTCCTCAAGGTTGACAATCAGTTAAAATAAATAATATTATCGTGTTATGTTTTCACATTATATATTTTATAAATGTAAGTTAGAATAGGAAAAAATGTCTTAAACAAAATCTCAAACCCAGATTATATGACACAAAGTAATGACTTTGATTATATAAAAATTAAGATTTTTGTTTTGCTGAGAAATCATTAACAAAGTAAGAGATGAAGAGGATAAGAGAAGGCATTTACAGTTTCAGAAATCTTGTGTATATTGTATCAGCAATAATAGACACCGATTCTAAAAGAAAAATGTACAAGAAATAAGAACATCATAATTTATGTAAGTAAAGCAATCTGTGGGAAAAGAAAGTGTTAATATTATTTTGAAAAAAAATGCTTAAAATGCTTGGAAATGAGAGGCATGAAATTTAAGTTTTGCAGTTATGATGCCAAAAAACTATTAGACTACTAGTAGCAAAAATTAGGAAACTGGATAGCATCAAGTGTTGACAGGGCAGAACATATATAGGAATGCTTTTATCCTATGGGATTGTAGAATTGTGAAGAAATTTGGAATAATGTGTCACTGAAAATTCACAGTCAGTATTCATCCAAACTTAATTATAGCAATTCCTATCATGGACTTATATCCTGAAGCAATTTTCCATACTTAATAAAAGAACAGGTAGAAATTTTTTTTATTACAGTAATAATTTAGTAAGTCACACCTAATAGGTGTCCGCCATCAAATGCATATCATGGAGTAACTGCACAAGATAGAAGCAGCAGCTTGGATGTATACATAAAAACATGAATGAATAATTCAAAAATAATAGAAATTACAGTAACATTTATGTGAATTAGAAATTACTTATATTCAAAGCAATACACATTTTTCAAGAGCACATGTAAATGAGAAAGAGGAACATGAAAGTAAGATATGGATCTAGAAAAGAATGTTTTAAATTACTATTTTTTTCTCTTCATGCTAAAACTCTACCTGAAAATATCCTATATAATAAAGAGCTAACACGCTAATTAGACCGAACCGCAGAACCACTACCCAGACAATCTTCCAGTTGAAGCCGGGGCTGCGAGGGCCTGCCCAGGCAGGCGGATCTATGAGGGCCGAACCCCTTTGAATTAATTTCATGTGTAGGGCCTCTAGTAATCAATGAAAGTATCAGACAAACTAACTAGCAATGCATACTTACAAATTTGTCTGATTCAGACAACCTATTATAATAATTTGCTTTTACATTTTACTGACATTTCATTATATTAGAGAAAATTAACACCATAATATAATAAAGGAGATAAAGTACCTACAGGGTATCCAAAAAATATATATACACAATTTTAAACCATTATTAATTGTAACGGGTTAAATCTGCAAAGAAAGAAACATCAATTGAGCTATCAGCTGTTAAAGTGTGTATACATTTTGGGGGGACACCCTGTGTTTTGTAGCAATAAGGTCAGATTTTTACAAGAAATATTAAAAGAAATCCAATACTGACAAATACTATCTACCAGAAACATATAGAAAATATTATACTTTGATGTGTTCACTTCATTATTATCCCAGGAACAATATAAAAACACTGTCTTGAATGACTGCTCTTCACAGTTTTACTAGTAATCATACTCAGTCCAATAAGACAAGAAATAAGAGAATGTAGTAATTAATTACAGGTTATTTCTAAATTAGTGGATCCCTAAGGCAGTCAATTAATAACTAATTTTCCCCTTCTGGCTCCTGAAAACATTGAGAAAGGAACAGGGCTATAACAGATGAGAGAGAGATATAGTACCTTCTCTACTAATAAAGCTGATACTGGTAGTTTTAATTGCAGTAAAAGTCTTTGCTTTTATAGAAACTCAGAAATAGGATTGCATACCTATCAAAAATCTGCTGGACAATCATAAGGCTTCCTCATGGGCAGAGCCTGCACCCTATGTGTGCCACATGGTCAAGTGCAGTTTAGAGAAATGCTCCTGTGTTGTTGCTTTTTTAAACTCCAGGAGAAAGCAACTTATATATGATACACATTTTTCCTAAACTTATCACACGTATTAAGTTACTCTGCCCTGAACTGAGTGACTGAGAGGCCAGAGCAATTGCAGGAGTGTTGGTCTCAGAGAGCTACTTCTAAATGGAAGGGCATATTCTCAGAGAAATGAAGCTTTTCTTAAAAGTAGCCCACATATTTTTAAAAAATCTAAAATGCTCAACTGTAAAATAGTTTTAAAAATTGACAGTATGGACAGGTATAAGTGATAGATATGGAAAAAATCTTGATTTGATACCAGCCACAACATGAAAACATAATAAAAATAAAAGAGCCTATTCATAGTAGAGCACCAATTGTAAAATATCAAGTAATGAACTGACAGGGCTGGCCCAGAAATACATACAATTTTATTAAAAGAATATAAAATGATCCACATGATATCATCCCACTTCCTTCTATAAAAAAAATTAATCCCGTAAAGATATCAATTATCTCCAAATTTCTCTATATTCCAATGTACCTCCCAATCTATTGCCAATAAGTTTATCATGTGAAACTTGACAAATGTGTCTACTGATCCAGTGGATTAGTTAGGGTTCTCAGGCTGGAAACTCAGGCAGGAGTTGATGTTGCAGCTCTGAAGCAGTATTTTCTTCTCTGATGAAGGGGAGTAGACTCTGTCATCCCAAAGTGCATCACTCTGTGATGTGGATTATTTTGAGCTGAAGAAAACGAACACCTCTCCCTTAACTGTAAAATAATTTAGAAGGGGTGTGTACAACAATTACCAGAGATAATTTTGTAATCAAAAACACATACCTACATGGCATGGTAAACATTTGTTTACTAAACATTTGCTCTCCTTATCTTCCTGTAAATTGTCTTTCTCCCCTTGGAAATCCCAGGGCCTACTCCCTTCTCCTTAGTTCAAGATGCTATATAAGCCTCAATTGCTTGACTTTGCCTGGAAATTTCACCTTATTTATGGGGCTGGCATATGTACAATATTACATTTGTTTTTCTCCTGTTAACCCAGTTTATGCTAATTTAATTACTAGACAAGCCAAAGAATCTTGAAGAAGAAAACTACTGACACCTCTGCATTGGCAAACCTGAGTGTATACTCTTAAGACCTTCAACTGATTGAATGAGACCCACCACGCTATCAAGGATAGTTTATCCTTTTTACTTGGAGGCAATTAATTATAGATGTTAGCCACATTTTCAAAATATCATTAAACACTACCTAAATTAGTGTTTGATTATTAAAGAACAAGGTACTATAGCCTAGATACATTAATGCATAAAATTATCATATTTATAAAGAGAATGGGACCCAGAGAAGCAATAAATACTTTGAGAAAATAAAGACAAGGCCAAATTTTATCCAGTCTAAATTTTCATTGAATATAATACTGTGTATCACAGATGTATACAAGTAACAGTGAAAGATCAGAAAGTAAGAATATATGTTCTTTTATTACATGATAGAGGGATCATTTCTAAACAATGGATAAGAAATAGACTATTCAATGAATCTTATTGAATAACTTAAAATATTATATATTAATGTAATATATCACAAATTAATACAATATATTATATATTTCATATTAATAATATATTATTGTATAATAATACTAGAGGCCCGGTGCACAACATTCATGCACTGGGGGTGGGGGTTTCCCTCAGCCTAGCCTGCACCCTCTCACAGTCTGGGACTCCTCGAGGGATATCTTCCTGCTGGCTTAGGCCCACTCCCTGCTCACCAGCCTTGAGCCCAGCTTCTGGCTGAGCAGTACTCCCCTTGTGGGAGTGCACTGACCACCAGGGGACAGCTCCTGCATTGAGCATCTGCCCACTGGTGGTCAGTGCCTGTAATAGCAACTGGTCTTTTTGCTGTTTGGTCAATTTCCATATTAGCCTTTTATTATTTAGGATGTTATAATAATATATTTTATATAATATAAATTTAATGTATTATATATTAATATATTACAATAATTTAAATTATATATAAAGAAATACAATTGAAAAAATTAGGTCTCTGCATAATATCACAATAAATATAAAGCTACATACTTTAAAATAAAAGTGGACTTTCAATGAAAATCTGAAATTTGGTCACACTGGATTATAGACTTGCAATTCTTTCTCTCCTGCTTGCCGTTGCCTTGGCTTTAGATTTGGCAATGCAAACATGACTGTTCATTATATTTGGACTTGAACCTGAGATTTAATTTGGCCAATGGGACATTAGTAGGCAAGATATGAGCAGGAGCTTTACATGTGATGGTGCAATATGACTTGCTTTCATGTTTCACCATATATTATGGCAGGAACTTGTCCAGGGGAACTTTGGTCCTAGAATAAAAACATATTTAGAGTATTTTTGAGCCCAATCTACACCCCGGATGAAAACCAATGAATTACACCTCAGCCTAGCAGAGTTCCTGCTGACCCACAGGCCTATGAGCATGGAAAATAAATGTGTGTTGTTTAAAGTGCCTGCGATTTTGAAGCTGTTTGTAATATGTATTATTGTGATAGTGAATACGTTATAGAAATGGAAGGATATTTGTTTGTGTATTTGTTAATGTGTGCTTTATGTAAAGAATATAGAATGCTTTCTAAGCCAAAAATAAAAACAAAACAAAAGAAAGCCAAATATTTCCCCTCATACAGATAAATAACAAGTCATAATGGTGAAATAGGCTATGGAAAGGTATGTAGCCCATTTGGCATAGCTCAGTGGTTGAGCATAGACCTATGAACCAGGAGGTCACAGTTTGATTCCTCGCCAGGGCACATGCTTGGGTTGCAGACTCAATCCCCAGTTGGGGACGTTCAGGAGACAGCCGATCAATGATTCTCTCTTATCATTGATGTTTCTATCTCTCTCTCCCTCTCCTTTCTTCTCTGAAATCAATAAAAAGAATATTTTTAAACAAATCTATGTAACAACTATAGCTATGAATTTATATAAAATTTAAAGCCTTACATTCAAAGAGAATAATGACAGTAAAGGAAAAAGTGCCAAAAATATTAACAACAAAGTTACAGAATTATTAGAAGAGAAATATATTAAATATTCTCATCTGGTACAAAATGCATGTTCAGGAAGAATCAGTGATTATTATTAATCAGTATATTTTGCTCCAAATAAATCTAACAGATGATGTTTAAAATATTGTTTCTCATGAGCATGAGTTTAAAATAAAAGTTTAAAATCTTACTATTGCTCTTAAAACAGTTCCCAAATTGATTCATACATTAAATGTAATTGCAAGCCAAATTCTACAGGGCTTCTTTCTTTTTAAATTGACAAGTTGATTCTTAAATTTGTATAGAAATGCAAATGAGTTGGAATAGCCAAACAACGAAAAAGTAGATCAAAGGTGGAGGACTTACATTATCCAATGTTAATACATATTAAAACTACTGTATTGGGGCAAAATGACAGGCAAATAAATGAAGCAGAATAGAATCCAAAAATAGATTGTTAATTAATTTTTTAAAAAAGTGTAAAGGGAATTGGATGGAGAAAAGATAGACTTCAATAAATAAAGCTAAAAAAAAAAATGTGTAGTCAGATGCAAAAACAAAACAACAAAAACACACCTCTATGCCTTATAATGTATGAACATCAAAATCAGAAAATTCCCCAATAAATTTAAAACATTATCATAATGAATCCAATTTGTAATCTTTATTACTGTGAAGTTCTAAATGGTATAATGGAAAAAAAAGAAACAAAATACCCCTTAGTTTTATTTCATTATTATTATTGTTTTATTATTATTATTATTATTATTATTATTATTATTAATCTTGAGAGAAGCAATAGTTTCAGAAATTGAGAGCAGTGCCCAGATTATGTAGCTTTGGCATGCAGAATAAATAGCTTCTACTGTGTGAGCCATAACAAAGCTTATTAAGGGAGTCCTTGAACCTATAAAAGTAATTAAGCTTGAATATCAAAAGCTATTCTCAGTTATAAGTAAGACAGGGCAGGGAACATAGCTGACTGATTACATGGCCTCATAGTGGCAGCTCTTCTGTTGTAAGAACCCAGTTATAAAAACAGGCAGTGGAAAAAAAATTTAATGTGGAAGGTGCAGCTGAGTTAGAAAAAGCAATCAAGTTCCAAAATTCAAGTAGGCTCTCTATTAAAGAGTGCTAGTCAGCAGTTTGAACTAAAAATCTACGTGAGGTGGAAACCACAAGCAACTCTGTGAAGTGCAAGACATGTAAACAGGTATAAAGTGTGTGCCTCAGGCTGCCCGCCTTCCCTGGTAAGCATGTATCTGTGGGGCTGTGCAGTTTTACCGCCCAGACAAGAACAGGTTGCAGGTGCCATCTTAAGTTAAAGAAAACGATGCAAAATTTGACGTTTCTGAAAATAATTCTAAGGAGGTACACCACAGAGATTTTCCATTCTACATCTCCCCTCCCCCAAGTTCCTTTTGATGTTGAAAGAGGGAAACAAAATACATTATGAAGAAGTTTCTGTAATAGGTCTCTAAAGATGTTTGGATCTCCAGATCAATTTAAAAATATTTCCTGTATTGTATTATGTTCTATTACAAGAGTAGTGGAATAAACTAATACTGTACATCTATTTATAGAACTCAGGATTTGTTGTTGTTGTTACCTGAGTACCAAATAGTTTAAGGAAAGAAAATTTTTTTTCTCTCGCTTCATTGATTAAGGTATTACATGTGTCTTTATTCCCCCATTGCCCCCCACCCCCCACTCATGCCCTCATGCCCCTGTCGTCTGTGTCAATTGGTTAGGCTTATGTGCATGCATACAAGTCCTTTGGTTGATCTCTCCCCCTTACCCCTACTCTCCCCTGCCTTCCCTCTGAAGTTTGACATCTGATCAATGTTTCTCTGTCTCTGGATCTGTTTTTGTTTATCAGTTTATGTTGTTCATTATATTCCACAAATGAGTGAGATCATGTGATATTTATCTTTCTCTGACTGGCTTATTTCGCTTAGCATAATGCTCTCCATTCCATCCATGCTGTTGCAAATGGTAAGAATTCCAAAAAAGAAACAAATATTTTTTGATTACCTATACCAGCGATGTTCAAACATTGTGTGCCACATGGATTGAAAATCTCTGCCCCATTCTGTGTACATTAAACACTCAGAAAGTACCTCTATTTTATTCATAGTTCACTCTGTGTCCACACTTATTTGCAGCAGTAGCAGCCTTTCAACAGTATGGTCATTCTTACTGAAAAACAAATCACAAAACATAATAAAATATGAAAATAAACACAAAGCAAAAACTTTAATATTTCTTGAAGTTTAAAATTCTTAGACATAAAATCATGTGTATGTTAATCTCAATTTAGTTCAAATACTTTTAAATTTTAAAATTATAGTAATATAATGAACTAGAGGCCTGGTGCATGGCATTTGTACACTTGTGGGGGAGTCTCCTCAACCCAGCCTGCGCCCTCTTGCAGTCTGGAAACCTTCGGGGGATGTCTGCTTGCTAGCTTAGGTCTGCTCCCCTAAGCTGGCACTCAGACATCCCTCAAGGGGTCCTTAGCGCAGCCGTGAGCCTGGCTTCTGGCTAAGGAGTGCTCCCCCTGTGGGAGCACACTGACCACTAGGGGACAGCTCCTGCATTGAGCATCTGCCCCTTGGTGGTCAGTGCGCATCATAGCAACTGTTGGTTGATTTGCATATTAGCCTTTTATTATATAGGATACCCCTTGTAAGTTAAAACAACTTTTGACTCCATTACTCCATTGCTCCAGCCATTTCTTGCCACTGTCTTCCAATGTACAAGTCACTTCTGTTTGCTTAAAATTCTTTGGTACCTAGTATTATGCTTTCTCCTTTTTTCTCAGTCCTTGCCATCATCCTGGATGGAATTTAAGAAATTTTTATTGTTGTTTTCTTTTTAAAAAATATATATTTTTATTGATTTCAGAGAGGAAGAGAGAAGGAAAGAGAGATAAAAACATCAATGATGAGAGAGAATCATTGATAGGCTGCCTCCTGCACACCCCCCACTGGGGATCGAGCCTGCAATCCAGGCATGTGCCCTTGACCAGACTCCAGCTGGGGACCCTTCAATCCATAGGTCGATTCTCTATACACTGAGCCAAACTGGCTAGTGCTGATTGTTATTTTCTTAATCTTTGTTTATTTATCTTACCTTTAAAAACTGAAATTTGAGCATGAAAGTCAGTGATGGCCCTTCGTTTTTCTCCCTTTCTAATGTGTTATTCCTAGGACAGCATACCTTTGATATCAGTGGGCATTTGTGTACCTTGGCTTCTCTACTTTATCCATTTTTATCACTTTTATGACTCCCTTGCTCATCTTTCCAGTCCTTTGCTTCATTGTTCCTGAATGTTAATTAGCCCATAAAAATTTTATCCGAGATTCACTTCCCTGCATGTCTCCTTCTGTATCTAGCATCCTGATCCAGCCAGCACAAAATAATCATGGAACCTGGACTTAGAAGAAATTCATTGTCTCCTATCTCACCTGAGCCCTAAAAACATTTTAGGGATTATTCCATATTTCCCCACTAAACTGCCTCTCTTATTCTTAACAGAGTCATTTCAAACTTTCTCCACTCGCCTCAAATTCCTCATCTCGCCAAACCATGCTCAATCTCAGTAATAAAACAGCCATAATTTCCTGAGTACATAGTGTGCTGAACAATCTACTGAGCCCTCTACAGATATCACCTCATTTTGTCCTCCAGATAGCCTGCAGTAGAGGTTTTATTGTTCTCATTTACTGAAGTAAACTGAAGGTCAGAGTGATGAAGAGTAATGTCAAGGTTTCATAATGAATAATAGTTGAAGCTTGAATTTAAAAGAGTAACCTCATGATCTTACCTGCTTCCTCCAGCAGAAAAAAAACAGCAACAAACAAACAAGCAAGCAAGCAAACAAAAACATGCCCCCTCATTAGTGAGAACTGAGAACTTACTGGATGAGAACGGCCTTCTCTCCTGCATTTCCATTCTAAACTCATTGCGTCCTCTATTTCTCTTTTTCTTCACTTGGTCAAAGTGGTTCTAGCTCCTGCGTTTATGAGCGCCTAATGTTACCCTCATCTGCCTGCACAGATTCTCTTTTGTATAATCCAGTTCCTCTTCTATGGCTTCAATTTGTCCTCTGGATCCTCTCCATTTGTCTCAAACAACAACAATGTTAATAATCACCATCAAGTTCCCGATAAAATACAAAAGGAAAAATGATCTCACTTTAAATATTATTCTGGGTTTCTGGTTCTTACATAGTGAACTTTTTAAGGGTGGCTATAATTATTATTCATCCCCCTTCCATCCCTTTCCCTGTTTTAAATAGAAAATTTTGTGTTTCACCCACCTTGCCACTGAAACTGCTTTCATCTGCATCACCAAAAAACTTGCCAGTGAATCCAACAGAAACGTTCTGTTTCTTATTTCTTCAGTACTTGGGAATATTCCTGTGCTAATTTTATATTTCTTTCTAACAAATTACAAACCTTTACATTTTTTTATCTTAAAACAATATGCAGTTCCATAGGTGGTGTCACAGGTCTGCAGGTCATAAATCTGGCTGTGGCATCTCTGGATACTCTACTAAGTGTTCCACAAGACTGAAATCAAGACATTGGTAGAGTTTCAGTCCCATCTTGGTCCTGGGCCCTCCTCCAAGGTCATTCAGGTTGAAGGACGGGGTTCCCCGGATCTTGCTGCCTGTTGACCAGAGATTGCTGTCTGCGCCTGGATGATGCATTCATGTCCTAGCCATTGGACCTTTCTCACAACATAGCAGCTTTCTTCTTCAAAGCCAGCAGGGGAACCTTCCTCCAGCCTGAAAAAAATATTGTATAAAACTAGAGGCCCAATGCATGAAATTCATGCAAGAGGCTCGGCCCTTGCAGCCCCAGCTTTGTCCAGAAGGTTGTCTGGAAGGACGTTAGGAAGGACATCTGGAAGGTCATTCGGCTGTTCGGTCTAATTAGCATGTTACACTTTTATTATTATAGGAGGTTTACACCATCACCTTTCCCATTAGTTCACCTAATCAGGAATAGGAGAGACTAACCCATCATATTCACAAGTCCTGCCCCCACTCCAGGGGAGGAGATCCAACCAGGCATTTACACCACTGGAATCTTGGGGGATATCTTAGAATTCTGCTTACCACATTTCCCCCTCTGCGATGCTCCCCTCATGCCATTTTTTGGTTCCTTTGACACCATACTTTCATAGATTTTTTCTTTCTTCTTCAAACTTGTCTTCAAGTTACCATTTTTCATGACTTACCCATAAAATATTTGATATTGTCCATCACTAAGGCCTAGTGTCTAATCACCTAGTTGATTAAGTAAATTCATAATCTTTTATTTATTGTACATATTCTAGCTTCAGTTTCTGAAAATTCTGTCCAGAGAGTACATTTGATCTATATTGAACCATACTCTAGATTCTACTGGAATTCTTCAGAATTTTTCTTCGTCTTATATCCACATCCTCTAAGCCAGGACTGTCCAATAAAACTTTTTATAATGATGTTTATGTTCTATACTTGTGCTGTTTAAATATTGTGGCTGTTAACTACATGTGTCTTTTGAGCCTTTGGAATGTGGTTAATGTGATTGAGAATTTGAATTTTTAATTTTGTTTAATTTTAATTAATTTAAGATTAAATAGCCACACATCACTAATGGTTACACATTGTACAGTGCACATCTCAGTTTTTTAAAAACAGACTTCTAAGGGCTGGAAATCACTGGAACTTGAGTTGCTGTAATTTGATACAACTAAACTAAAATTTAAAATACCTCTGCAAAATAAAGATGCAAAGCACTGAAAACCTTAGGTTCCAGATTTAAGGAATTGTGTACTACAATTTGTGTACTTTCAAGAGTGCCATGTTTCTAAGAGGAATTTAATATTGCAGAACTTCCCCAGCTGGCATGGCTTAGTGGTTGAACGTCCACCTATGAACCAGGAGGTCACTGTTCAATTTGATCCCAGTGTGGGGGATGCAGGAGGCAGAGGATAAATGATTTTCTCTCATCATTGATATTTTTATGGTTCTCTTCCTCTCTGAAGTCAATAAAACACACACATATGTATATAGTTAAAAATAAAATAAAGTAAAATAAAATTACAGAACTTATTGCTAAAGTCAAGTATGTTTAAAATCATCTTTTAATCTTCCATCCTGTCAATACTCTTTTTATCTACATGCATCAAAATTTGCTTTAGTAATGTCATATTTTTAAAATGTGTCAGTATTAGCATCATAATTATCATCATCATCTGACTGAACTTTGCAGCATATTATTATTGAGTAAATTATGGAATTGGACTTATAGCATGAGGTACACATTAAATGCAAAATTATCAATCAATATAAAGCTAAGCAATCTAACATTTACTTTTTAAATGTTCTGCTCTACATGCATAACATCAATGTGTCAAAAATGCCACATACATTGACAACATAAGCACATATTTAAAGGTAATATCAGAATTCTTGAAAGCTGTAAAAATATTTTATTTACAGCTCTCAAGAGTTTAATTGTGAGAGAAAAACCTATTTGTATATCATGAATGACTCTTATAGGTACTATTATCAGAGTTGCATTTTTATAACTGTATTTAGGATAACTACATCTATATTTAAATGTGATGTTTATTATAAATGTGGATTTCAAGTGACTTTATAGAGTGATGATCACACAAACCCATTGACCAAAGATTAGTGATCTGAGTCTTAAAACTATATATAGATTTGTTCTGTTCTTGGATTCCATAACACATTGACATGTTAGGTCTGGTAAGCGAAGTTCTGTAGTAAAGGAAGCTATTAAACTTCATAATACAACATGGCTTAAACTTATTTGGTTAAGAACATTTTTTGGTTCTCTAAATGATAGTAATATTTATAACTTGGAATTATTCTTCCACAAAAAATAATTTGGAATATGCTATTCTAATGTTTTGTTGGTGTTTTTAGCCTTCTCATTTTGAATGAAAATATTTTCAAGTCTTTGAATTTGCTTTTGAGGCTCATTGGCTCAGTTCCACCATTAATAGTAATTTCCTTAGCTCATTCTAGCCTCAAGGGTAGGCTTGGTCCTCTTGACTTAAGATTTGCACTAATGCTTTCAGTGGTTCTCAACCTTCTGGCCTTTTAAATACAGTTCCTCATGTTGTGACCCAACCATAAAATTATTTTCGTTGCTACTTCATAACTGTAATGTTGCTACTGTTATGAATCATAATGTAAATATCTGATATGCAGGATGGTCTTAGGTGACCCCTGTGAAAGGGTCGTTTGACCGCCAAAGGGGTCGCTACCCACAGGTTGAGAGCTGCTGCTTAAACAAAGGTTCCTCAGTATTACTATAGTAAAAGTTTCTGAATTCCAAGATAGATATTAAAGGCCAAGATTTTCCAAAGGTTAGAAGATTTAGTTTCTTTTGATTTTTAATAATATTTGTATGTGGATATTTGCTTATGTAGATTTTCTTAATATATTAAAGCTTGTACTTTGATATAAAAGGCAGAGATTACATGTGTATATGCAACTATATATAGGGCTTCTCCTCCACTAATGTCACCAATGAAAATTTCTTATATAATGATCACATTATTTGTTCCCCTTAATTCCATCCTATTCATAGTAGTATAACACAAAGATATGAAGAAGGATCTTACTGTAAGTCAGACTGGGCAGATTTAAATAATTTGAGGTTATAATGCTGAATGTCATGGGCAGATAACACATGAGTCTACAAATTCTAAAGCATGGTTCCTCAGTAAGATAGTGTCATATAAATATTCACATAATGAATAGCATGTCATGGTCTTCATTCTTAGCTGCTTACAACAAAAACTTTTCATTCAGAAAATGTCATTGATAAATTCCATCATATGAAGCCTTTTTGGGGGGAAATGAGGTTGAAGAGTTGACTAGATTTTCATTGCAAAGTGAAATGGCCTGCCTGTTTGTTGGGACAAAAATCAAAACAGTGATACAGTGTCTGTCATGCTCTAACTGAAAATGCATGTGGCCAAATAATGAACAACATAGATTTTATAGTTGTGCTTAATAATCACTGTTTAATAAAAAGTAATGTTTTTTTTTTTTCTTGGTGATAGTCTTTTCTGCTATATCTAAAACAAAACAAAGCAAAATCACTCTAGAAGTTACTCATCAAAAGGAGAATGCTAACTTCTGGCACTTGATTTCTTGTGAGGATAATTTTCTTTATTAGGTTTATTTGTGTGACATTGGTTAATAAGATTATATAAGTGTCAAGTGTGTATTTCTGATACATGATCTGTGTATTGCCTTGTGTGCTCACCACAGAAAGTCAATTCATGTTACATCACCACTTATTTGACTCCCTTTACCCTTTACTACCCTCCCACCCTTTTCACTCTGGAAACTACTATACTGTTGTCTGTATCTGTAAGTTTTTGTTTGTTTTACTTATTTGTTCATTGTGGCTTTCAGTTTTATATCTTACATATGAGTGAAATCATATGGTTCTTAACTTTTTCCGTCTAACTTATTTCACTTAGCATCATATTCTCAAAGTCCATGCATGCTGTCACAAATGGCAGTATTTATTTTCTTATGGCTGAGTAGTATTCCATTGTACATATGTATCACATCTTTTTTTTAATTTTTATATTTCTTTTAGAGAAAAAAATGTTGTATTATTGAATAAGCATTAAACCAGATGGGACATACATCATGACAATTCATGAAGATATTGCAAAGAAAGCAATAAATTTTAACCTTTTTTATGCCAAGGAGATACAATCCATTATATACATGTCTTCAAGATAAATGATAACTTGTACTACAGTAAGAGGATATGATAAGACCTCCTAAATTTATCCAGTATTTGAGGGTGACCATTTGTGTTAGTTACTTAACTTTATCTAGAGGAGAAGCAACCTTCTCATATATTTTTGACAGGAAGTAGCTTTGCAACTTGGAGCCAGTCATCTACCCAAATTTTCCATAGCGGCTGTACCAGTCTGCATTCTTACAACAGTGAATGTGGATTCCTTCTTCTTCACAACCTCTCCAACACTTATTATTACTTACCTTATTGCTAATAGCCATTCTAACAGGTGTGAGGCAGTAGGTATCTCATTATAGTTTTGATCTGCATTTCCTTAACAGCTAGTGAAGTTGAGCATTAAGAGAAATGTTAATACATCAAAATTGGTCCTAATACTAACTAATTTTCCTCTTTTCTTTCCCCTTTCTTACCATTGGTCTAGCCAGGTCAGTCTGAATTTCCTTTAACATTCCCAACATGATGCAAAATTCTACTAGGATACTTGCAAATTCATTTCCACGTCTTCCTTTTTTTAAAAAAAAATATTTTTATCGATGTCAGAGAGGAAGAAAGAGGGAGAGAGATAGAAACATCAATGATGAGAGATAATTATTGATTGGCTGTCTCCTGCACGCGCCACACTGGAGCTTGAGCCCACAGCCCAGGCATGTGCCCTGACCAGGAAAGGAACCACAGAGCCATGCCAGCCCGGCTCTTTCCTTTCTTAATTCATTTGCTGCAAAGTACAATACAATGTTTGGTCTAATTTTATTTACAATAAAAGTAAAAGTTTGATTTGAAATATTTTTATTAGCTTTACATCAAAATGTTGCTAAATATTTCATGAGATTATATAACAATCACTGTGTCTATGCTGAAGTTCTAAGGATGGTATTTTTAAAAATAGATATATCATTATGCTTACATTCTGCATACATTCTAAATGTATCCCTTTCCATCTCATTATCCTCACCTAGTCTCCATGGTATATGCTTCTAGATGAAAGCTGACATCTTACCTTAACCATGTGGTCTTTTCTCCTATTTGAAGGGTTTTTACCTTTATAATGATGAAGTGTTAGATTTTTTAAAATATAATTTGTGGATGTCAGTTACCATGTTAATAGACCATAAGTGTTCCAGATACTGCATTCAGGAAAGCATTGATCTATATAGTGTTGTGTGATGAAATTTGGCAATAAATTATTTTCAAAATCTCATTAACTTAATCTTAAAGAGGAAATATACAAAGCTTCAACTAAGGGAAATAACTCTTTATATCATACACTAGGGCAGCGGTTCTCAACCTGTGGGTCACGACCCCTTTGGGGGTCAAACGACCCTTTCACAGGGGTCATCTAAGGCCATTGGAAAACACATATATAATTACATATTGTTTTTGTGATTAATCATTATGCTTTAATTATGTTCAATTTGTAACAATGAAATTGGGGATCACCACAACATAAGGAACTGTGTTAAAGGGTTGCAGCATGAGGAAGGTTGAGAACCACTGCACTAGAGGCCCGGTTCACAGATTTGTGCACTGGTGGGGGCATGGCCGGCCAGCTGAGTGGCTGTTGATCTGCCCTCGGAGTGGCTGCTCCCGCTGTGGGAGCAGCTGCTCACCCTGGTCAGTCAAGCAGCACTCCCACTGTGGGGGCAGCTCCTCGGTTGAGTGTCTTCCCCCTGGTGGTCAGAGAGGGGTCATAGCGACTGGTCAACTGGTAGTTCCGGTCATTTCGCCTTTTGGTCCTGGGCTTTTATATATATAGATGTGTGTGTGTATTAATAGCAACATAGTTATCACTACTGTAATAGTAGTTATGGATTTATATTAATAAAAATACACAATATTAGCAGCAAAGAAGCTATACTTATGTATTTCTTTATTTAATCTTTGGTTTTAGGATATTTGGAGAAAAGGTCTGACATTGTTATATAGCCCAAGTCTGCCCAGGATTTCTTTACCTTTGTCAATTTCGAGTCTTTTAATGAATAATTGTATATATCCACAATTTCATCTTCCATTAGCTAGTGATGTATTTGTCTGTTTACAGAATGGCACCCAATCTCCTGGGAACTTTTTAGTCTTAGGTTGACATGTACTAAGTTAGTGAACTATATTGAGCAGAGATTTTAGAAGTATTAATTGACACTTGAAAGGTGATCTATCATCTAAGGAAAATTTGACTTAAGTCCAGATAGCACATTAGAAATGGAATGCATTTCATATGTCTAACACAAATGTCTGCTTTACTGACTAAGCAACAGAGAGATAAAGGTAAAGTTTGTAAAAAAAAAAAATGATACTGGAAATTATTTTCCCTTTCTTGCTCATTCCAATTTAATATGCCATTGTTGTGTAATTATTTATTGTTAGCAGTTTGTATTTTTAAATTTCCAAGATCTTCTAAGGCCAAGTTATTTAAAACTGTATTTCAAGTATCAATACAGTGCCTTAAAAATGCTGACTAATTTTTCCACTTGTAAAACAATATTTTTCATATTTATTACTGGTGCTATATTAGCACTCTATGTGCTGCTGGCTACTAACTTAGCCAACAAATAAAAATATTTTGGGAGGCATATAATGCAATAGCATTATAACTTTGCATTAAAGCTAATATAACTACTTTTATTATAAGACTAGAGGTCCGATGCACAAAATCCATGCAAGAGTAGGCCTTCCTTCCCCTGGCTGCTGGCACCAGCTTCCCTCTGTCATCCAGGACCCGGGCTTCCTTCATAGAGGTAGGCCCTGCACACCCGCTGCAGCCCACCAGCTGGTGGCCTGGGCCTCCCTCTGCAGGGTAATCATGGGGTGATGGCCAGGGCCCTGACCAATCACATCGCATCCGCCTTGGCTGGCCTGGTGGCAGTGGGTGTCATAGTGTGGTCCTGGGTGGTCATCTGGATGGTCATCATGGTGGTCATTCTGTTGTTCAGTCATCCGGTCTAACTAGCATATTATGCTTTTATTATTATAGATAACTATTTTTCAGTTATTATTTTTATAAGGTGTTTATGAGATTGTATTTTCAATTGCATGAAAAAATAACCAAAAGTCTTGAGAAATATTAATCTAGGATGGAAGAAAAATCTTACATATGTGAAATAATTTTCATAGAACTTTTTCTTGTGTCCATTTAAAAATAATAGGAAGAACTCTCCGTTCCTTAAAATTTCTAGGCAAGTAACAGATATGAGAGATGAGGTTTGGAGCCAAACCAAAGTAAAAGAAAAATAGATGTGAAAATACCACTCAGGCTCTCTTTAGTTATTTGACTACGGCAATTTTGTGCGTCTCCATTTCATTATTAATAAAATAAAATACCATTATTCCTGCAACACAGATGTACTATGAAATTTAATAGGGATATATATTACAGAAATATGTTCCATACAACTGTATAACAATTAAAAATATTAAGTGTTGTTAGACTTGGTATGAATCTTGCAGGTGGTATTTCCCAGTGCTTTAGCCTCCAAACCACACTCTGTTTCTAAATCATTAATTGTCAATAATTTATTTCCAGGGTTATAGACTTCATTGATCCATGTAATAATTAAGTTCGGATATCCAATGATCTGAGTATGTTTGGCTTTTATCTATCATCCTATTGACTAAACCACTTTTTAGGAGTTTTGTAAATCTTATGTAGCCAAAATTTTAATACTAACTTTCCTGTAAAAGGTTGTTGAAGTTATCTGCTTTAATAAGCATTAGTTATTATATATATATATATATATATATATATATATATATATATATATCCTATATAACAAAACCCTAATATGCAAATCAACTGAACAGTGGAACCAGTTGTGCACTGACCACCAGGGGTCAGATGCTCAACCCAGGAGCTGTCCCCTGGTGGTCAGTGTGCTCCCACAGGGGGAGGGCCACTCAGCCAGAAGGCAGGCTCATGGCTGGCGAGCCCAGTGGCAGTGGCAGGAGCCTCTCCCACCTCTGCTGCAGGTGGGCAGTAAGGAACTAGGGATCCTGGACCGGGAGAGCCCCAGACTGTGAGAGGGATGTCTGACTGCCAGCAGACAGACATTGCCAAGGGGTCTGGACTGCGAGAGGGCGCAGCCTGGGCTGAGGGACTCCAGTGCACGAATTTCTTGCATTGGGCCTCTAGTATATATATATAGAGGTTCACAGTTGTGAGTATGCAAAACACAGTTTATTCTTGTATTATTTATTAACTAGAGGCCAGGTGCACAAATTTGTGTATGGAGGTGGGTTCCCTCAGCCCAGCCTGCACCCTCTCCAGTTGGGAACCCCTTGGGGATGTCCGATATCCCTCTCACAATCTGGGACTGCTGGCTCCTAACTGCTCACCTGACTGCCTGCCTGATAACCCCTAACTTCCCTCCCCTGCCTGTCTGGTTACCCCTAACTGCCTCTGCCTTGCCTGCCTGATTGCCCCTAATGGCCCTCCCCTGCTGGCCTGATCTCACCCCCAACTTCCCTCCTCTCCTGGCCAATTTGATTCTGATTGGTCGGTGTCTATGCCAGTTAGCATCAAAAGCTCCACCTCCTAGACAGCCATTGGCTCCCCACAGCACCCACATTTGGTTCTGATTCATCAGTTCCTATGCCAGTCAGCATTTCCAGACCTATCTCTGGGCCTGATCAGAGAGGTGGGGCTGAACAGCAGCCCCCTAGGAGGCCTGGAGAGAAAGAAAAGCCTGGCCTTTTATATATTAAGATTATTGTATTATTTTTCAAGTGAATAGCTATAAACCTACTTTGCCCCATTCTGTATACACTGAGTGACCAGATCATTATGACCACCCCATCAGTACTTCGTTAGGACACCTTTTGCCTTCAATACAGTGGCAATTCTTCTTGGCATTGACTCCACTCCACGAGATGTTGAAAGGTGATGCAAGGAATCTGACACCATGCCTGATGAATAGCACTGTCCAGTTATGTGAGATTTGATGGTTGTGGAACCAGCTGCCTGATGGCTCTTTTAACTTCGTCCCACAAATGCTCAATTGGATTGAGATCTGGTGATTGTGGGGGCCACCTAAGCAAGGTAAAGTCTCCCTCATGTTCTTGAAACCACTCCTGCACAATACGAGCACCGTGGCATGGCGCATTGTCTTGTTGGAAGAAGCCATCTCCATTGGGATACGCCATCAACATGAAAGGATGAACTTGATCAGCAATGATACTTAGGTATGTTGTGCTATTCAGACATTGTTCCACACAAATTAAAGGGCCCAAATCATGCCAGGAAAACATGCCCCAAACCATAACACTGCCCCCACCAGCTTGAAGGGTTGTACTCATGCATGTGGGGTGCATGCTTTCATGCTGTTTCTGCCAAATTCTCACCCTGCCATCTGCATGATGCAACTGGAAACGTGATTCATCAGACCACATGACTTTTTTCCAATGCTCAACTGTCTAATCCTTGTGTTTCTGTGCTAATTGGAGACGTTTTATCTTGTTAACTGCAGACAGCAAAGGTGTTCGAACAGGCCTTTGGCTTCTATATGCCATACGATGCAGTGTATGGCTAATTGGCCTACAAATGGCAGGTGGTCATAATAATCTGGCCACTCGGTGTATATCTATAGTGTATACATAAATGTAAGGAATTGTCAAGTTTTCTTTGAAAAAAAAGATCTAATAAAATATATCTAGATATTGTTGATCTATCTGAAAAGACAATATTAAAAAGAGAATATCTTATTATGGGACCAGTTACAAATTATTTCTCATCCTTCATGTCTAAGATAGACTCATGTTGTACCGAATTTCAAGCTACAATGTATTGTAACATAGCAAGAGTCTAGGACCTGGAGTTCCACATAGTAACTTAATGAATATTTCACCAATTATCATTAATGATCATGTGTCAAAATTTTCCAGAACACAAAAGTTCATCTGTGGACTTATACTTGCCCTCTACAGTATCTTTAGAATATTGTAATACTATTATAATTTTAAAATATTTTGCTTAACAATTTTAATAGTAAATATCATATTAATGATTTTTAACTACAGGGAAGAGAAAAATGTACAGTAATAGGAGTAAAATTTTGAGCATGATATGTAGTATGCATTCTGTGGCTTTTTTGGTTTTGTTTTCATTCTTTTTATACTGGAATACATTGCTTCTGTTGTGGAATAAAATTTGTAGTTTGCTTAGGAAAACAGAAAGCAATTCAACATAAATTGATGGGATATTGTAAAAAAAGAAAATTCTAGCTGGGTAAAACTTCAAGAACAACATATTACCCAAACTGGTATATGACCAAAACGCTAGGATTTAATGGCTCTATATCATTTTTGTGTTTGTTTTTTGTGAAAATTGCCTGAGGTTCTGTAGCTTTTCCTATTTCACATTTGAAATATGGCTCCATTCTCCATCAGATGAGGCAAAGGATGCAGAGTTATGTAATGAGCCATGCAATAAATGCAAAAAAAAAAAAAAAAAAGTTCTCTGAGATTTAACAGAGACTCTCTTATTTGTTTATATAGAAGTTCTTTTACTGTAGGTAATGTTATTGAATGAAGACAGAGTGAGTCTTTGAGGATTTTCCTTAATATAATAGGGCAGTTTTTGTAATTTCCTAAGCAAAAAACACAAGGTTACTTTAATCTTTATTTCTGTTTTTTTAGTAAGAATGAAATCTATCCTACAAAATTACACTCTAAATTGCTAGATATAGCAATGGTTTTACTTCAGTGCTCTCAGAACCACCATGTAGACCAAGCACCATGTATATACCATATAAAAATACATAAACTCTCTCTCTCTCTCTCTCTCTCTCTCTCTCTCTCTCTCTCTCTCTCTCTCACACACACACACACACACACACACACACACACAGCCTTGTGGGAGTCAGTGATGAGAGGAAAGATGAAGCTTAACATTAGTTCAGAGCTGGACCTCTACAGTTTCAGAGATTTGACTCATTAGTTTAAGAAATTCAAGTGGCTCAGTAATTCTAAATGGCTCACTGTTATCCATTTTACTTGAGGGTTTGTTGTAAACCTAGATTGGTTCTGAAGGGAGTATAATTCTAGATGATAAGAGGTTCAAGATATAGAAAGTGAATCCTTTTGGTTCTAGAATAGAGTGGTACATGCCACAAGTGGGGTTGATTAGACATTTGAGTAAAGAAAGACACACAATGACTGCCTTAAAGTATTTCTTACTCCTTTTTAAAAGATAATAATTCATGTGACAATATTTTTGTTTAATTTATATAAAACATAAGAAAAAAGAGAGAAAGAAGAGGTCCCAAAACTGTACAATGAATCTGGAGAAGGAAGGTATTCTATATAATAAAAGCCTAATATGCTAAGTGTCAGGTCATCTGGTGACTGGTTGACTGTTCAACCAATTAAAGTATAATAGGTTAATGGTATGCTAAGGCCATTCCACCACTCCCTATGACATGCACTGACCACCAGGGGGCACAGGCACTCCAACTGGTATGTTAGCTTTCTGCTGGGGTCTGGCCAATCGGCACTAGGACAGACTGGGCCAGACATGCCCTGGAGCCCTCCTGCTGTCCCTCCTGAGCCCGATTGTGAACCTGTGGTGTCCCTAGGCCTGGCCTGTGCCCTCTTGCAATCCGGGACCTCTTGGGGGATGTCAGAGAGCTGGTTTTAGTCTGATCCTGCAGGCCACTCGCCTTAGAAGGGCACCAGACACAGGGCTTATGTCTGGTGAGCGCTGCTACAGCAGTGCAAGCCTCTCCCAATGGGACTGCTTGGATGTGAGCCTATGGCAGGCACAGTGGGGCCAGGATGAGCAAGAGAGGCAGGTAGCAGCTGCAAGTGGCGTTGGACTGTGGATTTCGGCCCGATCCCCACAGGCCACCCAGAGGGGCCCCACCCATGCACGAATTCATGCACCGGGCCTCTAGTAGATACATAAATTAGACAATATCCCAAAGTTATGCATCACCAAGGAGAAAAATGAGTGGTGTTTACTCCCTGCATAGTGATAAATGTGTCAGTGAAATAAAAGCAATTCTATGAAACATTAAGTGATAATTTAAAGGCTAAATCTTTCTTATATCCTGTTGATAGATTCTTTCAGGTTAAGATGACTCTCCCTGGACCTGTATGCAGTCTTTCTTTGCGTTTCTTTCTTTCTTTTTTTTTTTTAATATATTTTATTGATGTTTTACAGAGAGGAAGGGAGAGAGATAGAGAGTTAGAAACATCGATGAGAGAGAAACATCGATCAGCTGCCTCCTGCACATCTCCTACTGGGGATGTGCCCGCAACCCAGGTACACGCCCTTGACCGGAATCGAACCTGGGACCTTTCAGTCCACAGGTCGATGCTCTATCCATTGAGCCAAACCAGTTTCGGCGTCTTTGCGTTTCTTTATGCAAATAACATTTCTGAAGCATCGAGGCTTCCACATTTGATACATGATGAGTGGCCTGGAAGTCACTTTTCCTGAGCTCATCTTTAATGAACAGTTTCAACATAGCAATGTGGTTGAGAATATTAGTCTTAGATGTACCTGTATTGGAACCTTGCCTTGGATTTTTCTATTTATTGACTATATGACCTTTAGCAAATTATTTGACGACTAGAAACCATTGTTTCTACCAAAAAATGAAATCTTTAATATTTGTGTCCTTGATTTAAAATATTTTAAAATAAAATTAACCTCTTGAGTAGAGCCCCGATTAGTACAAATGGTCAGTCAATTGCAATCATGATGGTTATTGTTGTTTCTTTTTATTTTTATTCATTCTTCAGTTTCTTGTTTTAAAATTTCTTTACATTTTTTTAAACATAGGCAAAGGTTTTTTGATTAGGTCTTCGATGATGAAATGTCATTCCTGGGGGACTGACAGTTTACTGTGCAACCTAAGTTAGCTCTTTAATAACCGCAGTCTTCCTCTACATTAGTTTTGTGTGGATATATAGCCTGGTTTCATGCTGAAGTGAAACACAACCCATTCACAGTAAAAAAAAAAAAAAAAAAAAAAAGGGTGCTGTCTAATGATCACCATTTATTTTGATTCAGAGGGAAGAACAGTGTCCACCGAATCTCCACATGTATCCAGGGTTTCCTTAACTTTAACCTTCCTGACTGTTTTTACAACCATAACAAAGGGGGCCCAGCATAAATCAGTGGAAACATATTCCCTTAAATCCTAGTGAAACAGTATTAAGAAAATCCAAAATCCAGAATATTATTCTACACGATGTCACCACATATTTTCTGAGCTTTCAAAACTTACACTATGATGCCCATTAACACTTCTATATGAGGACTATTAAATGCATTTGTTTTTCTTCTCCTTAAGTCTTTACAAGAAAATATTTTTTTACATTCTATCAATACATTGTTTTCACTGCTTGGCCCCTTTGTTCATGTATGTGGTGTGTGTTTGTGTTGTGTGTGTGAGGGAGACCTATTATTATCAAAAGGCCAGCAGCACTGAGGGATTGAATCGGTGACCTGAAGGTTAAATTCCACAGCAGTAATCACTAAGCTGTTCTCTATTATAGTTGCATTAAAAAGATTGGAACTGCTGACATCTGGAACCTCCCTGTCTAAAACCTTTCAGCCACTTGGAAAAAAAAAAAAAAAAAAAAAAAAAGCTTTTATTTAGGAAGTGAACAAAACTCTAGGTGTGTGTCACTTAAAGATCTGGAAGTTTCCTGTAAGATACACTGTAAAAAAATGGTCAGAACATGTTTGTAGTGGAAAAAAAAGTTAAACCTCACTTTTTTGTATTTTTGTTTTACTTTTACACTCCTTTTCTTGACCTATATAAAGAATATAAATAGTGCATGCACAGAACAATTAAGTTTCACACTATGTTGAAAATTTGTCATAAATTAAGCATCCTTTGCTGTTATTGTCACATCCCAACTCAAAATGACAAAAAGATGAAGTATATTAATTTATATGCATAAATTATAAAAAATGTATCTTTTTATGTGTATAAATAATTTAAATAAATTATTCCTGGTGTCTTATTCACTTAATTTTTATAATGTTTTACTAAAAATAAGCTTATTAAGTGGATTTGCAAGTACTAGGAAGTATAATTAGCAAACAATAAATATTCAGTAAAGAAATTTCACAATGCATTTCTCAGTTTTGGTTAAAATGCATTTAATTAAGAATTAATTCAGTATTTCACTATTAATATTCTATGACATGAATTTTATCACATTTTAGAAAAATTATAAATTTACAGTAATAAGTTATAATTCTTCTGGAAGTACATTTCCTTTGGAACATAATTTTTCAGCTTTCAAAGGTTATTCTTTCTTTCCTCAAGGGAGGCTAGCAATATGCATATATTCTCACTCTTGTGCTGTGAAATAAGAGTAAATGACAGAAAACACCTAATGAAAACAACAAATAACTGCTTCTTGCCCTTGATGAACATACTAGGGCTTTGTAGACCAAAAAAAATATAAAATAATGCATGCATAAATTACTTGGAACTACTAACAGAAACAAATAATTGGCAAATAATAAGTAGAATATGACCAAATGGAGGAAATTAATCCAGCTATCTGCTATTTGTGAGCAGTATATTTAAATGATATGTGCAGGTTGGATCCTGCTTACTTCTTTACTCATTTGTCTTTTATTTGTTTTTTTATTAATATATTTTATTGGTTTTAGAGAGAGAGGAAGAGGGAGAGACAGAAACATCTATGAGAAAGAAGCATCATCAATTGGCTGAATCCTGCACATCCCCATTGGGGATCAAGTCCAAAACCTGGGCATGTGCCCTGGAATCAAACCAGTGACCTCCTGGTGAATAGGTCAATGCTCAACAACTGAGCACTCTGGATGGGCTACTAATTTTTGTTGTTGTTGTTGTTGAATAGTATTACATGGAGTTTTGCACAGTGTCCACAAATATCACTTTTGCTCTAAAAGGGTCTACAGCAAAGAGTTAAAGAATGTTCATTTAATTTGGTCCTAAAAGATCAGTTTAATTCTTGGTTTTGGTACTTAATCATTTATGATCTACAAAAGTGAGCAACCCTCTGAGTCAGAACTAATAAGACTAGTATAGCAACCCCTTCCTGGTGGGGTCGTTGTAGATATAGAATGAGCGGTTTATGAAAGGTTCTTATAAATGGAAGCATTCTATGTACTTAGAGCGATTATTTTTCTTGATATGAACAATTACATGATAAAGTACAATGCTTTAAAAGAGACATAGTAAACATGCAATGTGGAGAGAGTCAGAGAGGCGAACGCTCTCCCATCAAAGAAGACAAGTGAATTCTCCCTGGAGAAGGAGCATTTGAGCTGTGCCCTGAAGGATTTCTATTTACATTTAGCTTCAGAGAATGACCACCATTAGGAAGATCATTCTGGAAGGAAGTTATTCAAATGGAATTTTGAATGAGATAAAGAATTATGGCCTATTTCATATAAGAAGTATAAAATTAGATTTGGAATAATATCATATTCAAAGGGCTCAGAGAGAATCTAGCACATCCTGGGTGGGGACTGGCATAAAAATGTGCATGGTTGCATATAAAGGAGCCTTATACTACATCTTTAGAAGGAAATTGAGACTGAAAAAAAATATATAGAAATGTATTCACACTACTTTAGAAGTTTTTTTTCTATTTTTCCCTATTGAGCAATTTGACAAGCAGTTGGGGGAAAATCAAAGGTAATAATAGAGTAAAATATAATATTCATCATTTCTTTACTAGAGATATTTAGAAGTTTCAGCATAGCTGGGGACTGTTTTATAAGTATAATGAATGAGGAAATTCATGAATTCTCCAGGTGTACATGAGAAAAAGAAGAGCAAGACTCCAAAGAGGAAAAAAGGAAACAGGCATCAGGTAAATGTAGACCTTTGCATCCTTTTCTTCAGGAAACAATCTATGATCCTGGTGTTGCCTGTTCTATTTGATTAATTCATAACACTTATCCTCCGTTCTCATTAAACTTTTTCTGCCGTTAGAATTGGAAGGCATGGGTTGCACATTACCCTAGGCACAATTAGAGGCGTGGATGCTTGTCAGTACCACTCATGTAGTAATACTTACCTCACTCAAACTCAGTTATTTACTTTAAGCTGCCACTACCTCAGTAGAAAAAAAGATTATATCCTACGCCTGGCTCAACATGAATAATAATCACTCTAACCATTAAAAATACCCAGGCCCTGTCACTAATGTACTACCAGCAATAGGTGGCAGAGAGGTTGAAAAATGATTCATAACATAAAATAGCATAAAGAAAATTATATAGATGCACATATATTTATATAAATATAGAATTTCTCCATACCTCTTAGTAGCATCCATATGACATGAGATGCAATTTGATCCACACAACAAATCTAGGAAAACATTCAGAATGTTTAAGTATAAAGCCAAAAGTAGCACAGCTACCAAGAGGTAATGATGGCATTCCTTCCTTCTTTTCTTGGGTATGTCTTTTGAAGGTATATTTCCATGCATTGTGGTTAGGCTAGAAATTCATCACAGCAGAGAGATTAGGGCTTAATTGCAGACACATGTGTTGACTTTCATCCACCAGACCACAGGGGCTCTCATCTTTTAAATAGGGTTGTAGAGAAAAGTGATCTCATTTTCTTCTTTTGCCTCTAGAAACACTTTAGAGCCATTTTCATTTAGTGAAAGGAGATTTTTGTGTTTTCCCCCTACTTATGGTGTTTCTGTACTGTGACAAGTGCTGACTTCTATCACAATTTCCACTTCAAATACCCCAAGATATGATTTTTTAAAAGTAACACCCCTCATTTGTTTTGGAACACTGCATCTCCATAACAAACACTAATGAATTAAAAGGGACAATGTGATGGATGGCAATTGTCTCTAAGTAAGAGTCTTAGAGCTTAATGCGATTACACAAATGCTCATCTTAGGACATCCTGTATTCTGAATTTTTAGACACCTGCAATAAATGGTCAATTACTTCGGTGACTGTAACACCAAGGAGCAACTGGGAGCGAAGGGGGACTGTGGTTCCTTCAACAGAACTTTGCCTCCAAGCTGGAAGTCAAGGCAGCAGTCTTGCCCTTTTTACAATTTTGCAATTAATCCTGTGCTAATCGACTTAGGAAGAAATGTGTTGGCTGTCTAACTCATTTAGAACGATCTTGCCAGCTCTGCCTGAACCCAGAGGCTCTTCCCCATCCCATACATGCTTGCTAAATCAGTAAGTTAGTAAGCATAGCCTTGCGGATGACATCATTGTGACAGTTTTCCCCATGTCATTTTAGACGGGCAATTAAAATCTGAGGAGATCAATTGGTTTAAGAATGCCGGAGACTGGTGTGTTCATTTTTAGAAGCAATTCCTTTATTTTTCTGCCTCTGATTGTATTTGATTTTAAAAACAGCCATAGTCTATTGATAATGAGGGGATGTTTGCTGATTGCACATAAGAGATACTGGTTTTGTCTCTGTTTTTGTTTTTTTTTTTTTGTGGGTAGCACAGTACTGTTTATTTCTACATGCACCCCTGAAATTGGAGAATTTTCTATTTCACCCAAATAATCACTGATGGTGGCAGGAAATTACATGATAGTAGGTTTTCCTGAGTGAAGTCTGTGAATGCCAAACCTTACCTACTGGCTTGCTGAGTGATTCACCTTGAAGGGCCATTTTACTTGATGTTTTGCAACCCAGAGCTTTGAAATGGCTACAATTCCCAGCGAGCCTCATGTCACCAGGAATCTGCCTTTCGTGGCAGCAGTAGGCTGACTCTTATATTAAATCTCTCTCTTTCTCTCTCTCTCTCTCTCTCTCTCTCTCTCTCTCTCTCTCTCTCTCTCTCTCCAAATTTATTTTAAGAGAGAAGAAACATAATTGAGCTCAGAAGAAATGCACTTACAAGCTTAATTTTACCTACTTATCACATCTATATATTTCAAGAAAGTTATGTCAGATAACATGATTAAATGTTAAAATAATTAACATTAAATGTTTAATAATCCAATGTTAAAATAATTTATTGTAAGTTGATTTTGATAAGGGATGAATAATATCAAAATTGACAATATAAATATGTCACGCTTTAATGTTTCTATCTGGGGTGCTCACTAGAGGTGTCTTTCTTTACAACAACAACTTCATTTTCATATACAATTATAAGGAGCTACTTCGTATTTTAAAGTGGTGAAAGGAATCGATTAACCCAAAGAGAAATGAGAGTCCCTTTTTGAAAAAGAGTTAAGCATTTCCCAAAGTAGTTTATGACAGATGCATTTTAAAAGACCAAAATCGTTTACTTAATTAAGCACACTATTGCACTTGCTGCTGAGGGTTAATTAATGCTTTTTGTCTTTCTTAAACATAAAATCTGGTATATAAACAACGTTTACACAAGACTGACAAAAACAAACATAAAACAAATCTAGTTAACCTGATTGAGTTCACTCTAGTTTGAGTTGGACAGGGAAGGCCTATTAGGTGATGGATAAAATAGTCATGTTCCAGTAGTAATCCACAGGCTAAATCTAGCATGAAAATTGTTTTAAAACATCAGTACTATGTGTATACACTACATGTATACGCACACATACATGCATAAAATGGGCTCAGCAGATCAGGTAGAAAATCTAAATTTGGATCCTCTTTCCTGGTTGATTGTGGCCTTCTAATAGTGCAGGACCGATGCTCCCAAACACTGATTTCCTAAATCTCCCACCTACAGTCAGGCCATATCTCATCTGTAGGCCACTAGTTAGTTCTCTCTCGGTTTTTGTTTTTGTTTCATATTGTGCCATTAAGAAACAATTTAATAATTATTAATATTATAAAAATCTAACTTGCAGTAAAATGTGACTTCCAATATTGGCAAGACCAATTTAGGGAAGCTACTGGTCATTTAGGCTGTAAATCTGTGGCAGGATCTCACGGTCAGTGGCAGGTTGGTTTAGATGAGAAGAAGCTTGGGCAGTGAATAAGAGCATGGACGCAGGAACCAGAGGGCCTGGGTGGGAATCTGAGTTTTATCTCATGCTGGATTTGCAACCTTGAAAAATGTAGTTTCATTCTTTCTTATACACAATGGGGATATGAACAGTAGCTCTGACAGGTTTGTTCTAAGTTTAAATGGGTTGATATTCCAAAAAAAGTTTGTGTAGTGTCTAGATTAACCGTCGATCTGACTCATGTCTCAGAGCCCTTTATGTCTATGCTAGAGGCCCAATGCACAAAATTCCTGCAAGCGGCTTGGCCCGGGCAGCCCCGGCTGGCCCTCGCAGCCTCACCTTCGTCCAGAAGGTCGTCTGGAAGGATGCCAGGAAGGTCATTTGGCTGTTCAATCTAATTAGCATATTAGCTCTTTATTATAAAGATGGATGTTATGAATCTCCTACAAAGGGATGGAGTGTGCACTAGTTCTTAAACTTGGTTGTGCATGTAGTGTAGTTTTGCATTTCTAGATCATGAATCATAAGTGCTCTATTCTACAAGTTTAGAAACAGTAGGAGAGGGAATAACAAAGTTTGCTTCTTGGTTTTCTTCCAAAGTTGACATTCTAGAAATATGTGAGAAGACAACAAAAAGTAACAAAGGAGACAACTCTAAGGCAATGTAATCAAATAAGTTGCAACAGATGGTGCCAGATGCTATAACTTTCAGCACTAGTACCAATTTTCTATTTCTCTCTAACTTGTGTGCTTTTAAAAAATGAATTTAAAGCTTTTGACATCAAGAGTTTTATAGCAGACTTTCTTATAAGGTCCAATGATCAGAATATCTAATAAGACATTATCTCAGACAAGTTAAAGCTTCTACTTATTTGGTCACCACAGTCTCCACAATCAATTGTGTTTCCCTTGCATATTCACTTGATACAAAGCAGGGTAAAGCATGAGTGTTTAATGAATGGTTAATATTTACTAATAGAGCTCACTGGGTACACACTATATATCTTGTCCTACCAGTAAAAAAGCAATCATTAAAGGGGACAGATATTATGAGCAGTGAGCCACATATGAAGGGGAAGTGTTTCCTAACATGAGTTTATTCCATGACAACTTGGTTGAGGTAGCACTAATCTGGAATCTCCGTTTTGAAGACACAGGAAAAGTTCAATGGATAACAGATGAGCTGAGTTTTGAGGAGGCGGAGGGAAGGTACCATTTAGGTAGGCGGAATGTAGAAGAGAATTGGGTGCTTTGAAGAGAAGAAAATTACAAAGGTGAAAAAAGTAAAAGGTGTGGGAAAATATTAGTAGACAGCTTGTCCCAAAGTGCAATGCTAGTGAGTGTAGACTTGAAGATTAATTTGATGCCATAAAAGGGTCAGAGTATAAGTTCAGCCTCAGCATTTATTTGTTTGCTATACATTTAGAGTTTTGAGCACCTGTTGTGTGAAGGGTACTACTATGCTGGAAATCTTATAAATACACTCATCAGGTATTTGAAATGCAAATATGTTTTGGTGGTTGTTTGCCCAGCCCCTAAAAACACAAACAATTCACAGCAAATTTACCTTGACTTGGAAGAATCAGACGCATTATTTCTACTGTATTTCAGGTCATTACTCTCTAACGTTCTAATAAGTTTTGATATATAAATGTGAGAAGCATTAGAATACAAAAGAAAATTTAAAAGTAAGTCAAGATGGACATATATTTTATTTAGAAACCTGTGGTTAAGGTTTCAGTGACATGTAATCTTTGCTCTTCATCAATGTCAACTTCATTTTCTTCGTGTTCTCTGGTGACAACAGTCATATTTCATGGTTACACTGACCTTTGGAATGCTGTGTGTTCATCAGGCATTACAATGAAAGTGAGAATGTTTTACTTTTTGAGATTGGTACTAGGGTCTCGATTTGTTGATTACTTTTTCATAGGGTGCCAAAAAACTTACATGGTGAGAAAGGGGGAAAGAATTCTTTCATGTGTTAACTTTGCTCTCCTCTGCTCTTTTTCTCTCATACTAGTAATTTAGATACTGTTAGTAACATAGTTATTATTCCATTTTGGGTAATGGGATTCAGAGATAACTTAAAATATGCTTTATTTGAGTTCTATTATCAGATAAACTCTATTTCTATGTTGCATGTTTCTGCCAATGCTCTTCAGTAGTCACATTATCATTCAAAATATCTGATTTTGTTTTTTTCTCCTGGGACACATATATAGGCAGAGTAAGTTAAGAGATATAGTTCTCCCTCCCCTGATCATTGGAAAGGCATAGTTGTTAGATCCAGTGGAAACATAAGCCTTGGTAATATTAGGAATGGAGATTTCATATTGATAAAAAATAATACCACACTCCTTTTGAAAGTGGTGTGCAGAGAAAAAATGTAGAAGAAAATAAAAGCTATTATTTATATTGGTAGGGAATACACATAAGTTTCTGTTAATAAATTGGCACGTGGTAGTTTTTCCTAAACATTATTTTATACTGTCTAACTGCCATTGCCGATGGTCAAAGAAGTTGTGACTTTGACAGTCGGTGGATCTGCTGAGCATTGCTCTGTCTGTGGCTGGTGAGTAGTCACTCAGAGACTCTGTCACTTGGGTTATTGAAAGGTATGCTCTTCTAGCAAAGAGAGTGTTTTCAGTGCGAAGCTGAGAACGACTGGCTTTCATGGGCCATCCTTCATTTCTATATCTAATGTAGAAACTGAAAAGGATTTTAAGAGTACAGATCAGAAAATTAGGTGCCGGTTAAGTTTATAGTAACCTAAACTTTGTCATTAACCAGATTCATGACCTCGGAAATATACTTTAACCACACCGAACTTTGGTGTCCTTATTTATACCTCAAATACATTATTATAAAATATAATTTTAAAATCTAAGACTTACATGTCATGTCTGTTGTAGACTGTACTAGAATTGAAGAACCAATCAATGTAATGCCATTGGGAGCACAGAGAATCACAGTAGCCCCTGTAACACGTGTTTTTCTGGAAATGAATTGGCATGCACCATTTGGATTATTATTAGGGCAAAGACACTGATTCTAGGGCTTCAGTCTAATTTGTCCAGAAATCTTAAGACTCCCAAAGACGTCTCCAAACGAGCTATTGCTTGGTGTGTATGAATCTCAGGTTAGAGCCAACACTAGATTCTGAAGCAAACCCTGGAAAGGCTGAGAGGATAATTATTTTCTCTATGCATTTTAATTTTCTAAGGCACACAGAACAAATGGAAATTGTAATTCATTGTCAGAGAAATATAAACAAGAATTAAATGAAAATTAAGGAGTCATGTTGTTCTTTTTTTAAAAAAAAACCCATGTACAATACACATTCCTCTTATAGAGAACATTTCTACTTGAATTAAGGTGCAATGCCTCTGTGTAATAATAATAATAATGAAAGGAAATAATGTAAGGAAGGAAGGAAAGAAAGAAGGGGAGAGCCAGACTAGAGAAAGAGAGAGACAACACATTTAATCTGCTTAAAATAAATCTTATTTGAAATTTCTTACCTTGCATATTAATATAAAGTTGATCTCTCCTTTTAAAAATACTAAAATTTTATTTTATACATGTAACTTAAAATGAATACAATCATATTTTACCTTCCAGTATATATTTGCTTAAGCAAAATATATCCACTAAACTATATTTGCTCTGCTGTACTCAGAACACTGTAAACGGCAGAGTGCTGTAATATTCAAAGATTATTGTGGCATGTTGCATTTTACATTCCCAAGACAGTATTTTTCCCCCACAAATGCCCTTTTTAAGCACAGTATGTACTCTGAGGGCCCCTGTAAGAATTTAAATGAGCATTCCTTAGAAGAAATAGTGTTGCAGAGTCTTAACATTTAAACCTCTACTAATCCCTAAATAGCACCAAATATCATTTCTTTTGAATCAGGATACTGTATTATGCTCAAAGAAAGGAAAAAAAAAAAAAAAAAAAAGAGCCAGTAGCTTGGATGGCATAAATATAAAGCATTTGGGTAATTATAGATTTGTAGTCATGTCACCACAACAGTTAGTCCCATTGTAAGTTTTTTGTTATAAACTTTGATTTTTCTATGGCATATAAAATGAAAACTACTTTTTTTTTTTCAAGTAGGCTAGAAATAGTCATAAAGCAACTTTGTTCATAAGAAATGTATAATTAATTTCTACCTTTTTGGGGGGAGGATACTAATTCCTAAAATTGTTTTTAGCCATTTAATAAAAATGAATTACTAAGGATTTAATACCTTGCAGTATTAACCTTTCCCATAACTCAAAATAGATATATTTTTAAGAACAAACCAATGCAAAAATTTGAAAATGCTTTTATTTTATAAACCTCACTTGAAACTTCTTATTTCTTTTAATATATATGTTTATGCCCTGACCAGTTTGGCTCAGCGGATAGAGCGTTGGTCTGCGGACTGAAGGGTACCAGGTTCGATTCCGGTCAAGGGCATGTACCTGGGTTGTGGGCACATCCCCAGTGGGGGGCGTGCAGGAGGCAGCTGGTCGATGTTTCTCTCTCATCGATATTTCTAACTCTCTATCCCTCTCCTTCTCCCTTCCTCTCTGTAGAGGATCAATAAAATATATTTTTTAAAAAAATATATATATATATGTTTATTAATTTCAGAGAGAGGGAGAGTAAGAGAAACATTAATGATGAGAGAAAATCATTGATTTGCTGCCTCCTGCATGCCCCCCTACTAGGGATAGAGCCCGCAACCTGGGCATGTGCCCTTGATCAGAATCAAATTAGGACCCTTCAGCCAGGAGGCTGCTACTCTATCCACTGAGCCAAACTGACTAGGGCAGAACTTCTTGTTTTTTTAACACGTAGTAAATATTTACTTCATTAACTATTTTTGAAGTTAGCTATCCAGAATATGACTTCAATGCAGTTTCCCCCTACTTAATATAGTATGGTCCAGAGGGAACTGCTCCCATCAATATTTTAATTTCATTTTGTGTTGTGGATATACCTTGAGATTTGATGAAATAGCAAGAAACAATTCATATATTTATGTTTCCTTTGTATCAATGTCATCATACTTGATATGCAACAGACAAGGGATAATGTTACCATGCAGAAACACACAACCTCATGGAATCATAATGTGATAGGAACAGAAAATACGGGCAGCAATTTCTCTATTCGGCAATGACACCATCATCGAGATGAAATTCAAAGTGAATGCTATAACTAGAGCTGAAGTTTTACAATGCTTCCTGAAGTGAATGTCACAATACTGACATAGGCAACCCATACTACTCACATGTAAATTAGCATATGGGGAGTGTATGTGAATCACTGGTTCTGACATTTATTTCATGATGTTCTATAAAATCTCTCAACTCTGCTTTTTGTTCTTTTTAATTTCTCTCAAATGAACAAATCTTTTTTCCATTATAGGGAAAAGTTCCATTAAAAATACTGACACACTGGATATTCATGTATTTGAAGAATTCTTAAAATAATGTCCCTGTTTTCATTTGCATCATTCTATAGCTATTTAAATAATTTGAACTTTTGACTATCACTTTTAACTCCCTTTGTTATTTCAACATATAATATTGTGTCACTTTAAGTTTATTCTTTAGTCTCAGTCAAAATCCCTTCTCAAGAAGAAATATTCATTATTTGTTTTGACCTTAAAAATTAACCATTTCACACACATTAATTGCTTACATTTTATTCAATTCATTAAAGTTACATTCCAAAAACGTTTTGTGTCCTACTTCTGCACCTGGCACCTTATGTTATAAGACAAAGAAAGCTTACACAGAGGGGCAGGGCATCCTTTCTCTCAGGGATATTGAGATCCTTTATAAGAAATTATACAGATATTAACATAATAAAAAAACAAGAAAGAACATCATAATTTTCTATGATTTTTATGGTGAATTGAGGCATGAAAGCAGTTATTACAGAATAACTTGAAAAATGAATAGTATTTTGACTATGTGTTCTTTTGGTTCTAAAATATGAGGAAAATGTCATCATGGTAGCAATGTTCTAGAAAAAATGTCAATAAGAGGATAAAATAATTTATAATAGTTTATACCATGTATATGTGAACAACTTTAAAAATAAATCTTAGATGATATAGACTTACATAAAATGACTCATGTAACAGATTCAGTTACCCTTAATACCTCAGTGTATTTTGTTACACATACCTTATAGTATACATGGTATGCCATATTTTTAGTGTAACTAGCTTACTTTCAGAAGGGTGTGAGTTAGACTAAAATCTTGCTGATAATTTTATATGTTAAATACCTTGACTTATCCATCTTATTGCAGTCACTCTTCCTCACAATTGTATACACTATAGTGTACTATTTGAAACCCCAAACTGAAAAATAGAAAAATATGAATTATGGCCAACTCTCTTTATATGATATATATATATATATATATATATATATATATATATATATATGCCTAAGCGACTGTCTGACTGTTCAACCATTCAACCGGTAGCGATGATGCACACTGACCACCAGGGGACAGATGCTCAATGCACAGGCATAGAAACATGGAGCAGACTGATGAATCTCAGAGGAAAAGGTGCATGAGGGAGGGTGGGAAGAGATTAACCAATGATCTTATATGCATACTAGAGACCTGGTGCATGGATTTGTGCACCAGTGGGGTCCCTCAGTCTCGGCTGCAAGGATCAGGCAGAATGGGCTCCTCAACATTACCCGAGGGGTCCTGGATTGTGAGAGGTCACAGGCCAGGCCAAGGGACCCCACTGGTGCATCAGATTTCTAGTTTATAATAAAACTAATGAAATAATGAGCTCTTGCTTTAGACTTTTTAATGTTATTATATTTTAGAAAAGTAACCACAAAAGATGGCTGATTTGTTCATCCCACATACCCTAAATAATTAGGTAGTGCAACTCATCAATGCTACAACCAGGAGAATGCTTGATAATAAGGTTCTCTATACTCATTTGGAGAAAAAATCATGAGACCAAAGAATCTAAAGTTGAACCCTGAACTACACAGTTTTTAACTGCACTGGTCCACTTATACACAGAATTTTTTAAAAATAAATACTGTAGCCGAAACCGGTTTGGCTCAGGGGATAGAGCGTCGGCCTGCGGACTGAAAGGTCCCAGGTTTGATTCCGGTCAAGGGCATGTACCTGGGTTGGGGCACATCCCCAGTAGGGGATATGCAGGAGGCAGCTGATCGATGTTTCTCTCTCATCGATGTTTCTGACTCTCTATCTCTCTCCCTTCCTCTCTGTAAAAAATCAATAAAATATATTTAAATAAATAAATAAATAAATAAATAAATACTGTAAATATACTTTTTTCTTATGAGTTTTTAAATAATATTTACTTTTCCTAGCTTATTTTATTATAAGAATAGAGTATACAATACATATAGTATACAAAATGTGTGTTAATAGCCTGCTTATGTTATCATTAAAACTTTTGGTCAACAGTAAGCTGTTCATAGATAGGATTTTAGAAAGTCAAAATTCTATGTGGATTTTTTAAAAATATCGATTTTTTTTATCGATTTCAGAAAGGAAGGGAGAGGGAGAGGGAGAGGGAGATAGAAACATCAATGATGAGAGAGAATCATTGATCAGATGCCTCCTGCACGCCCCAAACTAGAGATTGAGCCTGCAACCCTGGCATGTGCCCTGTCTGGGAATTGAACCCATGATCTCCTGGTTCAAAGGTCAAGGCTCAACCACTGAGCCATGCCAGCCACTGCCTATGTGTATATATGACTGCAAGAGGGTTGGTGCTCCTACTCCCATGTTGTACAAGGATCAACTGTACTTTTTTTGGAAATTTGATTTATTTGTAGAGGTAATTGAGTAGCATGTGCATAAAAATAGATTATTTACTGTCCTAAGGTAGTTTATATGTTGAGATTACTAAAAACACAAGTTAAAAAAAAATGCTATAAAGTGTTTTTATTAAAGAAATGGTGCACCATAAATTTATAATATGATTAATATAGTATAATATAAAATAGTACTAGAGGACTGGTGCACAAAAGTTTGTGCACTCGAGGGGAAACGGGGGGTCCCTCAGTCCGGCCTGTGCCCTCTCGCAGTCTGGGACCCCTCGGGAGATAACGACCTGCTGGCTTAGGCCTGCTCCCAGGTGGCAGAGGGCAGGCCCAATCCCTAGGTGCAGCCCCTGGTCAGGTTCAGAGAAGGGCTGATTGGGGAGTTGGGGCGCCGCCCCCTGTCATGCACAGAGCAGGGCGGATTGGGAGGTTGCGATTCCACCCTCAGTCACGCTCAGGGTAGGGCTGATTGGGGGGTTGGGGAGCCACCCCTTGTCACACTCAAGGCAGGGTCGTTGGGGAGGTTGCAGCACCACCCCCTGTCAAGCACAGAGCAGGGTCTATCATGGGGTTGGGGAGCTCCCCCCTGTCACGCACAAAGCAGGGCCGATCTGGGGTTGAAGAGCTCCCCGCTGTCACTCACAGAGTAGGGCCGATAGGGGAGTTGGGGCACCGCCCCCTGTCACACACAGAGCAGGGCAGATCAGGAGGTTGGGGCGCTGCCACTGTAACATTCAAGGCAGGGCCGATGGGGAGGTTATGGCTCTACCCTGTCACACACAGAGCAGGACCCATGGGGGCGCCACACCCTGTCACACACAGACCCGCAGGGAGATAAGGGGGTTGGGGCGCCGCAACCTGTCACACACAGACCCGCAGGGCGATCAGAGGGTTGGGAAGCTCCCCCCATCAGGCACAAAGCAGGGCTGATCAAGGGTTTGGGGCACCTTCCCCTGTCATGAACAGAGCAGGGCAGATAGGGAGGTTGTGGCCCTGCGCCCTGTCACACACCGAGCCGCAGGGAGATCAGGGAGTTTGGGTGCTGCCCCCTGTCATGCTGATCCCGGTGCTGGGGGGCATATTACCCTTTTACTATATAAGATAGAGGCCTGGTGCAGGGGTGGGGGCTGGCTGGTTTGCCCTGAAGGATGTCCTGGATCAGGATGGGGGTCCCCACTGGGGTGCCTGGCCAGCCTGGATGAGGGGATGATGGCTGTTTGCAGCCGGTCACACACCCTTCACGGTGGGGGTCCCCACTGGGGTGCCTGGCCAGTCTGGGTGAGGGGCTGAGGGCTGTTTTCAGGCTGGCGTATGACTGAAGCTCCCAACCGCTCCTTTTTTTCTTTTTTTTTAATTCTGGGCCAGCTTTAGCTCTGAGGCTTGGCTCCAGCTCTTAGGCCTCTGCTGCTGAAAGCAGGTATCTGGTTTGTTTGTGTTCTATAATTGAAACACTGTTTCAACTCCAGCTCTAAGATCCCGGCTGGCTGAAAGCAGGTTTCTGGGGTTTTGTTTAACTTCTATATTTGTAACAATGTTTCAAACTGCAAGCTCAAAGGCCGGCAGCGGCAGGCGGGGAACGTTGGAGTCATCCGTCACTGAAGCAAGCAAGCCTCATGTTTGCATCAAGCTGCCTGGCTGCTGGCCGCCATCTTGGCTGGCAATTAATTTGCATATCGCCCTGATTAGCCAATGGGAAGGGTAGCGGACATATGGCTAATTACCATGTTTCTCTTTTATTAGATAGTATAATTAATATAATATAATATACACTAATAAAAGACAAACATGCAAAATGACCGTACTTTTGCTATGCCTTAAGCCACGCCCACCGGCCAAAAAGAGTGGCTATATGCAAATTAACCCAACCAAGATGGCGGTTAATTTGCATATACTGGCTGGGAGCAAAGACTGAAGACAACATGGAAGCAAAGCACTGCAGAAGGGAGCAAAGTAGAGGTGGCAGAAACAGGAACAGAGCCAAGGCTGTGGAGGCGGGAGGCGGGAGGAGAAACCCAGGCGCAGTGGCTGGGAGAGGGAGCGAGGCCACCTCAGTGGGTTTTGCTCCCTTCTCTGCTTCGCTCCAGCAGCTGGAAGCCCTATTTTTGCAGGAATCTTCCTGCAACGGGCATATAATATAATCTACACTAATGAAAGAGAAAAATGGTAATTGGCGTACGGCGATACCGTTTTCATTGGCTAATCAGGGCTATATGCAAATTGACTGCCAACTAAGATTGGCAGTTAACTGCCAACAAGATGGTGGCTAATTTGCATATGTAGGCACAATGCAGGGAGGCGAAAGGGAAAGCAGGAAGAAGCCCCCTGCCACTGACAGTGATCGGAAACCCAGGGGGGAGCTAAGAGCTGGGGGGCAGGACAAAGGCGGCCCTGGGGCCCCCCAGCCATGATCAGAGAATCAGGCGCCTTTGCTGCCCTGGCCAGTGATAGCAGGAAGTAGGGGTGGAGCCAGCGATGGGAGCTGGGCACGGTCGAAGCTGGCAGTCCCAGGAGCTAGGGGTCCCTTGCCTGGGCCTAAAGCGAAGCCCACGTTTGCGGCACCCCCCGCTGCCACTGCAGGTCCCTGCTGCCCGGGCCGGACGCCTAGGCCAGAGGTGTCAGGCCTGGGCAGGGGCGGAGCCTGCAACTGCGGGGAGCTGGGGGTCCCCTGCCCAGGCCTGACACCTCTGCCGGAGGCCTCAGGCCTGGTCAAGGGGCCGATCCGGTGATTGGTGATCGGAGGGTGATGAGGGTCAACTCCTCTGGCCGAGGCATCAGGCCTGGGTGGGGGGCGGAGCCGGGGATTGGGGGGATATGATGGTCCCCTTGCCCAGGCCTGAAGCCTGGGTCAGAGGCGTCAGGCTTGGGCGGGGGGTGGAGCAAGCGATCAGAGGGAGATGGGGGTCCCCTGCCCAGGCATGATTCCTGGGCCAGAGGCCTCAGGCCTGGGCGGGGGCCAGAGCCAGTGATCAGGGGGAGATGGGGGTCCCCTGTCCAAGCCTGACACCTCTGGCGGAGGCATCAGGCCTGGGCAAGGGGCCGATCAGTCGATCGGAGGGTGATGGGGGTCAACGCCTAAGGGCTCCCAGTATGTGAGAGGGGGCAGGCTGGGCTGAGGGACACTCTCCCCCCCCCCCCGCCCCCACCCAGTGCACGAATTTCGTGCACCGGGCCCCAAGTATAATATAATATAATATAATATAATATAATATAATATAATATATACAATATCAATAATATCACAACAATTAATAGGTGAATGCATATTAACTTCTGTATGCTTTTCTGAAAACATTTTTCCAAATATCCCTAATCAAAATCTGTTGATATTTTTAATGTTTTACTGAAGGGCAAAAATAGGGATGTCGTAAAATCTTCCTGATTTGTGATTTAATATTTAATTTAAAGCATAGACATATATTAACACTCACTAATTATAAGGCACAATGTGGGGAGTACATTAATTTTATTCAATTAAGATGTATGTACAAAAGTAAGATGAACTGTGGATAAGCTCTGGACATGCATCCTTTATAATCAAACTGTAGATTAATTTTATTTTAAGAGTTATTCATCCTAGTTTCACAGGGATGATCAAGCATGATCCGAGTACATGAAAAGAGCGTAAATAGCCTGAAAAATTCATTATTCTTTAACTTTATTACCAGACCTTTATGTGCTTATTGTTTGAGGACTAGCTGTATTTCTGAAGTGCAGCTTTTGGAAATTACAACGAGTCACATCTGGGTAGTCATAATATATGTTCACTGAAGGAGGAGATTCTTAAGAGATTCATGAAGCTTTAGGAATTTTCACAAAAGTGTCCCTCATGGTAGAGATGTGCTCTTCATAAATGAGGACTATGAATGGGTGAAGCAGTCCATCACAGCAGATCAATACCCAGCATGATGTACTGTCTCATGGCAAACTTTCTCTTCCGAGTACAACATAAAATGGATCAATAGAAAAAATAATTCCAAGCAAGAAGGCACTGGCAAATAATTATATTTGAATTATTTCCATTGATATATTTCCCTCTGGTATTTTAGTTCAATTTAAACTCACAGAAAAAAAACAGAGAAATACAATTTAATGAGGCAATGGAGAATTTGGAATATATTTGACCTATTTCCAATGGAAATACTAACTTGCCAATTTTGTTTAGGAGATTTTTCCCTCTCTCACTATTGATAACTGTGTTTTCTGTTTAGTCAGTCCAACTGTAGACCCTGAACAACCCAATGGAATATATTTTCCTTTTAAATTCTACTCAGTCATGCAATAAGCATTTATAGAGCACATCTTTATGCTTCAGACTCAGTGTGAGGGGCTGAGAAGTTTTATAAAATGTTAAACTTATCTATGATTTTGTAGTTTAAACATATTTTTAAAATATATTTTTATTGATTTTAGAGAGGAAGGGATAGGGAGAGAGAAATAGAAACATTAATGATGAGAGAGGATCATTGATTGGTTACCTCCTGCATGTCCCCAACTGGGGATTGAACCTGCAACCCAGACATATGCCCTGACCAGGAATTGAACTGTGAGATCAATGCTCAACCACTGAACCACACTGGCCTGGCTAAATACCTTTGAAATTACTTTTGACATCATCAGTGTATGTAAGAGGTTTATAAGTGAATCAGAAAAATGGAAGGGAATGCATTGAGCATTCATGCTAAATACTCAAGAAACCAAGATAACAATTTTTAGCAAAATAATGTCTAAAATGATGAAGAGTAAGATAATTTAGAAAAAAAAAAAGAATGGATTGAACCTCAGAAAACTTACTTGGGAAGCATATACCAGCATAAACATAGGGTTCTTGTTTGCAAGCTCCAAATAACTGACAGATTTACCTAAGCAAAAAGAGAATATCGGCCAGTTCACAAAAAGGACCGAGCTGAAGAACCAGGCTTATACAGAAGGGGAACAGGGATGTTTTGGTGGCCAACATCACACCCCCGGGCTAATCTATGATTTTTGTCCCAGTTGTGCATGCTGACAGTGACCTGCCTCCAGCTAGTACTCCACAGGCATCTTCACTTTTCTGCCTCAGGGCTTTCTCTGAAGCCTGGGGAGTCTGCTCCGCCTGCAGGTGTAGCCTAACTTGGCAGGGAAATTTATGGACCAGAGGGCAGCCTTCAACCAATGGAGAATAACTGCAATGAATAAGGTCCCAGCCTTCAGACACACCACTGTCTAAGGCGTTCTGTATACTTTCTTAGCACCTGCTGCTCTGCCTAATTCAGAAACGCAGATTAATTAAACATCTTTTACTGGCTTATTCTCTTTCCCCATTTTAATCTCCCTGCTTCTCCATCGTTGTAACCCAGTAACATTCTTGTTTCATGATCTGCTTTTGGAGAAACCAAAATCAAGGTAATGGGAAATAGAAAAATGCTGTTAATTTCTCTAGAAGTAACATGCTTTCTTCAGAGTATTATCACAGATTTAATTATTGAAAGATTTGAACCACTTGAGACCCAGCTTGGCTATACTTGAATATTTAGAAGCAGTCCAGTTTGGACATGATCTGATAATTATGATCTGATAACTGGAGGTAGAATAAGCAATGCCAGAAATCACAAGCAACAAATGTCATTACTAAAATAAAAAATTCCCACTACATGTAGTTTATTTTTTTCTCCAACCATTTTTTTTTGAAAATACTAATTAACACTCAGCTGTATATCAGCTATTATGCTAGACCCCAGATAAACATAACATTATCCCTTCCCTCTAAATGTTTTGTAGCCTGTTGACCTCAGAAAAAATAGGCAAGGATCAAATTTTGAAGAAAATGCATCATTTTTGCCTAATAGTAAACTGAAGTTTTTATTTAATGATTTAGGTGGGAATTTCAAAGACCAAGTACAACTTCCTTTAAACACAGACTTCTCAAATTTAACAAGTCCTAAACACATCTCAGCAAACAACACACGTGGTAACACACACACACACACACACACACACACACACACACACATACTTGAATATTTATTATTTATTTTTATTGATTTCAGGGAGGAAGGGAGAAGGAGAGAGAAACATCAATGATGAGAGAGAATTATTGATCAGCTGCCTCCTGCATGCCCCCCAAGCCCCTGTGGGGATCAAGACGTAACCCAGGCACGTGCCTGACTGGGAATCAAACTGTGATCTCCTGGTCCATTTGGAGATACTCAACCACTGAGCCATGTCAGCTGGGCTATACTTGAATATTTGAAAGCAGTCCAGTTTGGACATGAACGGGTAATTATTGAAAAGTATGCCCCTAGAAGAAAAAGCTATCATGACCGTGAAAGTGGCCTACTTTTCTAACATGTTATGCTGTCTCTTCCCCTATCTTGCAAAAACTTACAATGGGATTTTTCAATTGTTGTTATTATGGACTGAAAGCTTGTTTTCCTCTAAAATTCATATGTAAAAACTCTAGCCTCTATTGTGATGGTATTAACGGTAAAAATTCTAACTTCAAATGTGGGGCATTTGGGAGGTAATTGGTCAAGAGGATGGACAGCCCTCATGAAAGGGACCCCTGCCCTTATAAAAGGGACTTCAAAGAGCTCTCTTGATCGCTAGCCATTATGTGAGGATACATCTATAAAGCAGCAATCTGCAACCCAAAAGAGGGCCCACTCTGGAAACTGACTCTGCTGGCACTCTGATCTATGACTTCCAGCCTCCAGAACTGTGAGAAAGAAATTGCTGTTACATATGAGCTACTACCCGGTCTCTGACAGTTTGTTTAGCAGCTAGAAATAACTAAGTAGTTAACCAAACCTGCAACAATTTTTTGCTATTCAACCTACTGCCACAGTGTGTCTCCGCACTCCCCACTCCCACACATAAACTTTCAGCTGAAAGGCCATTTTCAGGTTCCATATCCTTTCTCATTTGCCCTGTAAAGTCTTTCTAATCTTTCAGCACACAACTCATAAGTGGCCTCCTATTTGACTTTTTACCCGTGTCCACTAAGAAAATAACTATTCCTTCTCCATGCAACCCTTGTGATATAATTAATTACATGTGCATGTTCATCATGTATTGTAATTCTTATGTAAACTTTTTTTTTTAACTGGGGCATGTGTTGACATCGTCTGGCAATACACATAGTTGCAATAATGATTTTAATAAATTGCACAGAAATCATTTGAAACTAGTTAACACAACAGAGAGAATGTGATCAGATTACAGAACATTTAAGAATTGGGCTTTTCATACAGCAGCAGGTAGTGAGCAGAGTTACAATTCCAAATCTGCAAAGAGGGTAAACAGAGAAAGAAAGAAAACTCGGAATTAGAAGTAAGATTGTAAGCACAGCTGGCATGGGTCAATGATCGAGCTTCAGCCTATGAAACAGGAGGTCACTGTTCTAGTCCCGGTCAGGGCACATGCCCAGGTTTTGGGCTCAATCACCAGTGTGGGGCATGCAGGAGGCTGCCGATCAATGATTCTCTCTCATCATTGTTGTTTTTCTCTCTCTGTCCCTTTTCCTTCCTCTCTGAAATCAATACAAATATATTTTAAAAAGAATAAGTAAGATTCTAATATAATCCAAGTAAGGAAAAGTAAGGAATACCACTAGCCATATCACTGTAAAAATGAGATATTGCCAACTTTGAGACCCTATTTCCATTTAAAGTCTCACAAACTGTAATTATTCCTGAAAATATTTGCTTAGGTCAGCTTGTTCAAGAAAAAATTTTATTCCAACATATGGAGGAAAATAAACATGCTCTCCAGATGTTAGTCTGCACAGCAGCCACACAAGAATCTATCTGCAGTTACTATGTCTAATTCTTCTTCATAGGACTCCAATTAGATTTTCAAGTTGTTTAATTTAGTCTAATTTTGTGAATTTACGTTAAAGCTTTTTGTGGGAGTTCTCTAGGCAGTCTCACGCAGTCTTCTGAGCTAATGAGCAGTAACAAATTCACTTGTTGTTATGGGCGACAGGGGTGTTTCCCAACATATTGTTAGTCCAGTGAGGTTACAACGTTTTGATTATTTGATTCTATTGGGTCTTTATAATTGTTACCATGAGGAAAGAAAAAATATTTTGATTGCCTCAAAAAGTATGTAGGAGACATAGTTTGTTTTCAATTTTGTTCTTCCGCCCAGAAGAGGTAGAAATAGTTCTTAGAACTTGTGTCATATCTCATTCTTAACACTTCACTAAAGTAAATGAATTGTTCTTACACCATCTCTGGAAAGTAGGTATTTCCTTTGTTTCAAAAATTATGTGTTTTTTTTTTCCATAGTTTAACCAAATGGTGACTAAACTAATGCTAGAGAAAAAAAAATGTCTTAAATAAGTTTTAAACTTAGAAACAATGTTTTTTCTAAAATAAAGATGGGCTATCTTTTGAAATTTATAGTAGGTATAACTGGGTATTATGGTGAAGTATTTTAATGATATGTATTTCCCACTATTCTGGAAATACTAAGTTTTCTTATCAGGTTAAATCCTGCTCAAATTTCTCTCACATAAAATACCAACTGTAAGTGTAGAATCAGTCATAGAATTTGAAAAATCAGCATTTCACACACAAAAAAACAGTAAAAAAATAATTCAGGAAAGATTTATGAATTGTTGCTAAACATTGAGCCAAAGATTGTAAAACAGACTACATAACTTCAAATCATCACCTCACAGATGAATAATTCTTTACAAAGAGCAGTCTGTACCTTTTGATATAACTATTAGACAGACAGACACCACTTTAATTAAGTGATGAAACTTAACATCAGCCATAATGAAACAATCTGACAGCACAGGCCTTAGGATGTGATGCCCTGAGAATAACACAAAATCACTTAGAAGGTATTTCTGTTAAAAAATTAACTCGAATCGAATTATGAGAAAAACAATCAAGCCAGCCAAATTGAAAGCATTGTGCAAAACAGATTACCTATAACATTAAAAATATAACAATGCTAGCATTGCGCTGGAAAAAAACATAAAAGTAATAAATACATCAGGCTAATAAACTGTTCTAGATCAAAGAGACTGAAAACATAAGGCATCAATTGGATCCTTGTTTGGATAAAGAAAAGAGTATAAAAGACCTTATTTGTCTAATTAGAATATGGGTTCTATGTGGAATAATTGCATTGTTTCAATATTAAATGTACATAAGTGCAGCCAGTCTAGTCAGAAATGAATGTGGACTTAAATACTAGTTACTAACTTACTTCTCAGCTTCACTCTATTCCAAATTTCTACAAAGTTGTGAAGGTAATTGTAACCCTATACCTTCTTTTCCTGTGACAACACACCAAACCTTGGTTTCCAATGCCACTTCATGAAACCTCACCTGCCATCTATATGTGTAAAACCCTAATATGCAAATAGGTCAAACAGCAGAATAACTGAACAACGAACAACCGGCCTCTATGATGTGTGCTGACCACCAAAGGGCGTGCACGGAACATGGCAGGCATCGGCAGCAGGTGGCAGAGCATGGAATATGGCCGGCCCTGGCCACCGCAGGATGGTGGAGCAGGTGAGCCGGGGCACCAGACCAAGGCGAGCACCAGTTGCTGTCATTGGGCGAGCCTCTAGTGGTTACTGAAAATTCTTTGCTCCTGTGTGCCACAGTCCTGCCCAGCGTTCACACCTGCTGCCGGCGCTGGCCCCGATCGCTTGGCACTCTCAGTGGGTGCGAGTGGAGGCTGCTGCCCCAATCACCCCTGAGGGCTTCTCCACCTTCCCCTGCTCCTGATGGTGCGGGACCCACTTCTGGCGCCGGCCCCATTCGCTCTGTGCTGTCAGCAGGTGCAAGTGGGGCCCGCACTCGCGCATGGGAGTGGCGGCAGTGGCAGAAGCGGGGCTGCCAGCAGAGAGGGGACCAGGGGCTGTGGTGGGAGGGGTCAGGCGGTGTGGCTTGGAGGATGGGCTGAGACCCGCTCCTGTGCCCACCACAGCCTCACAGCCGACAGTTCCTTTCAAGGTGCACACATATGGGCACTGGGCCACTAGTTCATTATAAATCAACTGGGATTATTTCATGTTTCTCAATTCTTTCTTCCACATTTAACACATCCCTCAAGTTTCCTATGTTCTTAATTTCTGGAGTATTATCATCACTTCTCTTTCTGGTTCTCAGTTGTTTTTGTTTTGTTAATTCCTCTTTGTTCACATCACAAAAGTGAACATTTCCAAGGCTTTTTGTCTTCATCCCCTGTTCCCTCTCACTTTACACATTCTTCATGCTATTTGCATTTAACCCCAACATTTATACTTTTGCTTTTGTAAAAATGATTCTCCCCTACAAGCTACCTCTAACCTACTTCAGATCTACACATCCAGCAGTCTCTACCTGGAGAGCCTAGAGCCCTTCTAGTTTATGATATATGATTTGCACTTATTATTTTATTCCCAAATCTACTCACCTTCGTTTTTGTAAACATCCTCTAAATTTACTCAAAATCTTTAGATTTATCATCCTTTCTAAAAAATCAATATTTATTAAACTTTGGCGTCCTATCAGATTTTCCCACCTCACTTTTCTTTCATTTTGGATTAATAACTAAATCCTACCATTATAGCTTTAGAATATCACAAAAACTCAGCTCTGTTGCTCATCACCATTGACATTGGCTAAGTCCAAGTTATTTGCTACCATTTTTTCAACGAGAGTAATAATTTCCTTCTGTCAGGACCCACTTGCTCCTTTATAGTCCCAAGTCTGCCACCAGAGTGATCTTTCATACATATATTCAACAATTATATATATATATCTTATCTTTCAGTGCCCTCATTAATATTCTTCATTTGACATAGCCTTCAGAACACATTTTATTTTTTTAATATATTTTATTGATTTTTTACAGAGAGGAAGGGAGAGAGATAGAGAGTTAGAAACATCGATGAGAGAGAAACATCTATCAGCCGCCTCCTGCGCATCCCCCACTGGGGATGTGCCCGCAACCCAGGTACATGCCCCTGACCGGAATTGAACCTGGGACCTTTCAGTCCGCAGGCCGACACTCTATCCACTGAGCCAAACCGGTTTTGGCGCAGAACACATTTTAAAATCTATGTATAACATACAATATGATTCATGTATATTAACCAAACTCATCTCCACTTGCCTTATCTTCACTCTTTACAGTTCAAAAACTATTGTGTTTCTTTGAACAAGCTATGCTTTCTCATGTTTCAAGCCTTTGCACTTGTAGTTACTCTTGCCTGGAAGTTCTGGCCCTGGGTTTTCATCTGAGAAACTCTCCCTCAAACGTTAGTTCACATGCTGTGTCATGTGAGAAACCTGTCCTGGCCAACTAAGGCACATTTCAGCATTACTTCGGAAAATAATACCCTTATGCTCTGTATCCTAATATATATAAAGAGCCAGGTGCCGTTACGACCGAACGGGTGACTGGTCACCATGAAGTTCATGGGGCACCTCTCAGTACCCCACCACCCCTGGCCCCCGAGCCGCTCACCATGATGGGGGCTGGCAGCGGAGCAGGACTGGGGACTGAGCAGCAGTGGCTGGCAACTTCGTGGAGTGGCCGTGAGCTTAGTGGAGCAGTCACCCGGGTGGCTGGCAGCGGGTGGCAGCGGGTGGCAGCGAAGCAGTGACGGGGTGAGGGAAGCCTCGCGGAGCAGTGGCGGGGTGGGGGGTTTCACAGAGCAGCCAGCAGCAAGCTTCGCGGAGCAGTCGAGGGTGGGGGAGCCTCTTGGAGCAGTCGCGGGGTTCGCGAAGCAGTCGAGGGGCGGGGGGCATGCGACAGAGGCCAGGCTAGCCCTAGGGACCCTACCTGCATACGATTTCGTGCGTGCTGGGCCCCTAGTTTCTTTATAATTTCATAAAATGCATTACTGGGTTGTGATGGTTATTTTGCTATACTTCTTAGCTAGGAACAATTCCATGTGCAGAAAACAACAGTCTCTACTTCTTGTATTCTCAGAACTAGTGTGTCTGTCAGTTGTTGGCAAGCCAAAACAACTTATTAAAAATAATTACATGAAGAGTTAGTCTACAACCTGGCCTAATTTTATAATTAGAACTCAAGTAGTTTAAAGCAATTTCTTCATGATTAAGCCAGTCATACCAATAGTTCTTGTTGTGACTAATATAAACTTATTGGAGTCTTCTGGAAACATACAATGGATTTCACCTGACAGGGAACATGCGTGCAAATAAAATATACATTGATACCATTACGTTTATATGAGCACAAATACATTTATTGGATATTGTTTAATTTTGTTTTATTAATTTCTTTGATCAAATATGATCATCTATGTTTTAGATAAAGAATCAGAAGAACAGAAAATAATTTACAAAGTCTTTAATCATTTAGAATCACAACACAAATGAGTTTATCTATGAGAAAAAAAATTGTACTTCAATTTAATGTCTCTCTAAATCTCAATAGCTTCTCATCTCATCTCTTAAAAGCAACTTATAAAGATTCTGTTAATCAGTTTGACATTCTACTTAATTTTTAAATTGCTTAAATTGTGTTATTAAAATAAAATTTATTTTTATGATGCTGGTAATTCATGCCCAATGTAGAAATTTCACGAAAATATTGTATGCAAAAGAAGAGACATTGACCAGAAGAGTTCCGCAATAAAATAGAAATGGTTCGTACAGGATCATGCTACCTGCAGAATGCAAGGAGGAGATATACAAGCAGGGAGCCTCTTTATCCTAGGACTGACTCTTGAACTGTGTGAGGTGTTGCCGGATTATATCCCTATAAACAGCTCACAACAGAGTTTCTTGGTTTATAAATGGTAGTCTCAAGACGAATGGCCAACATCTGCTTGGAAGGCTACCCTCTGATAAAAGAAGGTAAAAACACCTCAGCTTAGCAGGCTGAATAGCATGATGTTTTCGTAGCAGATAGAACTGAACAGTGATAAAAGCCTCAATGTTTCGGTTTTTGGTGACTGATGGTCAGTATCCAAGACCTTGGTCATGTGGTTGGGCAGAAGGGCAATGGAAACTTGGCCTATTACAAGCATGCCCGTGTGGGCACAGCCCTGTGGATTTGACAGGTGCATTAAAGTAGAACATATTGATGTCCATTAGGAGAACCTCCTTCCAGGTTTGGAATGTGATTGGAATCAACAAGCAGATAGTTCATGTGCTGATTTAAGGTGGTTACCTGGGCCCATGAAATAAGTGGACATTGAGTATCGGAAGCAATGCAGAGATGGGCTTAACATAGACATATTCTTCTTGCACCTTCTGAGGCACAGGTCCCAATAAGAACTGTCTGTCAGGGGAAAAAAAAGACAGAGACTGCAGATGGCCATGTGGCAGATTCTCTGGTGGGAAGCTCCAACTTGCTGGCAGGTGAGACTGATGCTGGTGGCTCTAAGGGGCTACAAATGAATCTTGAGAAGAACAGACATTGAGTGTAGGCTGAGCTTTCCTTAGCTGGTGGTGGATGCAAATGCTCTGAGCCATACACGAACCAGACAGAAGACATGAACCCAACCTGGGCAGTTGAGCATCATTTCTTCAGACCAAGGAACTTGCTTTACAGCTGATAATGTCCAACAAGGGGCAGAGAGATATATTCCTTAGGCTACTCGTTTGATAAACTAGATCAGGCCATTAAAACATTGGTTGTTTAAAATAGAGAGAAATAAAAGAATGAATAGCTGTCTTATATGCATTCACAAGTGTGTGCTCACACTCAACATGAGTAGGAAGGGCTAAAGAGTGTCCCCCTGAGTGGACTTATCTTTTTTTTTTCTGTTGGATAGGGGATTAGGGGATAGAGAAGGTGCTGGTATATCATCCTCCCATCACCACAACTTGTTTGTCCCTCCCTTACTGGAAGCAGTGGTTATAGGACCAAGGCTGCAACTACAGGGACTGGAAGCTGAGATACTTTCTTTTTAAAAAAAAAAATTAATGAATTTTTATTGATTCTTTTACAGAAAGGAAGGGAGAGGGATAGAGAGTTAGAAACATTGATGAGAGGAATATTGATCAGCTGCCTCCTGTATGCCCCCCACTGAGGATCGAGCCAGCAATCAAGGTACATGCCCTTGACCGGAATCAAACTCAGGACCTTTCAGTCTGTGGCCCAATGCTCTATCCACTGAGCCAAACTGGTCAGGGTGGAGATACTTTCTGAGCAAAATACTATCACTATGTTTTTAACCTTTATGTCACAGTGCCTGAGGGCCTGGTGGGACAGGATTTGTCTTCACCTCATCTGCCAAACTAGGATTCACAGTGAATGCAGCTATATTTCCTGATGGTAAAGAGAGCCCACAGGTGGCTTCTACATAACCTTACTGCATGTGAACAGGAGTGCACTGAGGGGGGGGGGGGGGGGCTTGCCTCCTGCTATCCAGATGAGCACAGTGGCTAGAGTCTAGACCCTTTGAAAGTTGGAAACGTGTGTGTATAAATGGTGTGAAAATGAATAAAGGAAGCTTCATTTAAAAAGGGGTTTGGCAGCCTTATGGGGGAGCTCTCACAAATATACAGCTTGTTTCAGCCTATATAACCAGCAGGAAGAAGGAAGATAACAATTATTTTGATAAGGAGATAAATTTTTCACAGAGGAATTTTCTCTTTTAAGAAAAAGAAGGAAGTTCCCTCCCTGCTCCAGCAACAACCCACTCACCACAGCTTCTGGCCAATGAGAAACCGCCACAAACTCCAACTCTAGTTCTTCTCTAATCAACTTTTGTTCAAAACAATCCTTCCAATTTTCTCCTAAAACCTAATAAGAACTAACCTTCCCTCTGTCTCTTCAGATTTGCCATAGCCTATTGTCCCACATTGCAATGTTCTCTGCTCTTCCAGAAGAAACTAATTTTGCTCGTTAAATGACTACCTATTTTATAGTTGAGGCAGGCGATGAAGAAAAGGAAAAATAGCTGCTACTGAGGTAAGGGAATGAATACATGGGTTATGTACTAATAAAAAATCAATGTTACATTAACAACTCAAAAGAGGCACAGAGCAAGAGATGATTATTATATTCAATGCCTGAAAGGGTGAAGCCGCATCTTACCGATACCACCCCTCATTTTGGAACCTGACAATTTAAATGAAAGCTTAAAAACCTGAGTGGCCTCATCCTGAAAGACCTCTTTTTTTATGATATGATGATGGACTGGATAGTTACTAATGACAGAATGGGATTCTAGTAATGTGCCAGTGTCCTTTGATCTTTATGACTGTTTGGCTAAAAAGGATCCATGTTTAAAGATCAAGGGTAGACTGTGTTAACGTGATTTATAAGAAATACATATTTGGTCTTCATTCCCATTTCTGGTACAGAACTGCCAGAACCCTAGGAATTTCTAAGTGATGGGAGCCATTCACATACTTTTATTAGGTTAATAAGGTGACTTTTGAACTACACCTAAGGATGAGGGCTGGTTGCCCAGGAAAACTAACCTTGTGGTTAGGGAGTTGGAACTGTCAGCCCTACCCTCCTGACCCTCCAAGAAGGAGGGAAGGGCTGGAGGATGAATCATATGTCAAGGAACCAATGATTTATTCAGTCATACTCATGCTGCCCTAACTGGTTTGGCTCAGTGGATAGAGCGTCAGCCTGCGGAGGGAAGGGTCCCAGGTTCGATTCTGGTCAAGGGCACATGCCTCGGTTGCAGGCTTGTCGCCAGTAGGGGACATGCAGGAGGCAGCCAATCAACGATTCTCTGTCATCATTGATGTTTCTATCTCTCTTTTCCTCTCCCTTCCTCTCTGAAATCAATAAAGATATATCTTTTTAAAAAATCATACTCATGCTATGAAGTCTCCATATAAACCTAAAAGGACAAGGTTCAAAAAGCTTCCAGGTTGGTGAACATGTGGAGGTGCTGAGAGAGTGACTCACCTGGAGAGGGCACAGAACTCCACATCCTTTCACCATACCTTACCCTATGCATCTCTCCCATTTGGCCGTTCCTGAGCCATATCCTTTTATTATAAACCATTTAATCTAGTAAAAAAAAAATAGGTGGATATACTGTCTCTGCCATCCAAATACTAAGAATCTAGTGGGATGTTGCGCTCTATCAACAATACAAAAGACAATACATATTATGCTTTGTGTTCAACACATTTTGCTAAATCTTTGTAATTTAAAAAGTAAAGCTCTTGTGGAGCTGGTATTATTATCTTTATTTTACCAAACGGAAAACTGAGGAAAAAAAACCCTCTTATCTGCATTGCACAGCTTAGGAACCAGTTACACCTGACACCGCAGAACACCAAGGTAGCTTTAGCGCGCCCTTTCGGCAGACAGAAGGAGGCCCACACCAGAGGTGGGTGTGGTTGCCAGAGAACTCTGGGAAGAGGCCTCCAACCGCGGTGGAGGAAATTAGGAAATCTTCATGTATGTGAGGATGTTTGAGATGATAATAAAAGAGTTGTAGGTAGCTAGGAGGCAAAAAAATATATATGTATTCCAGGGAGGTTCCTGCTTATAAATTCAATTGGGAAAATTCTTATATAATTTGGTTTCCTAAGAAAACATTTAGTAATTAGCATAAAGAGAGTTTTAGTCATCTAAAACCAAATTTACATTTCTTGACATGGAGTTCTCAGCATTTTAGCTGCTGTGATATGTAAAAACAGAGCATCTCTCCAAACGAAGTCAAGTGTAGGACCAAGGTAATAATTTCAACAAATTGCCTACACTCTGGTTTCAATGGCCTGCACTATCTTGGAAACTGTGCATCTATTTAACTTCAATTTGCTTATATAGGCAAGACTTTTCCTAAATGAATGGGACTCTCTTGTCACAAGAGAGATTTACTTTTCTATATTTGGTTCTCTCAATAGAGACATAAAACTATGTAAGAAAATATGTTGCACCTCATATTTAGAGGGGAAATCTGTTTAACATAAACATTTTTTTTCCTGGACCGGTTTTGTATGTTAAATTAGTGATCACACATGTTTTATTGCCAAGTTGGTGTAATAAATCTCTCAGATGCCAATACCATCTGGCCATCCGTGACCACTTGCGAATTTCATGTGTCATTTGGAACCCAGTTCCATACTCATGCTGCTCAGCATCTGCCCAGAGTTAAACACTTCCTTTACAAAGCACAATTAATGAGAACATCCTGAGTTGTGAGTAAAGTATTTGTGAAAAAGAAATTGTCACACATCCCAAAATATAATCTGAGATGTCATTGAACAGATGTTAAACTAAAATATGTGTGATAATATAAAGAAACAAAAATACTGTATCTTGCAGATTTGACTAGGCTGAGTTTATTTCTATTCCCTATTTCTCTGCTAACTGGGTAAGAACATCTTTTACACAATGCTTTTAAGGAAATAGCAGTGATTTAAAAAGTTTAAAGTGGCAGTGTAAAAGTATAATTGAAACACAATTCCATTTGTTTTCTAAATTATGAATGAAAAAATGGAATTGCTGATTTAGTCTCTTTGCTTTGGTAGCCTAGAGAGAATTTTTGTGAGCTCTTTGAAAAACTGAAATATTTTTTTTTTAATATATTTTATTGATTTTTTACAGAGAGGAAGGGAGAGAGATAGAGAGTCAGAAACATCGATGAGAGAGAAACATCGATCAGCTGCCTCCAGCACATCTCCTACTGGGGATGTGCCTGCAACCCAGGTACATGCCCTTGACCGGAATCGAACCTGGGACCTTTCAGTCCGCAGGCCGACGCTCTATCCACTGAGCCAAACCGGTTTTGGCTAAACTGAAATATTTTTGTTGAATTCTAAAGCTGGCAGTTCCACTTTTAACTTGTGAATAAGGTAGCTACTCAGCAGTCAGAACCATTTTAATCAGTATCCTCGGTATACAAATCATTTTCAAGAGTGCACAGTATGTGTTGTCTGTCTTTAGGAGCCTACAGATATACATGCTCTCTACTGGAAAGTTGTGGCCCTCTTCTAAAGTCTTCTTACAAAAAGTAAGACTACTGGTAAAAATGAGTGTCAAGTTTCTCCATGGACACCTGGAATGTTAGTGCTTTTCTGGCAGGAAAGTGTCAATCTAATCATGAGGACACCAACAAAATTGAAGACCATTCTCCAAGATCATGAAGGTCATGGAAAAACAGGAAGGACCATAAGTAAATGCAATTTGTGATCCTGACTTGGATCCTTGACTAAAGAGGGGCATTATTTGGAAATAAGTGCAATTTTAATAAGTTAAATAGATTATTTATGGTATTTTATCAGGCTATTTTGCTGATACTAATAACTGTATGTGATTATGTAAGAAGTTAATCCTTGGGAGAGATAGGTAAAAGGTTTATGTGAATTATTTATTCTATTATTGATATGGATAATAAGCATAAAATTATTTCAAAATAAAAGGTTAAGTAAAGGGAAAATATTAAAATAATGAGTGAGTCATTTATTTTTATAAAAATTTAAAGTCTAAACAAAAACACTTTAAATAAATATTGAGCTTTACTTAATAAATTACGTGCTAAAAGATATAGGTGAATTACCCTAACCGGTTTGGCTCAGTGGATAGAGCATCGGCCTGTGGACCAAAATGTCCCAGGTTTGATTCCAGTGAAGGGCATGTACCTTAGTTGAGGGCACATCCCCAGTAGGGGGTGTACAAGAGGCAGCAGATAGATATTTGTCTCTCATTGATGTTTCTAACTCTATCTCTCTCCCTTCATCTCTGTAAAAAAACAATAAAACATATTTTAAAAAAGATATAGGTGAATTGTACTGATGTCTGCTATTTATCTTGATATGTATTCAAAATAAAAGAAATAAATACTTGGATAGATAAATAGAGAAATGAACAACAGGTATATGTTAATGATTCAAATGTTATTAATGATAGGCTCTACATGGTTGGTAAAAAGATTTCCAGTGTAAAATGTGATAAACTTTGCTATACATTTTTTAAATTATTATAACAAACCAGAGGACCTTTTGCAGGAAGATTCCTGCAAGAATAGGGCTTCCCTCCCATCTCTGCCGCTCCTACCCCGCCCTTCTCTGATGCTCCTACCCCGCCCGTATCTGCCGCTTCTCTCCCTCCTGTCTCTGCTACCTAGGCTCTGTTGCTTGGCTTCCTTCTACGGTGTCTTCAGTCTTCACTCCCAGCCAGTATATGCAAATTAGCAGCCATCTTTGTTGGCAGTTAATTTGCATATCGCTCTGATTAGCCGATGGTGGGCGTAGCGAAGGTATGTTCAATTTGCATCTTTGTCTGTTATTAGATAGGATAGTTGGGGGAAATGATATTATAATATTGATAATTTCAGTTTCAAAATTGGTAGGTAGACTATTCATGCAAAGAAAATCATGAATTTTATTTCCCTGTATTTTTCAAACATATTTTTTCTTTGTTTTATTCTGCTTTTGGCACTTAGTGGACACACCAGTTACAGTCACATGCTGCTTAATGATGGGGATTCATTCCGATAAATGTTTCCTTGGGTGACTTTATCATTGTGCAAGCATCATAAAGTGCAGATAAACAAACCTACAGGGTATAGCTTACTATACATCTAGGCTACATGCTATATCACTCCATTATATATGGCCTGTCTTTGACTGAAACATCATTATGTGGTAGATGTCTATTGTTCAACCACAAATAATTACCTCCATTGATGGAACAGCTTATTCACTTTAATCTCTATTGTTGGAACTTCATTTTCTTCATTGTCTTTTATTTATTATTCCACATGCTGATATACTTCAGCAATATTTTATTACCCTCCAGAAACTTGTGTAATACCTGAATATAATACTTGCAGAGATATGCTTGTAAAGTAATGAATGTATGATTATCTAGAGCAAATCTTACTTTAACCATTAAAACAGAATTACAGACAAGGTTGAAAGTTGTAAAAATAGTCTAAATGTTTACATAGCTCTGGGAAACGTAGTCTCAAACAGAATAGTTTCAAATGTAAGCTTTTATATACTTCTTTTTGACAAACTATTTAAAGGTTTATATTATTAAAATGTTTTTTTTTATTATTTTCTGATTACAAAGTGATATTTAATCATTTTTGAAAGCCTGAAGGATATACGAAAGGATACAGACAGAGGGAAAGAGTAAATATTACACTTAAGATCACCATCTTGCAAAAAGTAACCCATCATATTTTATTTACCATATTTCTGTTGGTGGAATTTAGCTTCTTTTTTTGCCACAGATTATTATTTTAAAATATTCTGGTGGGAAGATTTTTGTAGGGTAGATAGATAAATACATTTCTAAGTTATGATTATATGTTTTTGTTGTACTTAAATTGACTGTACATGTTCTAAAACATTCTAGAATGTCTGCCTGTGTGTGTGTGCTTTTATGAATCTTTCTGTAAGATTTCGTACAACTACATGACCTAATCCTACATATGGCTTTTATTTGAACGTATAATTTTAAATTTGGTAGCTTTTCTCTCAGAACACCCCCCAGCAGCTCTTGAGTTGCTGGTCTTCAGAAACCGAACTTGTGACTAGTTTGAGGATCTTCCTCAAGATAGCAAAGTGTTTCATTTTATTTTGTTTTCCTTTGTGGGCATTAGTTACTTTCTTTTCATTTAGGGGTGGATGTCAAGCCCAGCACTGCAAAGGGAGCCAATTTTTACATACTATGAGTTATTTTTCTCAGAGTCATACAACTGAATATCTAAATTAGGTATGCCAGCATTTCAAGCAGTGAGCTACTGGCAGTAGCCATTGCATCATCTCTAAAAAATCTCTGCTAAAAGCAATTAAGTTCATTTACTTGGATATTAGATTCTTCTTATTGCACAATTTAAAACATCAGTATAAAATAATTTAATTATGAATGCACAAGTTACTAAAAGACTACATGAAGAAAATAATCTGAGGAAAATGACAATATATTACATAAACAAATTGTCTAAAAGGAATTTTTCAAGCCTGACCCTGAGATGATGACTTTAACTAAGTTTGTTTAATGAGTTAATTTCCTTTTGATAATTTTTGTTGACATTTATAATCTAATTATTTTGGCAATGCTTACATAATCCATCTGGACATGCTTCTTTGTCTAACCATTTCCCAGGTTTGGTAATCATAGTATAAACTTACATTTATTTAGAACTAAAACATACCTGACACTATTCTAAGAATGTTAACAACTTTTTTCTTTGTTTTTTCAATTTTACAAATTAAAAGATTGCTTTGATAACTTTTTTAACTCATTCAGGTCTCAAAACTATTTTATGAAAGAACTAGGATTTTCACCCAAGTTGGTCTCATTCCATGTGCTTAATCATGCCGCTTATGGTATATCCCTTCTGAAAGAAGACCACATACTCCAATTGGAGAGAATCTATGATTTATTTTCCACAAAATAAACCAGCTATTAAAAAAAAAATCTGTCCATAAAGTGTAATCCCTATGAAAATATAGACTAAGATTTTGTTCACCTTAATATTCCTAGTGCTCAGAATATTGTCTGATGCAGAGTAACTGTTTATTAAATGTAATTACAATTATTTAAGACAATTAATTGTACTTCTCCTTACTATATAAAACAGTTTCCAGTAATTTGCCTTTCATTTTGAATGTCTAGGAAAATAATCTTCAGTAATACAGTAGAGGTTTTTTTTTTAAAAAAGAGGCTTGTTTTTATTTTTGTTTTTTCTTTAGCAATTAAAAGAACTGCTGTACTTGTATAATGCTTATTACATGCCAGACAGGGTTCTAATTGTTTTGTCTCTATTAATCAATTTTATCATCTGGTAAGAAGTTGCAGATAAAGACCTTGTGTTTATCAGTATGACAGCTATGTGAAATGTTATTGTTCCAATTTAATGTCCACCTCACTTCTGATAAAATGTGCTACTTTGTAATTTCGTAATCAAAAGATAACTAAAAGTTGAGATTTGTATGTGTGCTGATTCAGATTTCCTTCTCCACTTAAAAATTGATTCACTAACAATAATAATATCGAGTTTATCATTTTATTTTCTTAAACTTTTAAATTTTGAATTAACTTTAACACAGAAAAGTAGCTGAAATAGTACAGAAAGTTATTCTGTACCCGTCTTCACACCCTCTCCCCCCAAGATCAGCATCTTACATAGCTATACTAAAATAATCAAGACCAGGAAACTAACATTGGTTCAGTACAATGAACTAAAGTACAGATCATATTAAAATGTTACCAGTGTTTCACTAACAATTCTTTTTCTGTTCTATGATTTTATTTATTTACTACAGGCCCAGTGCATGAAATTCGTGCACTGGTAGGGTTCCTAGTTGCTGCCAGCTTCTGGCCGGGGCTCCCTACCTTCCATTGGCTGGTCCCACTCCTTGTCAAAGGGACAATTTGCATACTACAATTTTATTATATAGGATTTAGTTGTTACATCTCTTTATAAGGCTATTCCCATTTTATCCATAATAGAGCTACCCATACCCATTCTTCACATACTTTATACTGTATGCATTCTGAACCAAAGTCATATTTTCAGAGTATGAAGACAGAGTGATTCCTGCCTGGCATGGAGGCATAAAGGAACAAATGTATGTCAGTGGTGCCCAATCATGTTACACATAATAAAAGAGAAACATGGTAATAAGCTTATGACAGCTACCCTTCCCATTGGCTAATCAGGGCGATATGCAAATTAACTGCCAGCCAAGATGGCGGCCGGCAGCCAGGCAGCTTGAAACTAGCATGAGGCTTGCTTGCTTCAGCGACGGAGGAAACCAACATTCCCCGCCTGCCTTGCCGGCCCCTGAGCCTGCAGTTTGAAACATTGTAACAAATATAGAAGTTAAACAAAACCCCAGAAACCTGCTTTCAGCAAGCCGGGATCTCAGAGCTGGAGTTATACATTGTTTCAATTATAGAACCCAAACAAACCAGATACCTGCTTTCAGCAGCAGAGGCCTCAGAGCTGGAGCCAGAGCTAAAGCTGGCCCAGGATAAAAAAATAAATAAATAAAGGAGTAGTTGGGAGCTTCAGTCACCCGCCAGCCTGAAAACAGCCCTCAACCCCTCACCCAGACTGGCCAGGCACCCTGTGGGGACCCCCACCATGAAGGGTGTGTGACCAGCTGCAAATAGCCATAATCCCCTCATCCAGGCTGGCCAGCCACCCCAGTGGGGACCCCCCAACCTTGAAGGGTGTGTGACCAGCTGCAAACAGCCATCATCCCCTCACCCAGGCTGGCCAGGCACCCCAGTGGGGACCCCCACCCTGATCCAGGACACCCTTTAGGGCAAACCAGCCAGCCCCACCCATGCACCAGGCCTCTATCCTATATAGTAAAAGGGTAATATGCCTCCCACCACTGGGATCAGCGGAGCCGCGAGGCCTCCCGGCACTGGGATCAGTGTGACAGGGGGCAGCGCCCAAACCCCCTGATCGCCCTGCGGCTCTGTGTGTGACAGGAGGTGGGGCCACAATCTCCCTATCCGCCCTGCTCTGTTCGTGACAGGGGAAGGCGCCCCAACTTCCTGATCAGCCCTGCTCTGTGCCTGATACGGGGGAGCTCCCCAACCCCCTGATTGCCCTGTGGCTCTGTGTGTGACAGGGTGCGGTGCCCCAACCCCCTGATCGGCCCTGCACTGTGTGTGACAGGGTTCGGGGCCCCAACCACCCACCCCATGGGACCTGCTCTGTGTGTGACAGGGTAGAGCCATAACCTCCCCATTGGCCCTGCCCTGAGTGTGACAGTGGCCGCGCCCCAACCCCCTGATCCGCTCTGCTGTGTGTGTGACGGGGGGGGGGGTGCCCCAACTCCCCTCTGGGCCCTACTCTGTGAGTGACAGGGGGGAGCTCCTCAACCTCTTGATGGGCCCTGCTCTGTGCATGACAGGGGGGGAGCTCCCAAACCTCCTGATCAACCCTGCTCTGTGCGTGACCGGGTAAGAGCCCCAACCCCCCTGATGGGCCCTGCTCTGTGCGTGACAGGGGGTGGTGCCTCAATCTCCCCATCGACCCTGCCTTGAGTGTGACAGGGGGCGGTGCCCCAACCCCCCAATCAGCCCTACCCTCAGTGTGACTGAGGGTGGCGCCCCAACTCCCCAATCGGCCCTGCTCTGAGCCTGACCAGGGGCTGCACCTAGGGATTGGGCCTGCCCGCTGACACCGGGGAGCGGGCCTAAGCCAGCAGGGCGTTATCTCCCGAGGGGTCCCAGACTGCGAGAGGGCACAGGCCAGGCTGAGGTACCCCCTCTTTCCTCCCCGAGTGCACAAATTTTTGTGCACTGGGCCTCTAGTTTTACACATAAGAATCCCTAAGAAAGCCCATCCAAATTGGCTCAGTGGATAGAGCATCAGCCTGTGGACTGAAGGGTCCCAGGTTTGATTCCAGTCAAGGGCATGCACCTTGGTTGTGGGCACATCTCCAGAAGGGGGTGTGCAGGAGGCAGCTGATCAATGTTTCTCTGTCATCAATGTTTCTAACTCTCAACCCCTCTCCCTTACTCTCTGTAAAAAATCAATAAAATATATTTAAAAAAAAAAAAAAAACAATCACTAGGAGACTTTTAAAATTCAGGATCCTGAGCACATAATATGGATATCCAGATTATCTCGTCTGGATCCAGATCTAAAAGCCACTCTGCTCTATGAAACTACAATAACTTAAGAAAAAATATATCATTATTGTGTGATGAATGAGAGAATAATGAGGAGAGGCCTATGGTTTCCTGGCTGGTCCAAATCCTTTATTTCAAATATAGTGTCAAAGGTTGCATGTGACTGAGAGAATAAGAGGATATTTCTCTGGAAACCCTATAAATTTCCTTGATTTTGGCACTAATCTTTTTTCCCTCATTTTTTAATACAGAATTTAATTGGTAGACTTCATAGGATTTGAATTTTATTGTATTGATCAGAAGGGCAGGTTAAAAGATGAAAGGATGCTGTTAGTCAAGATAAAAATCCTCGGGGGGGAGGGGGATAGTTTTATAAAAGTCCATATAAATCTTCTGTTCTTTTTGAGAATAGCAAAAAGAAATTCCTTAGTGAATGATGAGCTTTTATATTCCAAATTAGAGTTCACTCTAACTATATTAAGTAATAGTATGAAGTCTCACTACAGCAATACAGAATTCAACTAGATAAAACAAAATATGGCTTTGTCAAATTTGGGTCAGGAATTCTGTTTGTCTAGGTCATAGGTATAGTATCAGAACTAACTGCTTAATGAGAGTCAGAAAAAGTCAGGGAGAGGAGGAAGATGTTAAAACTAAGGGAAAGGTATATTTGTGAGGCAAAGAAAGGTTCAGACTGATAGAGTTCAATAACTTATATTTCTGAGAATTAGGATAAAATGTGATTTTATTAAAATATATACTATACTTTTAGCATAAAAATTCTTTCTCTTTCACACACACACAGGCACATACACTCACACACACACATATACACAAACACACAGATTCTTCTATTTAGTGTTTCAAAATAAATTTTTTTCTTAATTTTCATCCATCTTGGAACTGAAATAAGCAGTGAAAACAAAGTAATAATTATAATTTATTATTTTTATTTATAGAATAGAATTTCAAAGTATTTATGTTCTATGATTTAATAATTGACACAAATATTTTTATCATCAAGTGAGTTATTAATGGATATAAATATGCAAAAGCAATTGCTAGAATAATACTATATTTTATACTTTATGCAGAGTAGAACTATACACAATGCATAGATTTTATATAACGGCCAATTATTTTTTACTATTTCCTAAAATGTTATTTCATTTCCAGGTTCTCCCTCTCTTTTGAACTAGGTAACCTCATGCTTTTATATCCCTCTTCACCATATCTTTGATATAGATTCAAATTCAGTTTTAAGATATTGCAAAATGATTTTTTAATTAAAGCTTTAAAATATTACAGTATGAAAAATGCATGTATCCTCTTTCTTGTCTATACTATAATCCCACTGTTCTAGCCCTAGTGAAACATCTTGCATAATAAAAACATTATCATGCTTGCTCCTAAATAGCCTTATATTTTTTGCCAGTCACTGAGAAGGTGTTTTATTTTTCCTCATTTGCTCCAGTTTTTCCCTGAGTTATTACTAGATTTTAGTGATTAACTCAATTAAGCTCTTCTCCTTTTATAAAGAAGAATCCTGGAAGATACAATGGATCATATTTTCTATACCCTTTATCTTGACACTCCCTGTGTGTTTTGAATTCTTACATTGGATTCCTCTCAGTAAAAAATCGCTCAATGTAGAGAAAAATGCCTTCATTTTGACAGAACTTGTTTAGGTCTCAGTATAATCACGCATTGTTGTATAATTTGGTGCAAAGTACCCTTTCCTATGACCATTTCTTTCTGCAATTAAAAGCTTTATAATAATTAATTGAGATAGGTCATAGTGAGTGCTCTATAAGCATTAATTTATTTTCCAGTTCATTTCAGCTGCTAACCAAAGAGCTAGAATGTGCTGTGAACATGCTGGATACAATGAATAGTATTAAAACACAGAGCAGAACCAACATATGTAGTGCCCAATCATCGTGGCATGCAAGGGAGCAATGCCAACAAGCTGTCCAAAATTGTGTGCAAGTTATGAAACACATGCTGACCAGCTCTGGCAATGTGGCTCTGGTCTAGGTAGAGCCAAGAAAAGCGGTAAGCTTTGCACAGATTGAAGATAGAAAAAAGTCCTGGAAAAGCAATTGATTAACTTCAAAATATAGAACTAACCTTAGTATATAATATACTCTTTAGAAGCATAAAGGTATAAAGCATAATGTGGGAACTAGATGAACTTGTTTCAATGACTGAAATCAGCGATATTTATTGAACTCCTAAAATATAAAAAACACCATCAAACTACAAACCTGAACACAGATCCAGTATTAGCAACACCTTTATATAATCTAATTTGGATTTATCTGGCACTTTCCTCCAATAAATCTAGGTTTTGCTTGTCTGTTTTATTTTGCCTTTAACATTATATGCCCTATATTTATCATTTTTGCTTGAACTGTTTAATTTGCCTTTCTTCCTCATTTTGTTGGGAGAAATTTTATCACTCCTCACATTTCAACTCAAATACCTCTTCCTACACTGGAAATCTCATAATGTCTGGAAAGAACAAATTTCTTAGTCCATTGTATTCTGCTAGTACTTATTTCACCTTGCTATGATACGTTCACAACAATGTCGGGTGTTTCTCTGATATGGTGAGTTTCTTGAGAGCAGTGGATTCTGAGATTATTCTTTATGATCTCTATGCCCCCAAACAGGTGACTGTATAAGACCTGATCATAGGAGACACAATATAACATTGTGCCCAAGATAACTCTGTTTTCAACTATTGGTTTCTAACCTGTAATAGATGGTGGAGTGGAACCAAGCTTTCCATTGGATTTTACTTACTATGCACACTACATTACCTTTGTCTAAAAGCTCCCTCCTCTCCTCTTTCCCCTTTGTATTCTACCTCTTTTCTTTCTTCTTTATTGTCCTCTATATTTTCTTTCTAAATAGTATATAAAAATTATGATAGGCTTTTATGTAAGCACAGGTTGGTAGAAAGAATAATTTATAACCCAAGGTAGAGTGGCCCTTAATGTGCTTTTAAGAACAAGAATGCATTTTCAAAGTATGAACTTCTGATATCCTTCTGTTTCTATAGACATCAGCAAATGTACCAGAAGAGGGAAAAGCAAAGCATAAAAGATGCAGGACAAATAAAAGAGGGACCTAAGTGTGTGTGTGTGTGTGTGTGTGTGTGTGTGTGTGTGTGAGAGAGAGAGAGAGAGAGAGAGAGAGAGAGAGAGAGAGAGAGAGAGAGAAATACAAAGAAAAAAGTGGAAAAATGCAAAATAAGCAATGACCGTAATAAAAAAGATAAAAGGGCAATTACTTCACATAGAAATTAAGGCCATATTAAAGCATATGTATACCATTTCTTTGCTTTAATTTCTCAATGTGAAAAAATAACAATGCTTAACATTTATATATCCAAAAATTTGTACCAACAGTTTATATATGGGGAATCAACTAAGTTAATGTTCTCTAAGTCATAAATTATTAAATATCCTAAAAATCATAGAATATGTTTTTTTGTTTTGTTTTTTTTTTGGAAATTTTTCTAAGAGTTTATCTGAGCCAAACTGATGATCTGTGCTGGGAGGCAAGATCTTAAATGCTCAGAATATGTTGAATTTATAGAATTTTAGAAATGTTCATTTAGGCATCACCTTCTTTATATATAGTTATATTGTTTAGTGAGCCGCTGTGTCTTAAAAACATTATGTTTGGATCATATAAGTTTATAATTTTATAGAGAAAGAATCAATAAATTGTATACATTTTCAAATAATATAAACATAAAAAGTATTGCACGTGCAATATCAAAAATGTATGCTGTCCTTAGTTTTAAAGAAAGATCTAACAACTAAAACTCTTTAAGCATTTTGTTTTCAGTTACCCATTTATTTGGCTGTAAGACTATTGTAGTTCTATGTATGTGTCTATGAGTTTTGAAGTTGCTTATAACAAGAAAATGAACTCATGTTCAAAATGTGGTGATATCTAGTGACTTATGAAAACCCATGTTACTTTCTTTTATACTGTTTTATATCTTTGTTTTGCTGATGTCAATCTGGTTAAGAAGTTTAATCCTTTTGCCTGTTACTTTGCCCCCAAAAGTCAACTTCGATAAAGTGCTGTGTATGTTTACTTGTGAGGAATGTTATTTAGCTAGGAAAAGTATTATGATTAGTGTTATATTTTAAATACTCCATCATAAAAAAGTTAAACTAAGGTTTAAAAAGAAGAAATCAGACTTACTAATAATTTTCTTACTAAAATAACTATTTATTAGTAAAAATATTTCCTCAATGCAAAGATCTTTTGTAAGTTGCAATTAAATTATAAAATTAATAATATAAATTATTTTTTAAAATATTTATTTGATTTTTTTTAAATTCCTATTTTATGGATTCCATAAGGTAGATCTCAAATCCTACCTGAATTTTGAGAAATTTCCTGACCAAAATAAGTTACTGTTTTTGCTGTTTTATAAACTGGTCCCCATATAGGGAGGACAAAAATAGACCAAAGTAGAAGTCAAACCACTCCAGACTGGAAGGTGGTAGGTCTAATACCCAAGGGAACTTATATTAGTATGGAAGGCTTATCTTGGATAGCTGAGAGACAAGTAAATCTCTGACCCTATCTGCAAGAATCATAAAGGTTTATATAGAAGCCTTAACTGGGTTCAGTCATGTATTCAATTCAGATGGTCTACAATACCTTGCTCTATCAAGGCCATGTCCTTGAGACAGCTCGTAGTGTGGGAATGGCGGGTGAAATAAGGGAGGAGGTGAGGAGCTTCTCTGCTCCAGGGCCAACTGACAGACATGTCCTCCCAATGCCCTCCTCCAACAATGTTTTAAAAACATGGAACAAAACACATAGGTTCTCAGTAGGTGGACACAGAGGCAATGATATACCAGGAGGAGACACAGGTATATGGCACAACCCATTTATACATTTAGAAGTACTAGAGTTTTCAGAGTTCAGTGATGGCAAGTGATAGAAAATGACTCAGGAAAGATATTCTAAACTTAGATTACCAAAGACCTTTTCAAGGCATGATTTAGTGCTCTATATTACTCAGCAAAAGATAAATAATTGAAAGATTTTAAGTGGAAAAATAAGTAGGATTTTATTTGTCTTTTATAAACATTAATGTTAGTTTGGAGGACATAATTGGCAGAGGTATGTAGAAAATTGAGATGAGATGCATAGATTTTGGAGTACACCTAACAGAGCTTACTCAGTACATTTATGAGGTTTACTTCTACACATCCCTTCTTTAGGAGGCACTCCTAAACACATTCTTATTTGCTTTGAAGTTCTAGAAAAGTGATAATGGACCTTATTTGTGCCATATGTGTCCCTTGTTACATTGAGGGAACATTGGTTCTAGAAAAGCTGAGTATATTCCCAGGACAGGAAAATGAATAGAGCTGATTAAAAAAGGTCACATCACATGGACTACAATAGAGATAAAAAAAGATGAAGACACATATGTAATACCTTAATCAATAAAGAAAAAAATAAACTTAAAAAAAGAGATGAAGAAGTGAAATTACTTTAGATCCTAGAATCTTCCTGGTACTTGGCTCCTAGTTTTTAGAGTCCAACATATATTTAGATTTTGTGATAAAGCATTATCTTGATAATATGGATTGAGCACTAACTATAAACCAGGTTTATAGGAACTTCTGATTTTACACAGGAAGAAAAAAAAGTTAGGAAAGTATAGATACTGTGACACATTTTCTAGAGTAAATCAAAGGACCCAGGATTGAGAAAACGTAATTCCTGGGCCCATACTTAAAATTATTACCTCATGCTTCCTTTCAGTCTCACGAAATCATTGTTTCTATGCTATTAAACTAGCTTGTATATTATCTTGAAGTAAAATAATTTTAATTAAACAGTCAGAAAAATTGTGAGAAGCAAGAAAAGAAGTGAAAAAGAATGTATTTGCACGATGGAATACTATATGGCAATAAAAAAGAAAGAACTCTTACTGTTTGCAACAGCATGGATGGACCTGGAGAGTATTATGCTGTGCGAAATAAGTCAGTCAGAGAAAGATAAGTATCACATGATCTCACTCACATGTGTAATCCACTGAACCAAATAAACTGATGGTAAAAAATAGACCCAGAGTCATAGGAGCATGAACAGACTGTTGAACCTCAGAGGGAAGGCAGGGGAGGGAGGGTGGAAAGAGATCAATCAATGAACTTGTATGCATAACCAGTGGACACAGACAATGGGGTGGTGAGGGCCTGGGGGCAGGGGTTGGTGAGGGAGCATGCTGGAAGAGGTTTATGGGGAAAAAAGGAGGATCTATATAATACTTTCAACAATGAATTCAGCCCTGGGTTATCTCCATTTTCTAGTTGTGGATGGCAGAGGAATTTTCTGTAAGGGAAAGAAGTAAAAGTTCTCTGAATATAAGGCAAGGAAGGATATAAGGAAAATGCAGTCACATTCAGTACTACTGTAAATCTGTCAGATAACAGCCATTTTTCTAGACTATATATTTGGCTTTAGGTTTGTATATTACAGATATTCCATTTTAGTTTAAAAAGGAGAAGAAAAAAAATACTCATTATTTGACCAATGGCTTGGGCTATGTGGAGAGTCGTCTTATTTTAATGAATGCACATAATATGTGAAAACACAACAGACATGCAGGGAATCATTGTTAGGACTTTGCTACAAATGCTAGTTCAGAAAAATTATAATCATGGTTCTGATCTCCTTATTTTAGCGATGAATTTGGATGTACCCTTTTACCTTTCTCCTCCGTGTCATCTTTGGAATGTCACTTCCTAGTGTTGTCACCCTCTGTTCTCTCATTGAATCAGGCTAAGTGAAACGAGGTTCCGTTCACTGGGGGGAGGGTGTTCTAGTCATGAAACTATACCAAAGGTTATCAATTTTCCCCATTCTCTGACTTTTCAGCTGACATGTTTAATCAACACCGCTGACTGCTTCGTGAATGACAGTTTCAAATTCTGGGAAGGAAAATGCTTTCACCCAGTGCCTCCCAATGTAGCACATGCTCACAGAGCTAATCTTGCCTATCACAGTGAATACTTTAGGTTACTCAGCTCATAATTAAAAGTCTTCACTAATGACATGGTAATTGTTTTAATGGATTTCCAATGAAGTGTGAAGTTCCCTGCTGATCTGTCAACAAAATATGAAGCATTGTGCGAAAACGAGGTAAAGCTTCACAGAATTTATAGCTAGATGAGACCTTACCATTATCTAGGGTAACTCTTTAATATCAGGAAAGAGAACACCAGCCCCAGCAAAGTGAAGTGTGTTGCTGAAGGTCATTGCACTGAGTGGATAGTACCAGTGTCCTGACTTTAGTAGTTATTTGTTTTCATTTAACTGCTTATTAATTTTTATCTACTTTTTATTTAGACTGTCCCTATAGCAGGAAACATTTGTCTGTACATTATTTTTATTTCATCAATGAAAATATTTATTTATTCTATCAATGAAATAGCACATATGAAAATAATTTGTATTACATCAGTTTTATGGAATTATTGTAAAGGTGACTTTGGGCATGGAAATCTACAGAGCTGAGAATTTCTTGGTTCAGTGCCTCTAGAATAAATATCTTGTGATGTCAATGAAGCATGAGAGTTACAAGGAAATATTGGAGTGCTCTCATAGTTAAAAGTATGGTATAAGTAGTAATTAAAATTGTTTATATTTTTATTATATTAAAATTTAAAAAAATATTTTCCATTATTTTAGTCTAAAACTGTGAAAGGAGATTGAGGATGGATATAAGAACTTTTCATAGCAGAAAACTGAGGGAAAGGTTAAGCAACTTGGAGCAAAACCAAACCTGAATTCTTCACTCTAAGTGTAAGTTATGTAAAATGATATAGGTTGCAGACATTTTATAGATCCCAGTTTCAATTCATAATCATCAGTGAAGGAAGAAAAGAGAAATTTATTCAATGTGAAATCATATTATATTCCTTAGAATTCTATGAGAGATTTGGGTTGTTTTTTTTTTTTCTGTGTCTTAAGTTGCAAAATAATATTTTTTATTATTGATTCAGAAATGCTCCCACAACAAGAAATAGTTTTAGTAATTTTTATAAACATTTTGGGATTTCAAAATTATAAAGTCAAGTTAAAGGTTATGTATTCATCTAGTTCCAAAGTAGGTTAAAACATATATTCTCAAGGAATTTTTATTTCCAATTTCCCAAAATATTTAACAGGTAATTGAATGAACTCTAGAAAATACAAGCCTCAATGAATTAAAATTAATATGCATTTTAGCTCTAGTCTGAGTTTCATTTCAAGACAAGGATAATATTCTTTTTACCTATCTTCACTTGAGAAGCATTCTGAAAATGATAATTGTCATTGAAACAAAAGGTTTCCACAAATAAGACACCATTTAAATGCAAAATACTCTTATTATCACTGTGTCAGTACCCTAGCTTATGTATAGAGTAAGCAATGTTACTGCTTCCTCACTTATATTTATTTATTTATTTATTTTTTTTTTTAAATATATTTTATTGATTTTTTACAGAGAGGAAGGGAGAGGGATAGAGAGTCAGAAACATCGATGAGAGAGAAACATCGATCAGCTGCCTCCTGCACATCTCCCACTGGGGATGTGCCCGCAACCCAGGTACATGCCCTTGACCGGAATCGAACCTGGGACCTTCCAGCCCCCAGGCCGACGCTCTATCCACTGAGCCAAACCGGTTTCGGCCTCACTTATATTTAGACCTCAATAGTGTCTCATGCTTTAAGTTAACTGTTAGACTTTCATTTTCTCACTTGATAAGAGAAAGTGGTGTTAATTGTAATTGGATTGCTGTATTTCATTACTTTTTAAAATTCAACTCTTTCTATTTATTTTCTGATAGATTTCATCAGAAACCAACCCAATAACACAGTTTATAATGGATATTATTTTACAGTTTGCCAAAATGTAAGATTCACATTTAAGCTTAAGCATCTGTTGAGTTCATTGAATGAAAGAACCTTTATTCTTGATTGCATTATGTACCTAATGAAGCACATTTTTTCCAAAAGACAAAATTTCTCTGTGCTTCCTTTCCCCTCCATGTACCCTGTCCCTTTTGCCACTGACGGCCCTAAACAGAAACACCATGCTATATTTGGCCAGCTATCTGTGCTTGGTTCTTAGTTTACCTTTCCCAAATTATTTATCTTTATTGGAATTACCATATTTTAATGAGTGAGTCTTTTAAACATTGAGGAGGAAATAACCCACATAACTCATTAAGTTTATAAGACAAATTGGAAAATATGAAATACAATTCAAATGTTAACCAGATAGCCCTAGACAGTTTGGCTCAATGGAAAGAGCATCAGCCTGCAGACTGAAGGGTCTCAGGCTCAGTTCTGGTCAAGGGCATGTACCTCAGTTGCAGGCTCACTCCTGGCCTTAGTTGGGGCATGTGTGAAGACAACCAATTGATGTCTCTCTCTCTCTCTCTCTCTCTCTCTCTCTCTCTCTCTCTCTCTCTCTCCTTTCTACTCTCTCTCTAAATCAATGGAAAAATTGAGGTGAGGATTAACTAAAAAATGAAAACAAACAGAAAAGCAAATGTTAACCATATAATATGGGTGTATTGTATCACCATGTAGTCACTCAAATTCAGGGACCTGGATCTTCATCGTTTACAATTCTATAACCTCTCCTAAAGAGCACCATGGAACTATTATTGTTATCATCATAATGGGATAACTATTATTATTAATAATAGAAAGAGAGAAAAAGGGAGGTAGGACCTTAGAAGCATGATCATCTGGGCAGCTTCGCCAGCAAGCTACAGCTTCATGCTCCCCAGGGAACCATTCCCTGCAAGTCACTGGAGGGAGAGATTGAACAAAGAGGGAGATAGCCACATGGGCAATGAAGTCTGGATGACATAGGGAAAGTTCTTGCCTGTCTGTCCAGCCTGGGAAATAATGGATTGACTGAGGTGTGGACCTCATCAGAAGCATGTGAAATTGTGAAGAGTTCATTGGTTAGTTTGACAAAGCTCCTGGTCAAAATCCCCAAACAAAGAGTTTCCTCTCCTCTTGTGCTCTTGCTCTCTCTTGACCCATACTTGCCAGTGTGCTAGCCTGCTCTCTCTCTATAGCCATGTGGGCTCAAGCAGCCACATGACCCATGGCCATGTGGACCCCATGCCTAATGGACTGCAATGGGAATATAAGTTAAGCTAGCCAGATGCTGGACTGGACTGTTTTGCAATATGGAAAAGAAACTGCACAGTGGCCTTAATTCTGGCCCTGATGAAGAAGATAATGGACTTCTTCCATGGAAGGAAGGACAGAGATGAGACCTGAGAGGGGAGTCCCCTTAATTTTACATCATCAATAAAGCTTCTCATGAAGCTCCATCCTCCAGGAGGGGCTTAAAATTATTTTCCTTGTGGCACCCCAAGAATTGCACTTAGAACCCAGAATAGCTAAGATAGGGCTCAGGAAATTTTCTGGGTATGGGCATATGCCATTTCTGATGGAAGATCAATAGGCATGTGCAGCCAGCAGTTAACAATATGTAAACACACATACATACAAAGGTTCCTCTCCATGATGCCTGTCATTCATTTGTAGAGCAATGGTCGGCTCCTGAGTTTTGGTTTAGTTTAGATGATGCTCTCTGGATCTTCCAACAAGACATGTTGGGCTGTGATGACTCTGCTCCTTCCTTTCAGGGCCCTGTGGTACTTTTAATTTTAGGGTTGACACTCCTAGATTAAACCACTTCTTATAACATAAAAAAATCTCATCAATACACCATGGTTTTCATAAATGTTAAAAAAATCTTTCATAACTCTTTCACTGTGTTTCATAAACTTCTTAAAAATAATGCAGTATTGGAATTCTTAAGTATCTTCTCCCAAAGCTTTTACTCCAATGAAAAACTCTAGCATGACACACAAGACAGGAAAGAAGGAAAGTAGTTGTGATATATTGCAAAAATGATTGTGATTCTTCGTAGTTTATTTCTGGAGCCTATTTCTCCTCCCCTGAAATGTGATTGGCCTTGTGTTTAGATTTGGCTAATAGCCATGTGGTGAAATTGCTGTTGTATCATTATAAATCTAAGTCTCAAAAAGTTTTGCTCTTGCTCTTGAAAGAATAAAAAATGTTACAAACTGCACAGGCCCAGCTGCCAGGCTTAGCTGCCTGTTTTATCTCACCTCCCTAGGCTTCCCCCACTAGAGATAGGAACAAAAGGGAGTGACACCCTCTCAAGGCTGCTCCTCCAGGAGATAGCCCTAACAAAGGGCGGGCTGAGTAAACCAGGCTTCAATCAACCTTGAGATAAACAAGTTGTAAAAACACCTGGCAGGAATGCCCTATCCCTATCAAGACACAAACCAGACCCTTTGAAATTTCTTTGTTCTTACCCTCCTGCATGCAACCCCTCCCTGATGTGTGATTTTTGCATATAAATAGCTGAAAGACCCCTTGCTGGGCGCCCAACTCCTCTGCTCCTGCATGAGTACGAGTTGAGCCCCAGCGCGCTGGAATAAAGCCTCTTGCAGTTTGCATCAAGTGACGTCTCCTGCGGATGATTGGGGTCGCCGTCAATCTATGGGACAGAGTGAGGGTCCCTCTTGGGGGGTCTCACATTTGGGGGCTCGTCCGGGATTAGACGACCACCCCCTCATCCGCGGAGCCGACCTTGGAGGTAAGAAGGGGTACCCCAAGTTGTTTGTCTTTGTCTTGTGTTTGTCAAGCGGTTTGGATTTGAGTGCGCGCTTTCGGTTTGGCAGCCGTTCGGCAACTCGTGAGAGTGGCCGAACAGTGGTCGGTAGACGTGCCTGGAGGACCACAGGTTGCAGCCCTGGGGGACGCCCCGAGGGTCGTGGAGAGCCAGGGACGCCTGGTAGTCTCCTTTCGTAAGGGCGCTGATTGGGTTCAGTTGTTGGATCAGAGATTGTCAGGATCACGCCCGTTTGATTCCGCTAAGTGTTTGTGGCAGACGAGGAGGGGGAAGTGGGTCCTCGTGTCTGCAACTTCTGTGTTATTTGTGTTTTTGGTGACATACGAACTGACGATGGGACAGACTGTGACAACTCCTCTTAGTTTGACCTTAGACCATTGGACTGAAGTGAAGGGAAGAGGTCGCGACCTATCAGTTGAGATCAAGAAGGGACTGTGGCGGACTTTCTGCTCCTCGGAGTGGCCCACTTTTAATGTAGGGTGGCCAAAAGAAGGAATTTTTGACTTATCTGTTATCTTTGCTGTTAAGGAGATTGTTTTTCAGAAAGAGCCTGGAGCCCATCCGGATCAACAGCCTTACATCGTGGTCTGGCAAGACCTGGTGCAAAATCCACCCCCCTGGGTTCGACCTTGGGTTGCAAAACCCAAGCCCCAGCCGGACGCTCGAGTTCTGGCTGTCCAATCTCCCAGTTCTGGGAAGAAAAGCAGTCACTCGGATCCCCCCAAGAAGATTTATCCAGAAATCCAGGCTGATCTCCTTCTCCTTGACTCACCTCCCCCGTATCCTCCTGCCCCGGTTTCTGTAGGGGGTCGGGAAGTGCCAGAGGCACCGCCGGCCCCTGCAGCTGCTCCCTCTGCTCCCCCTAACGAGTCTCTGCCGGGGCCTGCGCAGGGCACCAGGAGCCGCCGCGGAATGACTCCCGACTCCACCGTCGCCCTTCCCCTAAGGGCTTATGGGCCCCCGCCGGTGGCAACGGAGGGTGGACCGGCTCCTCTTCAGCCCCTCCAGTACTGGCCTTTTTCCTCTGCAGATTTGTATAACTGGAAAACTAATCATCCTCCCTTTTCAGAGGACCCTCAGCGCTTAACTGGGCTGGTGGAGTCATTAATGTTCTCTCATCAGCCCACATGGGATGATTGTCAGCAGCTACTGCAGACTCTTTTCACCACCGAAGAGAAGGAGAGGATCCTGTTAGAAGCAAGGAAGAACGTGCCGGGAGCAGACGGACGGCCCACTCAACTCCCCAACATCATCGAGGCTGCCTTTCCTCTCTCTCGGCCTGATTGGGATTTCAACATGGCAGAAGGTAGGGAGCGACTGACCATCTATCGCCAGACTCTAGTGGCCGGCCTCAGAGGGGCATCGAGACGCCCCACCAATTTGGCCAAGGTAAGAGAGGTTATCCAGGGGGCCACGGAACCCCCGTCGGTATTTCTTGAGCGCTTAATGGAAGCTTTCAGACGCTACACCCCGTTTGACCCTACCTCAGAGGGGCAAAGGGCTTCCGTGGCCATGGCTTTTATAGGGCAGTCAGCATTAGATATTAAGAGGAAATTGCAGAGAATAGAAGGGTTACAGGATTATACCCTACAGGATTTAGTCAAGGAGGCGGAGAAAGTGTATCATAAGAGGGAAACTGAGGAAGAGAAGGAGCAAAGGAAAGAGAAGGAGAGAGAAGAGAGAGAAAATGAGAGAGATCGTAAGCAGGAGAAAAACCTGACACGGATTTTGGCCGCTGTAGTAAATGAGAAAGGACAGGAACAAACCCAGAGTAGGGCTAAGAGATCAGGTAACCTGGGCAAACGCACCCCAGTAGATAAAGATCAGTGTGCATACTGCAGGGAGAGAGGTCACTGGGCTAGGGAGTGCCCTAAACTAAAGAAGAAGAACGGATCCTCCAAGAAAGTGCTAGCCCTGGGAGAAGAGGACTAGCGGGGACGGGGCTCGGAACCCCTCCCCGAGCCTAGGGTAACATTAGAGGTGGAGGGGAAGCCAGTTGAGTTCTTAGTAGACACTGGGGCTCAGCACTCAGTCCTACTCGAACCGGCTGGACCTGTTTCCCACAAGAAATCGTGGGTCATAGGAGCCACAGGACACCAGCAGTACTCATGGACTACCCGAAGAACAGTAGACTTAGGAACAGGACGAGTAACCCACTCGTTTCTGGTCATCCCTGAGTGTCCTGCACCCCTACTTGGGAGGGATCTCCTAACCAAAATGGGTGCCCAAATTACCTTCACCCCTGATGGCCCGGAGGTGACCCAGGGCAAGAGAATGGCTACCGCTTTGACCATACGCCTAGATGATGAACATAGACTTTTTGAAGAACAGAAAGCAGAGATAAGTCACATAAATGACTGGTTGAACAAGTATCCAGGAGCATGGGCCGAGACGGCTGGAACAGGACTAGCCACAGGAAGGCCGCCCATAGTCATAGAGCTTAAGGCCACTTCTACCCCTGTAGCTGTACACCAATATCCTATGACGAAGGAGGCCCGGGAGGGAATTAGGCCCCATATCCAACGCCTCCAGGAGCAAGGCATCTTAGTGAAATGTCAGTCACCGTGGAACACTCCCCTGTTACCTGTTAAGAAGCCCGGCACAGGAGATTACCGCCCGGTACAGGACTTGAGGGAAGTGAACAAGCGGGTACAGGATATCCACCCCACAGTGCCTAATCCTTACAGCTTGCTGAGTTCTCTCCCCCCGGACCATGTGTGGTATACTGTTTTGGATTTAAAAGACGCTTTCTTCTGCCTTCGACTGCACCCATCCAGCCAGAACATTTTTGCATTCGAATGGAGGGACCCTGACTCTGGGACTACAGGACAATTGACTTGGACTCGACTACCCCAGGGCTTCAAGAATTCCCCGACCCTCTTCGATGAGGCACTCCATCAGGACTTAGCCCACTTTCGTGCCAGCCATCCCCAGGTAACGCTCCTGCAATATGTAGATGACTTACTACTGGCCGGGGCCACGGAGGAAGAGTGCCGACAGGGCACAGGACTGTTATTGGAAGAACTCGCCCGCTTAGGATACCGAGCCTCCGCCAAGAAGGCCCAGATCTGCCAAAGAGAGGTAACGTACCTGGGGTATGCCCTAAAAGGGGGGCAGAGGTGGCTCACGGAGGCCAGAAAGCAGACCGTGACCCAGATACCCGCTCCTCGCTCACCTCGCCAGGTGCGAGAATTTCTAGGGACAGCGGGGTTCTGCCGCTTGTGGATCCCCGGGTTCGCTACCCTGGCCGCTCCCCTCTATCCTTTAACTAGAGAGGGTGCCCCGTTTGAGTGGGGTAAGGACCAACAGCAGGCCTTTGATGACATCAAGAAGGCATTACTATCAGCCCCAGCCCTGGCGTTGCCAGACGTAGCCAAGCCATTCGTCCTATATGTGGACGAGAGAAAGGGAATAGCCCGAGGGGTGCTGACCCAGCCCCTAGGACCATGGAAGAGGCCAGTAGCCTACCTCTCTAAGAAGCTGGATCCAGTTGCTAGCGGCTGGCCTGCCTGTCTGAAGTCCGTGGCAGCAGTAGCAGTGTTGGTAAAGGATGCTGATAAATTAACAATGGGGCAGAAACTAACGGTCATTGCCCCCCACTCCTTGGAGAGCATCATCAGGCAGCCCCCTGATCGGTGGCTGTCCAACGCTCGTATGACACATTACCAGAGTCTCCTCCTAAATGGAGACAGGATCCTGTTCGGGCCGCCTGCCGTCCTCAACCCGGCTACCCTACTGCCAGACACATCCACCCAGGAGAGTGTACTGCACACTTGCCAAGAGATACTGGCAGAAGAAACGGGGACCCGAGAGGACCTCCAAGACCAACCCCTGCCAGACGCTCAGCTGACCTGGTTCACTGATGGAAGCAGCTACATAATAGAAGGTAAAAGGGTGGCCGGGGCGGCGGTGGTGGACGATGAGCAAACTGTCTGGGCAAGCAGCCTGCCTGAGGGGACCTCAGCTCAGAAGGCCGAGTTAGTAGCTCTGACTCAGGCACTACGGTTGGCTGAAGGGAAGAAGATTAATATCTATACTGATAGCAGGTATGCCTTTGCCACCGCCCATGTCCATGGTGCTATCTACCGGCAGCGGGGGCTATTGACCTCGGCCGGGAAAGAAATCAAAAATAAAAAGGAAATTCTAAGCCTGCTAGAGGCCATTCACCTCCCAAAGAAAGTAGCAATTATTCATTGTCCTGGACATCAAAAAGGAGGGTCCAGGGTTGCCGGAGGGAACCAAAGGGCTGATAGAGAAGCCAAGCAGGCGGCACAGGGACTTAACATCCTATCCCTGACCGGGGAAACACCAAGGCCTCACCCTGAGGGCGAGATATATCCCTCTATTAGAAACTTTAAATATTCAGAACCGGACCTTGAGAGGATGGATAGATTAGGATTTCACCTGGAAACCCCAGAGGGGATCCGGGAGACCTCGGAAGGGAAAAAAGTCCTCCCGGAAAAACAGGCTGTAATTTTCCTCAGGCACCTTCATAAGTTGACTCATCTGGGCCCAAAGCATTTAAGAACTATTGCCCAATCTTCACCGTATTATATCATGAAACTAGGAGAGCTCGCCGATACGACAGTAAAGGAATGCAGGCCCTGCCAGATGGTGAACGCCCAGCCCAGCAGGCTATCTCAAGGCAAACGGCTCCGAGGAGACCGCCCTGGGAGTTACTGGGAGGTGGACTTTACTGAGGTAAAACCAGCCAGGTATGGATACAGATACTTATTGGTATTCGTAGATACATTTTCAGGCTGGGTCGAAGCATTCCCCACCAAGAAGGAGACTGCTCAGATGGTGGCCAAGAAAATACTGGAAGACATCTTTCCAAGGTTTGGGGTGCCTAAGGTAATTGGGTCGGACAACGGCCCCGCATTTGTTGCCCAGGTAAGTCAGGGACTGGCCAAAATCCTGGGGCTCGATTGGAAATTACATTGTGCCTACAGGCCCCAAAGCTCAGGACAGGTAGAAAGGATGAATAGAACTTTAAAAGAGGCTATGACTAAATTATCCATAGAGACTGGCATAACAGACTGGACAGTCCTCCTTCCCTTTGCCTTGTTCCGGGTCCGAAATACTCCTGGCCCCCTCAAGCTAACTCCTTTTGAAATTCTTTATGGGACTCACCCCCCACTCATTGCCATGCAGCACCTTCCCTCCCCAGAGTCTTACTCTTCTCAATCTCTGTACACCAGATTAAAGGCCCTTGAGACTGTGCAGAGAAAAGTGTGGAACCAGCTGGCTGAGGCTTACAAGCCAGGAGACCTACAAGTGCCTCATCAGTTCCAGGTCGGAGACTCGGTGTATATTCGGCGCCATCGTGCAGCCAGCTTGGAACCGAGGTGGAAAGGACCGTACATAGTACTGCTAACGACTCCCACTGCAGTAAAGGTTGATGGCGTCGCTGCCTGGATCCACGCCTCACATGTCAAGCCCGCGCCACCACCGGACCCCGTGTGGGAAGTGGAGAAGATGGACAACCCCCTCAAGCTCCGCATCCACCGTGTTCCTGCTCCTGTTGATGCACTTCCCACCGATGAGTAGCCCTAACCCCCATGCCCCTCACCGACTCACCTGGCAGGTCATCTCCCAGCCTGGGGATGTAATATGGAGCACCACCAATGAGAGCCCCCTTTGGGCCTGGTGGCCGTCCTTAACCCCAGACATTTGCGCCTTAATAGCTGGATTAGACAATTGGGATATCCCCAGTATAACCTATGAGGAGGTTCCATCAGAATCTGATCGCTACTTAGCAAAGCGTTCACTTACCCAAGGCTCCACATCCCGAGGCCAGTATATTGCAGACGCCCCTGGCTGTGGTAACCCGCCTGCCCAACGCCGGATGCGGCTAACACAGTTCTATGTTTGCCCCCGAGATGGGAGATCGAGAAGCGAGGCAAACAGATGCGGGGGGGTAGAGAATTTCTACTGCAAACAATGGGCATGTGAAACTACTGGAGAGGCCGACTGGCATCCCACCTCCTCCTGGGATCTGATATCCGTAAAAAGAAGCAGTGTTGGGGCGGGGTCAAACCCCCTCAATATTTCTTTCACGGAGAGGGGGAGACAGGCCCGAGCTTGGATACAAGGAAGGACATGGGGATTCCGTTTCTATATGTCAGGATGGGACAAGGGTTTTACCTTCTCTATCAGGCTTAAAGTTGAAGCCCCAACTGCCGTCCAAGTGGGGCCTAACTCAGGCCTGTCCGAACAGCGGCCGCCAACCGCCCACGTCAGGCCGCCCCCTCCCCGAGTCACAACAAACAGACCTCGGCTCATCCTGACAACAACCACCACCCACACCTCGGCCCCTGGCCTAGCGAACACACCCGAGATTCCAAGCACAGGGCAGAGGTTCCTTAACCTGATACAGGGAGCTTTCAGTGTCCTTAATGCCTCCAATCCTGACCTGACAGAGTCTTGCTGGTTATGTCTGGCATCAGGTCCTCCCTACTATGAAGGGGTCGCCTTCTCAGGAGCTTTTAACAATACTACTTCCCATGACTCCTGTAGCTGGGGGTCGAACAGTAAACTCACCCTCACAGAAGTTTCTGGACAAGGCACCTGTTTGGGTACAGTTCCCACAAACCGTAAGCATCTGTGCAGCCGGACCATAGATAGCTCCCCAACAATTACCAACCACTATCTGGTCCCCCCCCCCCGGTGGATGGTGGGCCTGCAGTACGGGGCTGACCCCATGTGTGTCCTCTTTGGTGTTCAACACCACCAGAGACTACTGTGTTCTCGTGCAGTTGGTGCCTAGAGTCATTTACCACGACGCAGGTTCCTTTGAGGCTGAGTTTGACCTGCAACCCCGAAGGCAGAAGAGAGAACCCATCTCACTCACGCTAGCAGTGCTGTTGGGACTGGGAGTGGCAGCCGGGGTAGGAACTGGAACGACCGCGCTCATTCAAACTCCCCGATACATTGAGGAATTGCGGGTAGCGGTAGATGAAGACTTAAAAGCTGTAGAACAGTCTATCACAAAATTAGAGGAGTCACTAACCTCCTTATCTGAGGTAGTATTGCAGAATAGGCGAGGCTTAGATCTCCTATTCTTAAAAGATGGTGGATTGTGTGCTGCATTAAAAGAAGAATGTTGTTTTTACGTAGATCATTCAGGAGTGATCAAGCACTCCATGGCTAAACTCAGAGAGAGGTTAGAGGCACGGCAACGGGACCGGGAAGCCGACCAGGGGTGGTTTGAAAGCTGGTACCGCCGATCTCCATGGCTCACCACCCTCATATCCACCCTTATGGGTCCTCTTATTATATTGCTTTTAATTCTTACTTTTGGGCCCTGTATCTTAAACCGACTGGTCACCTTTATCAGAGAAAGAATAAGTGCTGTGCAGGTACTAGTGCTCAGGCAGCAATACCAGTCTCTCCGCCAGAGAGATAGTTTCGAAAAGGAATGTCTAGAGACAGAAGTTCCATGATTAGAACTTACCAAAAAGCAAATGGGGGAATGAAAGAATAAAAAATGTTACAAACTGCACAGGCCCAGCTGCCAGGCTTAGCTGCCTGTTTTATCTCACCTCCCTAGGCTTCCCCCACTAGAGATAGGAACAAAAGGGAGTGACACCCTCTCAAGGCTGCTCCTCCAGGAGATAGCCCTAACAAAGGGCGGGCTGAGTAAACCAGGCTTCAATCAACCTTGAGATAAACAAGTTGTAAAAACACCTGGCAGGAATGCCCTATCCCTATCAAGACACAAACCAGACCCTTTGAAATTTCTTTGTTCTTACCCTCCTGCATGCAACCCCTCCCTGATGTGTGATTTTTGCATATAAATAGCTGAAAGACCCCTTGCTGGGCGCCCAACTCCTCTGCTCCTGCATGAGTACGAGTTGAGCCCCAGCGCGCTGGAATAAAGCCTCTTGCAGTTTGCATCAAGTGACGTCTCCTGCGGATGATTGGGGTCGCCGTCAATCTATGGGACAGAGTGAGGGTCCCTCTTGGGGGGTCTCACACTCTTGGCGTTCTAAGATAGCCAGGTGCAGAGTATGTTAGCCTTTGTGGGATCATGGGTCCAACTTGCAGCTGAATCATAGTTTACTACAGTTTCATGAGTGAGGCCAACCAAGATCAGGCAATAATGACAAGTGTCCAGAGCTCAGATCTTATATTTCCTCTGGACAATGCTCTATCAATCTAATTCCTTCATGGGAAATACCAATAATTTCTTGAGCCTTTTGTATTACTGGACCATCAATTGGCAAAGCTTTTGTACTAAATTAAAAGCCAGGAAAAAAATTATCAGCCTGTTATTTTGTAGTGCTGAGTTTTCATTCATTTAGAATTTTTTTCCCGAGAATATGTGCCTAAAATTAATAGCCCACTATAACATTGTATTAATGGGGTAAGAGATAGGGAAAGAAGTAGTCCAATTTGTCATTTAAGAATCCTTTAAATAAGTGAAAGTGCATCATAAATTCCTCTAAATGACCACCCATTCAGTTTACAAGTTTATTAAAAAAATACTTTCTGAAAAAGACTGTTATTGTCATTAGTTATAAGTTATTGAGCAATACAAGTATACTAGGGGCCCAGGGCACAAATTCATGCACCTTGAAAAAAACTGTGGGCTGCGAGGTGGGCACAGGGGCAGGTCTTGGCCCTTCTCCACACACCAGCTCTGCCCCTCCCACCGCTTCCCCCAGACTCCTGTCTGCCGGCAGCCACTCCCACATGCAGATGGTGTTGCCAGCCCCACTCACTGGCGCCAGCAACAGGTGTGAGTGGGGCTGATGCCTGCCATGTTCTGTGTGTGCCCCTGGTGGTCAGTGCACATCATAGTGACTGGTTGTTCAGTTGTTCTACCATTCAGTCTATTTGCATATTAGGGTTTTATATATGTAGATTTGAATGTCAGCATTTTATAAGTTTGGAAATCATTACTCCTAACAACAAGTAAAAAGCTGACCAAACTAAGATATCTTCTTGGATTAATGTAAGTTCCAAGCATTCCCCTGGCTCTAAGAGTTTTTCTTATTTTATCTTTTCTCCCTTTGTAATTCCCTAGAAACTTTGTTTAATATGATCTTTTCTTCTTTATTTCCTTTTGATTCAAACTGGCTTCCTCAAGCACACTAACTCACCTGCCCTCTTCCTTGCAAGACACTCGTTTAGTCATTAAGCCTTCCGGACCATAAGGTTCTGATCAGAATCAAATAATCTTAGGAACAATGCCTCAGATTTGCTGATCCAAGAAATAGAGTTTTGGTCAAACTAGAGTTACATGTTAGCCTCAGTTGTGTTTCATTTCCAGGACCAGAAAAGTGGTGAAACCAAGTGAAGGGAGGCCATGACTGACATCAGGACTAGGATGCACTGATCAACTACCCATAAACCTAGAATCAACCAATCAGTAGAGACTATGACCCTTATCATGACCCTAACTCAGGGGTGGGCTAACTTTTTGACTCGAGGGCCACAATGGGTTCTTAAACTGGACCGGAGGGCCGGAACAAAAGCATGGATGGAGTGTTTGTGTGAACTAATATAAATTCAAAGTAAACATCATTACATAAAAGGGTACGGTCTTTTTTTTTTTTTTTTTTTTTAGTTTTATTCATTTCAAACGGGCAGGATCCGGCCCGCGGCCGTAGTTTGCCCACGGCTGCCTCCTTTAGTCACTGTGAATAATAATTTTGTCTCTATATAACCCCATTCCATGGAAGCCTTCAGGGAACCAGGTCTTTGTGCATTAGCTAACCTGTCTCTAGGTGTGGGCCACTTCTTAAAAATAAACCTGTACCTTCCTTGCTGCAAACTCCTGTTCATGTATTATTGGACTTTGATGCCTATAGACAAATGAACTCCTTTAGTATGATAACACCCCCCCTTCTCTTTCCTAATTTCTTCTTCCTCTTTTCTCTTCCCTTTCCTTTTTTCCTTTCTTCCTTTATTCCTTCCTTCCTCCCTTCCTTTCTTAAACAAAAAGTTCTGTATCCTAGCACTCAGGAAATTCTAATACATGGACAAAGAATTGGGAAAAATATTGGTAGAGCTTGAAACCCAGATAACTTCTTTATCCTATTTATGGTACTTTGGTAGACAGCCACTTGTTTATTCCAAAATAATTATTAATAATAGTTAAGCAGATTTAAAGATATAGAAGTAATGTGAAAGCATCATTGTATGTATTGTAATAAATAAAATATGCTTTTAGGAAAAAATAAAATCTATCATTTTACATTTTTTAAGAAGAGAAATTTTCTTTTCTTCAGTTTCCATAAGAGAGAGGTTTTATGTGGGGGTAGGCTTATAAAAGGGTATTTGAGAACATTCACAGAGGGCAGCACGCTCTTCTTCCTTAGGTCTTCTATTAGAAAGAAGGTTTTAAATCAAAATATGATCATTTGAACTGGTTAACTGGATCTGCTACCAGTTCTTCTGAATAACAAAGAGAGAGAAACACTTAATAGTCCCTGTACTCTCCATTGTAATTCAGCCAGGCTGTATGTGAGAAAGAAAAGATCCAAATTCATTTCAAAAAAACAATCATGGGAATGATGCCTTTTGTTTCTAACTGACAAAACTAGAACCATATGAAAAGGACAAAGATCATTAACTCTGTATGAGTTAATTGAATCACTAAAAAAATGTGTCACCAGAGCTGTGCTTATTTCACACAAAAAAATAACTTTCCTTGGTAGGAAGACAGAATAATTGGGTCATTGCGTTAGATTTCATTCTTGGAAGTGCTTATTCTCTTTTGAGTCCAAAAATTTTGAGAAGAAAACATGCAGTCATGTGGTCCAAATCTGAGGAATTGCTAAAAATAGCAGAAAGTTAGGAAAAGGCAAGATTTAAAACTTCTTTCAATGCAAGAGTTAGATGTTTTCTCAAGAACATCTATGAGGCAAAGGTACAGAAGGACTTGAAATGAAGACTGTACGTGGGTGGGAGATGCCAGAGAAAAAAGACAAAGGTTAGGATGCATTACCCATTGAGAATCTGTCATCATCAAAGTCTAAGACTAGAGATCCCACTTACTGTGCAACACAATGGATTTGGCTACATTATCAATCCCTTTATTCCTTGTTCCATACTTTTGTGATGGCCTTGACCTTTCTATAAACCACATTTTTTAATAATATATATATTCAACCTAATCTGGAACATAAAGTCCCATGGAAGTTGTCAAGAAGTGGGAGATAAGCTAATACTGATATGGAATTTTTGGACTGTAACCCAGATTCTTTGTCTGCCAGAGTGGAAGAATGAAACCATGGACAGAGGGTAGTATAGCAAAGGTGGAGATTTATTGAAAAACACGTACAGACTCCACGTGGGGAGGGGGAAGGGGTCCCACTGACTTCCTGTTTCCATGGTTTATAAAGGCTGTAGGTCTTGTGTCCTGATATCTCTTCTGATTAGTTATTCTAGTGACTCCTGAGGCCCTCCTTCCTCATTGTCCTCCTATTCCTTCTGGGCTTTCTTCCTTCTTTATTTTGTAAATATAGACCTTTTTTGGCTACTTCCAGTTTCCTTGTCTTATGGAAATATACCTGTCGCTGCTTCCTTATCTTATATAAATGCAACTGTTGCTGCTCCCCTGTCTTATGGAAATGTAACTGCACCTGGCTTCCTTGTGTTATGGAAATGTATCTTTTCCCAATCTTTGGCTCTCTGTTTTTTCCATGGACCCCAATTCTAAAAATTCCCTAAACCTGACTATGTTCCCCTAAAATTCCTGTTTCAATACCTCTAATTTCCAGGAAATCTTTGATGGATATGTAGGAAATGAAATATGTTCACCTCTTTTTTATCGAATATAACTTGGCATAGTCCAGTGTCCTTTAGAATGAGAGAAGAATTGACAGTCTGGGAAATTCTACAAAAATCAGCCATTTAGAGTTTGTAAATTACTTGACAGCCACACTCTTACCTAATTCAAAATTAACAAAGATCTTTCTGGACAAGAAAAGTAATTCCCTCCTGCACAAGCAGGTTGTGATAGTAATCAACCAAGTATTCAGGGATAAATAGGCAGATAGACACTCTATTGCTCTACCAGATAACCTCCCTCTACCTCCCACCATCATATCCATCCCTAAATGGATCCATTGGAAACAATAAGATTAATTTCCTTTTTTTAGCTCTAGAAAAATACTCCTTACTTTCAGATGTAGAAATTCAACACAGAAATGTAAAATTATGAACATCACACTTATTATGAACTAATGTACTTTTAGCAACATTCTGTCTATTGATATTTAAGACCAGCAGAAGATAATTTGCTTTTCAAATTTGAAAATTTACTATGTTATATTAATTTAATAGTTTAATTTTACTTTAAAATATATTGTATATTTCACACAGAAATATTAACATTGTCAGATACAATGTTATATAAAAACTAGAGGCCCAGTGCACAAAATGTGCACAGGTAGGGTCCCTAGGCCTGACTGGTGATCAGGGCTGATTGGAGCCTTCCTTCCTCAGCTGCCGGCTGCTGACCTGGGCCTTCCTTCATTCTGCGCTGCCCCCTGGTGGTCAGCACATGTCATAGTGAGTGGTCAAACTCTCAATCGGTCAAACTCCGGAGAGGACATATTAGCCTTTTATTATATAGTATGAGGGATGTCTAAAACAAGGTAGGCTAAATAATATGTATCATAATAAGACAGGTTTTACCCTTTGTAACAGGTAATATTATAGGTTCCTGTCAATTACAGAACAGTTTTATTTATTTATTTATCTACTTTTTTATTTTGGTTTCTGTAGGACTAGCAATACACTAAGATAAAAAAATAAAAGAAATTTGTGTGTGTGTGTGTGTATTTAATCAGGTGGTCATAGCTTAATTAATTATGTGTATTTTCTTAATGAAACAGCCAATAATTTTATTTATTCATTTTCCAGTTTTTATTTTCATGTTCTTCTCTAAGTTATGTTTTGTAAATATACCTTATACCTTTGTTTTTTACAGTATCCTATTTAATAAGTTAAGAGATTTACTAATCTCTTCATTTAAATGCTTCCAACATTAATTATATCAATCTTGGCTTAATAATAATGTATTTAAAGTTATATATTTTATTTGACTCGAGCTTCAGCCTTGTACCATGGGTTTTCACATATAATATTTTAACTTTTATTAATGTCTAAACTATCCAAAATAAATTTTGTATTTTCTCTATAACTTAAATTATATTTTGACAATTAATAAAATGTTTTCAAGTTGCTGTATTTCTTATAGTTATTGATTTTTATTGATTTCTACTTTTAATATTTTTTTGTTAGAGCAAATTCATACAATTTTCACACGTTTTGGCATTTAAAAATTTTATCTTGTTAGATGATATCTGCCAATGTCAGTAAATGTTGATATGTTGTTAGGATAAAAGTGTTTTATAGATGTTCATTTTTGTCTCATGCATCATCAGGCCTGGGATAGACCTGAAAAATGAAAGGGCACTTAATAATAATATTTCTTAGGGGGAAAAAAGAGTACCATGACCATACTCTTGCTTTTCCTATTTTTACTAAGAACTAAATTTAGTAGACAGGTATGAGAATTGATTAATAAAGTAAATGATAACTTACAAATATAATTAATGTTTGATAACATAGCAACTTATATAGAAGGCCTGCCCAAATAGCAAGTCTGTTGAAATAGGCAGTTGCTGGTAGTGTCTCATCATCCCTGCATTCTCTGGTCCTATCAGTCATATGTATGCTACAGATCCACGTGTTAATTCACGTTCAAGCCATGCTGAAGATTTAATCTGCCCCTTTTATTTATCAGGGAGGCTAAACCTCTCCTAGCATGCCCAGTAGAGATCCACTTAGATTTCAGTTGCCAGAGTCATGGTACATATTTATTTTTATCTTAAAATATTTAATTTTCAGCCTAAATATTAAAATTGTCAAGGAAAAAAGGAGTTAAAATAGGAATTATCTAACTATAAGTTTGGAGTTGGGATTCTTTTAAATGTGTGCTGCATTCAACTAAGATTAAATTGATATTCTAGTTATATGTGTTTCTGAAGTATATTCTACCTCAGAGGAATAAAGACAAAGTATGGAGAAATCATCATCTTAATACAATTTAATAAAAACATGTTTAATATCCACTATACCTTATATATTATATAAATATTTCTTCCTGTTCAGGCAAAAGATAGATAGCTAAAATGAGTTTCTTAATTCAATTCTCCTAAATTCCTGTTATTTTGCAAATGATTTTGCAAGCATCATTCTCTGCAATAAGTGAGAATAAATATAGTGTCTTCACCTTGTTTTGTCTTTATTTCTTTAAAGAACACTAGCAAAATAGAGTTCGTATTATAGTTATCTTGCTGAAATAGGAAGACATATGAGATGTTAATGCAACATAAATGCTTAGCTTCATTTTGGCCAGAGTATTGCAAATGTATCTCACAAGTCTTCGCTTCTGCCTCATTGTTTTTTGAAAAGTCTGGAAAAATATGCAATAATACTCTTCACAACCTGCTGATTGCTTAGTATAATGTATTCATCAAACAAGTACACACTTGATTCAGCACCAAAATGACAAATTGAATTGAAGAGGAGATATTGGAAAGTCTCATTAAATATATTTATTTATCAATGGTACATATGACTTCTCCTGTTCTCTAGTTTATAAGCCTGATGAGATACTGTAAATATACATCCATGATCCACCCAAGAACAGTGGATTAATTATGTCCCCTATAATATAATTGTGTGTGTGTGTGTGTGTGAGAGAGAGAGAGAGAGAGAGAGAGAGAGAGAGAGAGAGAGAGAGAGAACCAGTGCTTTATTTGATTCATTAAAGAGGCATTCATTGAATATCTCTTATATCTTCAGATTTGCTAGAATTTAAAGATGAGTAAGACTAGCCCTGTTATCAGGCACTAACAATTTTTGGAAACCTATGAGTTTGAAGCCAAGGGACTGGTTTGATAAGGATGATCTCTGGTGATTATTTAATACACGGTTTGAAAAGTGGCTAAACTTCTCAGTAGTTTAATGACTTAAGGACAGTTTTGTACATTCTGAAATGAGATATCTTTACAGGGTAAACAAAGGATATAATTGTATCCTTTTAGCCCTTTCATTTTTTTTTTTGAATTTTTAGGGTATATAAAAATCACAGAGAAGATTTAACAATATAGTTTTTTTCATTTTCCTTATATGTATATATTTATAATATCAAAGGAGAATCAGTAATGCTATTAAATCGCCAGTTCTTATTTACCAAAATCCTCAGTGTCCCATTAAGCTATATTTCAGACTAACCAGTTATTTACATTGTGTTACCTAGTGTATTGGTGTCACTGACAGTAATTGCCATTATTGCTGAACTAAGTAAAAACACTGACCTGAAGTTATTGTCAACCATGCAATTCAATTTTTTTTAAATGAAGCTTATTTACTAAATACAAATTAGCTTTTTAATTCTTAGTGTATTGTGAAGGAAGGAAGCTGCAAAATACTAAACCATATTTGACAGGCTGGGATTTGAAGATTTCCTCAAAGAGGTCACGAAATATTGATTTTCACATCCTTTCACTTAGCAACAAGGCATGGCTTCTGATTATCTCTACACATTCTGGTACTAAAACCAGGCAGGTCATTCTTCAATTCAAGAAACCTTGGGTAGACACATGATTTCTTCCCAAAAGAAACAACTGTTCAAATAAATGTGTTTAAACTGGTGTGTTCACTTAAATTAAAGAAAGGTTTCCAGCTGATACAGGCGATTGTTCTAGCTGATATGTTTGATTGCTCTCCTGTAGGCAATTACAAGGCCACACGGAGAAGTGCATAGAGTCTGACTTCCAATCACAACCTGACTGAGGGCATGCTTGGACGTGACAGCCTTTGATGGAGGAAACCTGGAGCGAGAAACTGCAAAAATTCACCTCAAAAGAAAATAGTAATAGTGGTATTTAGAAACAGAGAGAGAGAGAGAGACAGAGAGAGAGAGAGAGAGGAGGAAGGAATAAGGGATATTAACTGGAACAGGAAACATTAATTTAATTATTCATAGAACTCTAGTAAATAAGTCAGTCTTCTTTCTACTTGTAAGTTTCTGTGTCCTCTATCTTCATTCTCTTAAGGTTTACTTCCTTTACCTTGGAAGAGCTAAATGAGCTGTTAAAGTTTTTTATTTATTTACTAGGGGCCCGGTGCACGAAATTCGTGCACTGGGTGTCGGGGGGGGGGGGAATGTCCCTCAGCCCAGCCTGCCCCCTCTCACATACTGGGAGCCCTCAGGCGTTGACCCCCATCACCCTCCAATCGCAGGATCAGCCCCTTGCCCAGGCCTGACGCCTCTGACAGAGGCGTCAGGCCTGGGCAGGGGACCCTCATTTCCCCCCATCACTGGTTCTGCCCCCAGCCCAGGCCTGATGCCTCTGGCCCAGGCGTCAGGCCTGGGCAGGGGACCCCCAAACCCCTCCGATCGCTGGCTCTGCCCCTTGCCCAGGCCTGATGCCTTGGCCAGAGGTGTAGACCCCCATCACCCTCTGATCGCCTGATTGGCCCCTTGCCCAGGCCTGACGCTTCCGCCAGAGGTGTCAGGCTTGGACAGGGGACCCCCATCTCCCCCCGATCACTGGCTCTGGCCCCCGCCCAGGCCTGAGGCCTCTGGCCCAGGAATCAGGCCTGGGCAGGGGATTCCCCATCTACCTCTGATCGCTTGCTCCACCCCCCGCCCAAGCCTGACGCCTCTGACCCAGGCTTCAGGCCTGGGCAAGGGCACCATCATATCCCCCCAATCCCCGGCTCTGCCCCCACCCATGCCTGATGCCTCAGCCAGAGGAGTTGACCCTCATCACCCTCTGATCACCAATCACCGGATCGGCCCCTTGACCAGGCCTGAGGCCTCTGGCAGAGGTGTCAGGCCTGGGCAGGGGACCCCCAGCTCCCCGCGGTTGCAGGCTCCGCCCCTGCCCAGGCCTAACTCCTCTGGCCTAGGCGTCCGGCCAGGGCAGCGGGGACCCGCAGCTGCAGCGGCCCCGCGATCGTGGGCTTCGCTTTAGACCCAGGCAAGGGACCCCTAGCTCCTGGGACTGCCAGCTTCAACCGTGCCCAGCTCCCATCGCTGGCTCCACCCCTACTTCCTGCTATCACTGGCCAGGGCGGAAAAGGCACCTGATTCTCTGATCATGGCTGGGGGGCAGGGCAAAGGCGGCCTTGGGGAGCTCTTAGCTCCCCCCTGGGTTTCCAATCACTGTCAGTGGCAGGGGGCTTCTTCCTGCTTTCCCTTCGCCTCCCTGCATTGTGCCTACATATGCAAATTAGCCGCCATCTTGTTGGCAGTTAACTGTCAATCTTAGTTGGCAGTTAATTTGCATATAGCCCTGATTAGCCAATGAAAAGGGTATCGCTGTACGCCAATTATCATTTTTCTCTTTTATTAGTGTAGATATTTTTAAAATATATTTTTATTCTGTAATTTCAGTGAGGAAGGGAGATAGAGCAAGAGAGCAAAAGAGACGTCAATGATGAGAGAAAATCATTGATCAGCTGCCTCCTGTCTGTACACCTTACTGGATATCAACCCACAACCTGGGCATGTGCCCTGACCAGGAATGGAATCATGACCTCCTGGTTCATAGGTCAATGCTCAACCACTGAGCCAAGCTGGCTGGGCAAGCTGTTGAAGTTTAAGATAACCATGGTACGAAAAAAAAATAGGTTTTTATTCCATTTCTTTTTATCATTGTTCATTAAAATAATAAAAATTATCCAGTACGCAGATTTTCTTTTTCTTTTTGGTATATATGTTTATTTAATTTATTTTGAGGTTGATATTTTGCCAATTAAAACCTGATAAATTGTAAAGAAAAAGGCCCTAGCATCTCTCTGTATTTTATTTGTGATTTGTATTTCTGCAAAATTTTTCTCTCTACGTATAAAATTATTTATACCATTTTGGAAAAGAAAATACTGTCTTATAGCCTCAACTATAAGTAGCCCATGCTTTTGGATTTTCAACATATGTTATTGTTTTGCTTCCATGATGTCTTTATATATCTTCTCAGTGTGATATACTAATTTCTACTTTTCAGTAAATAGTGATATTTAGCTTGTTAAATTTAATGATGGAAAACTCCATTTCAAGAATTAACAAAAAGTAAAAGATTACTGTTAAAGAGTTATATATGTAATTAAACAGAATTTACTTTCAGCCTATTACATAACTTGTTTTACTAGAATGAAAGTTATTTGTTAATATCAACATCACTTGGAAACTGGTCTTTCATCCAGTTAAAAACTAGTTATTAAGAAGACGTGGGAGCCAATTGTGATCACATTTTCTACATCTCTTTTGTGCTACGAAAACTGAGGAAATTCTGTAATTTCATTTCTAACTCTCATTTCTGTGCTGGACTTTAGAGGACATTAATAATAGAAGGAAGAGAATTTAATATTTTTGAAAAATAATATTTTGGTTAAAATCAAATATAAAATATTACAATATAAAGTCCATTTTGAGATTTTGTAAATGGCTGAAACTATAATAATCCATGGAAGCAATGAGGTAAAGTGGTCTCACAAGCAAAGGTTAAAAGTTAACAACTTCAGCATTTTCTGAAGGCACACTATGTCTGGGCATATATGAAACCATCCAAGTGAACGGGAGCCACATGTGTCACCTTCAGTTAGATGGCCATGCCACTTTTTGGAGTTGTTGCTCATCATGAACTGACATTTTCTATCATTTGCAACTGACAGTAACAAAAGCAGGAATGACCTCAATATGTTGGTTTGTAGAACCAGAGACCATGAAAATTCTAGCTGGTGCTGATCTGAACCAATGAATGCAATAAGGATAAGTGCTTTTATTTCAACTTTAATGGGATTTTGCCATATGTAGAAGAAGCAGTTGTAAAGTTTTCAACAAAAGTGAGATGAGAAATAAGGAGACAGGAAGGTGATGTTTCCATGGAAACCACACTCCAAATACAGCCTTGCTCAGTAGTTTCCTTGCAGAGTGCCTCACTTGAAGGTATCCCCATGTGTATGCTTGGGGTGCATTTTCAAATGGGGGATTTAACGTATTAACCATTAGAATTAACAGCACTCATTTAATAAAGGCATAGAAAAAATGGTTACACTAGCATTTTAGAAGAGGTACAACTCATCCCCAATTATTCCAGAGTAGTAAACATATACCTCAGAGTCTGAAAATTTCCTAGATATACCTTGTTCTATTATCTTTCTACTAGAGGCCCAGTGCATGGATTCGTGCACCAGTGGGGTCCCTCAGCCTGGCCTGTGCCCTCTCACAACCCAGAACCCCTCGGGGGATGTTGGGGGATCGGGCCAAAACCAGCAGTCCAACATCCTCTGATGGATACAGTAGCGCGCAAAGTGGCAGGCAGCCAGGGAGGAGCTCGGGGAGGAGCTCGAGCTGGCCTGGGCGCTGTGCCACTCCCACTCATCCTGGCCCTGCTGTGCCTGCTGCTGCCGCTGCTGAGTGGTGCTCCCACTGTGGGAGCACACTGACCACCAGGGGGCAGCTCCTGCATTGAACATCTGTGCCCTAGTGGTCAGTGCACGTCATAGCAACCAGTCAAACGGTCAACTGGTTGACTGGTCGCTTAGGGTTTTATATATATAGATAGTTTATTTTACCACTTGGAAAAGCAAAGGCAGAGAGAAATTATTGTGCAAAGTATACTTAATGGGATAATTATTGATGGTTCAACTGAGACCAGTTTCCAAATGCATTGCAACTTGTTGCTGCTCTTTAGAAAACATGCCTCTATAATTTTTATAGGAACCTAGCAATAAAGCAGAGCCTTTGTATGTATTATAAACCATAAGAGCTATACTTGGGTTTTTTTAAAAAAGGACTTTTAAATGTATTTATCTATTTACTACATAAAACTTCAAATCACAGAAGTTTTGGCCAAATTTTTATCACTAATAATTCTTATCTGCATGTTCATTTCCATCTCGCAACTATTGTCATGGCTTCTATGTTTATCCACATTTTGATTTTGATGAATGGATTTGAGTGCCACATTAATATTTTCATGGCTGATTTCAAGTTTTAGTCTCTTAGTCATTATTATAACTAAAATTATATTATTTCATCTGTGTTTGACCTTGATTTTTTTTTTTTGGTAGGACAGTATTTTATAGGGTGGTTTTGAGTATTAAAATATATTCTTGGCATTATTCAGCAACATACTGTTTTCATTTTAAAGCTATATAAAATTTCAACAGCTCATAAATCTATGCATGGCTCCCTATAGTATAGAAGTTACAACAACTTCTTAAGAAATTTAGGTATACTGTGATAATCTAGAACCTCTCATACATCACTGTATTATAGATTAAGGGAAAAATATTTCTGACAACTTTTTATGGATATTAAGGGAAAAACTATTAAATTCTTTTAATTTAGAAAGATACTTTTTTTGCATTTATATGTAGGTTTATAAATAAAACAAACGTTGAGGTTGAATATAAGATGATAAAAACAAAGACATCATTTTAACAGTAGCTATTAAAATAAAATGTCATTTTCTTTTGAAATTGTCCTGATAATATTTCTTTATGGTGCCACCCAGTACACAGAAAGGAATAAAACTTACATACAGTTGTGAAGCATATACACTTTTCTTCAGGTGCTCTCATTATTACTGATTTTGGTTTCAAAAAATGCCTCTTTTTTGGCAACTGCTGTATCATCTCAACTCAAGACCTTTTACTGACACATTTTATTTGATTGCCTTTCCTGTTTCTCCCTCAATATCAGAATGACACATTTCCCCCTCCCCTTTGGTACATTGGTCAATAAACAAGTAAACCATAAAAAAAAACAAAAACAATTTAAGTATTTTACCTGAAAAATCTGAAATTAAATATTTACTTCCAAATTTTCTTGTTTTGAGATGTTTGGTTAACTATTTTACTCTTTGAGTCTTGGATTTCTCATATTAGAAATAGGGGTAAAAATCACTGTCAGGCAATGTTGTTATGATAACACACATAACATAGTGGCTACATATCACTCTATGATTACTCTGATTCCAAAATCCATAATATTTCCATTATACCATGAGTGGCACATCCATGGCATATGTCTGTCAACTTCCTCACTGCAAGCATGAGACACATTTCTAACTTCCCTGTGGTCTTTTTGGTGAATGTTGATGTGATGTACAAATCCTTTTCTGTAAGTGTGGATAAGAGTTATCACAAGAAAAAAACAACAGGTTTAATATATGCACATGGCCATGTCAACCTTCTCAAAAGTTTCCTCTTCATGTTCTAAACAAAATATAATTTTTAAATGAAAAAATGTTGAAGCAAAAAAAAAAAAAAAGATTTCATTAGTCCAATTATTCCCTTCTCTTTCTAAACAAATTTCTCATTCCATACTAGTGGCCCTGTGCATGAATCCGTGCGAGAGCAGCTTGCTGACTCTTGCTTCAGCTGGCTGCCCCACCCACTGCTGCTTGTAGCTCTCTGCTGCATGTAGCTCGCAGCCCTGCCTTCATGTAGCTCTCCACCTGCTGCCCCACCCTCCTGTAACTCTCTGCCACGTGTAGCTTGCTGCCCCACTCTCTTGTAGCTCGCTGCCCCGCCCTCCTGCTGTTTGGTCGTTATGTGATGGAGCCCAACCAATTTGCATATTACCCTAGTATATGTATAGATTTCCTAAAGCTCAAGAACATTTTGAGCTTATTATTATGTACTAATCAAAACACTTGGTAGAAATGTCAGGAGCCTATTCCCAACCAGCTTAAAGGAAAAAATTGGTGTATTATTTTTATGATATTGTGATTGAGTTAATGGAGTAGAGGTGACTTCAGGCAACTCTTACCATCTCCCATTTGTTTCCTTCTGTTTGTTCTTCTGATGGATAGCCTTGCTGAGTAGCCAAGATGTTTCCAGGGAGTTTCAGACTTTTATGACCTTTAAGGTCTATAACCTCAATAATATATAGATTCTCATTTTCTCCAGCATCTTGTAATTGCCTAGAAAGGGAAATTTTTATGTCATCATTTAGGTCACAAGCCCACACCTGGACTAATCCCTGTAGTAAGGAGGATAATGTCTTTCTGGGCACTCTAGTCACTCCAATGACTGATTCCAAGGGGAATACATAAGGCAGTTTACCAGTAACCCTCCCAAAAAAGAAGTCCATGTTAACACAATAAAAGGAAAAGATTACCACTTCTCAGTCTATGCATTAAAATTTCACTGCTATTTTTATAGAACAACTACTGGCCCAGTGCATGAATTCATGCACATTTAAAGGAAATTAATTAGAAGAACTATTTTAATATTGCTATTTGCCCTTTCTCTATAATAGAAATGTCAACCAAATTCGATCAACAATGACAGATCAAAACATGTGCGTGTGATTCGCGCCAGTGAGAGCTTTATATGTATTGCACATGCATGAGTCAACTTAGCCTTTTATAGATATAGAATAAACTTGCTTAAATAGACCTGTTTTCTGATGTAGCTAAACTTTTTCCTGCCCAGTGAAGCACCTCAACTTCTCTTTCAGGTAATTGTCAACAACACAGCAATAAATATCAACATGAAACAGATTGTTATTATTATAGATCACACAGGGAGAACAAAGGGTAAAATATTTAACTGCAGCAGTGTTTGACTATATTCTGCACAGTGAGAAAACCTGAAGTCATTTTCAAGGTCCATCATTATTTACTTCTTTTCAGTAGGGTCAAGTTTCTAAGCTTTCTAATCTCCGTTTTCCGGCTAATGAAAAGAAAATAGGATTCCACCAAGTCTCCTATCTACCAACTCCAGGACTTCTGTGAGGATCAAATGAGATGAGACATGGGAAAACGTTTCTCTGACATTTGGTTGAAGTGTGAAATTTTTGCACCTGGCTATAAAGCAAGTCATGTTCCTGGGCTGCAAGGAGGCTAGTAGTTGCTAGGGAGAGGAAGCCGGGCGTTGCTTTGTGAAGTCATTACCTGGCAGCCACAGCCACTGTTTCTGGGCTGGGCTGGAATTTTGGGCCGCATTTTGTGCCATGGGGTCTCAGCAGTGTCAGCTTTGATTTGGTGCTCCGAGGTGGTGGCGGGGCCTGTGTCCCACTTGGGGGAAGACGAGTGTTGCTTTGTGGGCACCAGATTTCTCTGTAAATGGCCAGTGTGCGTCATGGCAGCTCCTGCATTGAATGTCTGCCCCCTGGTGGTCAGTTCATGTCATAGTACCTGGTCAGACGGTTGGACACTTAGCATATTAGTCTTTTATATAGATAGATAGATAGATAGATAGATGATAGATAGATAGATAGATATATGTATAGATGATATAGATATAGATATAGATATAGATATAGATATAGATATAGATATAGATATAGATATAGATATAGATATAGATATAGATATAGATATAGATATAGATATAGATATAGATAGATATAGATATAGATATAGATATAGATATAGATATAGATATAGATAGATATAGATAGATTAGGGATTTTTATTATTTAAAGCTACATAAAGAACAACATTGTGAAAATAAAACTTTATAACACATTATTCTAAGAGTTTATCTGTGACAATTTTCCATTCAAAATGCACAAATCTCCATTGTAGAATTGTCTTGCTATCATAATATATTCCATTTGCTGTACCACTGAAGGATTCTGGACAGTACTGTAATCAAACTCAACAGTTATAGGTTGAAAATGTAAGTGAACAAGTTTAAATTTCCATGTAATTTAAAGACTAAATATGCTTGTAAATATAGAAAATTTTGTTTAAAACTATTAGTGCCATTTAGAGAAAGTTTAAAGACAATTAGTTATAGTTTAAATATACAAAACTGGTTTCAGGGAATATCCCTAGAACACCTTGTCTCATAGGCTGAAAGATGAATTAAATGAAGAAAAGTGGATTGGGGTTAGGAATTGGGGACAGTGGCAAGACACACAAGACACATGTGAAGACATATAAAGTAAGTTTTGTTTATAGTTCAGAGAGACAGGAAGTAGATAATGTGTGACAAAAAGGTAGAGAAGCTAAAAATATATTTATCATTCTTTAACTGTTGAGCCTGTAAGATTGTGACTCTAGAGAACTTTTACTGGAAAATATAAAACAAAAATGTCAACAGGACTTCAATGCACAATCTGCAAATTCATGAAATTTCATCCAAGATGACAGAACAAAAGAGGAACTGATGAAGAAAAAGCATTCATCAGGGAATAGTGAGGTGGTTTTTATCAGTAAACAAGGTAGAAACCAAGATAATAAGAGAAAAGAAAGAGTGAGAGAGACATCAAAAGGTAAATTAATACCCTGGTTGGGTAGCTCAGTGGTTGGAAAACTGTTCTGATATGCCAAGGTTGGGGGTTCAATCCCAAATCAGGCCACATACAAAAGCCAACCTATGAATTCATAAATAACTGGAACAGCAAATCAATGTATTTCTCTCTTTCTTTTCCTCTCTTTCTCACTAAAATTACTAAACAAAATTTTAAAAAGATAAATTAATATACTTTTATAAACCCACATATGATCTCAGATAAATGGCACTAATAGTTTTTAAAAAATTATGATATCAATATTTTTGGGGAATATTTATTTGTTGCATGACCTTAACTGAAAATAAATGCCAGCATATGATTTCTTGGGGAAAGTTGTCATTTTTCTTTCCATTTGAATGAGAGGTCAATCTTTCAATATTTCTATTGTTTAATAATCAAGAGGGCGGATGGAAGCTCACTTTGATTAATGGGTTTTAACAATGGAGTAATTATGTTGTCTAACTTCAAACTTTATTCCATCATTCAGCCAGGTATTGTGGTTCACACTGATGAAATAGAATTTGAAGGTCGGAATAGGTTAGATGAAGGACAGTGAGAGATAGATTTATATCTTCTTTATAAATTTGACTCCAGTTCTGATGAATAACTAAAGTAAAATTCTGATGGTTGCAATGTAGCACGTGAATCCTATACTTTAGTAGGGGGCTGGAAGAGCACATAGGACAGGGCCCTTTATGATCTGAACACAGGCATGTTTTAACAGAATGTGTCTCTGAGTTGAGTCTTAGGTAGGTGAGAGAAGTAAGAATACCTATGCTGAACTCAGGACATCTCAGGCTCTGGGCTGTTATTGAACATAGATCCTTCTGCTTCTCCCACCAACCTCAGACTCAGATAAAAGATAATATTCTCTTAAAATGATCCTTAATGACCCCTTTAGACTGAGTTTGCTAGTTATTTCTTTCTGTTTCCACAGCACACAGAAAAAACATATTTTCCTCAATACTCATAAAATCTAGTTACTTGAAAAATACACACATTACATAAAGCTTATTAAAATATGGATTTTGGTCAAGTATATTTATATTTTCAGCATCCAACTTAGAGAGTTTAGGGAATTATTATCATACTATTGGCCCGGTGCACGGATTTATGCACATTGAAAGGAAATTAATTAGAAGGTGGCCTGCGGTGTGGGGCTGGGTGAGACTGGCCAGACATGCCCTGGAGCCAACCTCCCATGGTCCCTTCCTGGCCAGCCCCACTGGGGTGGCACTGCAGGAAGTGAGCAGGGTCCCTCCAACAGCTGTGGTCCCTCGGCCTGGCCTGTGGGGATCAGGCCGAAACCAGCTCTCCAACATCCCCCAAGGGGTCCAGGAGTGCGAGAGGGCACTCTGCAAAGTTGCTGTCTTACAGGATATGGAATGCAAATGCAAGTGTGCAGTAGACCAGATTCAGAGCCTACAGTGCCCCAGCAGCAACATAACCCACTGCCAAAGGTGGAATCGCATGGCCCCGTGAGGAATTGGGCTTCCTCCTCTCTGGTTTTGGGGTGCGTCACCTAAGAACAGTCGCTGCCAAGTTACTGCAGCTCCGCAGCTCCTGCATTGAGCGTCTTCCCCTAATATATATATATATATATATATATATATATATATATATATATATATATATATTAGATAGATAGATAGATAGATAGATAGATAGATAGATAGATAGTAAGGCTCTAATCCTTGTAGATTGAATGAATGAATGAATGAATGAAAAAATCAAAGAAATATGTAGAGAGAGTTAAAAGTATCAGACTGAAACCTGGAAGAGTGTGAGGTGATGGTCACAGATTGGAATTCTGTCTGGGTGTATTACATGTAGCACTGTAGCCCTGGAGATTTGCAGCTCGCATGAAGTTGAACTGATAGTAATCAGAGTGGATGAGGTCAATTATTTGTGAGATTAAGATATCTTCATGGATATTATATTCACATGTAATGATAGCAGCAGTTGTAAAAGTGAGGGAAACTATGAACCAGATTTTATTTTCCTTTAGTTAATCATACAAAATAAAAAGAAAATAATGTCAAAGTCAAAATTCAGAAAAACAGCTTTAGATTTCCTCACTTAAATAAGTGCCTTTCATCAAGGAATAGGACCCCAAGTAGATGTTTATCTTTCCTGCCGAGTGCAGTATCCCACAGGTGGCTAATCAATACACAGGTTCAGCAATCCCTTTATGGAGCTTACACAAGAACACTGCTAAGCTTAAAATCCAACTGACATTTTGGAATCCTGTTAGGGATTTAATATCAGACTCCCTGGATTCATTTTTCCTTGTAATATAATAATTACTCAAGTCTACCAATGGGCAGATAAAGCTAAAATATGACATCTTTTCTCACATGCTGTGCTATAAATGTTCTTCCCTGCATTTTTTTTTGTCTGAAAAGAACAGATGTTTTAAGAGGGCAGGGTCAATATAAAACCATAACTTATGAACTACTCTACCTGAAACTTGTCTCAAATATTACTTATCTCAGTTACCAGACTTTTCTGCCTCAAATATATAAATTAACCTTTCCATATTATAAAAATGTACAGTTTCATTCTAAAAGGCTTGCAAATGCACACATTCTCACCATCTTGAAAGATGATTTCAATATCCCTGAGGTTATGATAAGCTTCACATTTTATCCATCTCTTCTAATGTGTCCCATCATCTAAGCTCCACTTGAGTTAACACTCTAAATCCAGATACTTTTTTACATCCACATAGATAGTAGGGGATCTAATCCTTGTTGACCACAAGTGTATAAATCTTGTCATGTAATAAATATGAAATCAATAGTATATGTAGTTATGCATTCGTTTAGTTAACTCATTGGTTCCTCAGTAAAAATGAAAGGAGAATAAAGACCTTATGATGATTTTCATAAAAATTGTTGGAATAAGTTTAAATTATTATATCTAGAGTAACTCCCTCCTGTGCAGTACATTTATTGGGGTTCATCTTGTTCGTTTCCCTTCTCCCATGGAAAACAATTTTGTTCTGAGTATTATAAAATATCTGCAAACAATTGTTTCATGTAATTCATGCAGTTGTATAGTTGTCTTCAGTGATAGGATTGGTTTAGTAGTCATTCCTCCATTCTAGTTAGAATCAGAAATTCCACATGTCATGTTTTCTCCTTTGCCAGGAATATGTTTTTATTCTTTCCTCTTTGACTATCTCTTGTTGCCTTTTCACAACGTATAAACTCAAGTAGAGACTTCTGTGTGAATACTTCAAGATCTATCCCAGTGAGATACTAGTAGCTGCTTTTGCCTCATATTTCTCAGAATTTTATTCATGTCTACAAATTTCATATTACACAATTATCAATTTAGATCTTTCTAATCTTCCTTTACACTGTGAGCATAATCACGATAGGGCAATAACCACATAACCTCAAATGGTCTACCTTCACAAGTATTCTGGCACATAGTGAGCATAATACCGGGATGGAGGGACGGGACTGAATTCTCTCACTCCTTAAACAATATATGTTTTTCCTCCTCCTTGACATATTTTCAGTTATCACCAGTTAGAAATAAGAAAGCAAATAATCCAAGTTGATAACCTCAACAGTTAGTGCCTATGGTTTATACTAGTGTTTAAAAAGAAAGAAATTAGTTGAATTTTATAGAATAACATTAAGTATAATAATCATATGGGGGGGGAGAGAGAGAGAGAGAGAGAGAGAGAGAGAGAGAGAGAGAGAGAGAGAGAGAGAATGAATAAGAGAAAGACAATGGTCATTGCCAGACAGCTCTTTCCTAAGATGGCCTATATACAGGTTGTCTATATACAGCTTGCTTGTGGATTTGTAAATGTGCCACACTATGTTTCCATGACTTTTTGTCCCCCTTTAAGATTCAACATAGGTGCCATTCAACTTGGAAACCATCAAACACACACACATAAACACACTCCCTATTACCATCATTATTACTCCTACATTAACTCTCTGCAAATGCCATCTAAATCAGTTTATATTTATATTTGATACTTATAATAACACATTATATTTGCTATTTTTCTTCCTTGTCTTTACCACTGGTCTTTAACTCCTTGGGAAAAGAAATTGTCTCGCTGATGCTGTGATTCCAAGGCACGAGCATAGTGCCTAACATATAATAGGCGAACTACAATAACACACGTTTGGTTAATAAGTAATCTTTATTAACTTAGCAGATTTCTTTATTATTTTATCTCTAGGCTTTATTACTGCTCATTCTTTACATCCTTGTTCTGTGTCAATTTTCCAAGGCTTTTAAATTTAAGGATTCTCTACTATTCATTTTTAGAGTTATTCCAAGAATTATTTACTTCTTTCCTTTTTCTTTATCAATATTCAAATGTATTACATTTGACTCAAGATTATGTTTTAAAATACGATTTTTATTACCCCACTACCTTTTTTCTATTAAATTTTCTAGAGCCTTCTATGATAGTTTGCCTCAGGGAATATATGTCATAGAATAGAGCATAGAAAAATGGGAATTCATTCCTGAATTTTAGTTTTCTAATCTCTAGTCACCTAAAAGAAAGTAAAGGAGTTTGATAGCAGGGACAACTTATTTATCAAGATAGAGAATAAGTGAAAGAGAAAAGACTCTCCTGGGCTTGATAAATTCAGTGGGAAAACCGAAAGGTGTGAGATTCCAGGGAAAGCGAGTCTGAAACCACTTCTTATAGCATTGAGAAATTTAAGGGAAGACGATAATTTTACATGACCCCATTGATCCTGGAGGTAAGGCGTGGCAACACTTTAACAGAGAATTGTCTGCATGATGTGTGTGGGCAGGCTGAGCTTTAAACAGTGTTTTTTATTGGTTAGCATAGAATGGGAGTTAAAATGATTCAAATACAGACGCTAGGGTCAAGACAGTGGTCAAGGTACCTAGAAAAGCCAAAGATGAGAATGAAGAGCATCTCTACAGCATTTTGTGTGAATCAATGACCAGTCACTTGAGGTAATTATGGATATCTTGGTGGAAATGTTAGAGTGTGGATATTTGACTTAGAGAAAAAGTTTTACTACTCTCTCCTTACAGATCTCAATACAAGGTCTGTTCACCCAGAACTAAGGCTAAGAGAAAAGAATGACTGCAAATTAAAATTGCATTTCCATAGTGGCAGCAGAGTGAGGATTAAAAATAAGTTTTGAAGTAAGATTTATACTCAACACACATGCTAATTGTTTTTGCGACTTAACAAAATGAAGTACCTATGTGAAAGAATATTTATGTGTTGTTTCATTTCAGCACAGATAGATAAACCCACATATTCAAAACAAACATAAAGGAGGCTCTTAAGAGCAGCCTATGTTTAAATCTGAAATGTTGGGCATCACCACATTTTTATTGTAATAACTAGAGGCCCGATGCACGAAATTTGCGCAAGGGGCTCAGCCTCTACAGCCGTGACAGCTTGCTTTGGCCCCCGCAGCTCCGGTTTTGTCCGCAAGGTTGTCCAGAAGGACATCCAGAAGGTTGTTTGGATGTCTGGTCTAATTAGCATATTATGCTTTTATTATTATAGATAATTGCTAAGAATTGCTTAGGTAGTTCCAAATTTTTTCATCATAAGACATAGACTAGAAAGAAATATTTGATTCTAAATATATGAGGTTTTGAAGAGTTTTTTAAGAAATTCACTGTTTTGCTGAAATAATTTTCCAGCTAAGATCATGAAAGATACCAGGTTTTCTATAACAATTCTGTCCTATCTTGTGATTGCAGTTATTACCATTTTGTCCTAATCAAACTGATTTACATAAACTTTGCTCTATATAATTGTTCCAAATGCCTCCAAACATCTGCAAAATTGCAAATGTCAACACGGTCATATTATATCCAAGATAGTGTTTGCCTTGTTGCCTCCTTATATGACTAAAAAACATAAGGGCTTTTGTTCAGTTAATTTTATGTCTAAGAGATAGTCTTACATGCACTATTAAATAAAGTTAAGTGGTTCCCCAACACCATTTTCATTGCTGAATAACCTGGCAAACTAAGGTGCCATTTGAAGCAACTGCCATTATTCTGGTGACACAATATTCAGCCACACTCTTGGCCTTTGCTTTTGCTAAAATTAAGTCTGCTATGAAACTTGCTATCTCCTGACCCCTAGTCCTACTTTTGAAGATAAAGATAAGAGCTTTGGTGTTTTTTTGTTTGTTTGTTTTTTGTTTGTTTGTTGTTTTTTTTTGGAGAAAATATAGTATTTCAAGGGTTCTTACTCTCTCTTCATAATTTTGCCCTATTATCTGATCCTTTAATCCACATTGACCTTACATATGCCTCTGTATTCCTGATTACCATTTATAAGATTGATTTAAATAGTTTTTTTGTGGAGGCTGTTTAACTGCTGTGCCTTTCAATTGATACAAATATATACTGTAAGGGCAAAGAGGAAATAGCAATCAACAGAAGCCTGATAATTATGAATGCTAGCTCTAGCTAAGCTAATGAACCCTATTGTATGATTTAACTGTCCTGTGTTATGTTGAAAAATATAAATCATCATTCTGAATATAATCCCCTCTAATTTCAATTTATTTCACCTCTATTAAAAACAACTACTCAAACAATATATCATTAAACCTGATAGGAGTTGAAAGATTGAGGACACAAAGAATGCTAATTGATAAGTACCATGTATATAACATTAAATGATTAAAAATAACTTCATATCTGCATCTCTGAGATGTTTGCTAATCTAATCAACTCACATATTTGGATCTTGTATATGTTTGAGATCTAAAAGAAATAAAGATCCCTTGAGTAGACAACTTATTATTAATCAACACAATAAACGCATTTACTGCAATGAAATTTTTATAGGGGGCAATTTAAAATGATTTTAGAGTACATAAAAACACACACACACACACACAAAATCAAGTGTGTCTTTAAAAACTAGTTGAGAATTTTTCTGGTGTTTTGGTTCTGGATCTGACATTTGGGTGATTTATTGCAAACTAGCATTGGTTAGCAAGAAAGAAATGGAAATTTGAATTTCCTTTAACAAGGGCTCCCAAGATTTATGCCTCCTATCTCTTTGGATCTATCTGGATGTTGGTGACTTTTAATGTATGCTCTGTGTTATTCCTTGTGCAACTTTTTTCAAAAATTTACTTACTTTTAGATGTTTGCCATACCATGTTTTTAGCTTATACCCTGCATCTGACTCCTAATTGCTGCTAAAAGACCGCAATATTCCAACAGTTATTATGGCATAGAGTTGACTATTAAGCTAATGTTATATTTTGAAAACCAAAAAAGACAAAATAAAAATTTTCTTCCAAAGCAATACACTTCTAGGATAACAGTAATATAATATTCATCTAGATTATTTGCAAGTAGGTCAAACTCAGTTCATTTAATATTTATCTACATAATGGTACATATAATGTTATTACATTTCAAGCTTTTTACACAATACAGTTTAAATAATGAAACACATTCAATATTGTCACTTATTGCTTTTTGTGGAATCACATAATTTTAATGTTAGTTAATAATTTAATAATCATATGAATTTTTATATTATTAATTTTCAAATAATATAAGCTATTGTTTTAGTCAATAGATTCTGTCCTTAATAAAAACTAATGGTGTTTTTTTTATTTGCTTGCTTATTTTTGTACTAGAGGCACAGAGCACGATTAATTAAATTGTGTGCGTGTAGGGTCCCCTTGGCCTAGCCTGCCATTAGGGCCATGTCTGCTGCCCCGCGATGCCTCGCATGCTCCACAGATGCTGCTGGTGCCCCATAATGCTCCGCGGATGCTGCTGGCACATATCAAGATCTAGACTAAATTGTTTTAATACCTAAATCATTCGTGATTTAGTTTTAGTCATAAATTGCTTTTGATCTATTAAGTAAAAACATAGTTTGATGGTTATTAGATGTTGACTTATATTTCAAGATGAAACTGGCTAGCAGACCATTAAAACAAATTTTAAATTTTGTTTAAAGAAAACAATATTAGCACTAAGGCTTATTTCTATACTGACAAAAATAAAGTAGATTATTTTAGATCACTGCATGTTGATGTGTATGCATTGCATATGAGAAATTTATCACTTATTTGTGTCAGTGATATTGGCCCAGGTTTAACTTAAATATAGTGACAAAAATAAACAACTATTTTCCAAAAATTTAAGAATGTGCTAGCCAAAAAAAGAAGTTCCTAGTATAGTCACGATTCATTCAATGTATATAATAAGAATAATAATCTACTTTGTCGTAGTAGAATCCTATCTAATAATAGACAAACATGGCAATTGACCGTACCTTCGCTACGCCTCCTATAGGCTAATCAGCACAATATGCAAATTAACTGCCAACAAAGATGGCGTCTAATTTGCATACTTCAGGCAGGACAGGTCTGCACCATCCTGCCTGCCCTGCTGCCATCCGGGCCTGCTATTTTCCACCCGGGGTGTTGGGGCAGGACAGCGCCATCCCACCTGCCTTGCCACCATCTGGGCCTGCTATCTGCAACCTGGGGCAGTGGACGTCCCATGTGCGACCTGACCCGGGGCGGCCGGGCGGGGCAGCAGCGATCCGCCTGCCCGCCCGAGCATCCCGTGTGTGACTCGACCCAGGGTGGCTGGGCGGGACAGCTTGGCTCCTCTGTCACCCCAGCTTCCTCATCACAGCTCCCTTGGGGGCCTAAGCCTTTAGTCAGACATCCCCCGAGGGCTCCCTGGCTACCAGAAGGAGGTCTGACTGCAAGCTTAGGCCTGATCCCCTGGGGAGTGGGCCTAAGTCGACAGGTGGACATCCCCCAAGGGGTCCAGGACTGAAAATGGGCACAGGATGGGCTGAGGAACCCCCCCGAGTGCACAAATTTTTGTGCAGCGGGCCTCTAGTATAATAATAAAAAAGCCATGACTTCAAGGCAAAACTAGATAAATAAATGTGTTGAGTTGATATATGATTATTTTCTGTGCTCAAGAAAGATAAATTAACTGTGATTTCATGACATGTGTTAAGTTTTAGAACATGATTTTAAAACCCATATAATTTTCAAAATTTTCATTCATTTTACTTAGAAATGATCTTATGGAAATAATTTTCTAAGACCTAAATTAATGTAATTAGTTAAAATAATGTCAGAATTTAAAATGATTTGTGCCTTTCTTGCTTGTAATGAATGTTATATATATATAAGTATATGCAATTCAGTACCTTTAGTTATGTTGCACAAAATATTCATTACCAGAGATGTTATGAAATATAATTTTTTTTAAAAAATAAATACAAATTATCCTAACTAAATTGTTAAAAGACCCTGGGTTTATTCTCTATTCCATAATTCAAATATATTCTTGATTTATTTGAATATGAGTCACCAGCACTAGATTATAGATTTCATGAACCAGAAATGGTATGTATACTATGGTGATGGCCACTCAAAGATCAAGAAGGCAGTAAAATTGCTATGCTTTCAAAGTGCTTTACTGTAGGAGGAGAGATCACAATAAACAACCACAACACTTAAAACAAAAATCTCAGAGAATACAATTAGTCTGTTAGAATGTTATAGGCGGGTCTGTGGAGATTTTCTTTTTAAATTTTAAATATTTTATTAACTTTTTAGAGAGAGAAGAATGGAGAAAAACATTGATGCAAGAGAAAAACACCAATCGATTGCCTTGAGCCCAGAACCTGGGTATGTGCCCTGACCAAGCATTGAACCAGCAACCATTCAGTGCATGGATAATGCCAAACCAACTGAGCCACACCAGCCAGAACTGTGGTGATTTTTAAATGCCCTCAAGTTCTCCCACCCTTTTTTCACCTAGAAGTTAGTATGTTATTGTCTGCCCCTTGAATTTCCACCAGCCTTAGATGACACCTGTAGAATGTTTAGTAGTAGGCATAGAGCAGAGCATGTTCACCTAACAGCAGCCACTCACTCTGGCAACCAGGTAGGACATATGGAAAATCAGGCCAGAATAGTAAGTTGAGACAAAGTTATGAAGGACTTTGATAGCAGAAGGTATCTATAAATTTAAAAAAAATATATGCACATGTAGAAATATAGATATATTTATTGATATATATATACCTACACATATACATCACATTAACAACAACTAAGAAAAATAGTAACATAATTCAAATTTTAAAATTCCAATTAAAGTGCTTTAATATATAAATTTCACTGTGCTAGATATGTTATCTTTTCAAACATTTTTCTCTTTTGTTTCCATCAGTATGCAAGCATTTAAGATCATCTTAGTGTTATAATCAATATCTTACAACTGAGAGATAAAATAAATATACGATAATGATTTTATATTTCACCGCATTATTCTAAGTATTGTCTTTATTACTATAAACATATCAAAACATTTAAGTGTGTCTTTCAAGATATGGGGCATAGAATCAGGCACCTGAATGGATACCTGAGGTTACATGGCTATCCGTGTTCATCGTTCCTTTATCTCTTTCTGCATAAGTGACGGCAAAGCATTACTAAAATGACACCAAAGAGTAAACATTTTGAAGAAAGCTAACAGATCATTCTGTCATTTTAGCATATAAACAAAAGATAAGCCGAAACCGGTTTGGCTCAGTGGATAGAGCGTCGGCCTGCAGACTGAGGGGTCCCAGGTTTGATTCCGGTCAAGGGCATGTACCTGGGTTGCGGGCACATCCCTAGTAAGAGATGTGCAGGAGGCAGCTGATCGATGATTCTCTCTCATCGATGTTTCTAACTCTCTATCTCTCTCCCTTCCTCTCTGTAAAAAATCAATAAAATATATTAAAAAAAAAAAGATAAGCCTGACAGGAAATATTATTTATGACTCAAGAGCCAATTAATTTTTTTCATGTTTATGAAAAATAAAATATTTAGTTTTTATTTATAGATTTACTCTACATTCTCTGAGGCATTAGATAAAACAGAAATGAAGTCCTATTTGTAATTATGCTAAAAAGTACATGACAACAATAATATAAGAAGTTGATATAAAGTTGATATAAAAACTCTTCAAGGAACATACTTTTGAAGATACAACTTAGTTTTAATAGAATTTACTAAATAATCTTTATAATTTTTATATCTACTTTCACAAATTGGCCATAACATTTATAAATAATAACATACATCATACTAGATTTTAAAAATTTGGTTGTTTAATGTCTCCATCTTATACTAGACTATACATTTCTTATAGACAAAAATTAAGCAGTTGAGTGGATATAAGAACACAGCAAATTCTGATTATTACAAGTATTGTCAACAGAAGTAGGGCACTGACAAGACTTGCAACCATATTACATTGTGAGTAAAGTTGTAGACAAGTTTCAAGTATTAAATTTCCAATGTAATGTGAGTTTAGAGGCCCTGAGACAACCTCCCATTTCTGCAGTCCTCCGCGACTGTTATTCTATGTCCAAAATTTCAGAAATCTTTGAATTTATCTTAAGCCTTTAATACAGGTTAAAATAAAAATTTTTCTAATTTTCATGAGGACAGAGATAATTTCAGCTCCTATGTTTTAACTCCCTATATGTAGGGCAGTGACTGATAATGGTTATGATAATAGAAATTAATATTTCTTGCACAAATAGATGGATGAATGCTTGAATAAATTAATTCAAACTTTACACAACCAATCTGCCACATTTAATATAAAAACGTTTTGTAATAACCATTCTTTGTACATTGAATTATTAAAAAGATAACTGAAATTTATTGATGATGACAGTGCATTGATAGGAAAACAGTATGAAGACATTGAGTATAGGTTAGTTTTAAGTACAAAGATTCTATTATAAAGGATACAAGAAAAAACTAATCTATATTCACTAATGACTAAGTACCTGATAGGGTGCATGATATCTTTAAAAAACTGCTACAATGTTATGTGGTAAATGAATCATTACTATTCTATAGATAAGAAAACCTTTAGTAAAGTCAGGATTCTAGTTATAGGATTTGGAAAAACACATTTTTTTTATTTTACATTTTTTAAATTTTATAAATTGCTATTCCAGAAAAATAATTGTTACTACTCTTCTCAAAGTGCTGGTGGAATGCCCAGGAAAACTTTTCTGTAGCTGTCTATGTTTAGTCTACCAGTTGGACACATTACTGAGTCACATCCATCTTTATTATCTCAAAGATTTAATACTTTAACTCTTTAGTTCTCTGACATTATATTCTATTTCAATTCTATTATTGCTCAAAACTGGTCTTGTAAATTTACTTAATTAATGTGGATAATCAACTATTCAATCTCTAGAAAAGTGAGAGCAAGTAAGACATTCATACCAGAAAATATAGTTCTGAAGTAAGCTAGTGGGAAAATGGGTTACTATTTTTAAAGATATCCATTGTATAAAATAAAACATTAAGTATTATAACCACTTCCAATTAGATAATTTGCATTTTAAGCTTAACTGAAAATTAATATTTTCAAAACTGTTTACTAATCATAGTGCAAATAAAGTGTATTTTATATTTGTCCAAAGCAATATGAAAACAAAATAATACTTCTATTATTAAATAGTATACAAGAAGAAAATTATAGCACATAGTTATTTTGAAATAATTTCTTTAAAAAGCATTATGATAGTATAAGGACCTTTATAAAAAGTAAGCTAATAAATTGAATGGACATTGTCATCACAGCTGTGATAATAACCACAGAATTGGATTTTGCTGAAAGATCAGACTATTATGGTGGACCTGAAATCATGGGACAGATAGTCTTTTCCCTCCAGATTCTTCCAGGGTTATATGGCATCTTAAAATCTGTTGTGCAATTTAATATTTCTCGGCTTATGTAAGTATATTTATTGGAACCAGGAGGAAATAGCCATATTCAGATTTAAAACAATCTATTTTCTGAACAGAAGGTATGAAGAAAAGCCCTACTGGAAAGAAAAAAAAAGTAAAATAGGTGTTGAACATATCAGTAAGATTTATGCAAATAGTATTGGTTTACTTTTACCAACAAAAATTATTTTATTTCTTTCACTACAAAATGTAAAGTCATTAAAGTAAAAATAAATAAATATTGACAATATAAAATTGCAAAAGTTAGGTTCACTATATTTTTCTAAATATAGCTTTTAGATCTGACACTGCAAGCTTTATATCTTTTGCAGAATAAGAATAATCAATTTAGGGTAATAGAATAACATTTCTTTTGAACTGGTTAGACATTAGCTTAGAAAGAAAGACTAGATTTTAAGATTAGAAAAAAGGTAAATGCAATACCTGAAAATTTTGTTGTTAGTAAAAAAGGCCTATGCAAACAGACTACCCAAAAGAGGTAAAAATTATTTAAAATCAATTTGGCTGGAGATACAGTGGATCCCCTATATCCACGGGGGATGTGTTCCAAGACCCTCAGTAGATGCCTGCAAATATGGATAGTACTAAACCCTGTATATAATATGTTTTTCCCTACACATATAAATCCTTGTTAAAGTTTAATTTATAAATTAGACATAGTAAAAGATTAATAATAACTAATAATAAAATAGAATAAATATAAAAATATACTGTAATGGTCCTAGCTGGTTTTGCTCAGTGGATAGAGCATTGGCCTGTGGACAGAAGCATCCAGTCAAGGGCACGTACCTCAGTTGCAGGCCTGGCCTGGGTCCTAGTAGGGGCATGTGCAGGAGGCAACCAATCAATGTGTTTCTCTCACATTGATATTTCTGTCTGTCTTTCCCTCTCCTACTCTCTCTAAAAATCAATGGAAAAATATCCTCAGTGAGGATTAAAAAAACCATAAAACAATATACTGTAATGGATGTTATGTAAATGTGGTCGCTCTCAAAATATATCATTGTACTGTACAGCATGGATATGCTAGGCCAGTGGTTCTCAACCTTCCTAATGCCGCGGACCTTTAATACAGTTCCTCATGTTGTAGTGACCACCACTTTCATTGTTACAAATTGAACATAATTAAAGCATAGTGATTAATCACAAAAACAATATATAATTATATATGTGCTTTCCTATGCTCTTAGATGACCCTTGTGAAAAGGTCGTTCGACCCCCAAAGGGGTCGCGACCCACAGGTTGAGAACCGCTGTGCTAGGCAAAGGGATGATTCATATCCAGGCCAAGACAGAACAAGATAGCACAAAATGTTATCATATTACTCAAAACAACACAAAATTTAATCTTATAAATTGTTTATTTCTGGAACTTTTCAATTAATATTTTCAGTCCTCGGTTGATTATAGGTAACTGAAAATGTGTACAGTGAAACGAAGGAAAACAGGATATTACCTGTAAGTGAAAATTAAGTGGATGTGTATTCAATACTAAAGTGTTCATTCAAAGAAGTTAAAGGAATAGAGAGCACAGAGTTCTGAAAATCTGAAAAAAATAATTATGAGCTGTTAAAGCAAATCCTAGTAAGTTGAAATCCTAGAAAAGTTAAGTCACTTTTAAATATAACATTTTAATTTTCTAAAGTTCTTAGAAACAATAACTAATACTTTGTAATGAGATATAAATGAATATTACTTTTGTGAGTTTAGCCCAAACTTAATTCAATAACTGGTAATATATCAAGAATCACTTACTAGTATGCAAGTGTCTTTGATACCTATATGAAGCCTTCTTTATTAAAGAAAAAACTATTATCTCTTAATTGAAAAGGCTTTATAAATTACTCAGGGAAAGTCATAATATTTTTTCATTAAAAAGTCAATCATGGGCTGTTCAGAAGTTAACAATATTTTATTATGAAGCACAACTTTTATTTCAGATGAACAATTTTTAAAAACTAACCAAGATACATCTAAGAACTTCAAAAGAATAGAAATAAAAACTTAAAAATTTGCTAAATTCCATCATCCAGAAATAATCATTGGTAACTAGGTGGACATCACATCTTTTATCTTTCAATGTATATCTACAGAAAGAAAAAAAATAGATAAGCAAGAGACAGCTTCAAATAAATTTAAAAAATGACATATAAAAGGCCAAGAGACATATGAAAACATGTCAAAGTCATTAATCATCTGAGAGATGCAAATCAAAACGACAGTGAGGTACCATCTCACACCTGTCAGAATGGCTAACATCAACAAATCAACAAATGACAAGTGCTGGCAAGGATGTGGAGAAAAAGGAACCCTCCTGTACTGCTGGTGGGAATGTAGACTGGTGCAGCCACTGTGGAAACCAGTATGGAATTTCCTCACAAAATTAAAAATGGAACTCCCATTTGACCCAGTGAACCCACTTCTAAGACTGTATCCCAAGAAATCAGAAACACCAATCAGATGCACCCCAATGTTCACAGCAGAACAATTTACAATAGCTAAGATTTGGAAACAGCCTAAGTGCCCATCAGCAGTTGAGTGGATTACAGACTGTGGTACATCTACACAATGGAATACTAAGCTGCTGTAAAAAGGAAGGAACTCCTACCATTTGCAACAGCATGGATAATCTGACCTGGAGAGTATTATGCTAAGTGAAATAAGCCAGGTGGAGAAAGATAAATATCATATGACCTCACTCATTTGTGGAATATAATGAACCACATAAACTGATGAACAAAAATAGATTCAGTGACATAGCAGAATTGAATAGACGGTCAAAGCTCAGGACACAGACAGTAGTGGGGTGAGTGGCTGGGGAGAGGTCAATGGGGGAAAAGAAGACAAATGTAATATTTTAAACAATAAATAATTTAAATTAAAAAAAGAAAAGAAAATGACACCATGGCACACACACTACGCCCACAGCAGAGGTGGGGTTCCTGTAACGAGCTGTAAGGAGTGATCAGCAGGGAACCTGAGGCTGCACCCCCTGCTCAGTGGGGCTTGACGGGAAACCACAGGCTGTGTCCCCCACCTGGCACTTGATGTGAGGCTGCACCCCCTTGCCCGGCGGGGTTTGACGGGGGTGGGGCCGGCCAGGTCTGGGTCTCACGCGATTTCGAGGTGCATGCAGGTGAGAGGGGACTTGACTCTGGGTTCCACGGTGGGCCCCAGATTCTGACGGGGAAGATTTTCATATACATTTTACTAATTTTTTTCGTCTCTGACATTTCTATTATAAAGGGCAAATAGCAATATTAAAATATTTCCTCTAATTAATTCCCTTTTAATGTGCATTAAATTTTTGCACTGGGCTACTAGTATGTGTGTGTGTGTGTGTATATATATATATACACACACTAGAGGCCCGGTACACAAAAATTTGTGCACTCGGGAGTGTCCCTCAGCCCGGCCTATGCCCTCTTGCAGTCTGTGACCCCTCAGAGGATGTCCACCTGCTGGCTTAGGCCCGTTCTCTGGGGGATCGGGCCCAAGCTAGCAGTCAGACATCCCTCTGGCAGCCCAGCAGCCCTCGAGGGATGTCCACTTGCCAGTGGGGAGCAGGCCTAAGCTCCAGTCGGACATCCGTAGTGCTGCTGAGGAGGCGAGAGAGGCTCCCACCACCACCGCTGTACTGACACCCATCAGCCTGGCTTGTGGCTGAGCAGAGCTCCCCCTGTGGGAGCGCACTGACCACCAGGGGGCAGCTCTTGCATTGAGCGTCTGCTCCCTGTTGGTCAGTGTGTCATAGTGACCAGTCATTCTGCTGTTAGGGTCAATTTGCATATTACCCTTTAATTATATAGAATAGAGGCCTGGTGCACGTGTGGGGGCCAACTGGTTTGTCCTGAAGGGTGTCCCGGATCAGGGTGGGGGTCCCCACTGGGGTGCCGGGCCAGCCTGGGTGAGGGGCTGATGGCTGTTTTCAGACTGACCAAGCCCCTGGCTACTGAAGCTCCCAGCCTTTCCTTTTTTTTCTTTTTTTTTTTTTATTCGCTCTAGCTCCATGGCCATGGCGACTGGAAGCAGGTATCTGGGGTTTATTTACCTTCTATAATTGAAACTTTGTTGCCTTGAGAGGAGGCAGCAACTGTTGGGAAGCTCGGCTTCTTCCATCGCAGGGGCAAGCAAGTCTCCTGCTCACTTCAGCTCCATGGCCACAGCCTGCTGAAAGCAGGAATCTGGGGTTTATTTACCTTCTATAATTTATTGCTTTTGAGTGGAGCTCAGAGCCAGTGGCAGGCTGGCTTCCTCCATCACTGGAGCAAGCAAGCCTCCTGCCCACTCAAGCTCTGTGGCTGCCGGCTGCCATCTTGGTTGGGTTAATTTGCATATATTCGCTCTGATTGGCTGGTGGGCACGGCTTAAGGCATAGTGAAAATATGGTCAATTTGCATGTTTGTCTATTATTAGGTAAAAAAATATATATATGTATATATATATGTATATATATGCATATATATGTATGTATATATATTTTTTCTATCTGTGCCTACTAATAGAACCTAGAGACAATAACACCTTTGCAACTTTTCTCATGATGAAATTCTTAAGAGAAATAATATGTGGTTTCTTAATTTTCTTTGAAATACTACTCTTCTAATCAAAAGACCTATTTTTACTTTTATTGTTTTACTATTCAGAGTATAATAGATTTTCCTATTTTTTTGTCATTGTCGAGGAAGGACACAATAATAATGTATTTGGTGTTTTAACTCCTTATTAAACAAATTTCCATTGAATCCTAGCCCCACTTCCCAAGCAATTATATTCACTTTTATTTTCTTACCAGTACATTCTATAAATTCTTGGGCCCTATACAGGTTCTGTTGTGGATATTGGAATCCTTCTCAGATTTTACTATTTTAAGTTTAGAATTTAACTTCCCTGAGACTGCTAAATCAGTAATAACTTCTACTGCTGTCCATCTTCCATTTTCTGAACTATTTTTACTATTCCTTTTTTGGTTGTTATGTTTTTCCTTGGAGATATATCTTTGAAAAATGTCCTACTCCTATTAATTGAGAATGTATTTAATTTAGGAAATTCATAAAGACTTAGGAAATTCAAAAAGATGCGTGTTCAATCCACCATTTTTGAACTAAAGTTAGTTTTACTTTACTTTTTAAACTGAAATACAAAAGAAACAAAACCTTATTCATATTTAATGTACACGTTAGCACAAGGACCCTTATTAGGATTGACTGTCACAGTTATATATTATATGTATTACATGAGTCACCTGAATGAAAAATAAAATAATGCTTTCCATAAAGCAGGATGGCAGAATTTTTATTTCTTACTTTATTCAAGAGATCGTGACACATATTTATTTATTCATGTCCTTTTAATTGAGTGACCAATTGTATTATCATACATTATAATTTTTCTAAGATTGAGAATTTTCAAAATCTTTTTTAAACACTGTAGGATTTACCAATAATCTCCTGGCAATCCTACCTTTAAAAGGCTGGGGAGGGTTGGGGGTGGGGTAACAGATCAACCGAAGGACTTGTATGCATGCATATAAGCATAACCAATGGACACAAGACACTGCGGGGTAGGGGAGGACAGGGGAAGGTCAAGGGGAGAAAAAAAAAAGGAGATATATATATAATACTCTTTGTAATACTTTAGGCAATAAAACAAAATTTAAAAAAAATAAATAAAATGACATCAAAAAAAGTTATCAAAGATAAAAATGAGTCATTACAGTTGTTCTTTATAAAAAGACAAGCATACCAATGTAGCAGTTTTCTCTATGATAAAAAGTGTTCTTTAGTGGAACAAATCTCCATTGTTAGAAATGCTTTTAAAGTGCTTAAAGATGCTTTTGATGCCAAGACAATAAAATCAGGCTTACAGTGACAGAAATAAGATAGGGATCACTGGAAAAATGCATGTGCTCGCCATGCCTGAGCTGCTCCTTGAGGTCGTCTGTGACACAAACACTCTCTATTTGTCTACTCCTCTGTCATTAATGTGGAGATTGTTGTCCTCTTTCTTCTGCTGAGGCATCATAATTACAAGACATGCGCCATGCCTTTAGTCATTCACATCTGAATCCAGGCATAAAGAATGAGTAGAAGCAACTGTTTTCTTCAGGAAGCCATGGTTTATTTGCTTTATCTCTCTGTCTATCTATATTTATCTATGTATTTGTTTATTATTTTTGAATAAGAAGAAACAAGCAAAATAAGATAGTATCATATCTCAAAAGAGTCGGGATTGGTCATTGAAAATCAATAGAAAAATATTAAATGAGATTGGCAAATTATTACTGACCAGTCATGATTTATCCACTGTGGAATAGGACTTTATACTCACTAAAATCAAGTAAACTGTGATTATGTAAAAAAAAATATATACAGTGGAGATTGACTATTCCTAAGATAAAAGACAATAGACATTATGACAATACAACACAGTTTTGAAAAATAAATATATTTAAATCTATACAAACAAAATAAACATTTAATAGTAACTTAAAATGTATTGAAAATGGGTGTTTCAAATAATTTTTAATTGTGGATTTTTCCTCCCAAAAGTGTTGTGCCTCCCTCATAACAGCATCTCATAAAATATTAAAACACCACACACACACACACACACACACACACACACACACACACACATGATTCAGTGGTTGAATGTCAACCTATGAACCAGGAGGTCACGGTTGGATTCCCAGTCAGGGCACATGCCCCGGTGAAAAATAAGTACCCAACTCTAAAAAGAAAATCCTGTTTAATTGGTGTATTAGATAGAAGAAAAAAGCACCATGATTTAATTAGTAAACCAAATACTTTTATTTTTATTTATATTTGTATAGCTTTATGAACTATAATTTTCAGGTGGAGCAGCTGCTAAATGAAATATTACAATAAATTTATATTAGATTTTGAATTATCATATCCCAAAACATAATAATAAGATTTTAAATTATAATCCCACCAAAATGATTCTTTATAATGTATTAAAATACTAATAAATAATTGTACACTTTCAATATTGTGATGAAATATTGTAAGAAAGATTTCACTTTATTGAAAGTATTATAAAATAGCATTGGAACACATTATTAATTTCAGCCTTAGATAAAAAAAAAAGTATCTGAAATCAAAAGTATGTTGGAGCCTAGTTAATATTTAATGAATAATCTTAAATGAAAAAGAAACAGCTGAATGAGTGCCTGGAAGACAGAAGGAGTAAACATACCTTACAAACTATTACCTCTATAAGTAAAATTCTTTCTCTACATTATAGAAAGAATTTTTCTAAGTCACTTAATAAAAAAAACAAAGAGCATTTAAA